>NW_027361687.1:82412500-83057500 GCF_039654945.1 Dendrobates tinctorius | reverse complement strand
TGACACCCGCAGACCATTCCATCAAAGTCTGCATTCCAAAACGTCACTACTTCCCTTCCGAGCCCCGACGTGTGCCCATACAGTAGTTTTCTCCCACATATGGGGTATCAGCATACTCAGGACAAATTGGACAACAACTTTTGGGGTCCAATTTCTCCTGGTACCCTTGGGAAAATAAAAAAATGGTGACTAAAAGATCATGTTTGTGGAAAAAATACGAATTTTTTATTTTCACGCCCGGGCGTTGTAAACTTCTGTGAAGCACTGGGGTGGTCAAAGTGCTCACCACACATCTAGATAAGTTCCTTAGGGGGTCTAGTTTCCAAAATGGTGTCATTTGTGGGGGGGTTCCACTGTTTTGGTACATCAGGAGTTTTCCAAACGCGACATGGTGTCCGATCTCAATTCCAGCCAAAAACGTCAAATGGCGCTGCTTCCCTTCCGAGCTCTGCCATGCGCCCAAATAGTGGTTTACCCCCACATGTGGGGTATCAGCGTACTCAGGACAAATTGCACAATAACTTTTAGGGTCCTGTTACCCTTGGAAAAATAAGAATTGAGGGTGAAAAGATCATTTTTGTTGAAAAAATATGATTTTTTAATTGTATGGCTTTATGTTATAAACTTCTGTGAAGCCCATGGGGGTTCAAAGTTCTCACCACACATCTAGATAAGTTCCTTAGGGGGTCTATTTTCCAAAATGGTGTCATTTGTGGGGGGTTTCCACTGTTTTGGTACATCAGGGGTTTTCCAAACGCGACATGGTGTCCGATCTCAATTCCAGCCAAAAACGTCAAATGGCGCTGCTTCCCTTCCGAGCTCTGCCATGCGCCCAAATAGTGGTTTACCCCCACATGTGGGGTATCAGCGTACTCAGGACAAATTGCACAATAACTTTTAGGGTCCTGCTACCCTTGGGAAAATAAAAATTGGGGTGAAAAGATCATTTTTGTGGAAAAAATATGATTTTTTAATTGTACCGCTGTACGTTATAAACTTCTGTAAAGCCCTTGTGGGTTCAAAGTTCTCACCACATATCTAGATAAGTTCCTTGGGGGGGTCTAGTTTCCAAAATGGGGTCACTTGTAGGGGGTTTCCACTGTTTAGGTACATCAGGGACTCTCCAAACGTGACATGGCGTCCAATCTGAATTCCAGCCAATTTTGCATTGAAAAAGTCAAACGGCGCTCCTTCCATTCTGAGCTCTGCCATGCGCCGAAACAGTCGTTCCCCCCCACATATCAGGTATCTGCGTACTCAGGACAAATTGCACAATAACTTTTGCAGTTCAATTTCTCCTGTTACCCTTGGTAAAATAAAAAAAATTGAACCTGAAGTATTTTTTTTATGAAAAAAAGTTAGATGTTCATTTTTTTTAAATATTCAAAAAAATTCCTGTGACGCACCTAAAGGGTTAATAAACTTCTTGAATGTGGTTTTGAGCACCTTAAGGGGTGCAGTTTTTAGAATGGTGTCACTTTTGGGTATTTTCTATCATATAGACCCCTCAAAGTGGCTTCAAATGTGATGTGGTCCTAAAAATAAAATGGTGTTGTAAAAATGAGAAATCGCTGGTCAACTTTTAACCCTTATAACTTCCTAACAAAAAAAAATTTTGGTTCCAAAATTGTGCTGATGTAAAGTAAACATGTGGGAAATGTTAGTTATCAAGTTTTTTGTGTGCTGTATCTCTGTGATTTAAGGGCATAAAAATTCAAAGTTGGAAAATTGCGAAATTTTCAAAATTTTCGCCAAATTTCCGTTTTTCTCACAAATAAACGCAAGTTATTTGAATGAAATTTTACCACTAACATGAAGTACAATATGTCACGAGAAAACAATGTCAGAATCACCGGGATCCATGGAAGCGTTCGAGAGTTATGACCTCATAAAGGTACAGTGGTCAGAATTGTAAAAATTGGCCCGGTCATGAACGTGCAAACCACCCTTGGGGGTGAAGGGGTTAAAGGATCCGCTATACCGATTTAAGTGCGGATCCTCAACAAAACGGATCAGAACCATCCGTTGGCATCCGTGTTTCACATCCATTGGATCCGTTTTCTTGAGGATCCGTTTTTCCACTCCTCCAAAATGGGATGCTCCCAAATATGATTCGCTCTTGGAGAATGCTCCCAAATGTGATTGGATACTGGAAACTAGGGAGAAATATATCTAGGGTGTTGTGATACAATTTCTTTGAAAGGTTTTAGAGCTAGTGGCAGCGATGGAAGGAGTTAGTGCGAGTCTGGAAGGAGTTATTGCGAGTATTGACAGCTTCTGTGTGGAATTGGATCTTCACTTGAATCGGTTGGCAATTATTGCTCTCGAGAGGGAGAAAAGAAGACTGCGAATCCTGCGTATGAGGAGACGGCGCCAGTGGATTCATCCCATTAATGCGCAGAGGTTCACACGTGGCATTTTTTCCACACTGTACCTGGAATTGAGGGATAATCCGGACAAGTTCTTCGACTACGTGCGCATGAGGCTGGAATTCTTTGAGATATTGGTGGATCGTGTTGGAGAACAAATCCGGAGAAGGGACACACAAATGCGGTTTTCTATATCACCGGCGGAGCGTTTGATGGTGACCCTTCGGTAAGTTATCTACCTTTTAAAACGTTTCAGATTCTGCAGGCTTTTATTGTTATGTTATGGCTTGTAGTTTGTATTAATTTTACTTTTTTTCCATTTTTTTAACAGATTCCTGGCAACTGGAGAATCCTTCACCTCCCTCCATTTCCAGTTCCGGATTTGGATTTCAACTATTGCTGGAATTGTACAACAGACCTGCCGGGCATTGTGGGATTCTCTACAGGAGGAATACATCCCAGAGCCAACACAGGAGAGGTGGCTGGAGATTGCCGACAATTTTCAAGAAATCTGCCAGTTTCCAAACTGCATCGGTGCCGTGGATGGCAAGCATATCAGGATTGTGAAACCCATGGGATCTGGTTCACAGTTTTACAACTATAAGAAATACTTTTCTATTGTGCTTATGGCCATTTCGGATGCAAACTGCAAATTCATTGCGTGGACATTGGTGCATACGGTCATTCTAATGACTCTCAGGTATTCAAGATGTCTACCATGGGCCGTGGCTTGTATGGAGACAATTTTGACTTCCCACCTCCAAGACCACTCCCTGGAACAACAGGCCCACCAATGCCTTTTGTGTGCGTTGGCGACGATGCTTTTCAGCTTTCTAAACACCTACTCAAACCATATGGTAGTCGTGGATTAACACACTGGAAAAGAATCTATCACTATCGGTTAACCAGAGCCCGCAGAGTAGTGGAGTGCGCGTTTGGAATTTTAACTGCCAAATGGAGAGTCCTGTTAATGGCCATGAAAATGAAAACAGAGACTGTGAATGAGGTGGTGAAGGCCTGTGTAATCCTGCACAATTTTGTCCTTTCAAAGGAACCCATTTCCATCGATGAAAATCTGTCTGAAACCACCTTGTGGGATTATGAGCAGCAAACTTTTCGGAGTACTGGCTCAGTGGCAAGAATGAGGGACACCTTTGCAGACTATTTTGTGACACCAGAGGGACAAGTGGACTGGCAAGATGACATAATATAATTTTCTTCATACCAATTGTGAGTACCATTTTTTTTTTTTTTTTTTAACTGAAATTTTACCAAGTGTTTGGTTTTCCCAAGCATTGTGTTACCATGTGATTTGGTTTACCAAGTTTTTTTTTTTTTTTTTAAGTTTTAGGCTGGTTTCACATTAGCGCTTTTTAAGCGCACGCACGGCCGGGGGTAGCTCCGCCCCCGAGCCGGCTCTCTGCCCGGCGTGCCCGCCCCTTGCTTGTAGCGCCGCCTCCTAGCGCACAGCGGCGCCTGCGATCGGCGCACCCTATCTTTAGCATAGGGTGCGCAGATCGTGCGCAGGCCGTGCGCTAGTTGCGCTTTGACCTGCGCTGCGCACTTTTGACGGTGCGCCGTGCTCGCCAAAATCCAAAAAGTTTGATTTTGGCGCGCACGGCGCACCGTCAAAAGTGCGCAGCGCAGGTCAAAGCGCAACTAGCGCACAGCCTGCGCACGATCTGCGCACCCTATGCTAAAGATAGGGTGCGCCGATCGCAGGCGCCGCTGTGCGCTAGGAGGCGGCGCTACAAGCAAGGGGCGGGCACGCCGGGCAGAGAGCCGGCTCGGGGGCGGAGCTACCCCTGGCCGTGCGTGCGCTTAAAAAGCGCTAATGTGAAACCAGCCTTACACTTTACACTTGGTACCCAACAATTGGTAACACTGCAAAGTTTTACCAAGTGTTGTGTACCAAGCGTTGTTTTACACTTACAAATGTTACCAAATGTTGGGTACCAAGCGTAAAATTTTACACTTTGAAATTTTACCAAGTGTTGTGTACCAAGCGTTTTACACTTTGAAATGTTAACAAGTGTTGGGTACCAAATGTTGTGCTACCAAGTGTTGGTTTTTTGTACCTTGTACACCACCGGTGTACTGTGAAATATTACCCAGTGTTGGTAACACAACACTTGGTAACACAACACTTGGTAACACAAGTGTTGTGTTTACCTTTTACACCACTGGTGTACTTTGAATATTTCCAAAGAAAGAAACAACACAATAAAGTTTTTTGAAAAAAAAAACAGTTTATTTCTGAATTTGTAATAACTATATTTTTTTTTTACATTTTTGGTGATTTTTTTTTTTAATTTTTTTTGGTATCTTAAACCTTTTTTGTAACTTTTTTTTTTTGGTATATGTTACCTTTTTTGTAAATTTTTTTTTTTGGTATGTATTACCTTTTTTTGGAAAACAGAAAAAACATTATAAAGTGTGATAATGTTGGGTGGAGATAGTATTGGAGGGGTTAACAGGGTTGACCACATCGAGGGGGGGTAGAGGACTGGGGAGGGAGTCGGTGAGGACCAGAAGTGGAAGGGGGGTTTAACACATGTGGTTGGGACGGGAGTGGATGGACAGATGAGGTTTGTGGGTACACTGAAGGTGTATGTGGGGGTGGGTATGGTGAGGGCATTGGGGTATAATGCAATGGGGAAGGAAGGTACTGGGAAGAATGGAATGGGGAACTAGAGAAAGGAGAGGGAGTGGTAGGAGGAGGGACGGCTGTATGATGGATGGTGGTGGAAGGATGGACGGGGGAGGATGGACAGGGGGAGGATGGACAGGAGGAGGATGGACAGGGGGAGGATGGGATGCTTCAGCAAGTACTTCCACTAGAGCATTCTGACAGGCTTGCATCACACGCATCTGCTGGTGAGTACTTAAACCTTCCATTTGCCGGACAAAAGATTGAAAAAAGGTATGTCTCGGTGTCTGGTTTGATTCTAAATTCATCTGTTCCATGTATCTTCTGAGTTCCATGATACTTTGATTGATCATGGTCAACCCAGAAGATAACCGTTCTCCATAAGTGTGGAAACCATGCTGGACAGATGAGTTTAGACTCAAACAGTCAGACAAGGTCATCCTTTCCTGACTCCTCAGACGCTGCCGCCAAAACCAAAAGTTGGTCGAGATGTTGCGGCAGTGTCTGAGGGGTGGGGAACAGGGAACAAGTCATCACATGAAGCTGCTGGTGACGAAGTCTGCCCTGCTGCTCCAGTGCTGGTGGAGGGGATAGAGGGATGAGACAAGAGGGTAGGTACAGAGGGGTCGGATACCTCGATGTGGTCACCGGGGGCGGTCTCACTAGGGATCACTCCAGAGGGACGCAAATCTGATGCAGACTCCCGAGTGCTGCAGATGGTGCTAAAAAAAAGGAGAAAAAATGTATATTAAAAATATTGATATTTAATTTAAGTCTGCTGAAAAAAAATTTGGTTAAACATTTCTACTATAGAAATGGTTTGGGGAATATTTACCTTCTGCACACCATTGTTGATCGCAGGAACACCAGGGCTCTGTAGTTCTTGTACTGGGGTCCCCGGCGTCCTCCCGATCCACTCGGGGTCTGCATCTCCTTGTTGTAGCCCCTCTTGAAGCGATCCTGGAGCGACCGCCACCGTGTGATAACCCTGTCACCTGTGAAGCAAAAAAAAAAAAAGGGGTTTAGTATTCAACACTTCACATGCTGGAATATAAGTTACTGAAGTTGTAATACTTACGCACAAAATCCCTGGCCCTCGCATTGAGTTCCTCCCAGTTCTCAATAACTGAAGAACAGACCTCATCCCAGAGCCGTCGGGTGGTTGGTTGGTCGGCGTGTAAACGGTTTGCCATGTTCCACAGCGGCTCCCGGTTTTCCACCATACGGATGAGTTCATCTGTATCAATTATGACACCCTCCTCCAGATGTCTCCGGGGAGCACGCTGTGAAACCTGTGAAGATAAAAAACAAAACAAAACAAAAAAATTACATTCTATTCAAACACATGATGTTCATTTAAACAATTATCCAAATAGGGTTACTTACCGTTTGCCGACCACCAGATGCATCACCTTGACGACCCTGGGATGTCCTGGGAGTCACTCTAGTGCGGGCACTGGATTCTGAAGACTGGAAAAAAAAATTTTTTTGTTTGGATGGATGCGTAGTTATTGTGTGTGCACTGTGATGAATGTTTGTGTTGGGTGTAGCATTATGTATGTGTGTATGTGCTAAACTTACACCCTGCGTACCCCCTCCTTGTGTCTCTCCACCCTGCATGTCTCCTCCTGGAACCTCCTCTGAATCAGCTTCCTGTCAAAACAGAATACATGGATAGTGTTTTTAACCCAAAAAAAAAATTTTTTTACCTCAGCTCGCTGATGATGTGAGGGCGAGCTTTCAGGAGAAGACATTACGGTTTGGGGCAGCTGCGTTGGCAGCTGCGGTGCTTCCTGAAGTGATCTGCAAGTATAAAGACACTTGTTAAGCTACTATACAAAGGATCATAATAAGCTTTCAGGCCTTTATACTTACAGGGAAACTAATGTTTGCCTGTCCTCTGCTGCGGCCTGGCTGGCTGTCTCTGCTGCGGCCTGGCTGACCGTCTCTGCTGCGGCCTGGCTGACCGTCTCCGCTGCGGCCTGGCTGGCCGTCTCTACTGCGGTCTGGCTGGTGGTGCTTGCTGAAGTGATCTGCAAGTATAAAGACAATTGTTAAGCTACTATACAAAGGATCATAATAAGCTTTCAGGCCTTTATACTTACAGGGAAACAAATGGTTGCCTGTACTCTGCTGCGGCCTGGCTGACCATCTCTGCTGAAGTCAGGCTGACCATCTCTGCTGCGGCCTGGCCGGTCATCTCTGCTGCGTTCTCGCCGTTCGTCTCTGCTGCGGTCTCGTTCACCATCCCTGCTGCGGTCTGGCTGGCCGTGTCTGCTGCTGCCTTTCTGGTGGCACTTCATGAAGTGATCTGCAAGTATAAAGAAAATGATATGAAAGTTAAAAAAAAAAAAAAAAATCTTCATTTGTATATAATTTGTGTAATTCCCTGAAACTAAGTATATGCAGTTTTAAGTGTTTGCATGTCTAAATTCCCTTATCTCTCACAGAGTGTAACCACAGTGATTGAAGGTGTGTAATATTTTGTGTAAAACCACACTTTATCTTTGAATGTGTTTGAATTCCCTGAAAAAGTGTAACTGAGTGTAACCAGTGATTGAAGGTGTGTAATTGCTGTGTATACCAGTGTTTGTGGTTACACTCTCGGTGAGAGTTTTTGAGGGAATGCAAACACTGGTATACACAGCAAACACTGGTATACACAGCAATTACACACCTTCAATCACTGGTTACACTCTCGGTGAGAGCTTCAATCACTGTGGTTACACTCTCGGTGAGAGTTTTTGAGGGAATGCAGTGATTGAAGGTCTCACCGAGAGTGTAACCAGTGATTGAAGGTGTGTAATTGCTGTGTATACCAGTGTTTGCATTCCCTCAAAAACTCTCAACGAGAGTGTAACCAGTGATTGAAGGTCTCACCGAGAGTGTAACCAGTGATTGAAGGTGTTTAATTTCTGTGTATACCCACACTGTGTTTGCATGTTTTTGAATTCCCTGAAAAACTCTCACCGAGAGTTTAACCTGTGATTTAAGGTGTGTAATTGCTGTGTATACCCAGATTTTTTTCATGGTATGTTGCAATCTCTCACTTTTAACCTCACTTGTATACCAAAAAATGTAATATACCTTTATGGTAACTTAATTTTACCTTTTTTTTTAAAATGATACTAAGGAGATTTTTTCAAAACAGTTTATTTATTTTTTTATAATTTTTTTTCCCAACAAATAGGAGCTACTCTGCTCTTTATTTTAGATACCACAATAAATGAAAAATAAAAAAACACCGATTTACAACAGATACATTAATTACACCACAATTGCAAATATGAAAATAAAATCCAATAAACATGCAAAAGAAAAACAATTAAAATATTTAAAAAAAAACCCCACACAAACACACATAACACACAGCCAGGCCACACACACACACACACACACACACACACACTGCAGGGGTCTTGCAGGTGGAAGATTTGCAGCTGAGCAGACAGGTTTTGTAGCTCTAGTTTGGTCTTCTATCAGTCAGGCTGGTGTTTGATGTCTGGCTCGGTGTCTTCAGTGTGGCTGTTGCCAGATGTCTGGGCCCAATTACACCACATACAATACCAGTTAGGGCAGTTTCACATTTGCACTTTATAGCGCAGCGATGACCTGCACACGGCCGCCGCTAATCACCGCCCCATCCGGTCATCACTGCCTACTAGCGCACATGGACGCTTGCGATCTGCGCACCCTATCTTTAGTATGGGGTGCGCAGATCGTGCGCTGGCAGGATTTTACCGTGTGCTGCGCACTTTTCAAGGTGTGCCCTTGTGCGCCAAATGCAACATGCTGCGCTTGGCGCACAAGGGCACACCTTCAAAAGTGCGCAGCACACGGTAAAATCCTGCCAGCGCACGATCTGCGCACCCTATGCTAAAGATAGGGTGCGCAGATCGCAAGCATTCATGTGCGCTAGTAGGCGGGGATTAGCGGCGGCCGTGTGCAGGTCATCGCTGCGCTATAAAGTGCAAATGTGAAACCGGCCTTACACCACACAATCACAGCATAAGAAATACAATATTACAGTTGTATGAAAATAACAGAAAAAAAAAAGGATGGAAAAAAAAAATGCATTACACACAAACAGGCCATACACACACACACACACACACACACACACACGCTCCAGGGGTCTTGCAGGTGGTGGAAAAAAAAATGCATTACACACACACAGGCCACACACACACACACACACACACACACACACACACGCTCCAGGGGTCTTGCAGGTGGTAGACTTGCAGCTGGGCAGGCAGGTTTTATAGCTCTAGTTGAATCTTCTATCAGTCAGGCTGCAGTCGGATGTCTTGCTTGGTGTCTTCAGTGTTGCTGGTGCCGGATTGTCTGGGCCCAATTACACCACATACCATACACCACACAATCAAAGCAATCACAACATAAAAAATACAATATTACAGTTGTATGAAAATAAAATGCAGTACACAAGCAACAGAAAAAAAAGTATGAAAAAAAAATATACACATAGACATGCAACACTCGCAGACCACACACACACACACACACACACAGGCAGGCTACACACTAGCAGGCCATACACACACACACACACAGAAATGTCATAAATAGGTATACTCACACTTGTAGGCGAGCTGGTACTGGCAGGCCTCTTGATAGCTGTGTGGCAGCTGTGTGGCAGCTTGGTGGCTGTCTGCAGGCTTGGTGGGTGTCTGGCAGGCTTGGTGGGTGTCTGGCAGGCTTGGTGGGTGTCTGGCAGGCTTCGTGGGTGGCTTGGTTCCTGGCTGGCTGCCTGCTACTGCATGTCTGGGCCCAATTAGCCCACCTTATATAGTTTTGGGACTGTCTGGAAAAGTATCTTTTTTTCTGGGCATGCGCAGTGCGATTTTGCGGATCCTGCCGGCGGATTCCGCAAAATCGCGGGTCGTGGCAGATCTGCCGCCCATAGGCATCCATTCTACCGCATGGCGGATGATGGTGGATCTGCCGCCAGCCGCCATTTTGACAGCGAAAAAAAACGTTGCAAGCTCCGTCCCCCTCAGACAGAATCCGCAAGGAATTTTGCGGATCCGCGAAATACCGGACGCAACGGACGACCATCCGTCAAAATCCGCCACTAATGTATCCCAATGGGGGAAATGGCGGATCCGCAACAAGAAAAAGTGGATCCGCCATTTTCAAATTTTGACGGATTTTGACTGATGGCAAAAAACTGAAGTGTGAAAGAGGCCTTAATGCCAAAAACATCAATTCTTATTACTTAAGCTTGTCAACCTTAATTTACTTTATAATAATAGTTAGGCATTGAAAACTGGGGGTTATTTAGCTAAAGTTGTGGGGGGGTAGGGCTGGCTCCAGATTTTCGTGGGCCCAGGGCCAAAGAGTGTCACTGGGCTCCTTTAACACGTGACACAATTCATGATCCTTTGACACGGCAGAGAAATAGCGGTACAGTACAATGAAAAATACTTAAATTCTTACATCACATGACTGATATCCATTTTAAATTCTCCAATAGCTCCAAAAACAGACAGTATATTCCTCCATACAGTATTATGGCCACCGCATAGTGCGCCATACAGAGTAATGAGGCCCATATATTTCTCCATACAGAATCATTGGTCCCATATAATGTTCGATACAGTATATGATGAGCTCCACATAATGCTACAGTATATGTTGGTCCCCATGGATGAAGCTCCACTGTCTTATGGGCCCAAATAATGCTCCATATATAATGGGCCTCATTTCTAATGCTCCAGTGTATAATGGGCCCTGTAAATGCTGCTCCAGTGACTGATGTCCACCTTTGGAATGCTCCTGTGTATGGTGGGCCCCAGATATCATTCTCCAGAGTATAGTGCTCCCCAAAACTTGCTCCCAACCTTTAAAACAATTAAATAAGTCTCCTCGCTAGGGAATCCCTGTACTAGTCTGGACTCCTCATCATCCCCATCTTCCCTCTCTCTGCACTTGGACTGTTTAGGCAGAGGGCATACAGACGTGATGTCATCGCGCTCTTTGACCAAAGTGTCACTGTCAGGAAACGCGGAAGATGTCAACGCGGAGGAGCAAGGAGAGGTAAGTATTTCAACTTTGTAAGTGCTGTGATCCTTACCAAGCAGGGGGGGCCCACTCGTTGGTGACGGCACTGGCACAGGGCCCCTCATAGTATGGCGGTGTGTCTGACGGCGTGTGTCTGACGGCGGGTGTGCCCTGCCCCTCCCACCGGCAGAGACACTTTTGCGTACTATGAGGGGCCCTGTGCCAGTGCCGTTGCCCATGAGTATGCCCCCCCACCTGCTCAAGGAACCTGCACTTTCATCTGCACCTTCCTCTTTGTCAACGTGTTAGATGGTATAGTATGTGGGAAGGGAAACCTGAGTTTCGTCAGGGTCAGATTCTGGCTGTGTAGAGTGCGAGGGGAATGTAGTGGTCTGGGTCAATGTTCCAGCAGAATCATCTAGCATTGGTTGGGCATCTATGCACTTGTGGCGCCACAAGGAGTACGTTCGCCACAGTGGCATTACCTTCCTCCTAGGGAGTGTGATGTCATGCCTGTGAGCAACAAAGGATCTCTCTAGCAGGTAAACCGATCGGGCGGCGTTATTCCCACGAGTCACGACCCTCCAAACTGCGTCCATGAAGGCAAAGTGTTTGGTTTCTGGGGCCAGTATAGTTGCAAAGCTGAACATTAAAGGAATATCCAGAAGGGCACCACCAGGAGTGGAGCCTGTGGCTTAGTTGGACTCAACACGGGCAACCTCAACAATCCAGCCACAGAAAAGATGCACACATTGCAAGCTTAATTCCGCTAATGAACGAGACTCTGTCATGCCCCCCGTGGTCCACGTCCAGCTTACTAGAGGGACACTCGAGGCTCTGGCACGCGAGCTCGGCCAATAAAAGGTCTGTCATGCCCTTTCAGTGTAGCGCCCATGCTGCCATGGACATGTAAGGACCAGTGTGTGTCGCTTACAGGTGCAGATAACCCGCTGAACACCGTTAGTGATGGGGATCTGGGATTCCAATTCTTCCCCGCGAACGAGGATTTCCCAGTAAGTGCAGGTCAACCGGAATTCCAGAAAAAAGGAAAAAATGAAGTGTCCAAACCACAGGTGCTGTAGCTTGCTTAACAGCTGGGCTCTTCTGCTGAGTAGAACACAGTTCTTACCTAAACAGGCGGCATAGCTTGGTTCATAGGTGGCCAACTCTGAGCCTAGTAACTGTGTATGCTACTCAGCAAAGTATTAAGCGGTGTAAATGCAGTCAAAAACTGGTTCTTTAATAAACAGGCGGCATAGCTTGGTTCACGGGTGGGCTCCTCTGCTGAGTAGCAGACATAGTTAGTAGGCCCAAAAGGATTTTCATGATAATATGCGCTAAAAAATTATTAGAAGCACACACGGTGTAGCTTCTTCACAGGTGTACTACACCGCTGGCTACCAGACACTGCTACTATGCCGTGAAACTGTCTATTATCTTTGAAAACCATTATTAATGTGAAAATAAAGTTACGCTTTTGTTTAACGAAACTTTCTCAAACGGAAACTCAAACATCCGAATTTTAATCAAAGTGCTGTAGTTCGATGAACGGATCTAACATAGCCAAGTTCAAATTCTAGCTGTTTTGGGCGAACAGTTCCACTCAAACACCACTCATCTGTAATCAGGAGGCAGACTCAGATGGTCTCAGGCACAGTATGGATTCGACAAGATTGCAGAAAGTTGAGAAAGGGTACAGTATCACCGGATTAAAGGTAGATTTTTAATGTGTAAACTATGCTATCTATAATAATAAATGCCCTAACCAGCTTCCGGTTGTAACAACTTCCGTCCAGTTGTAACCGGTGACGTCACCACACACGCACATGTTAACCCTCAACACACCACACCGCCTCAACACACACTCCTCTCACCTTTCACCTCCACTCATGTCCACTCACTCTTTCACTCCACATACGTTCCTTTCTCTCACTCCGTTTCTCATACTCACACCGTCATCGTCGCTGCCCCGACATCTTCCTCCGCCGCCGCGATCCAGGATCCAGACGTTCTCCAGGCCGCCGACATGTTCTTGCGGGACGCCATCTTGGATTTCGTGAAATCCCGCGATATTAAAGATGGCGCCGCCGCAACAACATGTCGCTGGCGTGGACGACATCGGGATCCAAAAAGATGGCGTCGGCGAAATGAAGGAGCAGTTCATTGAAGGACTCCTGTCCAGTACCCACCGAGGACAGTTGCGTATTATAACCCTGCAAAACCCTGATCTGGACTTTGCTGAATTTAAGGACAGGGCTATCCGGGTACTGTAGGAATCCACTGACAGCCATCCAGTGCTCCCTAGACGCCAAACGATCACCTACCATCAGGAAGGCCCATCTTTTCCTTCCATCCCTGCGGAGGCCGATGCAGCTCCTCAGTTGGATCTTTGTCCAGAGTTTGTGCGTCTACAGGTCCAGGAGTTGCCCAAAGGAATGGCTGCGCTCACTAAAACCATGCAGTCCCTGCAGGTGTCCTCCAAAGACAAGATCCAGCTTTCTTCCAGGCCAGAGGATGTCCCGTGGCTCTGGAGGAGGAGAGCCCCGCCACTTCGAGGAAGGAACAATGATCGTTATGACCAGGACGGACGTCCCATCTGTCGTCGCTGTCACAAGGCAGGTCACCTTGCAAGATATTGTCCTTTAAACGAGCAACCCCTGGGGCAGAGGGCCAACCCCCAGGAGTAGGATCCCCAGGCCCAAGGAACTGGAGAGCCAAGTATGTGGGAGGGAGACCAATCTTTCCTGTGGTGATTGACGTCATCCCTATGAACGCTTTGCTGGACACTGGCTTCCAGGTGACCACTATGACGTACATTCTGTATAAAAGATATTGGGCTGATTCTGAACTCACTCGTGGCCCAACAGATGAACTGACAGTAGTTGCCAGTAATGGACAGTCTTTGACAGTAATCTCTTTACACCCAATCTGCGGCAAAGTGGTCGGGTAGAGCTGAAATCTCAAGGCCTGATAGTTGTTGATATTGATAGACGTGAATGTAACCCTATGATGACTCTTGGTACAAATGTAATTGAAAACTGTCTGTCCGAGGTTATTGTCTTGTTGCAACAGGTGGCTGAGACTGCTGGTTCCGGAGAGCAAAGAGTCCTGCAGAAGGAGATCCGAGCCCTGATGCAAAGACAACAGGTGGAACTCTCTGGTGGCGAGATTGGCAGCGTCAGAGTGAGTGATGCTTTCCCCATTGCAATACCCCCCAGATGTGAAATGTTGGTATGGTGTCGGGCAGCTATAGGTCTTAGAGGGAGAGATTACCAGGCATTGGTAGAAGCAGTATACTCCGAAAGCAGGCCCACTGTCCTGACAGCCAGAGGGGTGGTTGATGTCAGAAAGGGGAGAGTACCTGTACGTCTTTTCAACTGTGGGGAAGAGGAGGCCACAATACCTCAGTACGCCACAGTTGCTAAGCTGCTCACAGTTAATAACAACTCTTTGCAGGCAGCAGAGCTTTTGGTCTCATCCGATCAGGTGGAGGACAATGGTTCTGTGAAGCAGCCAGAGGAGTGGTATCAGCAATTGCAGGTGGGAACTGACTCTACACCTTCATACCAGAGAAATGGGGTCTACAGAATGACACAAGAGTATGAGCGGGTATTCAGCAAACACCCACTAGATTTTGGGCAGGCAAAAGGGGTCCAACATCATATCCCCACGGGGGACCATCCACCCATAAAGGAGAGGTACACACCTATACCCCAAAATAGTACCAGTGTGCTAAGAGTATGTTGACGGAGATGAAGGAGGCTTTGGTTATCAGAGACAGTTGTAGCCCCTGGGCAGCTCCAATAGTTTTTTTAAAGAAAAAGGATGGCACCATGAGAATGTGTGTTGTTACAGGAAAACTAACAGTATTACACATAAAGATGCCTACCCATTACCTAGGATTGAGGAATCCTTAGCTGCACTTAAAACTGCTAATTACTTTTCCACCTTGGACCTCACCAGTGGGTATTGGCAGGTTCCCGTGGCAGAGGCAGATAAGGAGAAAACCGCATTTACCACTCTAATGGGTCTCTGTGAGTTCAATTATATGCCATTTGGGCTCTGCACTGCCCCAGGAACATTTCAACGGCTGATGGAGTGCTGCCTGGGACACATGAACTTTGAAGCGGTCCTGCTGTACCTGGATGATGTCATGGTTTTCTCCAAAACCTATGAAGAGCATCTGGAACACCTGGCTGAAGTGTTTGAAGCTTTGTCCAATTTTGGCCTGAAGGTGAAGCCCCCCAAATGCCACCTCCTGAAGCCCAAGGTACAGTACCTCGGTCATGTGGTCAGTGCAGAAGGTGTAGCACCAGATCCTGACAAGGTCACAGTCATCCGTGACTGGCCGAAGCCCAGCAACCTTCATGAAGTACGCCAATTCCTTGGACTGGTAGGCTACTACCGAAGATTCATCAAGGGCTTTACTGAAATAGCTACCCCTATGCAAGACCTTCTGGTGGGGCAGTCCAAGAAGAACAAGCAGAAAAATTCCACCTTTGAATGGACTGAAGAGTTAGAGAGGTCCTTCACCAGATTGAAGATGGCTCTCACAGGTGACAAAGTTTGGGCCTACCGAGATTATGAGAAACCCTTTGTGCTGTACACAGATGCCAGCAATGTGGGACTAGTAGCGGTACTGTCGCAGGTACAGAATGGAAAAGAAAGAGTGATCTCCTACGCCAGCAGGAAGTTACGTCCCACTGAAAGGAACCCTGATAACTACAGTTCTTTCAAGTTGGAGTTCCTTGCCACAGTCTGGGCTGTCACCGAAAGATTCAAGCATTACCTAGCCTCGGCCAAGTTTACAATCTTCACGGACAACAATCCGTTGACTCACTTGGACACTGCAAAGCTAGGTGCACTGGAAAAGCGATGGATGGCTCGGCTATCTAACTATGAGTTTACCATCAAGTACCGGGCAGGGCACAAGAATGCCAATGCTGATGCGCTGTCCAGAATGCCGAACCTACCAGATGCAGAAGACCCTGAAGCTCTTGAAGAGATAGAGCTACCTCCCTTCCACCGGCCACTTGCGGCCCAACGTGCTCAAGGAGTGAGAGACAGACGGTCAGGCTTGAAGGAGGTCACCCTGAATCCTTTGCCCCATCATGACTGGGCAGAAACGCAAGATAGTGACCCTGTAGTCTGCCTGGTGAAGGAGCTGTTGATACAAGCTGACTCACGCCCATAGTTGGATGCTCCTCAAGAAATCCAGCAGTTGTGGAAGGAGAGAGGCCGGCTGTTTATCTACGAAGGGAAACTGTGTCGGAGGAGTATCTATGCCCGCACACATGAACTGGTCTGGCAGGCAATAGTCCCAAAGAGAGAGGCACCAATGGTCCTGGAAGCATAACACAATGGAGCTGAACACTTCGGATTGAAGAAGTTGGAAGTATTGCTCCGGGAGAGGTTCTTCTGGGCTGGTATGAGGAAAGCCATTGAGAGGTGGTGCCGGGAGTGTGGACAATGTAAGCTGCGCAGAAAGGATCGAGACAGCCAGAGAGCTCCCCTGCAACCAATCATCACCAAACAGCCCCTCGAGTTGGTAGCCCTGGACCATGTGAAGCTGGTTCCAAGCCAGTCGGGCTACATCTATGCTCTTACCATTATGGACCACTACTCAAGATTCCTGGTAGTTGTGCCTGTCAAAGATCTAACTGCCAGGACAGCAGCCAGAGCCTTCCAACAGCACTTCTGTAGGCCACATGGGTATCCTGAAAGACTACTCACAGATCAAGTTCCAGCTTTCGAGGCAGAAGTGTTCCATGAGTTCTGAAACTTGTATGGTTGTAAGAAAATCCGGACAACACCTTGTCACCCACAGACCAATGGCATGTGCGAGAAGATGAACCAGGTAGTGATTGACCTACTGAAGACATTGCCCTTGGAGGAGAGGAATCTGTGGCCTGAGAAGTTGCCAGATCTGGTAGACCTCTACAACCATATTCCAGTGAATTCTACCAACTGTACTCCAGCATACCTGATGAGAGCAAGACCGGGTAGGCTGCCTGTGGATTTGGACATGGGAGTCCTCACGCCGGAGGCCACATCGCCAGATGCTGACTGGGACCAGGAGAGGCGGCAGCAGTACAGAAGAGTACAGGAGAGTGTAGAGAAGAGTCTGGCCCAGGCAAGACAAAAGCAGGAGAAGCTTTACAATCAGAATGCACCTGCTGTCCCCTTTTCGCCGGAAGAACTAGTCCTCAAAAGGAAGAGGAGGTTGCACAAGCTTGATGATCAATGGGAGGCTGAACCTTATACCCTTCTGCCCTCAAACTTTGATAATACTAAAGTATGCCTTGTTAGTAAAGATGGAGGAGAGACCTCAGCAGCGGTATCCAGGGATCATTTGAAGTTTTTACCTTTTTTTTGCTCTCAACTCATTCTACTATGCAATGAATAAAGATTTGCAACTGGAATAATTTTGGCCAGTGATATCTTGGATGTGGTATTTTAGTGTTTCCTAAATTTTTTTATAGCAGTGTATATATTGCAATTTGTCAAACATGATACTAGTATTTGTGCAATAAGTTTCAAAATCGGCTTGTTCACAAAACAGTTTCAAAACTAACTCGCTGTTCCAATACATATTTCATTATACTTGCCCTCATTTTTCTGTACACAACACAATAAGAGCTTCTTCTTACAAAAGGCATATCCTTAAACTGTATTGCTGTTCCAAAAGGACCAGATAAGAAAGTGGTGATATAGAAGGGTTAATGGTATGCCTTTATATCCCTTTAATTGCCTTTAATACTTCAATTGCCTTTTGCCTAATATTGCTAGAATTATTCTTATGACACTGCAGACTATTAGTCTCTGTTTCAAGGAGACACACTTGTTATCATATATGTTCTCAATAGTCAGCCACAACGTATTCTGGGTAGAGTTGAGCGACTTTTGTTTTTTTAGGGTCGAGTTTCGTTTCATGAAACCCGACTTTTCCAAAAGTCGGGTCGAGCAAAATCGGCCGACTATAGGGAAAAGTCGGGGGTCCGACCGAAACACGAAACCCAATGTAAGTCAATGGGGAATTAAAGTCGGCAGTGAGAGGAGGACAGGAAACACACCTACAGTGCCCATTTGAATGCCAAAAGCATCAATTCTTATTACTTAAGCTTGTCAACCTTAATTTACTTCATAATACTAGTTACATACTGAAAAATGGGGGTTATTTGGCTACAGTTGGTGGGGGGGTAGGGCTGGCTCCAAGTTTTCGTGGGCCCAGGGCCAAAGAGCGCCCCTTTAACACATACCACAACTCATGATGCTCCGATACGGCAGAGAAATAGCAGTATAGTACAATGAAAAATACTTCACTTCTTACATCTCATGACTGATATCCATTTTAAATTCTCCAATACCTCCAAAAACGGACAGTATATAACTCCATACAGTATTATGGCCAGCGCTTAGTGCGCTATACCGAGTAATGAGGCCCATATATTTCTCCATATGGAATCATTGATCCCATATAATGTTTCAAACCATATATGATGAGCTCCACATAATGCTATAGTATATGTTGGTCCCAAAGGATGAAGCTCCACTGTCTTATGGGCCCAAATAATGCTCCATATATAATGGGGCCCATTTCTACTGCTCTAGTGTAAAGTGGGCCCTGTAAATGCTGCTCCAGTGTCTGATGTCCACCTTTGGAATGCTCCAGTGTATGGTGGGCCCCATATATCATTCACCAGAGTTTAGTGCTCCCAAAAAATTGCTGTCCCAACATTGAAAACAATTATATAAGTCTCCTTGCTAGGGAATCCCTGCACTACTCTGAACTCCTTGTCGTCCCCATCTTCCATCTCACTGCACTTGGCTGTTTAGGCCCTCCCACCGGCAGAGACACTTTTGCGTACTATGCGGTGCCCTGTGCCAGTGCCATCGCCCATGAGTATGCCCCCCCCAAACTGCTCAAGGAACCTGCACTTTCATCTTCACCTTCCTTTTTACCACCTTACACGGTGACATAGTATGTGGGAAGGGGAACCTGAGTTTCCTCTGGGTCAGATTCTGGCAGTGTAGAGTACGAGGGGAATGTAGTGGTCTGAGTCAATGTACCAGCAGCATCATCCAGCAGTGGCTGGGCCTCAGTGCACTTGTGGCGTCCCCAAGAGTACGGTTGCCACTGTGGCATTACCTTCCTCCTAGGGAGTGTGTTGTCAAGCTTGGGAGCAACGAAGGATCTCTCTAGCAGTGAAACCAACACACAACACATTTCCCACTCCAGGCTAGCAGGGAGACCTCTGAACCTGACTGCTGAGGAGCTGCTCTCTGTGGTCGGGAGGAGGTAAGTTAGGGCAGTCTGTGAAGGGAAGGGGAAGTGTTTGGACGTGAGAAGGGGAGCTGGAGGATTAGCAGAGTTAAGGCTCACTCCTAGCTGGAGCGCATGGTCCCGATTCCGGTCTACGAGTTTGTAGGGACACTGACGTTCCTGCAGCAGAAACCGGGGGAAGTAGCATCTATAAATGCTCTGTACCCAACTAAGGCTCGGCGGCCCCAGCATTGACGTGTGGGAGCCAGAAGGAAAAGGCTACAGCTGTCTGCCATACAAGTAAAGTCTTAGGAACATCTGTTAGACAGGAGGCGCTTCAGTGAACCACGGTTCTGTGAGTGCTTCCCCCACAAGCGCTAGAAAGGTGACGATCAGGAAGGTACATGTTGGCGGAGTGTTGGAAGGGAGCTTTCCATTTTGGTCCCGGAGGTTGGCTGAGGTCCTGACCCGGAGGACACTGCAGGTTACACAGATGCCTGCCTCCGTGCTGACTGTAAGTAATGTTTTGGAACTGCACGCTCTGGTGTCCTACAGTTATTCCAGCACCGCTACATCTGGGTACCAGCACCTACACCGCCTGTGCCTTTCCCCCATCACTACATCTACACTTCCCTGGGACTCCAGCTCCACCTGTGGGGAGCTTCACCATCTTTGCTGCACAACACCATCAGTCCCAGAGGATCTGCATGCAGCGTCGGCCTAACATCTATGTTGCCGAACACCACAGGTGGCGTCAAACTATCTATATAAACGCTTTACCATTATACCACGCCATTTACATGGGCGCCCAGGGCCACCGTCCGGGTCACCGCTGCTGTGACACATCCCACTGACACCGGCCCAGTACCGAGTACCCCACAGCCCTGGGAGGGCGACCCATATGCCGACTGCTGATCGGGTGGCGTTATTCCCATGAACCTCCAAACAGCGTCCATGAAGGCAAAGTTTTTGGTTTCCGGGGGCAGTATGATTGCAAAGCTGAACCTTAACCCCTTCACCCCCAAGGGTGGTTTGCACGTTCATGACCGGGCCAATTTTTACAATTCTGACCACTGTACCTTTATGAGGTCATAACTCTCGAACGCTTCCATGGATCCCGGTGATTCTGACATTGTTTTCTCGTGACATATTGTGCTTCATGTTAGTGGTAAAATTTCATTCAAATAACTTGCGTTTATTTGTGAGAAAAACGGAAATTTGGCGAAAATTTTGAAAATTTCGCAATTTTCCAACTTTGAATTTTTATGCCCTTAAATCACAGAGATACGGCACACAAAAAACTTGATAACTAACATTTCCCACATGTTTACTTTACATCAGCACAATTTTGGAACCAAAATTTTTTTTTTTTGTTAGGAAGTTATAAGGGTTAAAAGTTGACCAGCGATTTCTCATTTTTACAACACCATTTTATTTTTAGGACCTCATCACATTTGAAGCCACTTTGAGGGGTCTATATGATAGAAAATACCCAAAAGTGACACCATTCTAAAAACTGCACCCCTTAAGGTGCTCAAAACCACATTCAAGAAGTTTATTAACCCTTTAGGTGCGTCACAGGAATTTTTTTGAATATTTAAAAAAAAATGAACATCTAACTTTTTTTCATAAAAAAAATACTTCAGGTTCAATTTTTTTTATTTTACCAAGGGTAACAGGAGAAATTGAACTGCAAAAGTTATTGTGCAATTTGTCCTGAGTACGCAGATACCTGATATGTGGGGGGGAACGACTGTTTCGGCGCATGGCAGAGCTCAGAATGGAAGGAGCGCCGTTTGACTTTTTCAATGCAAAATTGGCTGGAATTCAGATTGGACGCCATGTCACGTTTGGAGAGTCCCTGATGTACCTAAACAGTGGAAACCCCCTACAAGTGACCCCATTTTGGAAACTAGACCCCCCAAGGAACTTATCTAGATATGTGGTAAGAACTTGGAACCCACAAGGGCTTTACAGAAGTTTATAACGTACAGCGGTACAATTAAAAAATCATATTTTTTCCACAAAAATGATCTTTTCACCCCAATTTTTATTTTCCCAAGGGTAACAGGACCCTAAAAGTTATTGTGCAATTTGTCCTGAGTACGCTGATACCCCACATGTGGGGGTAAACCACTATTTGGGCGCATGGCAGAGCTCGGAAGGGAAGCAGCGCCATTTGACGTTTTTGGCTGGAATTGAGATCGGACACCATGTTGCGTTTGGAAAACCCCTGATGTATCAAAACAGTGGAAACCCCCCACAAATGACACCATTTTGGAAACTAGACCCACTAAGGAACTTATCTAGATGTGTGGTGAGAACTTTGAACCCCCATGGGCTTCACAGAAGTTTATAACATAAAGCCATACAATTAAAAAATCATATTTTTTCCACAAAAATGATCTTTTCACCCTCAATTCTTATTTTTCCAAGGGTAACAGGACCCTAAAAGTTATTGTGCAATTTGTCCTGAGTACGCTGATACCCCACATGTGGGGGTAAACCACTATTTGGGCGCATGGCAGAGCTCGGAAGGGAAGCAGCGCCATTTGACGTTTTTGGCTGGAATTGAGATCGGACACCATGTCGCGTTTGGAAAACCCCTGATGTACCAAAACAGTGGAAACCCCCCACAAATGACACCATTTTGGAAACTAGACACCCTAAGGAACTTATCTAGATGTGTGGTGAGAACTTTGAACCCCCATGGGCTTCACAGAAGTTTATAACATAAAGCCATACAATTAAAAAATCATATTTTTTCCACAAAAATGATCTTTTCACCCTCAATTCTTATTTTTCCAAGGGTAACAGGACCCTAAAAGTTATTGTGCAATTTGTCCTGAGTACGCTGATACCCCACATGTGGGGGTAAACCACTATTTGGGGGCATGGCAGAGCTCGGAAGGGAAGCAGCGCCATTTGACGTTTTTGGCTGGAATTGAGATCGGACACCATGTCGCGTTTGGAAAACACCTGATGTAACAAAACAGTGGAACCCCCCACAAATGACACCATTTTGGAAACTAGACCCCCTAAGGAACTTATCTAGATGTGTGGTGAGCACTTTGACCCCCCCAGTGCTTCACAGAAGTTTACAACGCCCGGGCGTGAAAATAAAAAATTCATATTTTTTCCACAAACATGATCTTTTAGTCACCATTTTTTTATTTTCCCAAGGGTACCAGGAGAAATTGGACCCCAAAAGTTGTTGTCCAATTTGTCCTGAGTATGCTGATACCCCATATGTGGGAGAAAACTACTGTATGGGCACACGTCGGGGCTCGGAAGGGAAGTAGTGACGTTTTGGAATGCAGACTTTGATGGAATGGTCTGCGGGTGTCATGTTGCCTTTGGAGAGCCCCTAATGTACCTAAACAGTGGAAACCCCCCACAAATGACACCATTTTGTAAACTAGACCCCCCAAGGAACTTATCTAGATGTGTGGTGAGCACTTTGACCCCCCCAGTGCTTCACAGAAGTTTACAACGCCCGGGCGTGAAAATAAAAAATTCGTATTTTTTCCACAAACATGATCTTTTAGTCACCATTTTTTTATTTTCCCAAGGGTACCAGGAGAAATTGGACCCCAAAAGTTGTTGTCCAATTTGTCCTGAGTATGCTGATACCCCATATGTGGGAGAAAACTACTGTATGGGCACACGTCGGGGCTCGGAAGGGAAGTAGTGACGTTTTGGAATGCAGACTTTGATGGAATGGTCTGCGGGTGTCATATTGCCTTTGGAGAGCCCCTAATGTACCTAAACAGTGGAAACCCCCCACAAATGACACCATTTTGTAAACTAGACCCCCCAAGGAACTTATCTAGATGTGTGGTGAGCACTTTGACCCCCCCAGTGCTTCACAGAAGTTTACAACGCCCGGGCGTGAAAATAAAAAATTCGTATTTTTTCCACAAACATGATCTTTTAGTCACCATTTTTTTATTTTCCCAAGGGTACCAGGATAAATTGGACCCCAAAAGTTGTTTTCCAATTTGTCCTGAGTACGCTGCTACCCCATATGTGGGAGAAAACTACTGTATGGGCACACGTCAGGGCTCGGAAGGGAAGTAGTGACGTTTTGGAATGCAGACTTTGATGGAATGGTCTGCGGGTGTCATGTTGCCTTTGGAGAGCCCCTAATGTACCTAAACAGTGGAAACCCCCCACAAATGACACCATTTTGTAAACTAGACCCCCCAAGGAACTTATCTAGATGTGTGGTGAGCACTTTGACCCCCCCAGTGCTTCACAGAAGTTTACAACGCCTGGGCGTGAAAATAAAAAATTCGTATTTTTTCCACAAACATGATCTTTTAGTC
This sequence comes from Dendrobates tinctorius, assembly GCF_039654945.1. NCBI lineage: Eukaryota > Metazoa > Chordata > Amphibia > Anura > Dendrobatidae > Dendrobates > Dendrobates tinctorius. Next base: position 83,033,866 of record NW_027361687.1, on the reverse strand, counting down.
ACCATTTTTTTTATTTTCCCAAGGGTACCAGGAGAAATTGGACCCCAAAAGTTGTTGTCCAATTTGTCCTGAGTACGCTGACACCCCATATGTGGGAGAAAACTACTGTATGGACACACGTCGGGGCTCGGAAGGGAAGCAGTGACGTTTTGGAATGCAGACTTTGATGGAATGGTCTGCGGGTGTCATGTGCGTTTGGAGAGCCCCTGATGTACCTAAACTATTGAAACTCCCCACAAGTGACCCCATTTTGGACACTAGACCCCCCACGGAACTTATCTAGATGTGTGGTGAGCACTTTGAACCCCCAAGTGCTTCACAGAAGTTTATAACACTCGGACGTGAAAATAAAAAAATCATTTTTTTCCACAAAAATGATATTTTTGCCCCCAATTTTTTATTTTCCTAAGGGTAACAGGAGAAATTGGACCCCAAAAATTGTTTTGCAATTTGTCCTGAGTAGGCTGATACCCTTCATGAGGGGGTAAAACACTGTTTGGGCGCATAGCAGAGCTTGGAAGGGAAGGAGCACCATTTGACTTTTTCAACTCAGAATTGGCTGGAATTGAGATCAGACGCCATGTTGCATTTGGAGAGCCCCTGATGTGCCCAAACAGTGGAAACCCCCAATTCTAACTCCAACCCGAACCCCAACACACCCCTAACCCTAGCCCTAACCCTAGCCCTAACCCTAGCCCTAGCCCTAACCCTAGCCCTAGCCCTAACCCTAACCCTAGCCCTAACCCTAACCCTAGCTCTAACCCTAACCCTAACCCTAACCTAACCCTACCCCAACACACCCCTAGCCCTAACCCTAGCCCTAACCCTAATGGAAAAATGGAAATAAATACATTTTTTTTATTTTATTATTTTTCCCTAACTAAAGGGGTGATAACGGGGGGGTTTGATTTACTATTTATGGCGGTTTTTATGTTTGGCGGCTGTCGCACGCTAAAAGACGCTTTTTATTGTAAAAATAGTTTTTGCATCACCACATATTGAGAGCTATAATTTTTCCGTATTTTGACCCACCGAGTCATGTGAGGTCTTATTTTTTGCGGGACGAGTTGACGTTTTTATTGGTACCATTTTCGGGCACGTGAAATTTTTTGATCGCTTTTTATTCCGATTTTTGGGACGCAGAATGAACAAAAACCAGCGTTTCATGAATTTCTTTTGGGGGGGTGCGTTTACACCGTTCCGCGTGCGGTAAAATTGATAAAGCGGTTTTATTCTTCGGGTCAGTACATTTACAGCGATACCTCATTTAGGTCGTTTTTTTATGTTTTTGTCGGTTTTATGCAATGAAAACTATTTTATATAAAAAATAATTATTTTTGCATCGCTTTATTCTGCGAGTTATAACTTTTTTATTTTTTCGCTGATGATGCTGTGTGGCGGCTTGTTTTTTGCGGGACAAGATGACATTTTCAGCGGTTCCATGGATATTTATATGTGTCTTTTTGATCGCGCGTTATTGCACTTTTTGTTTGGCAGTATGATAATAAATCATTATTTTTTGCTTTGTTTTTTATTTTTATTTTTTAAGGGGTTCGCTAAAGGGGTTAACTAATGGGACAGTTTTATAGGGCAGGTCGTTACGGACGCGGCGATACCTAATATGTGTACATTTATTGTTTTTTTTATTATTATTTTAAAAAAATGAATTTATTGGGGAATATTTTTTTTTTTTTTTACTAATTTATTTGGCGATTTTTTTAAATTTATTTTTACACTTTTTTTTAAATTTTTTTTTACTTTATTACATAGTCCCAGGTGGGACATCACTGTCCTGTGACAGATCGCTGATCTGTCACATCACAGATCACTGTGACAGATCAGCAATCTGTCACAGGCAGTGCACAAGGCTTCCTCATGCCTGCGCTTTGCAGGCACTGAGGAAGCCAGCTTCCCCAGGAGGATAGGAGTCCCACCCAGAGGCAGCTGCACATTGCGCTGCCGTGGGGGGCTCAGGGAAGCACGGAGGGAGCCCCCTCCCTGCCGATGCTTCCCTTTAACTCCCGGTACACCGCGATCGCGTTTGATCGCGGTGTGCAAGGGGTTAACGTGTCGGGGGCGGTCCGTGACCGCCCCTGACACATTGTGCCGGGTGTCAGCTGTGATAATCAGCTGACACCCGGCCGCGATCAGCGGCGCTCACCACGTGGGCGCCGCTGATCGCGGTAGACGTACTATCCCGTCCCCGGTCATACGGGCCCGGGTACCGTGGACGGGATAGTACGTCTCATGTCAGGAAGGGGTTAAAGGAATGTCCAAAAGGGCACCACCAGGAGTGGAGCCTGTGGCTTAATTAGACTCCACACGGGAAACCACAACCATGCCACCTAAAGAAAAGATGCACACTTTGAAAGCTTTGTCAATTCTGTGTGTGGTGTGGTATGTGTGTTTGTAGTTGTGCTAGCGATTTCTCAGCTTTATTCCGTTAACAACCGAGACTCCGGCATGCCCCTGCAGTACGCGTCAAGCTTACTAGAGGGATAAGTGAGGCTCTGGCACGTGAGATCGAGCAATAACAGGTCTAGCATTCCCGTACATGTCCAAGGCTGCATGCACGCTACACTGAAAGGACCAGCTTTTGTCGCTTACAGGTGCAGATAACCTGCTGAACTCTGTTAGTGATGGGGATCTGGGATTCAGATTATTCCCCGTGAACAATGATTTCCCAGTAAGTTCAGGTCAACCGCAATTCCGGAGTTAGGACCAACCGTCAATCCTGAAAAAATTACGTGTCCAAACCACAGGTGCTGTAGCTTGCTTAACGGCTCGGCAGCCGTTCTCAGGCCCAGTATGGATTCAACAACATTGTAGAAAGTTGTTAAAGGGTACAGTTTCACCGGATAACACGTATATATGTAGCCTAGTTTACACATTAAAAATATATGTCTATAGATCAGGAGGCAGACTCAGTACAATCTGGTCAAATCCATACTGGGCCTGAGAACATCTAAGTTGAGAAAGGGTACTTTAAACTATGCTATATATACCTGCTGTCCAGTGATAAACATGTAAAATCTCCGTGTTCTCAGTATGGATTACACAGCAACCAAAAAAGTGGAAAAAAGGAAATGCATTTGAGGCGTGCACAACTATATACTTTTGGTGTTATTTTTAAATCTTCATATATATTTCTGTCTCAGTAATACAGTCCAGCCTCTCCGCAATAGGAAATGAGATGCATACAATTACTGACATAAAGGCTAGTGATTGCAGAAATCTAGGAATTACTATTCACGGGAAAAACTTCCGTCACAATTCTCATAGGCGATGCTGACCCTCAATTAATTTGTGTGTTGAGACAGTGAAAACATTTTTTTGTGAATAAAGTCTTGCTGTATCGCACTTCCATTGATTCCATCACTGTTACTCATCTCAATTAAATTTTTATCACAGGGAGCGAAGTAAACATGGTGCTCACTTTTGCTATCATGATCTGTCACATAACATTGGAGTGCAAAAGACAGAAGCCACAGGCCGTAGGCGATTCTATTTGATTGGCATGAGAGGGCACATTTTAAAATGTGCGCCGGAATGTCACACGTTTGTGAGTAGGAAAACTGTGAAAGCTGATGATAAACCACCACTGCATGTCATTGTGAGTCGACGTCCATAAGAAATGGAAGCCATTGATCATCTGGAGCTAGAGCCCGGCCAGCAGGACAGGGCATAGCTACATCTTAACCATCATCTTTCAATTCAATCAATTTGTAGTGGCACTCCCAGTGAAGGATTTGACAGCCCAGACTACACAGAGGAGGAGCAGGGAGAGGTAAACATTGCAAATGCTGGGGCCCTGCCCAAGCAAGGGGGGCACACTCGTGGGCGTCGGTACTGGCACTGGGCCCCTCATAGTACGGCAGTGTGTCTGACGGCGGGTGTGCACCACCACCGTCAGAGACACTTGATTGCATTATGAGGGACCATGTGCCAGTGCCCGCGCCCAAGAGTCGGCCTACCCACCTGTCCAGGGCAACGGCACTCACATGGTTTCGTGCGCTAGGTGGTGACCCCGGCCATGGGGGGGGCAGCCCAGTTAGGGCGGTTTACAAAGTGGCATATGTTGATGTGGGACATTCAGCTGCTGCAAAAGGCGAAATAGGTCAAGTTCGCGGAATAGGAGGAGGACCAAAGCAAGCCATTTTTCTGTGTCATCAAGGGAAGGTGGGACAAAATCCTTGGAAACCCATGCATTGTTCCTTTTTTATGAAGGTTAGATCATCCACATTTTGGGTTGACAGACTTGTCCTTTTTTCTGTCAGGATTGATCCAGCTGCACTGAAGACTCTTTCCGATAGCACACTTGCAGCTGGGCAAGCGAGCTTCTGTAAGGCATATTGTGCCAATTCAGGCCAGGTGTCCAGTTTAGCGGCCCAATAGTCAAAGGGGAATGACCTGTGCGGGAGAACATCGATATGGGAGGAAAAGTAGTTTGTAACCATAGTTGACAAATGCTGTCTTCTGTCACTTTCCATCGATGCAGTATTACCAGTTGTGTGAGCGGTACTGGAAAAATCAGTCCACAACATTGTCATGAAACCCCTGTCTCCAACGCCACTTCTGCTGTGTGCACCATGAACACCTCTGCCAAGCTACCCCCGGCCCGTACGGCTCGTGTGAGAACCATCACCGCTGCTGTGTGCTGGGAATGCCTCAACCAACCGGTTTACCAGAGTTGCTTGTTTATTAGCCAATATTAGGTTCTCCTGTGGCATGATGTTTTGTAATTTGCCTTTATAGCGTGGATGCAGGATGCTGGCCAACCAGTAGTCGTCATCGTTCATCATTTTGGCAATGCGGGGGTCCCTTTTTAGGATCTGCAAGGCATAATCTGAAATGTGGGCCAATGTTCCCGGTGTCAATGATGCACTGCGAGTGCTGGTTGGAGGAGCACTTTCTGGCAAATCCACATCCCTCCAGTCATGCACAAACCCTGTACCAGACCTTGCCACGCCAACATTTTCACTTGCCCCATGAGATGCATCCTCCTCCCCTAAGTAATCATCCCCATCATCATCCTCCTCCTCTTCTTCCTCCACCTCATCCAGGAGAGGTCCCTGAGCAGATAATGTCATCAAGGATTCCCTCCTCCTCTTCCTCCTCGTCAACATTGACGCACTTTAAGGAGCAGGCGTCTGCAGCCAAAGTTTGCATGAGCAGACGCATAAGTGGGATGCTCATGCTTAGGATGGCGTCGTCTGCGCTTACCAGCCGTGTGCATTCCTCAAAACACTGAAGGACTTTACAGAGGTCTTTCAGCTTCGACCACTGCACACCTGTCAACTCCATGTCTGCTCTCAAAGTGCCTGGCCGTGTATCCTCCCACAAATGCATTATGGCCTGCCTCTGTTCGCACAGCCGCTCAACCATGTGCAGGGTGGAGTTCCACCTTGTTGCAATGTCGATAATGAGGCGGTGGTTGGGAAGGTGGAGCAATCGCTGCAGCTTCTGCATACGAATGGAGTGTACAGGCGACCGGCGGATGTGCGCGCACAGTCTTCGCACCTTCTGGAGCAGGGCTGTTAACTCCGGATAATTGTTGAGGAAGCACTGCACCACCAGGTTCAAGGTGTGAGCCAAGCAAGGTATGTGGCTGAGTTTTGAAAGGGCTATGGCTGCCACAAAATTACGGCTGTTATCACTAACTACCTTGCCTGCCTCAAGATGTATACTGCCCAGCTATGACTCAGTTTGTCGCTGAAACTACTCGGCCAGCACCTCCGCTGTGTGTCTGTCGGCCAAACACATCATCTGCAACTCAGCCTGCTGACGCTTTCCACTAGCTGCTCGATAGGGGGACACCTCGTGTGCAACAATGGCAGCTGCAGATGGAGTGCTCATACGACTGCGCTCTGTGAACGAGCTTTCGCTTCTGGAGGAGGAGGAGGAGGGTCGAACGCCTACAGCCAACTGTTTCCTATACCGTGGGCTAGGCAGCACTGTCCCACCACCGCTGTCCCCTATGGACCCTGCATCCACCATATTAACCCAGTGCGCAGTGATGGACACGTAACGGCCCTGGCCATGCCGACTGGACCATGCATCTGTTGTGAGGTGCACCTTTCCACTCACTGACTGTTTGAGTGCATGGACAATGCGGTCTTTCACATGATGGTGGAGGGCTGGGATGGCTTTGCGAGAGAAGAAGTGGCGACTGGGTAGGTCATAGCGTGGTACTGCATAGGCCATGAGTTCGCGGAAAGCTGCGCTTTCCACCAACCGATAGGGCATCATCTCTAACGAGATTAGTTTGGCAATGTGGGCGTTCAAAGTCAGTGAACGCGGATGAGAGACTGAGTACTTTCTTGACCTACTCATAGTCTCTGGGAGGGTGAGCTGGACTTGAGAGCTGCATATGGTGGAACTAGCGGTGGACAGGGCGGACTGAGAGAGTGTTGATGATGGTGATGGAGTTGGTGTTCTTTCTGATGGCCTAGATTCAGTCTTTCGTTGATATAACAGTGGGATTCCCTGACTGCTTTAGCCTTGCAACGGCACCTCAACATTTGCTGCTGTGCTTTCCGGTGGGCTTACAGTGGGGGAAACAATGTAGCGTTGCTGACTACTTTCTTTGTGAACAGTTGCACATGTGGTACTTGAGGTTTGGTGTTGTGTCCACGCTTGCAAGTGCATGCTGGTTAAATGTCTAAGCATGCAACTGGTATTCAAATTTTTCAGACTTTTCCCTCGGCTAAAGGTCTTTGCGCACTTTTTACAGATAACCTTGGCCTGATCATGAGGATTTTGTTCAAAAAAGTGCCACACTGCACTCTTCCTACTTTGGAAGACATTTTGCGGCCTAGCACGCTGTGATATTTTGACGCTCTGGACAAGCTGTCCAGCAACTCTTTTGATTTTTGGAACCTGTCTTTGGAGTGCTCCGGGCCTGCCAGATAACAGCTGTTGCGATGTCGATGTCTGCTGTGGATGGTCCTCCTCCTCCTCATCTGAGCTATTGGAAGCAGCACCCTCTTCCCCGAATGGATGCCAATCTGGGTCAACAACTGGGTCATCCATCACCTACTCTTCAATGTCATGTGCACCTTCCTCTGTGTCACCGTGTATGGTGGTATAGTATGCGGGAAGGGGCACCTGAGTCTCATCAGGGTCAGAATCTGGCTCATTACTAGTGTTGAGCATTCCGATACCGCAAGTATCGGGTATCGGCCGATACTTGCTGTATCGGAATTCTGATACCGACTTCCGATATTTTTTCAATATCGGAAGTCGGCATCGGAATCGGAAGTTCAAAGTTGATTGACAGCCTGACGTCATCATGATGCGCGGTGTGTGCGCATCATGATGCGCCGTCATTTCGGGCCTTCCGGGGGTCTCTGCCGGCCTGCCGGGGGGCTGTGTGGACTGCCCGGGGTCTGTACCGGCCTGCCGGGGGGCTGTGCCGGCCTGCCGGTGGTCTGTGCACCCCGTGGGGGTCTGTACGGCCTGCCGGGGGGCTGTGCCGGCCTGCCGGTGGTCTGTGCACCCTGTGGGGGTCTGTACCAGCCTGCCGGGGGGCTGTGCCGGCCTGCCGGGGGGCTGTGCCGGCCTGCCGGGGGGCTGTGCTGATGTCCGGGGGTCTGTGCAAGCATCGTCCGATGGGACTATAAGTCCCATCTGGCGATGCCTGCTACCATGACAGTGATTGACACATTAGCCAATGATGGGACAGTAGTAGTCCCATCATCCGGCTAATGTGTTAAATGTTAAAAAAAAAAAAAAAAAAAACTACATACATACTACATACATACTACATGCATGCTACATACATACTACATGCTACATACATACTACATATATACTACATGCATGCTACATACATACTGCATGCTACATGCATACTACATACATACTACATACATACCACATATATACTACATACATACTACATGCATGCTACATACATACTACATACATACTACATGCATGCTACATACTACATACTACATATATACTACATGCATGCTACATACATACTACATGCTACATACATTCTACATACATACTGCATGCTACATACATACTACATACATACCACATATATACTACATACATACTACATGCATGCTACATACATACTACATACATACTACATGCATGCTACATGCTACATACATACTACATATATACTACATGCATGCTACATACATACTACATGCTACATACATGCTACATACATACTGCATGATACATACATACTACATACATACCATATATATACTACATACATACTACATGCATGCTACATACATACTACATACATACTACATGCATGCTACATACTACATGCTACATACATACTACATATATACTACATGCATGCTACATACATACTACATGCTACATACATGCTACATACATACTGCATGCTACATACATACTACATACATACTACATACATACCACATATATACTACATACATACTACATGCATGCTACATACATACTACATACATACTACATGCATGCTACATGCTACATACATACTACATATATACTACATGCATGCTACATACATGCTACATGCTACATACATGCTACATACATACTGCATGATACATACATACTACATACATACCACATATATACTACATACATACTACATGCATGCTACATACATACTACATGCATGCTACATACATAACACATACAGTATATACTACATGCATGCTACATACATACTACATGCTACATACATACTACATATATACTACATACATACTACATGCATGCTACATACATAACACATATATACTACATGCATGCTACATACATACTACATGCTACATACATACCACATACATACTACATACATACTACATACATACTACATACATACTACATGCTACATACATACTACATATATACTACATGCATGCTACATACATACTACATATATACTACATGCATGCTACATACATACTGCATGCTACATGCATGCTACATACATACTACATACATACTACATGCTACATACATACCACATATATACTACATACATACAATACATTCATACAATACATGCATAGACATACAGTACATATAACATAGAGTAACATACTTACCAATACTTGTCACATTGTTCCCCGAAGCCATTGTCTTTTCCGGAATAAATATTAACATAACAAACCACAAAAATACTCACCCACGATCCGAAGCAGTCCACGAGTGTGTCCCACGACGATCTTGGGTAGAGAACTGCAGCATCAGATGATGCTGCCGTTCTCTACGGGCTGCAGGAATCCAATGACGGAAGGTAGGTATCCTTCCGCACTGTATTCCTCTGCCACTTAAAAAAAAAAAAGTCCCTAGTCTCACTTTATGCCATTGCTGCGTGGGAAATTCCCACACAGCAATGGCATAAAGTGAGACTAGGGACTTTTTTTTTTTAAGTGGCAGAGGAATACAGTGCGGAAGGATACCTACCTTCCGTCATTGGATTCCTGCAGCCCGTAGAGAACGGCAGCATCAGCTGATGCTGCAGTTCTCTACCCAAGATCGTCGTGGGACACACTCGTGGACTGCTTCGGATCGTGGGTGAGTATTTTTGTGGTTTGTTATGTTAATATTTATTCTGGAAAAGACAATGGCTTCGGGGAACAATGTGACAAGTATTGGTAAGTATGTTACTCTATGTTATATGTACTGTATGTCTATGTATGTATTGTATGAATGTATTGTATGTATGTAGTATATATGTGGTATGTATGTAGCATGTAGTATGTATGTAGTATGTATGTAGCATGCATGTAGCATGCAGTATGTATGTAGCATGCATGTAGTATATATGTAGTATGTATGTGGTATGTATGTAGCATGTAGTATGTATGTAGCATGCATGTAGTATGTATGTAGTATGTATGTAGCATGCATGTAGTATATATGTAGTATGTATGTAGCATGTAGTATGTATGTAGCGTGCATGTAGTATATATGTAGTATGTATGTAGCATGTAGTATGTATGTAGCATGCATGTAGTATATATGTAGTATGTATGTAGCATGTAGTATGTATGTAGCATGCATGTAGTATATATGTAGTATGTATGTAGCATGTAGTATGTATGTAGTATGTATGTAGCATGCATGTAGTATATATGTAGTATGTATGTAGCATGTAGTATGTATGTAGCATGTAGTATATATGTAGTATGTATGTAGCATGTAGTATGTATGTAGCATGCATGTAGTATATATGTAGTATGTATGTATGTAGCATGTAGTATGTATGTAGTATGTATGTAGCATGCATGTAGTATATATGTAGTATGTATGTAGCATGTAATATGTATGTAGCATGCATGTAGTATGTATGTAGTATGTATGTAGCATGCATGTAGTATATATGTAGTATGTATGTAGCATGTAGTATGTATGTAGCATGCATGTAGTATATATGTAGTATGTATGTAGCATGTAGTATGTATGTAGCATGCATGTAGTATATATGTAGTATGTATGTGGTATGTATGTAGCATGTAGTATGTATGTAGCATGCATGTAGTATGTATGTAGTATGTATGTAGCATGCATGTAGTATATATGTAGTATGTATGTAGCATGCAGTATGTATGTAGCATGCATGTAGAATATATGTAGTATGTATGTGGTATGTATGTAGCATGTAGTATGTATGTAGCATGCATGTAGTATGTATGTAGTATGTATGTAGCATGCATGTAGTATATATGTAGTATGTATGTAGCATGTAGTATGTATGTAGCATGCATGTAGTATATATGTAGTATGTATGTAGCATGTAGTATGTATGTAGCATGCATGTAGTATATATGTAGTATGTATGTAGCATGTAGTATGTATGTAGCATGCATGTAGTATATATGTAGTATGTATGTAGCATGTAGTATGTATGTAGTATGTATGTAGCATGCATGTAGTATATATGTAGTATGTATGTAGCATGTAGTATGTATGTAGCATGTAGTATATATGTAGTATGTATGTATCATGTAGTATGTATATAGCATGCATGTAGTATATATGTAGTATGTATGTAGCATGTAGTATGTATGTAGTATGTATGTAGCATGCATGTAGTATATATGTAGTATGTATGTAGCATGTAGTATGTATGTAGCATGTAGTATGTATGTAGTATGTATGTAGCATGCATGTAGTATATATGTAGTATGTATGTAGCATGTAGTATGTATGTAGCATGCATGTAGTATGTATGTAGTATGTATGTAGCATGCATGTAGTATATATGTAGTATGTATGTAGCATGTAGTATGTATGTAGCATGCATGTAGTATATATGTAGTATGTATGTAGCATGTAGTATGTATGTAGCATGCATGTAGTATATATGTAGTATGTATGTAGCATGTAGTATGTATGTAGCATGCATGTAGTATATATGTAGTATGTATGTAGCATGTAGTATGTATGTAGTATGTATGTAGCATGCATGTAGTATATATGTAGTATGTATGTAGCATGTAGTATGTATGTAGCATGTAGTATATATGTAGTATGTATGTAGCATGTAGTATGTATGTAGCATGCATGTAGTATATATGTAGTATGTATGTATGTAGCATGTAGTATGTATGTAGTATGTATGTAGCATGCATGTAGTATATATGTAGTATGTATGTAGCATGTAGTATGTATGTAGCATGCATGTAGTATATATGTAGTATGTATGTATGTAGCATGTAGTATGTATGTAGCATGCATGTAGTATGTATGTAGCATGCATGTAGTATGTATGTGGTATGTATGTAGCATGTAGTATGTATGTAGCATGCATGTAGTATGTATGTAGTATGTATGTAGTATGTATGTGGTATGTATGTAGCATGTAGCATGCATGTAGTATGTATGTAGTATATATGTGGTATGTATGTAGCATGTAGTATGTATGTAGCATGCAGTATGTATGTAGCATGCATGTAGTATATATGTAGTATGTATGTAGCATATATGTAGTATGTATGTAGCATGTAGTATGTATGTAGCATGCAGTATGTATGTAGCATGCATGTAGTATATATGTAGTATGTATGTAGTATATATGTAGTATGTATGTTGCATGTAGTATATATGTAGTATGAATTTTAGCATGTATGTAGTATGCATGTTGTATGTATGTAGCATGTATGTAGCATGTAATTTTTTTTTTTTTTTTTTACATTCAACACATTAGCCGGATGATGGGACTACTACTGTCCCATCATTGGCTAATGTGTCAATCACTGTCATGGTAGCAGGCATCGCCCGATGGGACTTGTAGTCCCATTGGACGATGCCTGCACAGACCCCCGAAGCCTGCACAGACCACCGGCAGGCCAGCACAGCCCCCCGGCAGGCCGGCACAGCCCCCCGGAGCCTGCACAGCCCCCCGGCAGGCCGGCACAGCCCCCCCCCGGAGCCTGCACAGCCCCCCGGCAGGCCGGCACAGCCCACCGGAGCCTGCACAGACCACCGGCAGGCCGGCACAGCCCCCCGGCAGGCCGGCACAGACCACCGGAGCCTGCACAGACCCCCTGGCAGGCCGGCACAGCCCCCCGAAAGGCCCGTACAGACCCCAGAGAGGCTGTACAAGGCAAAAACAGGGTTTTTCTTATTCCGATACCGGAAGTCCCATAGACTTGAATGGGACTTCCGGTATCGGAATCGGCGATACCGATACTTTTTTTAAAGATCGGCCGATCCATTCCGATCCGATACTTTGAAGTATCGGACGGTATCGCTCAACTCTACTCATTACACTTCGAGGACAATGTAGTGCTCTGAGTGAATGTACCAGCAGAATCATCTATCCAGTGGCTGTGAATCAGTGCACTCCTTGTCAGATTCATCTTGGCCTGGGTAATTCACCATTTCACTTGATTACTCCATGGAGCTGTTTTCACATACCATGCCTGGGTTATCAGTTGTATGGCCTGCGTCATCCTTCAATCTTGGTTGGGGTGAAGGACACAAGGAAAGGTGTGGTTCATGAACATGAGCCTCCAATGACGACTCAGTGCTTTTATTTTTTACAACTTCAGAAGAGGAGGCGATAGAGCTGGAGGCTGAGTCAGCAATGTAAGCCAAAACTTTTTCCTGAAGCTCTGGCTTTAAAAGCGGTTTGCCAACTCCTAGAAAACTAAGCCTTCGAGGCCTTGTGGAGCCAGACGATGACGCAGGCTCAACACCTCCTGCATTCGGTCCTATTTTGCTTTTGCCACTACCATCAGATCCACCACCAACACCATCATTACCAGCTGGCAACCCCTGCCCAATTCCACGGCCTCTTCCACCAGCCTTCCTCATTTTTAGTAAAAATGTACACAAAATCCCACAAACTATATAGTAATGTAAAACAAGGTACCAGGTGTATATAGGACAGGGGAGATGTAGAATTTCTGAACAAACTTGTGGACACTGTTGGATTGTGTGATGCCCAGTGAATATCACACCGCTATGTCACAGGCTCAATGTCGCAGGTGTGAAAAATGTCACTATAGGACAGGTGAGATGTAGAATTTCTGAACACACTTGTGGACACTGTTGGATTGTGTGAGGCCCAGTGAATATCACACCGCTATGTCACAGGCAGAAATTGGCTAGTGTATGACAAACTACAAGGTGTATATAGAATTGGGCAGAATAGGAATCTCCCTAGAGTGTAGGTCTGTAAGAACGGAACAAGTCCTCGACTTACACGGTACTGTGTGAGGAGCGTACACCGCTGTATGGTGTGAAAAAATGCACGCTCAGTACCTCACCAGGACAAAAAAAAAAATTTGGATTGCTTTTAAAAAAGCAGTTTGCAGAGCAATGGGAAAACAGCAATGCAGCTATCAGGAAGCCTTATAAGGCAGCCTAACAACCAACACAGCTGATCCAGCAAAATATAGCCTCCACTTGCACTGCACACACAGTGACTGGTGTGTTGTACAGGCAAAACCGCTAGCAGCAGAAGCAGTTTTTGGTGTCTTCTTCCCTGCCTAACGCTCTCCCTACAGAATCAGCAGCAGCAGCAGCTCTCCCTATTCTGAGATCAGCATGAGTAACATGGCGGTCAGCGTGCACGCCCTTTTATACCCCCTGTGACGCCCCCCAAAGTAAGCCAATCACTTGCATGCCCTTCTCAAAGATGGTGGTGACCCCTGCCTATGTCATCACATTGCCTACAGTGTCCGTGGATCCTGATTGGCTGAAAAAGGGCGGAAAACAAACTTTTGGAACGCGACTTTGGCGCTAAAGTCGCCGAGCACTTGGCCGACCTCACCCTAGGGTCGGGTTTCATTTCATGAAACCCGACTTTACCAAAAGGCGACAACTTTTGAAATTTTTCGACCCGTTTCGCTCAACTCTAGTTCTGGGTACATTGTAAACAAGGTACAAGGTCCGTGTGTGAGCAGTCTCTTTTGTCTCCAAGCGCTTGTAAATTAAGGGCGAAAATTCCTAATCTGGACTCACTGGTGATCTAGCTTACCTGACTTTGGGTCAGAACTAAAAGCAGCTACGACAGTTTTGGCACCTGACGGGGACCGTGGAAACCAGCCTATTCGGAATCCGTATGTGGGAGCTTCCTGGGAGGTTGAATATGCAAAATCCGGCTGCAGCAGGTGAGAACATTTATTCTTACATAGATTTTGTGTTGGCAACCTCTCTAAGGATGTCTACATATCTCTGGATAAGGCTGTACAACACGGTTCAAAAGAACCTACATCACCAGTGAGCAGTGAGTGAGTATGTCCGTATGAGAGTTGAATAATAGAGTAATAAGATAGTAATTGTCATCTGTATTATCTGTCAATCTGTTCTGGCAATATACTAATATACTAACTGGTTGTGTACTGGTGTACTGTGTAGCACAGAGCCTGGGATAGACTCTGTGCAGTGTTTATTTTGGATTGGCAGTAAATCACATGAGGCTGTATTTTGTATAGATATAAAGTAGATATGACAGGCTCAAACCCCAACTTAGGTGCTCTGGGAAAAAACAAGACTAAAGTATAGGAGTAACCCCGGCACACTAATAACATGAAAGTAAAGTCTTCTCAACGACAGTCTTTAATTGTTGTGATTTTATTGATTGTGAAAAAAAAGGGTGGTGTTACAATCCAAAAAAGGGTGGTGTTACAATCCAACGTTTCAGCTCTACATCTCGAGCTTTCATCAGGGATATGACTAGATCCTTGGTTTTGAGGTGTGTGTATAAGTGGTATAGGTTTGCCTTTGTAGTCCAGCTGCTGGAACAGTACCTATAGTAACCACGATGTGTAGGGTCAGCACGTGACTCCCGTCCTTGTGTCCTAAATCTAGTCAGGTGTGGAGGAGGCCGGAAGTCATTATTTTGTATAGGACTGTGGTTTTTAGGTTGTTTTGGTTTTCATTGATTCTTGTTGTTTAAGAAGTTGGCTTTGGTGTTCTCAGAGTGTCAGTGGACACTGCTGTAGGTTAAGGTGTCAAATCCAAAGAGCAAGATAGGCAGGCTGTGTGAGTCCTTGTATGTATGTCTATGAGAACCTCTGAATGAGATGAGAGATGAGTAATTGAGTATAAGGGATTTTTGTTATCTTCTCTTTAGAAAAATCAAAAGACCACTGAAAAGTGGAAAAAAAAAATCCCTGAATGAGCACGTATGAATGAATCATCACACATGATTTTGTGTGAAGAGATTGTTACCTATCTAGTTTTTGTGGGAGATCCCGGACAGATGCGTTATGGATATTTCAATCTACATCTGAGATTGAATGAACTTTCAATCTACATCTGAGATTGAATGAACTGAGTAATGATATATGTGGCATTACATTGTAAACACGAGCTATAAGTTTCCTGGATACATTTGGTCAGAAAAGGGTAAGACTCGATTACTCACATTATACAGTTACCTGCTCTTACAGTGAAATCCCGTGATTGAGTTTTTTTGTAGAAAATGATTTTGATTAAGTCTTAAGAGCTGCGGCATTTTCTGTTACTTTGTGAAGGACACTACATTCTGATAGGAGAGATAAGACGAGATCGAAACCGCGCAGCCCTTTCATTCCCCCCTCCCGAGTGTCTAATGGGAGGGGGCACAGAGCTGCACTCAAGATTCTCTGTGGTTGTCTTTGGTGAAATGCTCGCTATTAGATTTGTGCATTTTAAAGCAACAGTACTTAATTGAAGTGGAATGAAATTTTGTAAGTTGAAGTTGGAAGTTGAAAGTAAAATATGGTGCCTAGAGATGAGTGAAACGGGTTGGTCATATTCAAAAGTTGCCGACTTTCGCTGAAGTCGGGTTTCATGAAACAAAACCCGACCATAGCGTGAGGTCGGCCATGAGGTCGGTGACCAGAGCGCCAAAGTCGCGTTCAAAAGATGCTTCCAGCGCCCTTTTCAGTCAATGATGGAGGACGCACACTGTGGGCAACGCGATGACATAGGCATCAGTCACCACCATCTTTGAGAAGGGCATGCAAGTGATTGGCTGGCTTTGTGTGGCGTCACAGGGGCTATAAAAGGGCGAGAACGCCGCCCGCCATCTTACTTATGGCAATCTTAGCATAGGGAGAGCTGCTGCTGCTGCTGCTGATACTGTAGGGAGAGCGTTAGGCAGGGAAGAACCAAAAACCTGCTTCTGCTGTTAGCGATTTCCACTTACAACACAACAGTTTGTGTGCAATGACAGGGGAGGCTCTATTTTTGTGCATCAGCTCTGTTGGTTATTAGGCTGCCTTAAAAGGCTCCCTGATAGCTGCATTGCTGTTTGCACACTGCTGTGCAAGCTGCTTTTTTAAAAGCAAAAATACTTTTCATCCTCTTTTCTGCACAGTTACCAAGGGTTCATTTTTCCACCCTTTTGTGTGTGCACTGTGCAGCAGTCCTGCTTATTAGGCTGCCTGCGTCCATACTTGGACTGAGAGCATCATTGTCAGCATCCTCAAATCTCTAGTGAGATTCAAATTCTCACCAATCCTATAGACACCCTCCACCTTGTCATACACCATCCAATTTCAGCCTGTTACATTGAGGTGTAATCTCTACTGGGCCAGAGACAATAGTTCAGCATCCTCAAATCTATAGTGAGATTCAAATTCTCACCATTACTATAGGCACCCTACACCTTGTCATACACCATCCAATTTCAGTCTGTTACATTGAGGTTGTAAATAGAAACACCAGCAAAAAATATCAAATGTCCATGCTATAAGGCGAGTCAATATCATTCTTCAATAAAGGAGGAACAACGAGTATACATAGCCAAAAGTACAGAGAAAAATTGTATTTCTCAAAAGTTATACTTTGTATTACATATATTTATTAAACGTCATATATTAACAAACATGCATGGGCATACATCAATGTCATGTGACTAACTCCATGGGTCAATATAATGACCAGGAAAAGCGGGACCCAAAATTTAAATAACACATGCACCATTCAAAAAAGATCATATAGAAGGTTAAAGGTTATTTAGAGACACATGTTATCCAGCGATAGGGATTAAACAGTACTGACTTCCCCAAAGCATACAATTCCTATACCGCTAGGTAAACAACCTCCCATAGGCACTAATTAGCGCCTTTACAAGTGTATAATCCAGTGCACGGTAAAGGAGAGATTTATAAGAGAATTGGTACAAAATAATTACCCATAGTGGTGTGTAAAAAGTCCCGTCTAGACCTTGGTCATATACCCCGACGCGCGTTTCGCGTACACAAGATGTCGCTTCCTCAGGGGGCATGGCCTAATCCCGGTCTCGGTCGGGTATTTATGACAAATGAATCCGGTCACGTGACTAAAGTGCGAGGTGAAAAGTGCGCTGGCGTGGAACGCGGAAATGTGTTGCCCACCACATCCAAACCTCGGTCTCAGCTCACACAAGATAGTCACATGATTGGGCTGGTACCAAGCACCCATTCACGTCACACACTTGCGGCGTTATACTGTCCCATTGCATTCACCCTTGGTATAACTAAAAATATATATAAAACAGTGATAGGCATGATGCCAAAATATCGCAATAACATAGAGAGTGCCATAAAGGATGTGAAAGAAAGTGAAATCTAATTTTATTGATTTTATATAAATATGCATGAGTAAATATGCATGAATAAATTATACCTTGATATAACAAAGCATAAGTGACAATACAATACAATGTGACAAAATATGATATAACATGTGCATAATATATGTTATTCATCTCATATGCTCTCATAAAAAGTGAAACATATATATTCATAACGTATTATTAATCATACATCCAATATATTAAAAAAAAAATTTCATATATATGCTCAAGACAATGATAATCAAATGACAATCATTTGAGCAAATCGTATAAGAAAATTTTTTTTTAAGGAAAAATTTTTATACAATATCAAATTTAATATGATATTATTAGATTACATAGAAATCCTAAAAGTAGGGTAAAGTGCTTATAGAAAAATTTGTTATATCTTTTAATCATCCCTTCCCTTGAAGTAGTAATCTCCACTATCTTCTTTTTATTTCTTTCTTCATCTCATATTTCATTTTTCTTATTTTCATCTTTATTGCTCACTTGTAGAATAATATTATCGAAGACATTGCTGAAGTGAATGATACACAAATCCATCGCACACAAACAACTAAAAAGTAAAAACAACCAAGACAAAAATTAATTAAAAACCAATGGTGGCAGGTAGAGATAATGTCCCACAAACAAGATGGAATATTTATGTTTTTATAAAAAGGAGGAAAACCCATGAGTCTCATTGAGACCCCTAGGAGTCATCGTGTCCAGTGTTGTGATCCACTTGCACTCTTTGTGCAAGGAGGCGTTGAATATCGCCTACTCTAATTCCACACTGGACACGGTCAATCCCCCTCACCGAGAGAAACTTAGGATCACATTTGTCGAACTGCAAAAAATGACGTGGTAAAGTTTTTAATTGAACTATATCAGTGGCATTTTCAGCCGCCATTATATCACGCACATGTTCCCGCGTTCGTGTAACCAGGCGTCTGGATGTCATTCCAATGTACACTTTAGGACAACTGCATCTCGCGTAATATATTACCTGGGTAGTTCCACAGGTAATATGAGAATTTATAGAAAAAATCTTTTTACCATCCGAAGATGCAAATTCTGTTGTACGACAAATGTTACTGCAAGCTATGCAGTTGCCACATGGGAAGCATCCCCTAGGTAGACCACGTGAACCAAAAATATTTTGTTTAGGCGTTGGGATATAATGGCTTGATACAAGCAAATCTTTAAGATTTCTACTACGTCTAGAGGTCATAGATGGATATTTAGTCAAATGTTTTGATAGAGTTGGATCCATTAACAGAATATCCCAATGTTTTTGTAAACAATTTCTCATTGAGGCCCATTCTCCATTATATGTGGATATGAAACGGACAACATCTATATCTTTGTTCATCTTAATCCGTGGACATAACAAATCCTCTCTTGATTGATATTTGGCCCTTTCATATCCTCTCTTAATGGATCTGTTGCTATATCACCTTGCTTTAAATCTAGATTTCAAGTCCTTGGCTTGTAATTCAAATCTGGCAGATGCGCTTCATTCTCAGATGCTGACCAACTATTTAAAAACCCATTGTGGAGTCGCTTCCCTCCTATGCCCGTGACACATCGGACGTCCTATGTAGGATCAATGGGATTCAATTGGAGGAAGATATGTGGTTGGTGGTTGCTGATATAGAATCTCTTTACACATGCATTCGGCATGATGATGGTCTACGGGCAGTTCACTGCTTCTTGGATGCAAGCAACTGGGATGATGCTATTTGTGACCTTGTTATTGAATTGTTAACATTCATTTTGACTAAGAATTTCTTTGTCTTTAGGGATGTCTTTTATCTGCAACAACGCGGCACTGCCATGGGTGCGGCCTGTGCGCCTTCTTTCGCCAACCTCTTCCTGGGTTTCTGGGAGACGGAGGTTTTTGGCGGGGGAGGTGCGTGGGTCGCTGACCAAGTGCAGTGCTGGTTGCGCTATATCGATGATTTATTCATCATATGGCAAGGATCAGAGGATATGCTACATCAATTTATGCAACAATTGAATGGTAATGGGTTTAATATCAAATTGACCTATCAAGTGAGTAAAAAGGCAGTGGACTTCCTGGATATAAAGACTGAGGTGGATGAGAATCGTTACTTGCAGACTGATGTGTACAGGAAGCCCACTGCTGTCAACTCTCTATTGCATGCGGTCGCCTCCTTGCACAAAGAGAGTGCAAGTGGATCACAACACTGGACACGATGACTCCTAGGGGTCTCAATGAGACTCATGGGTTTTCCTCCTTTTTATAAAAACATAAATATTTCATCTTGTTTGTGGGACATTATCTCTACCTGCCACCATTGGTTTTTAATTAATTTTTGTCTTGGTTGTTTTTACTTTTTAGTTGTTTGTGTGCGATGGATTTGTGTATCATTCACTTCAGCAATGTCTTCGATAATATTATTCTACTAGTGAGCAATAAAGATGAAAATAAGAAAAATGAAATATGAGATGAAGAAAGAAATAAAAAGAAGATAGTGGAGATTACTACTTCAAGGGAAGGGATGATTAAAAGATATAACAAATTTTTCTATAAGCACTTTACCCTACTTTTGGGATTTCTATGTAATCTAATAATATCATATTAAATTTGTTATATTGTATAAAAATTTTTCCTTAAAAAAAATTTTCTTATACGATTTGCTCAAATGACTGTCATTTGATTATCATTGTCTTGAGCAAATATATGAAATTTTTTTTTTAATATATTGGATGTATGATTAATAATACATTATGAATATATATGTTTCACTTTTTATGAGAGAGCATATGAGATGAATAACATATATTATGCACATGTTATATCATATTTTGTCACATTGTATTGTATTGTCACTTATGCTTTGTTATATCAAGGTATAATTTATTCATGCATATTTACTCATGCATATTTATATAAAATCAATAAAATTAGATTTCACTTTCTTTCACATCCTTTATGGCACTCTCTATGTTATTGCGATATTTTGGCATCATGCCTATCACTGTTTTATATATATTTTTAGTTATACCAAGGGTGAATGCAATGGGACAGTATAACGCCGCAAGTGTGTGACGTGAATGGGTGCTTGGTACCAGCTCAATCATGTGACCATCTTGTGTGAGCTGAGACCGAGGTTTGGATGTGGTGGGCAACACATTTCCGCGTTCCACGCCAGCGCACTTTTCACCTCGCACTTTAGTCACGTGACCGGATTCATTTGTCATAAATACCCGACCGAGACCGGGATTAGGCCATGCCCCCTGAGGAAGCGACATCTTGTGTACGCGAAACGCGCGTCGGGGTATATGACCAAGGTCTAGACGGGACTTTTTACACACCACTATAGGTAATTATTTTGTACCAATTCTCTTATAAATCTCTCCTTTACCGTGCACTGGATTATACACTGGTAAAGGCGCTAATTAGTGCCTATGGGAGGTTGTTTACCTAGCGGTATAGGAATTGTATGCTTTGGGGAAGTCAGTACTGTTTAATCCCTATCGCTGGATAACATGTGTCTCTAAATAACCTTTAACCTTCTATATGATCTTTTTTGAATGGTGCATGTGTTATTTAAATTTTGGGTCCTGCTTTTCCTGGTCATTATATTGACCCATGGAGTTAGTCACATGACATTGATGTATGCCCATGCATGTTTGTTAATATATGATGTTTAATAAATATATGTAATACAAAGTATAACTTTTGAGAAATACAATTTTTCTCTGTACTTTTGGCTATATATACTCGTTGTTCCTCCTTTATTGATGTTACATTGAGGTGTAATCTTTACTGGGCCAGAGACAATAGTTCTGCGTCCTCAAATCTATAGTGAGATTCAAATTCTCACCAATAGTAGATACACCTTCTACCTTGTTTTACAGGACCATATAGCTGGTGGTATTTTGGGTACATTTTCACAAAAATGAGCAAGTATGGTGGAAGACGCCATGGAAGTGGGCGGGGGTTGCCAGTTGGTCCCGATGGTGGTGGTAGTGTTGCATCTGTTGGTAGTGGCAAAAGCACAATAGCACCTAAGGCAGGAGGTGTTGAGCCTGTGTCATCGTCTGGCTCCACAAGGCCTCGAAGGCTCTCTTTTCTGGGAGTAGGTAAACCACTTTTAAAGCCGGAGCTTCAGGAACAAGTTTTGGCTTACATTGCTGACACAGCCTCCGGCTCTCTCGCCTCCTCTTCTGAAGTTTCAAAAATAAAAGTACTGAGTCGTCATTGGAGGCTCCTGGTCAGGAACAACACCTTACCTTGTGTCCTTCACCCCTACCAAAAGTGAAGAATGTGGCAGGCAACACTACCGATTACTCCATGGAGCTCTTTCCACATACCATGCCTGGGTTAGCAAGTCAAATCGTGAATTCCCCAGTCCAAGATGAATCTGACATGGAGTGCACTGATGCACAGCCACTGCTAGATTTTTCTGCTGGTACATTCACTCAGAGCACTACATTGTCCTTGCAGTGTACTGAGGCAGAATCAAACCCTGATGAAACTCAGGTGCCCCTTCCCGCATACTATACCACCTTACACGGTGACACAGAGGAAGGTGCACATGAAATTGAAGAGGAGGTGATGGATGACCCAGTTGTTGACCCAGATTGGCATCCATTGGGGGAAGAGGGTGCCGCTGCCAATAGCTCAGAAGAGGAGGAGGAGGATCCGCAGCAGGCAACGACATCGCAACAGCTGTTATCTGGCAGGATCGTAGCAGTCCAAAAACGTGTTACAAAAAACAAAACAGTTGCAGGACAGCTTGGCCAGATGGTCAAATTAGCACAGCATGCAAGGTCTCAAAATATCTTCCATAGTAGGAAGAGTGCAGTGTGGCACTTTTTTTAACAAAATCCTAATGATCAGGCAAAAGTTATCTGTAAGAAGTGCGCAAAGACCTTTAGCCGAGGGAAAAATCTGAGAAATTTGAATACCAGTTGCATGCTTAGACATTTAACCACCATGCACTTTTAAGCGTGGATGGACTACCAAACCTCACGTACCACATGTGCACCTGCTCCGAATGAAGGTAGTCAGCAAAGCTACATCGCTTCCTCCACTGTAAGCCCACCGGTTAGCACACCACCACCAGCAAATGTCGAGGTGTCATCACAAGGGCAAAGCAGTCATGAAATCACAATGTTATTGCTATGAAAGACTGAATCTAGGCCATCAGCAACACCATCAACACCATCACCATCACCAACCCTCTCTCAGTCCGCCATGTCCACCACTAGTTCCACCATATGCAGCTCTCAAGTCCAGCTCACCCTACCAGAGACTCTGAGTAGGACAAGAAAGTACTCATCCTCTCATCCATGTACACTGGCTTTGAATGCCCACATTGCCAAACTAATCTCGTTAGAGATGATGCCCTACCGGTTGGTTGAAAGCAAAAGCTTTCCGCGAGCTCATGGCCTACGCAGTACCACGCTATGACCTACCCAGTCGGCACTTCTTTTCGCGAAAAGCCATCCCAGCCCTCCACGTGCATGTGAAAGACTGCTTGAGTGCATGGACAATGCAATCAGTGAGTGTAAAGGTGCACCTCACAACAGATGCATGGTCCAGTAGGCATGGCCAGGGCCGATACGTGTCCATCACTGCGCACTGGGTTAATGTGGTGGATGCAGGGTCCACAGGGGACAGTGCTGCCTAGCCCACGGTATAGGAAACAGTTGGCTGTAGGCGTTCGACCCCCCTCCTGTTTTGAGTTCATTCTCCCCTCCGTCACTGAAGCCTGCTGAACTCCCTATTCTAGTGAAGGAAGGTAGTGAGCCTGATTATCAGGCACCTGGGACTAATGAAGACGATTGGCTGAGTGGAGTCACTGACTGGATTTAAGGCAGCCTACGCCCTTTCTGCCCTGCGGGTGATTTCTCTGTGGACTCTTGGACACCAGTCTGATTCCTGCTCTCCTAAAGCTAAGTTTTCTGTTTTGCCTTTTTGCATTTAAGAATTGTTTTTGTTTTTCTTGCTTTTTGGATTCTGCCACTCCCTGCTGGAGTGTGCAGTGTTCCGTTAGCTCTGTCTTCTGAAAGTAACTGGGTGCTGATTTAGTTTTTGAAGCTTAGTTGCTTCAGGGCCATTTTTATATCAGCTTGTTGGCTTTTGTCTCTGATAGGGTTTTTGCAGATTGCAGACAGCAGCCTTCCTATCCGTTCCTATCTAGGTAGTTTTTGGCCCCGTCTTTGCTCAGCCTGTCTTTCTGTCTGTGTAAGTGTTTTCATCTTGCTTCACCGTCATTATATGTGGGGGGCTGCCTATTGCTTTGGGGTCTGCTCTGGGGCAGTTAGATTTCCCCTTTCCTTCTTTAGGCCTATGTATCTCTCCGGCTGTGATCGAGGGGTCTAGGTCATCGTAGGAACCCCCCACGGCTACTGCTAGTTGTGTTGATAGGTTCAGGGGTCTGCAATCTGATAGTTGCCAACTTCTTTGGTTTTCTGGACTTGGCTAGCATTTATGTTTTTGCCTCCTACGGTGACTCAATCATAACACCCTCCTACTCCTCCAGAAGCGAAAGCTCGTCCACAGAGTGCAGTTGCACGAGCACTCCATCCACAGCTGCCAGTGTTGCACACGAGGTGTCCCACTATCGAACAGCCTGCTGACGCTTACCACTAGCTGTGTTGAAGATGATGTGTTTGGGAGACAACAGACACACCGCGGAGGTACTGGCCGACCACTTGCAGAGACAAACTGAGTCATGGCTGGGCAGTCTACATCTTGAGGCAGGCAAGGTAGTTAGTGATAACTGCCGGAATTTTGTGGCAGCCATAGCCCTTTCAAAACTCAGACACATACCTTGCCTGGCTGACACCTTGAACCTGGTGGTGCAGTGCTTCCTCAATATTTATCCGGAGTTAACACCCCTGCTCCATAAGGTGCGAAGACTGTGCTCGCACATCCGCCGGTCGCCCGTACAATCCAGTTGTATGCAGAAGCTGCAGCGATTGCTCCACCTTCCCAAGCACCACCTAATTATCGACGTTGCAACAAGGTGGAACTCCACCCTGCACATGGTTCAGAGGCTGTGCGAACAGAGGCAGGCTGTAATTCATTTGTGGGAGGATACACGGGCAGGCAGATTGCAGGCAGACATGGAGTTGTCTGGTGTGCAGTGGTCAAAGCTGAAAGACCTCTGTAAAGTCCTTCAGTGTTTTGAGAAATGCACACGGCTGGTAAGCGCAGATGACACCATCATAAGCATGAGCATCCCACTTATGCGTCTACTCATGCAAAGTTTGATGCACATTAATGATCAGGCATCTGGAGCCGAGGAGGAAGAGGAGGAGGGAAGCCTTGATGACAGTCAGCCATTTTCTGGTCAGGGAAGTCTCGTGGACAAAGTGGAGGAAGAGGAGGAGGAGGAGGATGGGGATGATTATTTTGGGGAGGAGGATGCTTCCCAGGGGGCAAGAAAAAATGTTGACGTGGCAAGGTCAGATACAGGCTTTGTGCGTGACTGGAGGGATGTGGATTTGCCAGAAAGTGCTCCTCCACCCAGCACTCGCAGTGCATCATTCACACCTGGAACATTGGCCCACATGTCTGATTATGCCTTGCAGATCCTAAAAAGGGACCCCCGCATTGCCAAAATGATGAAAGATGACGACTACTGGTTGGCCAGCATCCTGGATCCACGCTATAAAGGCAAATTCCAAAACATCATGCCACAGGAGAACCTAGAGCTAATATTGGCTAACAAACAAGCAACTCTGGTAAACCGTTTGCCATTGTGTGCTGGGAATGCCTCAAACAATGATGTTTTTCCAACAAGCCGTAGGTGGCAACATGAAAGAGGTGTTCGTGGTGCACACAGCCGAAGTGGCATTGGACACAGGGATTTCATGACCATGTTGTGGACTAATTTTTCAAGTACCGTTCACACGACTGGTAATACTGCATCGATGGAAAGTGACAGGAGACAGCAGTTGTCAACTATGGTTACAAACTACTTCTCCTCCCATATCGATGTTCTCCCTCACCGGTCATTCCCCTTTGACTATTGGGCCAGTAAACTTGACACCTGGCCTGAATTGGCACAATATGCCTTACAGGAGCTCGCTTGCCCTGCTGCTAGTGTGTTATCTGACCGAGTCTTCAGTGCTGCTGGATCAATCCTGACAGAAAAAAGGACCCGTCTGTCGACCCAAAATGTTGATGATCTAACCTTCATTATAATGAACCATGCATGAGTTTCAAAGGATTTTGTCCCACCCACCCTCCCCTGCTGAAACGTAGGTTGCCAGAAAAATGGCTTGCTTTTGTCCTCCTCTTCCGCGGACTTCTCCAATTACTCCATTTGCAGGTGCTGAATGTCCAACATCAACATATGCCAATTTTTCCACCTCCCTAACTGGGCTGCCTCCCCCCACAGGGCCGGGGTCACCACCTGGCGCACGCACCCGTGCGAGTGCCATTGCTCTGGACAGGTGGGTGGGCACACTGTTTGATAACGGCACTGGCACAAGGTCCCTCATAGTAGAATCAAGTGTCTCTGACGGTGGGGGTGCACACCCGCCGTCAGATACACCAGCGTACTACGAGGGGCCCTGTGCCAGTTCCATTACCAACGAGTGGGCCCCCCCCTGCTTGCTCAGGATCACAGCACTTGCAAAATTGAAATACTTACCTCTCCCATGACGTCTTCCGCATTTCCTGACAGTGACATTCTGGTCAGAGAGCGCGACGACATCACGTCTAGACGCCCTCTGTCTAAACAGTTTAAGTGCAGTGAGATGGAAGATGGGGGTGATGAGGAGTCCAGACTAGTACAGGGATTCCCTAGCGAGGAGACTTATTTAATTGTTTTCAATGTTGGGACAGCTATTTTTTGGGGAGCACTATACTCTGGAATGCTCCAGTGTATGGTGGGCTTCATATATCATTCTCCAAAGGTGGACATCAGACACTGGAGCAGCATTTACAGGGACCATTATGCACTGGAGCATTAGAAATGGGGCCCATTATATATGGAGCATTATTTGGGCCCATAACACAGTGGAGCTTCATCCATGGGGACCAACATATACTGTAGCATTATGTGGAGCTCATCATATACTGTTTCAAACATTATATGGGACCAATGATTCTGTATGGAGAAATATATGGGCCTCATTACTCTGTATAGCGCACTATGCGGTGGTCATAATGCCTTATGGAGTAATATACTGTCCGTTTTTGGAGCTATTGGAGAATTTAAAATGGATATCAGTAATGAGATGTAAGAAGTGAAGTATTTTTCATTGTACTATACTGCTATTTCTCTGCCATATCAGAGGATCATGAATTGTGGCATGTGTTAAAGCAGCCCACTGTCACTCTTTGGCCCTGGGCCCACAAAAATCTGGAGCCAGCCCTACCCCCCCACAACTTTAGGCATTGAAAACTGGGGGTTACTTGGCTAACTATTATTGTAAAGTAAATTAAGGTTGACAAGCATAAGTAATAAGAATTGATGTTTTTGGCATTAAAATGGGCACTGTAGGTGTGTTTCCTGTCCTCCACTCACTGTCGACTTTTCTTCTCCATTGACTTGCATTGGGTTTCGTGTTTCAGTCGGCCTTCGACTTTTCACGATAATGGGCCGATTTCTTTCGACCCGACTTTTGAGAAAGTCGGGTTTCATGAAACCCGACTCGACCCGAAAAAAGGCAAAGTCGCTCATCTCTAATGGTGCCTAACTTAGAAGGAAATTGTAAATGATTGCTTGCTCATTAATGTGGTTGAGCCTGCTTCTAGTTGTGGGGTTAATTTGTATGGCATGTTGTGGATCAACAGAGGAGGTAGCTGACTGTATGGCTGATAAAGTAGGTTAGAGGCCTATCACACCTGGGCCTTCTTACTTTAGTCAGCGGGTTTTTTGGTTGTGGGTGAGAGGCGAAGGCAAGGAGCCTTCTGGATACACTTAGCAAGTCAGAGTGAGCCTGCCAAAGTGTGGGTTGTAAGACAAAGGTCCAGGCACACAGAAGGGCATTTCAGAAGAAAGATGAGCTGTCTAAGTTGAAGCAGCCTTCCCACGTTCCATGGAGCTGGGCTAGAAGGAAAAAGAACAGCTGGCTAGAATAGGAATATGCCTAATGGGTGAGAGGCAGAGAGCCTTCTCGTTACATCCTGTAGGTCTACCGGGTGAGAGGCAAGGAGCCTTCCCGCTACACCATGGCAGGCTCTCTCTGACTTGCTAAGTGTGGCCTATAAGACAAAGTCAGGCACACTAGAGGGGCATTTCAGAAGAAAGGTGAGCTGTCGGGAGGAAAAGTTGACGCCATGGGCAACTTTTTCTGTCTACAGTCGGTGCCCCCAATGGGATCCAAGACCGCTATGCAAATTGTAAAAGACAGAGAAGAATGGAAGCAGTAAAACAAGTGGGACCAATATTGAAAAAGGCTAAAATACCAGAGTGTGAATGTTTGGATGTACAAAAAGGCACAGACAAGGGAAGAAAATAGCAAGTGAATAAATGATGTTTGAGAATGAGCAGCAGTGTGGAAGGTGTATTATGAATGTTTTGATTGACAAAGTTTAACCAGAGACCCAGACAAAACAGATGGACTTGTAAACACTGTGGTCAGACTCAGACAAACCCAGACTGAATAGCTACTTGTGTGACCTGTGCTACTGACCTAAGCGAGTTGTGCTAAATCCTGTCCAGACAAGATCATATGTAGTGACATAAGAAGCTGACATAATAGTGTGGTTAGTGGGTAGTGGGGACTTTGACCTTTGAGGAGTAAGCTGACAGTAGACATCAGACAACCAACCACATCAGGACCTAGAAGGGCAACTAGAATAAGAAAGATGCAGGTGTATTGTCCCTGGAGCCCCTCTGACCAGCTAGCTTTGCTGGAGCAGCTGCCTGACCCTGAAAACCAACCATTCCCGTTTTTCAGACACATAAAGGAAATACAGGAGACATATAAGTGTACCTGGGCAGACCTAGAGAGGTTGGTGAGTTTAAAGGCAGGTGACATACTAGGACATATAATTAAGACACACACAGATGTGGCAAAGAATCAGGCTTGGGGCATGGATGATAAATCTGCACGGTCTGGGGAGACGTACTGTGAGTCACTAAAACAATGGGCCACAATGGAACAATCAGAGCAGTCCGTACTCCTGACTAACGTGACAGCAAAAAGGAGAGAGTGTAGAAATGTACTTTGGACGGTTACAGCTGAAATGGGCAGACATGGGGTACATTTGCATAAACCCACTTGATGTTAGAATACTGGTGAATGCATTCATTGACGGTATGATCAAAGACTTACGAGATGCAGTACAGACAGCCAGACCTGAATGGAGATATGTAGATCCAAGACATCCTTAAGGTAGCTAAAGAAGTTGTGCAAACAAGGACGATAAGACAACCTGTCATGTATGCTGGAACACAAGGAAAACAGTGGAGACGAGCAAGGGACCTAGGGACATAGAAACAGTGAGGTGCTGGAATAGTAGTGAGAATGGGCACTACGCCAACCATTGCAAAAACCCTATAAAGGAGAGTTTCCTAGTCTGTATGTGGAGGAGGTGGAAGATTGGTCTGCTTACTGTCAACCCAGTGACAAATGTGTGCCCTGTTATTGTCCCCTCCAGACCAGGTCCTGCCTTGATGACCACCATAACAATGCCGGGAGGGAAAGAGGCAGAATTTTTGATTGACACTGGGGCAGCCGGGACTGTGGTACACAAAGATTTGATAATGCCAGACATGATTACTAATGAGATTGTGGAATGTGTGGGGGTAGAGGGGCAAGTGACAGAAGCCCCTATGACTAAACAAATAAGACTAAAATTATGAGATAGCCAAGAGGTGCTTACAAAACTTATTGTTAGTGACAATACCCCTATGAATTTACTGGGAGCAGATGTGCTGAGTGCGATCCAGGCCACCATACAGTACTCTCCTGAGGGTATTATAGTCACAAGTCCCCTCTCAGATAAACATTTGTGTAAGATTGCGGCAATGGTGTATATGACAAAAGCGATGAAACTAAAGGGCCTGTCACACTAAGCGATATCGCTAGCAATATCGCTATATACAATCGCAATATCGCTATAACGTCACTGTTTTTTGTGACGTTATAGCGATATAGCTAGCTATATCGGTATGTCTGATACTTACCTCCGACCGCTCCCCCGCTGGTTATCGCTGATCGCGCGAGAACGTCCTGGACGCGAGCAGGAGGACGTCAGGATCACCTCGTCTGACAGGTAAGTAGCGACCCCCGACCCCTGCGATGTCGCTGGTGAGATCTGCCTGTGTGGCAGCTCACTAGCGACCACTTATCGCTGGTCGGGATCGCTGGTACATCGCTATGACACGGTCAGGATCGCTGGTACATCGCTAAGTGTGACAGTACCTTTACACCTGACACCAAAATGCCTGAGGATGAGGAAATGGGACAGGTGCCAGACACTGTTTGGGCAAGGGGAAATACTGATGTGAGTCGGCTGCCCATTCCCCCTGTCATGGTTAAATTGAAAAAAGGAACCACTCCTCCTTGTTTAAAGCAATACCCCTTGAGCCTAGCCAAATCAATGGCCCTGAGCAGAGATATTAGAGAGTATGTTAAGGCAGGGGTTCTGGTGCAAAGATCTTCCCCCTGCAACTCCCCTTTGTATCCCATTAAGAAAAGAGGACCGAAGGGTTCCCCTGACACTTACAGAATGGTTCATGACTTAAGGGCTATTAATAATGTTACAGAGAGTGTGACCTCAATTGTCCCTGATCCACACACAATACTGTCACAGATCCCAATGATGTCAAAATGTTTCACAGTCACTGATTTAGCGGGTGCATTTTTCTCTGTACCCCTGCACCCTGGCTGACATTATTGTTTACCTTTATGAGTAAAGGAAAAGATAATGTTGGACAGTCCTCCCACAAAGGGGGAAAGAAATCCCCTACCATCTAATCAGCAGGGATCCTTGAGTAGTGGCAACCACCTCATCCGCAGATTGTACTATTACAGTATGTGGATGACCTTTTGCTGTTCTGCCTGGTCCAGAGGTCCTGCAGGGAAGCTACAGTTTCCTTGCTATGTTTTTTTTTTTAGCAGAAAAGGGCTGCAAGGTGACAAATTACAGTATTACAAACAAAAGGTGACATTTTTGGGACATTGTATTGCCAAAGGGATGAAACACCTGACTGAAGTGAAGACAGAAAACAGGCAATTCAAAATCTCCCTCTACCCAGGTCACATCAGCATCTACGCACCTTCCTAGGTTTGGTGACCTACTGCAGGCCTTGGATAAGCTGCACTACTACTAGGAAATTCATGTGAGATCACACTGACGTTTCCTTTGACAATTTATTCCCCACATGACATCCATGCCATACTCGTACAAGTTCAACCAAAACATCTGTCTATGGCCAGACAGCTCAGACTTGAATGTGCTCTACTAATTCCTGAGCATGTCACCCTCAAAAGGTGTAACATTCTGAATCCAGCCATCCTCCTGCCTGTGGATTCAGAAAAGGGGGAATTGGTGACCGTATTAGCAAGTGAGGAAGAATACTTTGACATGACGCATAAACATGACTGCATAGAACTGATGAGTCAGGAGACAGTGTGTTTTGCACACGTTCATGAAAAACCTGTTCCTAATGCAGCTTTTGAGGGTTTTTTTGTAGATGCTCCAGATACCACCAGGATGGGCGATTCTACACTGGATATGCAGTATTATCCTCACATGAGGTAATCCAAGCTGAACCACTCCCTCCTCAAATGTCGGCACAGGAGGCAGAGTTGAAGGCACTCACTGAGGCGTGTAGAGCTGGTGCAGGTAAAGTCGCTAATATTTACACAGATTCGAACTATGCATGGGGAATAGCACATGATTATGGCCCTATCTGGAGAAGCAGAGCGTTCCTTAGATCAGCCGGTAAGCCCATTAAAAATGCAGAGCTGGTGAAACAATTGATGGAGGCATTGATGTTACCAGTCCAGGTTGGCATTGTCAAGGTAAAAGCACACAAAAGGTGACTCCGTGGAGGTAGAGGGCAACAGAAGGGCGGACGAGGCTGCTAAAGTAGCAGCAAGGCAGCCTAGGGAGCAATGGACTGTGGCGGGGAGTCAACGTATTCCAGCCTCACTGAGCCTAGATGTCCTGAAATCTCTCCAGCAACAGGCTGCCCAAACAGTGAAGGTACACTGGGGGAGACTGGGAGCTGAGCTGAACTCAAATGGAGTATGGGAGAATAAGAATATATTGTGCCTATCGAAGTCCCTGTTCCCAATCATGGCATGGCGTAAGCAACACATGGCCCCACTCACGCCTCAAAAAAATCACGTGTGCCATGGTAGATGCCTTCTGGATCGCTCCTGGTTTCAGTTACGCAGCCGCGTAAAACAGTAAAAGTCCCTAAGAAAGCAACACCTAGGCCTCTCTACCCGTTTCAGAGAGTGCAGATTGACTACATACTAGGACATTTGCATACACTCCTACCTTTTTTAGCTGTATATGTAGATCTCTTCTCTGGTTGGCCGGAAGCCTATCCGGTAAAATGTGCAAATGCTAAAACGACTGCGGACAAACTGATAAAAGAACTGATCTGCAGGTTTGGTGTCCCAGAAACCATAGAGAGCGATAGGGGTACACACTTCACAGGAGAAATAATGAGAGAAGTCATGCAGGCCCTGGATGCACAGCAAGCATTTCATTCACCATATAGACTACAAGGTAATGGGAAAGTGGAAAGACTAAATGGGACACTTAAACTGAAAATTCAAAAGGCCATGGCAGAGACAGGAAAGAGCTGGGTAGAGTGCTTGCCTCTTGCACTCTTTTCAGTCAGACACACTCCAAATAGAAACTCAGGCTTGTCTCCCTTTGAAGTCCTGTTTTGTAGTGCCCCAAAGACTGGTCTGTACTTCCCACAGGTGCTACAAATGCAACACGGTGCTATGACATCCTATGTCCAGGCCTTGCAGGAAAGATTTAATGTGGTGCATAAACATGTGTTCTCATCCATTCCAGATCCTAATGCCTGTGCAGATGTGCATCAGCTGAATCCAGGTGATTGGGTGGTTATACGCAGACATGTGAGAAGGAGCCTGGACCCACGATTTGACAGCCCCTTCCAAGTCCAGCTGACCACATGCACCTCAGTAAAACTTGAGGGAAAGCCCACCTGGATCCACGCCAGTCACTGCAAGAAGGTCCTTTTAACAGCAGAATGACTGTTCTCCTAATCACCTTGCTGGCAGAGGCAAGGTTACTGCACTCTACAGAGACACATGAAAAACTCTTAAATGCTGACTGGGACAACAAACTTATTCGGCATCATGCTCTTTTCATAAAGGACATGGAAGGACCGAAACCGAAAGACTGTTGGATCTGTACACACAGCCCAGTATCTGCAAGGACTATGCCATACTTAGCCTTACCTCTGGAGCCATGGGAGGTATTAACCCCACACTGCATACACAATGAGACTTGGACTCAATCTAGGTTTTTTGGAAAAAGATGTGCCCCGTGATATATCTGCCTCATTGGCTATAATCGGATGGGCCACTAATCCCTGGTGGTCTAGTGGTTAGAATTCGGCGCTCTCACCGCCACGGCCTAAGGTACAAATGTGAAGGAGGAATGTGTCAATTAATTGGTCCCACCTGTTGTAATTATATCGACCCTGCTGGCAATCTCCAGATCAGGGCCAGTATGGACAAAATAGGTGAACTTAGAGACCAATGTTTAAAACAACACAGTGCAAACAGAGACTCCTGGTGGGGTAACACATTCTTTTTTATTTTTAAATCCAGCAAATTGGTTTAATGGCCTTGCAGGATGGATTTTTGGCATTGTACAGACTTGTATGCAAATTTTGTTGTTTTGCTTATTGTTTTATGTAGCCGTAAAAGCGCTAATATACATTATTCAGTAGCTTAACTAATACATATGTGTGAAAAAGAATATAAAGGCTGAACCTTCTGTAGTGTATCATAGACCCCAGATAGCCATTGCAGATGGGGAAAGTGAGTGTCCACACTGAGTGTGGATGGGCGAAGCAGGTAACAAGCCCCCTTATGGGTACTAGACCCATGAGACAGTAGCTCCTTTATGGACATCAGCTGACCCTGTGGCAAAGGTTATACCATTTACAAACGGGAAGAATTGATATAGAAGGGTTAATGGTATGCCTTTATATCCCTTTAATTGCCTTTAATACTTCAATTGCCTTTTGCCTATTACTATTATTGCTAGAATTATTCTTATGTCACTGCAGACTATTGAGAACATATATGATAACAAGGGTGTCTCCTTGAAACAGAAACTAATAGTCAGCCACAACGTGTTCTGGGTACATTGTAAACAAGGTACGACCCTGAGGTGATGGTGGGGGCCACATGAGTTCCATAGAATTACATATTGTTGTTATGAAATACAAGGCAATCTTTTATACCATTTACGTCAGATAAAGTGATCTGCCCACGGCCCGTGTGTGAGCAGTCTCTTGTCTTCAAGCGCTTGTAAATTAAGGGCGAAAACTCCTAATCTGGACTCACTGGTGATCTAGCTTAGGCCTCTTTCACACATCCGTATGTCACCATCAGTCAAAATCCACCGTTTTGCTAAAAAAACGGATCCGCCATTTTTCCCATTGAGTTGCATTACCGGCGGATCTTGACGGATGGTCATTCGTTGGATCCGTTTTTATACGGATCCACCAAAATTTTGGCGTCCGCCGACTTGCCTGGACGGACAATGAAATGTTTTTTTGGCCGGCCGGATCCGCATTTTACAGTGCGCATGCCCGGAGGAATTGACTCAGCCGGAAATTTAACCCTACACTCGGTTCTGGCGGCTGAAAAAATCTCTCTCTCTCTCTCTCTCTCTACCAAGCCCTTTAAAAAGTACATGCAAGGTGTTTAGTTGGTTAAAGGGGTTGTCGCACAAAGTTCATATTAATCATACCACAGCTACTGGGCAGAGGAGAAGCAAAAGAGTACACAGACATAACAGAATGGGATCATAAATTATTCTTTTACAGTAGGTAAAATATTGTTTAAAAACAGGCAGGGAAATGTCATCCCATGCTGTCTTGTCTGTGTACTCTCTTTTGCTATCCCCCTCTGCCCAGTAGCTGTGGTATGATCAGACGTTATCCCTGTACAGTCAGACACATACATGTGCCTCTGCTGTGTACTGTGTAATGGCTAAGATTATCTCAGCACAGGAACATTTTATTTAAACACCTACAATTGGGGAAGTTATTATTATTCCAAGATCTGTAAATTACAATGAACTTTTACTCTTAGGAAACCCCTTTAAACCTTCTACCCTCGAGGGTGTTTTGAACATTAATGATCAGGTCAATTTTTACAATTCTGACCACTGTCCCTTTTATGAGGTAATGACTCTGGAATGCTTCAATGGATTCCGGTGATTCTGAAAATGTTTTCTTGTGACATATTGTATTTCATGATAGTGGTAAAATTTCTTTCATATGACTTGCGTTGTTTTGTGGATGAAAAAAAGAAATTTGGAGAAAATTTTGAAAATTTCGCAATTTTCCAACTTTGAATTTTCATGTCCTTAAATCACAGATATGTCACACAAAATACTTAATAAGTAACATTTCCGACATGTTTCCGAAATTGTGCTGATGCAAAGTAGACAACTTTTTTTTGTTAGGATGTTATAAGGGTTAAAATTTGACCAGCGATTTCTCATTTTTGCAACACTATTTTTTAGGGACCACATCACATTTGAAGTCTCTTTGAGGGGTCTATATGTTAGAAGATACCCAAAGATGACACCATTCTAAAAACTGCACCCCTCAAGGTGCTCAAAACCACATTCAAGAAGATTATTAACCCTTCAGGGGCTTCACATAGATTTTTGGAATGTTTAAAACAAAGGAATATTTCACTTTTTTTCACAAAAAATTTACTTCAGATTCAATTTTTTTTTATTTTGCCAAGGATAACAGTAGAAATTGGACCCCAAGAGTTGCGCAATTTGTACTGAGCATGCTGATACCCAATATTTGGGGGTAAACCACTATTTGGCTGCATGGCAGAGCTCGGACGAGGAGCGCCTTTTGACTTTTTCAACTCAAAATTGGCTGGAATTGAGATCGGACATGATGTCACGTTTCAAGAGCCTCTAATGCGCCTAAGCAGTGGAAACCCCCTGCAATTGACCCCATTTTGGAAGCTAGACCCCCAAGGAACTTATCTAGATATGTGGTGAGCACTTTGAACCCCCAAGTGTTTCACAGAAGTTTATAACGTAGAGCCACGAAAATAAAAAATTCTATTTTTTCTACAAAAATTAACTTTTCACCTCCAGTTGTTTATTTTCCCAAAAGTAACAAGAGAAATTGGACCCCAAAAGTTGTTGCACTATTAGTCCTGAGTATGCTTGTACCCCATATTTGGGGGTAAACCACTGTTTGGGCACATGGCAAAACACAGAAGGGAAGGAGCACATTTCACGTTTTCAAAATTGGCTGGAAATGAGATTGGACTCCATGCTTCATTTGGGGAACCCTTGATATGCCTAAATAGTGGAAAACCCCCACAAGTGCCCCCATTTTGGAAACTGAACCCCTCAAGGAATGTATTTAGATGCATGGTGAACTCTTTGAACTCTCAGGTGCTTCACAGAAGTTTACAATACATTGAGCCGTGAAAATAATAAAATCACATTTTCCACACCAAAATTTTATTTTAGCCCCAAAATTTGCATTTTCATAAGGGTAACAAGAGAGTTTGCACTATACAATTTGTTGTGCAATTTCTTTTGAGTACACCGATACACCACATGAGGGGGAATAATGCTTTTGAGGCACAGTGCAAAGCTCAGAAGGAAAGAGGCACCATATTGGAGTTCAAATTTTGCTGAATTGGTTTGAGGGTGCCATGTCACATTGGCAGAACCCCTCAGGTGCCAAAGCAGAAACCCCCTATATGTGGACTCATTTTGCAAACTACACTCCCAAATGAATTCATATAGGGGAGCAGAGCTCATATTGACACCACATGTGCCTCATAGAATTTTATACCACTGAGCTGTGAAGAAAGAATCAGATAAATTTTTACCACTAAAATGTTTCAGGCCCAAATTTTTAATTTTCCTAAGGGCGGATAGGAAAAAATGTACCTCTGTTGGTTGTAAAAAGAAATTCCTGAGTGTGCCAATACCCTACATGTAATCAGGAAATATTTTTTAGGCACAGTGCAAAGCTCAGAAAACAAGAAGCGCCAGATTTTACTGCTATGGTT
Organism: Dendrobates tinctorius; assembly: GCF_039654945.1. Classification (NCBI taxonomy): domain Eukaryota; kingdom Metazoa; phylum Chordata; class Amphibia; order Anura; family Dendrobatidae; genus Dendrobates; species Dendrobates tinctorius. The sequence continues at coordinate 82,996,605 of NW_027361687.1, read as the reverse complement.
TCCCAGTGGGTCAAGGTACCTGCAGAGTCCATGATGTGCCAGAACATCAGAACCCCCCATAAATGACCCCATTTTACGAATGATACCTCTAAATTCATCTAGAGATGCAGTTGACACCATGGATGTGTCACAGAATTTTAGACCATTGGGCAGTGAAGACAGAATAACTACATTTTTACCATCAAAACTATGTTTTAGCCAAAGATTTTACATTTTCACACAAATTGTGGGACAAATGTTGATGCCCTTTTTACCCACTATTTCTAACTGAACATACCCTATATGTGGCTGTACAATACTACTTAGCCATACTGAGAGACTCGGGATGGGTAGGCTGATGGGGGCTGATGGGACTATTACTCCCATCTGCTGTCTCTTTTATCACTTAAATATAACTCGCATTATTCTCCCCCGCTCACGCCAATCGCCAGCAGAGCAGGGGAGAATGATGAGAGCCATGTTCAGCACCCGACACTAGGGAACAGCGCTTCCTGTAATGCTTCTTCCCTGGCACCCATCCTTGTGGTACTGATGCTGCAAACTGGCGGCAAACTGATACCACATGTGTGCCGTAAGTATTACACACAAACACACTGACACTGACATCTCCGGTACCATTTTTTCCGGTACCAGAAATATCAGGGCTAGTGATGAACGAGCATGCTCAGTAATGCTCGGTACTCACCAAAGCATCGCAGTGCTCACGATGTTCAGCGAGTGCCGAGCATTTGCGGGTTTGCTCGGCGGATCCTCGGGTCCCCGCCCTGCATGTTTGCCGCAGCCTTGTTGGTTGTGGCATTACAGTGATTTTCTGGCCGCACAGCGTCATCAGGTCTATATCAGACCTGGCACCGCCTGCTCGTTCCAGTCAGCTCTGGAATCACCAGTGTAGGGAGAGTTGCTGCAGCGATAGGGACAGAATAGGTGGGGTATCAGTTATTGTGGGTATACCATTGTTTGACAAGATATAGAGTAAACGGGCACCAACCACAATGTCAATATAGGTGGGATCACCTAGTGCATATGAATGAATTGACAAAAAAAACACATGAAGAAAAGAAAGTATATGCACACAAATAGTAATCACCACAAAGATATGATAATCAAAAAGTATCAATTTTATTAATGCACACAACAAACAAACACTTTGTTTAAAACAATTAAAAAGTCTGAACAAACAGACACTGATAACAAAACAAAGACAATGGGTCATTTTGATAAATAGTTAAATACTATGGGTCCCAAGGCCAACCATTCAGTATAATGCCAGGTATCTGCTAGTTACCATAACCTAGGGTGTTATGATTGAGTCACCGTAGGAGGCAAAAACAGAAATGCTAGCTAAGTCCTGAAAACCAGAGAAGTTGGCAACTATCAGATTGCAGACCCCTGAACCTATCAGCACAACTAGCAGTAGCCGTGGGGGGTTCCTACGATGACCTAGACCCCTCGATCACAGCCGGAGAGATACATAGGCCTAAAGAAGGAAAGGGGAAATCTAACTGCCCCAGAGCAGACCCCAAAGCAATAGGTAGCCCCCCACATATAATGACAGTGAAGCAAGATGAAAACACTTACACAGACAGAAAGACATGCTGAGCAAAGACGGGGCCCAAAAACTACCTAGATAGGAACGGATAGGAAGGCTGCTGTCTGCAATCTGCCAAAACCCTATAAGAGACAAAGCCAACAAGCTGATATAAAAATGGCCCTGAAGCAACTAAGCTTCAAAAACTAAATCAGCACTCAGGTACTTTCAGAAGACAGAGCTCAAGGAACACTGCACACTCAGCAAGGAGTGGCAGAATCCAAAAAGCAAGAAAAACAAAAACAAATCTTAGATGCAAAAGGCAAAATAGAAAACTTAGCTTTAGGAGAGCAGGAATCAGACTGGTGTCCAAGAGTCCACAGAGAAATCACCCGCAGGGCAGAAAGGGCGTAGGCTGCCTTAAATCCAGTCAGTGACTCCACTCAGCCAATCGTCTTCATTAGTCCCAGGTGCCTGATAATCAGGCTCACTACCTTCCTTCACTAGAATAGGGAGTTCACCAGGCCTCAGTGACGGAGGGGAAAATGAACTCACAACACTAGGGTCTATCAAATCAATTGTAATGACAATCATGACCTTGGATCAAAAATACCATATTATCAATAACTACTATGGTTACATAGAGATTCTACATATGCCATGAATAGAAAATTGAATGCTTATCATGTTGCCAACACAAATAAACATACATTAACAAGTCCCTTTCCCTAGCATGATATCACCTGGTTTCTGAGGATGAACAAGCTACCGGGTAGGTTACATGGGACCCCCAAACCCACGCGTATCGACACAGTGATGTGTCTTTCTCAAGGTCCACTGTTGAATCCACTAATCGAGCTAAAACAACAGTCCTTCTAAGGAATAATTATGGCTGGATATATAGATATTAGTGATAGGCAGCAGGCAGTGTATGTCCATTCCATTACTGTCTGGTGCTGCTGCCTATTGGCTGTGTTTCTCGCATATGTGATCCCAGTCTGAGTCTCGCATGTTAATACCTGGCACTGCCGCCGGCACTTGGATCGGAGCATGCGGCCGCATAGCAATGCATTCAGCTGCAGGCTCCTATCTGAGTGTTGGCGGCAGTGCCGGGTATTAACATGCGAGTCTCGGCTGTGTTTTTTGCATGTGTGACCCCGACTTTAGAGATATTGACCGTATATACATAGCCCCAGGTATCAGTGGCCAGGAATAATGGTTTTTTGCATCTTTATCCTCATTATTTTATGTAAAGCCAATCCAGAGCACACTTTTTTTAATGCATTTACTTGTTGGCACTGCAGAATACAGCCAGATCCTTTCCATAGTACTGCATTGAAATACAGCTACCGTACATACTCGAGTAGATTTTCAGCCCATTTTTTAAGGCTGAAAGTGCCCCTCTTGGCTTATACTCGAGTCATTGTCCCAGGGGTTGGCGGGGGAGGGGGAGCGCGGCTGTCAGATCATACTCACCCCCTCCTGGTGCGGTCTCTGCAGACCCTGCTTCTCAGATGGTCTCCGGTACCGCAGCTCTACCTGTGTTCAGCGGTCATGTGGTTCTGCTCATTAAAGTTATGAATATGCGCATATTCATTAATTTAATGAGCAGTACCATGTGACCGCTGAACACTGGAAGGAGCTGCGGGCACTGGAGAACATCAGAGAAGCAGGGACTGCAGAGACTGCACCAGGAGGCGGTGAGTATGATGGGGAGGACAGAGGGATGTGATATTCACCTGTCCCCACTCAATCACAGCGCACCGCTCTGTTTTCCGCAGCCTGTGGCTGTGGCGTTCAGGTCACAGGGCGTGATTACATGGTTAGTGCGTGCCTTCTGCCTGAACAGTCACTGCAGAGACCCGGAAGACAGAGAGGCGCGCGGCGGTGGAATGGGGACAGGTGAATATCGCAGGTACTGGGGCCCTGAGCCAGTGGCGACACCAGCACGTGGCCCCCATAGCACGCCGGTGTCCCCGCCTACTCCAGGCACCGGCACCTGGCCCCCAGCGACAAGAGGTGAATATGTCATTTTTGCTTTAATCGCAGCAGCATATGGGGCATATATATCTATGGAGCATCTTATGGAGCCATCAATCTTTATGGAGCAGCATATGGGGCATATTATTCTATGGAGCATCTTATGGGTCCATCAACATTTAATATGCCCCATATGCTGCTCCATAAAGGTTGATGGACCCATAAGATGCTCCATAGAATAATATGCCCCATATGCTGCTCCATATTCTATGGAGCATCTTATGGAGCCATCAACCTTTATGGAGCAGCATATGGGGCATATACATCTATGGATCTATGGAGCATCTTATGCTGCTCCATAAAAGTTGATGGCCCCATAAGATGCTCCATAGATCCATAGATGTATATGCCCCATATGCTGCTCCATAAAGGTTGATGGCTCCATAAGATGCTCCATAGAATAATATGGAGCCATCAACCTTTATGGAGCAGCATATGGGGCATATTATTCTATGGAGCATCTTATGGAGCCATCAACCTTTATGGAGCAGCATATGGGGCATAAGATGCTCCATAGAATAATATGCCCCATATGCTGCTCCATAAAGGTTGATGGACCCATAAGATGCTCCATAGAATAATATGACCCATATGGGGCCATCAACCTTTATGGAGCAGCGTATGGGGCATCTTATGGGTCCATCATTAACCTCATGGAGCATCTTATGGGGTGATTATTAACCTTTGTGCAGCATTATATGGGACTTATTTTTGTATGGACTTAATGGAGCATCTCATGGTGCCCATCATGAACTTTATGGAGCATTATATGGGGCGTATTTTGCATGGAGCATCTTATTGGGCCCATCATGAACTGTATGGAGCATTATATGAGGCTCCTGATTCAATATGGATATTCAAAAAACATTTAACCTACTGATGTCTCAATTAATTTTACTTTTATTGGTATCTATTTTTATTTTTGAAATTTGTCAGTAGCTGCTGCATTTCTCATCCTAGGCTTATACTCGAGTCAATAAGTTTTCCAAGTTTTTTGTGACAAAATTAGGGGGCCTCGGCTTACACTCGGGTCGGCTTATACTAGAGTATATACGGTATTTTAAACAGGGGTTTGGCCGTCACAGCATTCACATCTTAGTGTGCATAACATTCTGCCATTTTTGTGGTACTGTAATATTTTTTGGAGTGTCTTATATAAGTTCTTGACACCAGTTTGCTTAAAAAAAATCTTTACCTACAGGGCCAATAGTTTACACTGGGTTTTGTCCGCCACATGGATCGCCTAGCATTGTGCTCAAAATTGTGCCATTTCAGGGCTACATTGAATATTTTTTGCTGAGTCTATGCCTATTTATTCACACTCTTTTGCTGTTCACGACAAAATCCAGGCCATTTCCATTTTTCCATTAGGGTTAGGGCTAGGGTTAGGGTTAGGACTAGGGCTAGGGTTAGGGCTAGGGTTAGGGTTGGGATTAGGTTTAGAGGTGTGTTGGGGTTAGGGTTGGAGTTAGAATTAGGAGTTTCCACTGTTTAGGCACATCAGGGGCTCTCCAAACGCGACATGGCATCTGATCTCAATTCCAGCCAATTCTGCACTGAAAAATCAAACAATGCTCCTTCCCTTCCAAGCTCTGCCATGTGCCCAAACAGTGGCTTACCCCCACATATGGGGTATCAGCCTACTCAGGTCAAATTGCACACCAACTTTTGGGGTCTAATTTCTCTTGTTACCCTTGGGAAAATAAAAAATTGGGGGCAAAAATATAATTTTTGTGGAAAAAAATATGATTTTTTTATTTTTATGACTACGTTATAAACTTCTGTGAAGCACTTGGGGGTTCAAAGTGCTCACCAAACATCTAGAAAAGTTTCTTGTGGGATCTAGTTTCCAAAATGGGATCACTTGTTGGGGGTTTCCTCTGTTTAGGCACATCAGGGGCTCACAAAACGCGACATGACACCCGCAGACCATTCCATCAAAGTCTGCATTCCAAAACGTCACTACTTCCCTTCTGAGCCATGACGTGTTCCCATACAGTAGTTTTCTCCCACATATGAGGTATCAGTGTACTCAGGACAAATTGGACAACAACTTTTGAGGTCTAATTTCTACTGTTACCCTTGAGAAAATAAAAAATTGGGGACTTAAAGATCATGTTTGTGGAAAATATATGATTTTTTTATTTTCATGCCCGGGCGTTATAAACTTCTGTGAAGCACTTGGGGGTTCAAAATGCTCACCACACATCTAGATAACTTCCTTGGGGGATCTAGTTTCCAAAATGGGGTCACTTGTGGGGGGTTCCCACTGTTTGGACACCATGTCGCTATTGGAGAGCCCCTGATGTGCCTAATCTCCATTCCAGACAATTTTCCATTGAAAAAGTCAAACAGCGCTCCTTCCCTTTCGAGCTCTACCATGCGCCCAAACAGGGGTTTACCCCAACATATGGGGTATCAGCATACTCAGGACCCTAAAAGATATTGTGCAATTTATCCTGTTTCCCTTGCAAAAATAAAAATTTGGGGTGAAAAGATCATTTTTGGAAAAAATATGATTATTTAATTTCATGGCTGTACGTTTTAGGCTTCTGTGAAGCCCTTGGGGTCCAAAGTTTATAACTTACAGCCGTACAATTAAAAAATCAAATTTTCTCCACAAAATGATCTTTTCACCCTCAATTTTTATTTTACCAAGGGAAACAGGACAATTGCTCAATGAGGGTGAAAAGATCATTTTTGTGGAAAAAATTAGATTTTTTAATTGTACGGCTGTAAGTTATAAACTTCTGTGAAGCCCTTGGGGATTCAAAGTTCTCACCACACATCTAGATAGGTTGCTTGGGGGGTATAGTTTCCAAAATGGGGTCACTTGTAGGAGGTTTTCCACTGTTTAGGCACATCAGGGGATCTACAAACGCGACATGGCATCCGATCTCAATTCCAGCTAATTTTGCATTGAAAAAGTCAAATGGTGCTCCTTCCCTTCCGTGCCCTGCCATGCGCCGAAACAGTGATCCCCCCACATATCAGGCATCAGCATACTCTGGACCGCAAAAGTTGATGTGTAATTTGTCCTATTTCTCCTGTTACCATAGGTAAAATTAAAAAAAATTGGACCTGAAGTAATTTTTTTGTGAAAAAAAGTTAAATATTCATTTTTTTTAACATTCAAAAAATTCCTCTGAATCACCTGAAGGGTTAATAAACGTCTTGAATGTGGTTTTGAGCAACTTGAGAGGTGCAGTTTTTAGAATGGTGTCACTTTTGGGTATTTTCTATCTTATAGACCCCTCAAAGTCACTTCAAATGTGATGTGGTCCCTAAAAAAAATGGTGTTGTAAAAATGAGAAATCGCTGATCAACATTTAATCCTTATAACTAGTGTTGAGCATTCCGATACTGCAAATATCGGGTATCGGACGATTTTCGCAGTATCGGAATTCCGATACTGAGTTCCGATACTTTTTCCATATCGAATACCGGAATAAGAAGTTCCCATAATGCTATGAGTCAGTTTGATTTGATTCGGCCAATGAGGAATCGTAAGAAGTGTGGGCACATCCTGTTAGGCATGTAGGCATGTTAACTAATGGCATGGCTGTGATTGGCTGCTGAAATGAAGTCTTGATGCACTATAAAAGCTGCCGCCACCATTTTGGGTTCACTCTGCTGTGAATTCAGTTAGGGACAGGACGCTGCTGTTTTGACTCTGAGGGACAGTTTGAGATAGCGATTTGCTATATTGTGCTTTACCCAGGCTACTTTAGCAACCGCTGGGTGAAGCTTTCTTTTGCCTTGCAGCACTGTTCACAGCTGTCTGCAAGGTCTTGTGTGTGTGTGAGTGCAGCTCACACTGTAGTGTGTTCTGCAGCCACCTCTGGTTGTAGTCCGCTCAGCATACGTCTCTGCCTCATACATAGTCCTTTTTTTGTTTTATTGCTGCTCATTTTTCCTGATTTCTTCTATTAGTGTGCTTCCTTCTGTATCCATCTACATTGGTTGCAAACACTATATAGGAGTAAATAGCGGGGCCTTTCTGCAGCCTTTCAGTGCTAATGCACAGTTCTCTGCACTGTTCACAGCTGTCTGTGAGGTCTCTGTGTGTGAGTGCAGCTCACGCTGTAGTGTGTTCTGCAGCCACCTCTGGTTGTAGTCCGCTCAGTGTGCGTCACTGCCTCATACATTGTCCTTTTTTGCTATAGTGCTGCTTATTTTTCCTGAATTTCTCCTATTAGTGTGCTTCCATCCGTATCCAGCTGGATTGGTTGCAAACACTATATAGGAGTAGATAGAGGAGCCATTCTGCTGGCTTGCGCCCTGCAGCCACAGCCAGATTAATATTAGCCTATTTTTTGGAGCCTCATCTATTGCATTGTAGGTTACCTTCCTGCATTGTAATAGCTACAAAAAGTTTGTGATACTATCGCTTTCACATCTTTGGTCACATCCTTTTTGTTTTTTTGAAAAAAAAAACACGTAAATAAAGTTCACCAAACACTCCACTTGACAGTTGTGTAGGCCACATTAGCTCATATTACAGTGTAGTCCACACACTTTATAAAATTAGTGTTTCTTATAGCTGTTAGCAGCTGTTCAGGAATAAGCACACTAAGCCCCCCCTTTGTACTTTTCTGCCTAACTTTATCAGTCTACCAAGATGAAGAAGGCAGGGAGTAAGGCACGTGGTCGTGGGCGTGGAGTTTCAGCAGGGAGAGGACGTGGGGATTCTGTGCCTGCTGCAGGCACCAGTGACTCAGCATCCCCCAGTTTTACCAGGGAACAGTCCTTTATGCGCAGCTTTGTAGGAGCTCGCCGTACCCCATTGCTGCAGGAAGAACAAATTGAAGCCGTTGTCAGATGGATGGCAGCTAACACATCAACTTCAATTACTTCCACATCCTCTCGGGTCCAGAGCACTGAAGAGCAACCATCTGTCTCTTCACCACCTGCTAAATTGCCCAGGCAGTCAGAGAGCCCTGGACAGGAGCCATTTCTACTTCTGTTCTCTGAATCTCTTGGCTTGGAAAGAGGGGGCCAACCAAGCAGCATTCTAGAATGTGAAGAAGAGGGAGTATGCAGTGATGCGCAACAGCTTTGTCTCTCTGAATCTGAAGAGGCGGGTGGGCCAGTGCCTATGGTCAGCACACCTCAGTACGCATCTGATGATGAGACTCAGGTGCCACTTTCTGGTGCATACTGTGCTGGCGAGACTACCCAGGAGAAGCAGGTGTTTGAAGAGGGTAGTGTAGATAATGAGGTCCTTGACCCATCATGGCGTGAGGAACAGGAAGGTGGTGGGAGCAGCTCTGAGGAAGAGATTCCCCGAACGGCCAAAACAGGAGGGAGAGGGAGAGGGAGGGGGCAGAATTGGTTGCCTGTAGCCTCCACTTCGTCACCCATAAGTAGCATTCCTCTTCCAAAACCCAAAACGGGCGTTCCCAGGACTTGCAGTGCGTGGTCCTTTTTTGACACAGTTGCAGATGACATTTGCTTTGTCAAATGCAAGCTGTGTCATCAGAAAGTCAAAAGAGGGAAAAGTGTCAGCAACCTCAATACCACAAATATGTGGAAACGTGCGGACCAAGCACGTGGTGGAGTTACAAAGACACACTGAAGGCGTAGGCCAACCTACAGCACCACGTACCACCTCTTCAGCTTGTGTTGTAGCCTCTTCCTCCAGCTCACACACAGCTGGTTCGGCTTTCTCACAGGATCGCCATGGAAGAACCTCTGGCACTGTTGTACAGAGACCCAGTGTAATTCCACCCACAGCAGCACGTTCCCTGTCATCCTCACACTCCCAGGCCACTCTACAGCCATCGATAGCACAGGCATGGGAGAAAAGGTGGCCATACTCTGCAAACCATCCCCGAGCACAGGCTCTGAATGCTGGCATTGCAAAACTACTGTCCCTTGAAATGCTCTCATTCAGGCTGGTGGAGACTAACACCTTCCGTAACTTCATGGCATTGGCAGTCCCACAATACAACGTGCCCAGCCGCTCTAAACGCCGTCAGTAGCAAAGTCCATCTGACCACCGATGCATGGACCAGTAACCATGGACAGGGACAATACCTTTCCCTCACTGCCTATTGGGTAAATGTTGTGGAGCTGGGTACAGATCTTGTGAGTGGCGCTGTACGTGTTCTGCCAACTCCAAGGATTGCAGGAATCCAGTCTGTACACATTGACTCCTCCTCATACTCCAGTTCCTCTGAATCAGCGCTGCAGGAGCCGTCACAGTCTACCTCCACATGGACCCGTGAATGCTTACCTGTTACGACCAATATGAGCACAGCCGTGGCCAAACATCAACAGGCCATACTGAAATTAATTTCTTTGGGAATCGAAGCCACACAGTGCAGGAGCTCTGGAATACCATCAAGCAGGAGAGCGACGTGTGGTTTGTGCCAGCGAATCTCCAGCCAGGCTTGGTAGTGTGTGACAATGGCCGAAATCTGGTGGCAGCTCTGGGCCTAGGCAACCTCAATCACATCCCATGTCTGGCACATGTGCTCAACTTAGTCCCTCAAAAAGCTCTGCATGACCATCCCGATCTTTATGCGGACCTTGTGCAGCAGTGCATCGAGTGCGCTCACTGGCGGCATTCCAGCATGGCAAGATCGCGCATTGCAGCTCTGCAGCGCCGATTCCGCCTTCCGGAACATCGCATCATATGTAACGTTGAATTCCACCTGGTGGGTAGGTCACATATGTTGGAGCGGTTGTGTGAGCAGCAGGCAGCAGTAATGGAGTATCAGCTGCATCAGGCGCAAACAAGTCGCACTGTGCACCGTTCACACTTCACCACCACTGAGTGGGCCTCTATGAAGGACATCTGCCACGTTTTGTGTGCCTTCGATGATTCCACATGGATGGCGAGTGCAGATGATGCACTAGTCAGCATGACTGTCCCCCTTATATGCCTGCTTCAAAAAACACTGGTTTTGGAAGAGGTGGAGGATGAGGAGTCACAAATGCCATCTGCTTCTGGACAGTCTGCGCAATGTGTTTCCTCACAAAGGCCTAGGCAGGGGACACTTTGTGAGGAGGATGAGGAGGAGTCAATGGAGGAGGAAGACATCTCTCCAGAGGAGGGAGGTACACAATGCTCTAGTAGTCAGTATGTAGGTGGGGTGGTGCAGAGCAGGCAGAGATGACGCCTCAAGCAGGGGACAGAGTTTCTTGGCCAGTTGGGAGTCTGCAGCACATGGTTGATTTCATGCTGCAGTGCCTGAGAAACGACCGCCGTATCGCCCACATTCTCAACACGGCTGATTATTGGGTGTACACCCTCCTAGATACTCGCTACCGGGACAACTTACAAAGCCTCATAACACCGTTGAACCGGGAGCGTAAAATGCGGGAGTACCAAGACACACTGGTGCATTCCATCATGTTCTCCATTCCACCTGAGAGCAGTGCTGCTAGTGCTTTACAAAGCAGCTCTGTGCGTCGAGGCAGTGGAGGAAGCTCTGCACAAAAGAGGGAGCAGAAGCAGCGCCTCAGCACAAGGCAAGACCAGTATGGCCCAAATGTGGCAAAGTTTTGTGTCCCCGCCACAAATATCTACACCATCACAGACAGCTCCAGTCAGCAGGAGGCAACGTTTCCATCAGATGGTGACAGACTACATGTCTTGCCCTCTCAGTGTACTCCCAGACAGCTCTTCCCCCTTCAAGTTTTGGGTCTCTAAGCTGGATACATGGCCAGAGCTTAGCCAGTATGCATTGGAGGTGCTGGCTTGCCCTGCTGCTAGTGTATTATCAGAACGCGTCTTTAGTGCCGCAGGTGGTGTACTAACAGACCGTCGCATGCGAGTATCCTCCGATAACGTTGAACGGCTTACTTTTCTGAAATTGAACAAGGCCTGGATCTCGCCGGAATTTGCCAGTCCTCTTCCAGATTAAATAATTGGTTGGCAACAGTATCCAGGTCTCCTGTTGTGTTCATGTTTCTACCACCTGAACTGATTGACCCTGGGCTCCAACACCGCCAGTTTCTACTCAGAAGTGTCATCTGCACAGAGAAAAACACTAGCTCCTGTGTTATTGGGGTTCAGTAACGCCAGCTGCTCCCCTGCTGTGTGTCCGGCAATGTCTCCTGCTCCCTCCACATTCACACTACATCAGGTATTAAACTTGCTCCAATTAGGCCTCAGCCTACACCCTGATTGACCCTGGGCTCCAACACCGCCAGTTGCTGCTCAGAAGTGCCGTCTGCACAGTAAACATATGCTCCAGTGTTATTGGGGTTCAGTAATGTCAGCTGATCCCCAGCTGTGTGTCCAGCAATTTCTCCAGCTCTGTCCACACTCACACAACTACAGATTTTAAACTTGCTCCAATTTGACCTCTGCCTCCACTCTGTTTGTAGTATTTACCCTGGGTTCCAGCACCACCAGCTGGTTCCCGGCAGTGTCTTTGGCACAGGTACTCCCTCCGGCCCAGCCTGGTTCCAGCACGCCAGCTGTTTCCAGGTAGTGTCAATGTCACTTTGCCTCCAAAACTTTGTCCTGTTGTATTGCGGTCGGGTTAGCCGACTCTAGGTGAGGTGCTTCCTATGTGGGCTGCGGGATCTGGCAATAAACTGCAGGCACCATAGAGTCGGCTAACCCGACCACAACACGACAGGATGAAGTTTTGGAGGCAAAGTGACATTGACACTACCTGGAACCAGCTGACGGTACTGGAACCCGGATGGGTAGCAGAAGGTACCCATGAAAAACAAAGTTGCAAGGCCGCGAGCCGGCCACAGATACCGAAACCCACAGTCCTACAGGGGATGCTTGTCCTATTGGCACTATGGAACCAGCCTTTATTGCCAGATCCCGCAGCCCACATAGGAAGCACCTAAACTGCAGGCACCATAAAGGCTGGTTCCGTAGTGCCAATAGGACAAGCACCCCCTGTAGGACTGTGGGTTTCGGTAACTGCGGCCAGCTCGCGGCCTTGCAACTTTGTTTTTCATGGGTACCTTCTGCTACCCATCCGGGTTCCAGTACTGTCAGCTGGTTCTCGGCAGTGCCTTTGGCTTAGGTGCCTCCTTTTCGGTATCCGAGTTCCAGCAATGTCTGCTGGTCCTTTGTAGTGCTTTCTAGCACAGGTACCTCCTGCTTAGTAACCAGGTTCCAGTACCATCAGCTGGTCCTCGGTAGTGCCATTGGCTCTTGTTCCTTCTGCTACCCATCCAGGTTCCAGTACCATCAGCTGGTTCTCAGCAGTTCCTCAGCCTTCTTGTACCTTCTGCTACATTTCCAAGTTCAAGCTTTTTGCAATGGTTTTTGGTAATCACTCTGGATCTCCCTGACGATGACCCAGAAGACCACCCCGAAGATGACGACGACCCCGAAGATGTTGACCCTGAAGACGATCACACTGAAGACCACCCCGAAGAAGACAACGACCCCAAAGACGACGACCCTGAAGACCACCCCAAAGAAGACCAAAAAGATAACCCTGAAGAAGATGACCAAGAGGACAAAGAACAAACAGAAGAACAAAAAGCAGAAGAACAAAAAGCAGAAGAACATTAAGCATAAGACTAAAAATCAGAGCAAAAGATATTATCTAAATTATAAGCAGAAGAAGACTAAGCAGTGTATGGGGGTGAGTCCGTTCCTCCTCGTGGTGCCCCTGGAAAATGCCTGCTGCTGCAGGCCAAACTAAACGCGGACAAATCCTGTTGTAAACCTTTTGTGACAGGCAGAACAGAAGGTGTAATTTTAAAACTTTTATAGATAACAACTACAGGAATGCCTGTCACAAATAAGAATATGATGAAGAAGAAGAATAGGAAGAAGATGAAGAAGTAGAATATGAAGAATAATAGTTGAATAAGAAGAATATTCAGAATGTAAAAAAAAAAGAATAATAGGAAGAAGGTGAAGAAGAAGAAAATGAATAAGGTGAAGAAGAAGTTGATGAAAAAGATGCTGCTGCTGCTGCTGAGAATGAAGGAGAAAGTGTGGGAGAAGTAAAAAAGAAGGTGAAGAGCATGGAAGTAGTGAAACATACATATCTGACAAAATATAAAAAAGGTTAACATAGTCAATATCTTTGTAACTCCGAACGTCTAAAAAAAAAATTATTCCTGCTATTCCATTTGATTGGGCTAAACCTCTATGCCTTTAATGTCTCCTCCACCTCCCCCAATACATTCTACATTATTCTTAGTTGTTTTCCTTCATGTAGAATTAACCTACAAGGAAAGAAAGGGTTTATTTTAATTCCGATATTTCTGTCCCATTGACTTACATTGGTTTCCGGTATTGGAATCGGCGATATCCGATACTTTTTGGGTATCGGTCCGATCCAATCCGACCCGATATTTCCCGATATCGGAAGGTATCGCTCAACACTACTTATAACATCCTAACAAAAAAAATTTTGGTTCCAAAATTCTGCTGATGTAAAGTAAGCATGTGGGAAATGTTACTTATTAAGTATTTTGTATGCCATATCTCTGTGATTTAAGGGCTTGATAATTCAAAGTTGGAAAATTGCGAAATTTTCGCCAAATTTACATTTTTTTCACTAATAAACGCAAGTTATATCAAAGAAATTTTACCACTAACATGAAGTACAATATGTTGCAAGAAAACAATGTCAGAATCACCAGGATCCATGGAAGCATACCTGAGTTATTACCTCATAAAGGGACAGTGGTCAGAATTGTAAAAATTGGCCTGGTCATTAACATGCAAATCACCCTTGGGATAAAGGGGTTAAAAGTGGAGGACCTCCGTCACAGGCCTCACCTATCTGTGGTCTAAAAAATGGGGCATTTTTGGGCTCAATTGAACGGTTGTCGCTGTGTCTTAGCCTATTTATTCACACTCTTTTGGTGTTTAAAAAAAAGACAGGCCAGATAATTAAAAGTGGGGGATCTCCATCATAGGCCTCACCTATCTGTGGGCTAAAAATTGGGGCATTTTTGGGCTCAATTGAACTGTTGTTGCTGTGTCTTAATCTAGTTATTGACACCAGTTTGCTTACCAAAAAAGGTGTTACAGGCCAGATATTTTAAACTGTGGTTGTCCCTCATACGCATCACATATAAATTTGCTCCAAAGTCATTCATTTTTACTGAATGTGCAAAATATTGTAGTCCATTTAAAATGGGCAAGGCGCATGGCAAGGTATGAGGAAGTGGACGTGATGGTGCATGCAGAGGGCGAGGCTGAGGATGTGGGCAAGCTGATATTGGCCCACAACAAACACCCACATCTTCTCGCTAGACCTTCCTGTCGCAATTATTAGGGGACCACAGCAGCAAACCACTATTGAACCAAGAGCAGTGTCAAAAGGTTGTTGGTTGGATAGTGGATAATGCTTCCAGTCACTTTGCCACCACCACCACCACCACCCTGTTTCCAAACGGTCAAGTCTCAGTAGCCGTGTGTCTGGACTCCATATTATTCACCCTGATCCTCCTTCCTCCCACCTTGTAGAGCGCCCGGAGACAACTGATCCCACACTTGGACACTGTGAAGAGCTGTTCACATTTCCATTTAGAGATTTGGGCCTCTCTACTTATGCGATCTCCTCTTGCCCCGCTTCAAGTGCATGTAGCAATGCCCAAATATTTGAGCAGCCACATTCCCACGAAGACGACAGTGGGAACGTGTCACAAGAGGTGGACGATGATGAGACACAATTGTCACAAAGTCAGGACGAGGACCAGGGTGTGAAAGTGGAAGAGGAGGTGGTGGATAATATAGTAACTGACTCAACCTGGCAGGAGGATATGCAGAGCGAGGGAAGAAGCACATAGGGGGAGGGAGGCGTAGCACCCCAACAGGCAGGAAGAAGCAGTGTGGTGGCTGCAGACAGTGTTAAGGGGAATGGTTGCCCATCTTCTAACATGAAAGAAGTTGCCAGTACAAGTGTTAGGTCTTTCCGAGTCCGGTTGTGGTTATCAGCAGAGTCTTTAAAAAACAAACAGACCATTTGAACCACCTGCATCAGCAGGGGTAGCAAAACTACCAGCCTGACCACCACAAGCATGATCAGGCACATTGCAGCAAAGCATCTGACTTTGTGGGCCAAACCCCAGGATCTAGGAACGCTGTCTGCTGGTGACACCACTGCTTCTTCCGCTGTTGTGCATGGAAGCAAATCCCCTATCCATGGTGCCTGCGAAGATGCCTCTTGCCCTGCACCAGTCATTGCACACAATTAACTAGCACCATCATCAAACACATATATGTCCTTGTCCCAGCGCAGCGTTCAGTTGAACATACCCCAGTCCTAGGAACGCAAGCGCAAATACGTTGCCAACGCCCCCCAGGCCACCCTACTAAATTCACATATTTCTTGTCTGCTTGTGCTTGAAATGTTGCCTTTTAGGCTATTGGAGATGGAAGCTTTCCGCAACCTGATGGCGGCGGCCATCCCAAGGTACTCGGTTCCCAGCAGCCACTATAGCTCCCAGTGTGCTGTCCCCGCATTACACAAGCACATGTCCCACAACATTAGCCGTGTCCTCAACAATGTTGTTAGGTGGACTTTCCCAATAACAGCAAACATGTGGACAAGTGCTTGTGAGCAGGGACGGTAAATCTCTCTGACGGCACATTGGGTAAACATAGTTGAAGCCGGGACCCAGTCAGACCTTGGGATGGAACACGTCCTCCCAACGCCGAGGATTGCGGGCCCTACGTCAATCAGAGTTGCCTCCACAGTCTACAGCTCCTGCTCCTCCTCCTCTTCAGCCTCCTTCACAGCTCTCCGAAATGACCACATCTGTCACAAGCTGGAAGCACTGCAGCAATGCCTCAGCCAAACGGCAACAGGCTAGGCTGAAGCTAATATGCTTAGGTGACAAACCTCACTGAAGAGTTGTGGACAGCTCTGAAAGAGTAGTCAGATCTGTGGCTGACACTGCTGAACCTACAGCCAGGCATGGTCGTGTATGACAATGGCAGGAACCTGGTGGCGGTTCTGAGGCAAGGCAAGCTCACACACATACCATGCCTGGCACATGTGCTTAACCTCATGGTTCAGCAGTTTCTCAAAACCTAACTGTATCTGCCAGATCTGCTTGTGAAAATATGCCGCCTGTATGCCCATTTTAGAAAGTCAGCTACAGCTTTTGCCGCTCTTACTGTGATTTAGCAGCGTTTTCAGCTTCCGGCTCACCGACTGATGTGAGATGTCACCATGCGTTGGAACTCTACACTGCATATGTTGGAAAGGATTTGTGAGCAGAGGAGGGCAGTTGTTGACTACCAGTATCAACAAAGCCATTGGTATTCAGTTCAGACTCCAAACATAAGACCTCAGGATTGGACATGGATGTCAGACATATGTAGCATCCTCCAAAACTTTGAGGAGTCTATCAAGATGGTGAGCGGGGATGATGCCATAATTAGTGTCACCATCCCGCTCATCTGCATTCTGAAAAGCTCTCTGCTTACAATGAAAGAGGATGCATTGCAGGCGGAGCACGAGGACATTGATCAAGGAACCATACAGGGTCATTACACACAACCCAGATTCATGTCATCCCAATGTGGATTGGTTGACAATGAGGAAGAGGAGCAGGAGGAAGAACAGGAGCTACTTTCATGCGCTATAAACGGTACTACAAGCACAACTGTCATACCGTCTGTCAGGATGGATGGCCTGAGGACAGGGAGGAGGAAAGCATGGTCAGTCGTCCTCTTGGTGAGAACACGGAAGTCTTGCCTGTTAGAAGTCTGGCACACATGGCTTACTTTATGCTGCGCTGCCTTTCCCGTGGCCCTCGCATTCTCCAAATTTTGGGTGACAGTCATTACTGGTTGGTGACACTTCTAGACCCATGCTACAAGGAGAACTTTCAATCTCTTCTTCCAGAGGCAGACAGGTGTACTAAAATGGTGCAGTACCAGAATGCCATTGTTGCAGAATTAATAAAAAAATTACCATCTGAAAACACTGGAGTCAGAGGTCACAGTTTGTTGGAGAACCGAGGAGTACAGGCAAGAGAGAGACAACTCCAATCCAACAGAGGCAAGGGAACACTGGCAAAGTTCTGGGAGAGTTTTCTCAGACCCTCCCATCGCAGTGGCCCTGCGTCACAGGGTACTGTCACAAGAAGTGCAAAGTTTTGGAATATGCTGAGGGAGTACCTTGCTGACCGTACCAACGTCCTCCGTGATTCCTCTGTGCCTTATAATTATTGGGTATCCAAGCTGGACACATGGCATGAACTGGCTTTCTACGCCTTGGAGGTCCTGGCCTGCCCTGCCACTGGCGTTTTGTCAGAGCAGGTTTTTAGTGCCACTGGTGGTATTATAACTGATAAGCGCAGCCACCTGTCAACAGAAAATGCTGGCAGGCTGACTCTTATAAAAATGAAAAAGGGCTGGGTGGAACCAGACTTCTCTACACCACCAAATGATAACAGCGAAGCATAACCTCAAATCCAGTGTCATTTTTTGGAAGGTATATTCCCATGCACCTCTTCACACCCACACATGGGTATATGCTTCCTGATTTTGGCTATTTGCTGTTATCCTTCTCCTTCTCCTCATCCTCATCAGCCATCTTCACTAGGTCACCATGGCGACCGTGGGTCGTGATGCAACAGCCATCTTTTTTACACATTATGTTGATGTGTACCCTCCCAGGGGGAAATGTTTGTCAGCCCATACACTTAGTTTATGGGCATTACAACCATAGGAGACCCACTCCTTTAAATTGTAAAAAGATTTTTAGTAAGCCATCCTCCACGTCTCTTCTGACACCACCACTAGATCACCTGGATGAACGTTTTCCGTGATGCAGCAGCCAGGTTTTTGTTTTTTTTTTCAAGAGTGTTTATAATGCCCATAAAAAAAAAAAAGTTTACACAGTATGTTGATGTGTACCCCCCCAGGGGGAAATGTTTGCCAGGCCTTGCAAACCCACTTCCTAATAATGTGAGCTTTGCTGTTTGGTCAGCTTCAACAATGCAATTCTCTACTGCCAGTTCTTCTGCTTAAAACTAAAATTCTCCACTGCTGGTTTTTCAGACTCAACACTGCAATGCTCCACTGCCGAGTGTTATTGGGGTGCGTGCAACTTTGGGGCAGGGCAGGCCTTGCATTCAATGCATAGGCTAACAGTATGGCAGTATCAAATAAATAAGAATGGGAACTTTGAACAGACGTGGATGACCACATGAATCCAATGTGATTATTGGGGTGCGTCCAAATTTGGGATAGGCCTTGCATTCAATGCATGGGCAATAACAGTATAGAAGACCCACTGCTTAATAATGGGAACAACAAAGCATAGCTGGCTGATGGCTCTCTAAGAATAGTGAGAACAAACTGCTTTCCCTTTAAGAGGATTAAAGTCCGCCTGATGGCCCTCCTCCTTTAACAGTCCCTCCTTTATAAATGAAACAGGATGTGTCTGATGATGTGTCACACACCACATGGCCAGCTAAAGTTGTAAAATGTTAAAACGACATTTCCCATTCAATGCATTTGGTTTGCTTGAAAGCAATGCTAAAGTTGACAAATGTATCAAAAGCGCTACGTGTGAACATAGCCCAAGTGGTGAAGGAACATTTTTGTTTTGGGTTATTTATTTGGCCTTACATACAAATCATTACCCTGGAAAGGATTTTCCTTAACATATTTCCTAAGAAAATCAATTTTGTTTTTGTTTTTTGTATGTTTTATTGTACGCCCGGAAAAGTGGTGTAAGAATCTGACAACATTGATCACAGCTGTGACCTGTGAGTAAGAAATGCTTCCAGGGGCATTCCCCATGATGTTGCCATGTCATTTCAACACTGTTCCCATCGATTTCTGACATTTTCAGACCCTAAAAAGTCCCCCAGGGGGGTCGCAGCAAAAATGCTCGGGTTTCCCATAGACTTAGGGTCCCATTTCACATAGCGACGCACCAGCAATCCCGACAATGATACGACCTGGTAAGGATCGCTGGTGCGTCGCTACATGGTCGCTAGTAAGCTGCAAAGCAGACAGATCTACTCAGCGACGCTGCAACGATACAGTGATCTGTATAACGACCTCGGCAGTCATTGGGACCTTGTCACACAGCATCTATTGTGACGACTCAGACCTCGATAGGCGTGCTTCAGTGCTGCCTTTTCGAGGCCCCTCTGCTCCGATTGGTGGCCACTACTGCGCTATCATTCTCTGATTGGGCGACCTCGTCATAAAAGACAATGTAGTAGCGCTCCCATCAATTGTTCCTGAGCGCTGTGGATCGTATTATACGGCTTTCATTCAGCGTTCCCGTGTGAGTCGCTAGTGCGTTATTATACGTGGATTTCACTATGCGGTTTGCTGCAGCGTCCCTGTCTGAGTCGCTACTGCGCTATTTATTCGTGGATATTACTACACCTTCTGGTTGCTCCGTCTTGCAAGGTAGGCATTGTTTGGGGTCTCAAATTGGGATCTTTGCTGTGTTTCCTTTTTTAGGTCAGCTATCTATTATATTTAATCATAACTCTATTCATTATGGCCATGATTTTACGCTTGCAAGGAAATGGAGGGCTGCTTGGCTTCTATCTGTGTACATACGCTTTGGCATGAACAGCCATTTTAGTTTTCCTGCCCTGCCCGCCCCCGCCATTGTAGGATCTTTGTAGCATTTCCTTTTATAGGTCAGCTGTTATGATTGGGTCACCGAGGAGCAAAGCAAGACCAAGCTAAGCCACAGAAAACCAGAGAGGTTGGTATCTAAGCGGATGGCAGACCCCTGATCCTATCCACACAACTAGCAGCAGCCATGGAGCGTACCTACGATGATTCTAGACGCCTCGACACAGCCGGAGAACTAAATAAGCCTAAAGCAAGAAAGGGAAAATCTAAACTGCCCCAGAGCAGACCCCAAAGGAATAGACAGCCCCCAAACATATATTGTCGGTGAGACAAGATGAAAACACAAACGCAGGTAGGAAAATAGGCTGAGCAAATGATGGGGCCCACACTAACTAGACAGGACAGGAAAGACACTGTCTGCAATCACGCAAAAAAACCCTGCAAAAAATGCCCAACACATCTGATAGAAAAATACTGAAGTCAATAGACTTCGTCCACTATATCAGCACTCTGGCATATTCTGAGAGCAGAGAAAAAAAGAGGCCAATCTAGTAAGGGACTAAAACAAACTGGCACAAGCAGTAAAATTAGGATGGAAATTCAGCACAGCCCCAGCCGGGACTGGCTGACCACACAAAACTGAATAGACAAAACCAAATTAAATGTGAACAATAGCAAAAGAACACTTAGCTTGAGGATGCAGGGACTGAGCTGGAACTAAGACCTCAGAAGGAAGGAAAAAATCACCAGCAGGGATAGAGGGAGTCGGCTGTCTTAAATCCAGTCAAAAACTCCAGATGTCCAATCGTCCTCCTCATTATCAGGTGGCAGGCCTCTGTTAATTAGATCAGCTCCATTACGTCCTGTAACCACCAGAGGGAGCCCAGTGTAGGGATTCTACTCGCTCTAGTGCAGCGGGAGACAGTCAAGAGGCAGGTTCCTTTAAAATTCATGCGGTTTATTTGTGTCATAAACCATAAATCAGCATATCACCAAAAATAGCCTCTAGCTTAGGCAAAAAAGAACATAAAATGTCCATTACTTCAGGCTCAGTCCTGGAGCCTCAGCAAAGCACAGTAGGCTTATCCCTCCTCACATACAGACAGCATACGTAGGCCTCACCGGGTCAGCAGCCTCAGCACGTGGTCTTCAGGAAGGTAGCCCACTTTCCTCCACCTAGGCCTGCCAGGACCTTCCACATGGCCCAATCAGATCAATGTACTCTCTCCCATGTGACCAGACCTCAGGTACCTTATATGGTCCATAACCACACCTACAGGTGAGCACATGGCTATGACCTCACTAAAGGTCCTATTACACACATCCACACACAGGCTTCCCTGACACATTGTAACGGAAACGTCAGCAGTACCTCTGCTGATCAATACTCGAGCCTGCATCTCAAGGCCACCTACCTTGGGATACATAGCGGTCATTCAGCATCCTATACCCATTACCACAATGGATATGCCTGTAGGCCCGTCCTGGGACATCCACACAGCGCCCCCTAGCGGACATAGTGGTCACTACACCACACCGGAAAGAGAACTCGCGACCCCTCTGTCAATACAACCAGCTCCACTACCTTCACTAGCAACCAGAGGTAGGCCAGAAAGTGAATTCACAACAGTACCCCCCCCTTGAGGAGGGGTCACCGAACCCTCATCCATGCCACCAGGCCGATCAGGATGGGCCCAGTGAAAATCTATCGGCATGAATGTCAGAAGCAGAGACCCAAGAATTATCCTACTGGCCATAACCCATCCATTTGACCAAGTACTGGAGTCTCCATCTAGCCAAATGAGAATCCAATATTTTCTCTACCTCATATTCCACATTGCCTTTAACCAATACAGGGTCAGGAGGTGCTGCCATAGGAATTACTGGCTCCCCATCCTCTTCAAAAGAGATTTATGAAACACGTTATGGATCTTAAATGTAACTGGAAGAGCCAATAGAAAAGAAACAGGATTAAGTATCTCCAAAATCTTATAAGGTCCAATGAAGCTTGGCTTGAACTTTGGAGACGCAACCTTCATTGAAATATTCTTTGACGACAACCAAACCATATCACCCACTTTAAACCGGGGACCAATGGTCCTATGCCGGATGGAAAACCGTTGGGCTTTTTCCTGAGAGAGGGAACAACTTATCCACCACTTGGTCCCAAATCTGCTGCATTCTCTCTACCACAGTGTCCACACTTGGGCAGGTCGAAGATTCCACTTGCCCTGAAGAAAATCGAGGATGAAACCCAAAGTTACAGAAAAAGGGCGACATCAAAGTGGCAGAACTAGCCCTATTGTTTAGCAAGAATTCGGCCAAGGGCAAAAACGAGACCCAGTCATCCTGATCAGCAGATATAAAACATCTCAAATAGGACTCCAAAGTCTGGTTTGTTCTCTCAGTCTGCCCATTGGTCTGAGGATGAAACGCAGAGGAGAAAGATAACTGAATTCCCAGATTGGAACAAAAAGTTCTCCAAAATCTGGAAACAAACTGGACTCCTATGTCCGACACAATGTTCTCAGGAATCCCATGCAACCGAACCACCTGTTGTATAAACAAGGGCACCAACTCTGAGGAAGATGGCAGCTTTGGGAGTGGTACAAGATGGACCATCTTAGAATATCTATCACAAATCACCCAGATAGTCATTCTCAGAGACAGTAAGATCAGAAATAAAATCCATTGAGTTATGGGTCCATGGCCTCTTGGGCACCGGCAGGGGCATCAACAACCCACTAGAACAAGAACAGTGTTTGGACCGAGAACAAGTCCCACAGGACTGCACAAAATTCTTGACATCACGAGATAAGGCAGGCCACCAAAAAGACCGACTCACCAAATCTCTGGTACTAAAAATACCAGGATGACCAGTCAACGCGGAGCAATGAATTTCAGACATCACTCTCTTCCTCCACTGGTCAGGAACATATAATTTTCCCATAGGGCAATGCTCAGGTTTGTCCTCCAGAAATTCCTCCAGGGCACGTCTCAAACGGGGCGAGATGGCGGAAAGAACTAACCCCTCACCTAGAATGGCAGTAGGCTCGGTCACAATAAGAGAATCCGCAAAGAAACTCCTAGAAAGGGCGTCCGCCTTAACATTCTTAGTGCCCAGAAGAAAAGAGACCACAAAATTAAAACGTGTGAAAAACAAGGCCCACCTAGCCTGTCTAGGATTCAAGTGTTTGGAGGGAGCTAGACATCAAGTTGTGGTCCTCACCGACCACAAGAATTTGATTTATCTTGAATCAGCCAACCAATGTCTCCACTCTTCAAATGCCCATTTCATGGCCAACAATTCCCGATTCCCCACGTCATAGTTAAATTCAAATGGGGAGAATTTTCGAGAAAAGAAGGCACAGGGATTAATTTTAGAAGTCACCGGATCTTTTGGGAGAAAACAGCTCCTGCACAAATCTCTGAAGCATCTACCTCCACCTGAAATGGAAGAGAGACATCAGGTTGCTGTAGAACCGGAGCAGAAGTGAATCTCTGCTTAAGCTCCTGAAATGCCGAGACTGCCTCTGGAGACCAATTCACCCCATCAGCACCCTTCTTGGTCAGATCAGTCAGTGGTTTGGCAATACCAGAAAAATTACCTATAAATTTACGATATAAGGCTCTCCAGAAGTTTTTGGGTTTTGCTAATTTCTAAGAAGTGGGCTGAACCCAATCATAAATGGCCTATACCTTGGCCAGGTCCATTTCAATAGCCGACGGAGACAAAATAAATCCCAAAAATGAAATCCTCTGTACACCAAAGAGGCATTTCGATCCCTTAACATACAGGGAATTTTTCCGCAAAATCCGGAACACAGTCCGGACATGTTCCACATGAGAATCCCAATCACTGGAAAAATCAAAATATCATCCAGACAGATGATCAAAAACTTATTTTCTGGGACTTTGTGGATATCGTTCATAAAGGATTGGAAGACAGAAGGGGCATTAGTGAGCCCAAAAGGCATCACCAGGTACTCAAAATGTCCCTCCGGAGAATTAAACGCCATCTTCCATTCATCCCCGTGCTTGATGCGAATAAGATTATACGCCCCCCTGAGGTTAAGCTTGGTAAACCAGCAGGCACTTTTAACTCTGGAAAATAAATCAGAAATCAGGGGTAACGGGTACTGATATTTAACAGTGATTTTCTTAAGTTAGCGATAGTCAATACAAGGCATTAATGAACCATTTTTCTTGGTCACAAAAAAAACCCCAGCACCTAAGGGTGAAGAGGATGGTCTAATATGACCCTTCTCCAACAACTCCTTGATATAAGATCGCATAGCATCATGTTCGGGTACCGATAAGTTGAAAAGCCGACCCTTGGGAAATTTACACCCGGGCATTGACTCAATTGCACAATCATAACTCTAAGGAGGAGGCAAAGACGCAGACTACTCTCACTAAATATAAATCCTAAAAAAACCATGGAGATACGAACCGCAAATATAGTAAAAAAGTCACTTTATTGTAACAAACGCTTTAGACAAAATGTACAAAAATACAGACAACAAACAAGTTGCTCAAACAGGGCTCATATATGGTAACCGCTGCTAACACCCTATATATAACAGAATGGGTAATATAAAGTGAAGCAAAGAATCTCTAAGAGAGCCATTAATTTCATAGTGTACAGGCCCTCACTAAGAGAAAACAGAGCTATCACACTGGGAGAGGAGCATTTTTCAGGGGGGTGTGCAGTCCGCTCCCCATATTCTGGGGTGGTACCGTTTCATTGATGATATACTTTTTATTTGGCAGGGTACTGTTGACCATCTACATGATTTTGTGCGTGAGTTGAATCGCAACAGCCTCAACATCAGACTCACATATACTTACCATCAGAAAATGATTTCTTTTCTAGACGTTGCTTTGTGTGTCCAGAAGGATGGTTCTATCCACACTGATGTATTTAGGAAGGAAACATCTGTGAATGCCCTCCTTCATGCCTCTTCGTCTCATACTAGCTCTACAATAGGAGCAATTCCTATTGGACAATTTTTACGAATGAGGAGGATTTGTACTACGGAGGAGGCATTTGAACATCAATCTGTGGACCTTGGGGAGAGATTTCAGGCGCGTGGATATAGCAGGAGGAGTATTAGGAGAGGTTATTATCGGGCGAGAAATTCTAAACGTACTGAATTACTCGCAATGAGCAAAAAGGTCAAGAAAGAGGATTCAAGAATACGATTTATATCAACATTTAATCATAGATGGGAGACCATAAGATCCATTCTTAAAAAACATTGGCAAATATTAAAAACTGACCAGGTGCTGTCTAGATGTCTCTCGGATTCCCCCCTCATGACGGCAAGGAGGAGTAGGAATTTGAGAGATATCCTTGTACAGAGTCATTATGTCCCCAGAAGATCTGATCCTTTCGGGGCTGGTAAACGGAAATGGGGTTTTTTTCCCTGTGGGGATTGCCTAGCATGCCGTAATCATGTCCGGACCACATCTTTTATGTCTGCTGATGGCCAGAAAGATTTCAAAATTACTGATTATATCTCGTGTAGTACTACATTTGTAGTCTATGTGGCAAAATGTACCTGTAATTTGCTATATGTTGGCCTAACATCACGCGAACTGAGAATTCGCACCCGAGAGCATGTTAGAGACATATTAGCAGCAAAGACGGTGGAGGATATTGCAGTTTTGAAAACTGTTCCACGACATTTTAAATTATATCATAAATGCAATCCCAGAGACCTGCAAGTCTTTGGTATTGACAAAATTAGATGTGGCATCAGGGGCGGAGACATGAAGCGCCTTTTGGCACAGTTGGAGTGTCGTTGGATCACTGTTCTGGGGACTATGAGTCCTTTTGGCCTGAACGAGCAGCTCAGTTTTGCATCCTTTCTGTGAGTAATTCTAATGTGTCCCTGTTCTTGGATTTTAATCTGTGTGTTTTTTGTTTATCTAGTATTTTTGCTCATTCCATCATTGGCTTATGCTTTTTGGACATTTCGTGGTTGGAGACTGGAGATTCGTGTGGTATTGACAGGCTATTCAAGATACAGCAACCCTGATGCAACCGCCTACTTATTGGGTTTTATATTTTATATGGTGGGATGCTCTCTTGCAACTCTATGTGTATTGCATCTGTGTATGTTTATATATTTATGTATTGTTACATACTTTGTTGTTTGTATTTCCCTTTTCTTTGGGATCTTTACAATAATGCTTATAGTATATTTTTATGCCTATGTGACTTTTGAGAGATATGTATTAGTATTACGCTCTATATAATGTGCGCTCACTGTGTATGGTTATCTGTATTAATTGTATATATATGTCATATGCATATGGGTCCATCTTGAGTATGTGCCCCTTATAGTATTTAGATTCACTGATGAACATTAATATCTTTCACAGCTTTTTAGATTGCACTATTATGAGTTGTAGCGATATGCATGCCCTCTTCTTTGCCCTTATATAAGATGGTTGTCTCAGTGAATGAAGATTTATTTATCTATATGAGTAATGAGTGTGTATCAGTGGTATTTATTTTCTACTCTCACTAAATACATCAGAAAAATCAGCCAAATAATCAGGAATATCATGAGACTGGGGAGAGGGGGAGAAAACAGGAGTGTCACTAAGAACACACTGACAACCTCAACTCACCACAGACACAGATTTCCAATCCAAAACAAGATTATGAGTTTGCAACCAGGGAAAACCCAGAACAATAGTATCATGCAAATTGTGCAGCACCAAAAATTTACAATTTTCTTGGTGGTCCGGGTGGGGCAACCCGCATTATCACCTGGGTCCAAAGCTGGGGTTTATTCTCCACCAAAGGAGTAGCATCAATACCCCTCAAAGGGATAGGAGTCCGCAGGGGTATCATGGGAAAACCACAACGTTTAGCAAAGTCCAAATCCATCAGATTCAAAGCTGCTCCTGAATCTACAAAAGCCTTATAGCGGAAAATGTGGATAAGGAGCAGATCAGAGTAATTGCCAAAAGGAACTTAGCTTGTACACTGCCCACAGCAAATGTGTGAGCAAAACGTTTCTCTCATTTAAGGCAGACAGAAATAGTATGAGAGGCGTCTCCACAGAAAAAACACAGCTTATTACGCCTTCTAAACTCTTGACATTGCGCCCTAGACAAAACCCTATCACATTGCATGGTTTCAGACGTTTGTTCAAAAGGCGGCAACGTCTCTCGTGTAGTTTTACGTTCACGTAAACGCCGATCAACTTGAATGGCTAATGACATAGAATCATCAAGACCAGAGGGAACAGGAAATCCCACCATAACATCTTTTACGGTTACTGATAAACCCTTCCGAAAGAGAGCTGCTAAGGCACTATCATTCCATGGAGTAAGGACCGCCCACTTTTGGAATTTTTGACAGTATAACTCTGCAGAATCCTGACCCTGGTTCAATGCCAATAGGGTTTTCTAAAGCTTGATCAATAGGTTCAAGGCTTGAAAAAATGCATCCACATTAGTCAGAATAGGATTTCCAGGTGTCAGAAAAAAAGCCCAATCCTGGGGATCGCCGTGCAGCAAGGAGATGACAATTTTAACCTGCTGCACAGAGCTCCCCGATGAGTTAGGCTTCAAGGCAAGAAATAGTTTACAATTATTCTTAAAATTCCAAAATTTAGACCCATCCCCAGAGAACACATCAGGAGTAGGGATTTTTGGTTCAACAGCAGGTGATTGAGCGAGATAGGTGGAAATTCATAGTAACATAGTAATTAAGGTTGAAGGGAGACTTTAAGTCCATCTAGTTCAACCCATATCCTATCCTAACTTGCCCTAACATGTTGATCCAGAGGAAGGCAAAAAAACCCCATGTGGCAAACAGTAAGCTTCACATTGGGGAAAAAAATTCCTTCCCGACTCCACATACGGCAATCAGACTAGCTCCCTGGAACAACGCAACACTAAGGAAACTAGTGTATATACCCTGTAATATTATACTTTTCAAGAAAGGCATCCAGTCCCCTCTTAAATTTTAGTAGGGAATTCCCCGCACTTCAGCAGCGAGCTGCTCAACACGATCAAACAATTGCTTAATCTCCATTAAAGAAAAAAAAAATCCTCCTACGGCCCAGAGAAAAAGAGGAAAAAATATATATATAAAAAAAAAACACTGCCTCCACACAGGGACCGGCATCTTCTCCGGAGGGCATGGTGGTTCCAGGAGACACGGAGCGGGAGCGCGGGGACCCGGCGACACGGACCTTGGGCCATGTGTCCCCGCAGTGAGACAGAGTTGAGGCTGCACGGTCTGTCACCAGCTGGGATAAGGATGCACTCACCCCCTCTGATGTCTCGGCTCCGCTCCGTCCGGCTATCAGCTTCTGCCGGTAATGCTGCATACGGGAGGCTGGGCGTGGAGGCTGTAAATCACTATCAGAATTTTGGGCCTAGCATCCGGACGGGGCGGGGAGGTGGGGGCTGCCTGCATCATCACCAACCAGGGCAGGCAATCGCTCACCTTCCCCGGCGCCGCAGTCTCCTTTGGTTGGATGGGCTCGATGTCGCCAGCTGTCACCCGCGGGAAGGGCCCCGCCAATCCTCTGCTGATTCCGGTCCCATCGCTTGGTGTCCACTGCTGTTCTTCATCCTGCCGTCCGGCAGGACCAGCCTCCAGGCCCAATGGTTCCACAGGACACGTCAGTGACAGCTGCTTCAATGGCAGAATAGCGGGTCCCGCTTCCTGCACTGTCTCCGTCGTCAAGGACTCCATCTGCAACAGTTGTTCAGGACGGGTGGGAGCTTGCTATTTTTGCAATGGCTCCCAGCTCCCGATGTAGTCGGGAGGGTGGCCAGCTTTCCTGCAGCAGCACCAAGCTTTCCCAACGGGGCGATTGTCACTCAATTTGCACCGCTGCCCCTGCTAGTCCAATTTAGCGCCAACCTCCTCCTTCCCAGCAGTCGCTATCTCCGGAGGTGCGCAAAGTCTCTTTCAGGATTCCTCCTTTTTCTTCTTTTAGTCAAGTCCGGTCTGTAGTCGAAGGCAGAAAAGTACCTAGCTTTTCCAGCAGTGCTATTATGGGTCAAATCCATTAATTCCACTCTTAGTCCAAATTGTAATCCACTCAGGCACAATCTTCAACCTGTCCAGCTTAGGTCCTTTAACACTAGAACTGCCGCATGTTTCGTAATACCTATAACTACCATTAGGGGTCATTTTGACCCCCATTCAAAAGTACTGACTCTGGAGTAAAAATAACTTTTTTGTTGCCAACAAATTAAAGAACATTTATTTTATCTTAGTAGGAACAGTGTTAAGATCAAGTACAGCACGCATTTTCCTTTTACATGGTCATAGCATGCAGTTGTCCAACAGTTAACACAAACAGTACTTTCTCAGTGCATTTTCCACAAACTGGTTTGTTACAGCTTGCGCAAGTTTAAGGCTGTGTGCAGACGCTGCGGAATCCGCTGCGGATTAATCTGCACAGATTTTGCAAAAACCGCAGATAAACCGCAGGTCAAAAGACCTGTGGATTATCTGCGGTTTTGCCTGCGGTTTGGTCCTGCGGATTCACCATCTCCACAATGGTGGAGATAGGAACCCGCTGCGGATTCCGCAGAAAGAATTGACATGTCAATTCTTTCTGCGGTTTTAAAACCGCAGCAAATCCGCGCGGATTTTTCCGCAACGTCTACACAGCGTTTTTTTTTACCATTCATTTGAATGGTACTGTACACCGCAGCTAAAACTGCTGCGGGTCCGCAGCGGAATCTGCAGCGTGTGCACATACCCTTAGTTGTTTTGTTTTGTTGTATCTTCCAACTCCACATTTTCGACTCTTGCGGATTTCTTGTCCTTTAGTTTGTGTTTCAGGCATTGCGGATGATGGGCCACTTCTTCTGACTCATTTTCAGATAAATTCTGAAGACATTTCAAAATTTCATCCCTTGTCAGACCCCTCTGCTTACTAATGCTTCAAATATATGTCGCAAAAAGGGACTTGTAAGATCGCAGAAGTAATAAAACGACACTGTACAAACATGCAGAGTTGTAGCTTCAACTGTAATGTTTGCTACTGAAGTGCAGACAGAAATCGCTACAAGAGACATAGATCAAACATGTTCAGACAAGTTTAGACAAAACAAAATGCTGAATCATCCCTGATATGCAAAGATACAATTACACTCTACAACTAGGGATAAGCACTGTGATTTTCTGTTCTCTGTAATATTAGTTGACTTGCCTACTACTACTTTTATGTATGGGATCAAATTGACCCCTTCAGTACTTTTTCATGGGCCCGGATTTTACAATTCATACCTATAATTCATTTTTGTGTCCTAAAATATACACTACCATGAATAAATAAAAGTCACAAAAAGTCAGAACTCATTTGTTAAAATTTTAGAAATAATAGGCAAAAGAAATAGCAAAAGGGTCAAAATGACCCCTCCGGTAGTTCTAGTGTTAAATCTTCGGTGCGGTCTCACCGCTGGCGTTGGTGTATTGGCAGTGATGATCCTGCAGACTACGCCAATTGTAGTATCGTGTGCCGACTGGGGGGGTGGTCCCTTTCGGTCACGGAACAGACTGGACTGGATTGAATGGATTTCTGCCACTGCCTCCAAACTTTGCTGTGGATGTCAAGAAGACACCGAATAGACACCTCAGCTTCTGCTCCCTGGCCTGGGTACCTATCACCTTCCTTCTGCTTTGATTGGCGAAGACCATCTGGGCTCTTTCACCGTGGCTGCCGTTAGCCAGGGGGAAGTGCTGTGGCCATGGGCCTAAGTCTGCCCGCTGTACACCTACTCACTCTTCGGTGTCCCAGCCATCCGGTACCAAACCTTCTGTCAGTCACTGCTGTCCCTTCCTGCGGCTGCCTCCTCAGGGCCACCCCCCTTTCCGAGTAACCGTCTCTGGCTCTCCTCTGTCCTTCCTGAGGTTTTCCTCTCTCCATCATCTCCTGTGCTCTTCTCACTCCTTTCTTCCCCGTGGGTGTCTCTCTGCCCTGCCCCTGGGACTCTCTCTCTCTTCTATCTCCTCTTGCTGGAAATCCCCTTCTCAGTCCCATAGCTCCGCCCACCATGACTATGCAGTTTCCCCTGCCTAAGGCCTGCTGTTAAGTCCTTTTCTCACTGCTCTCTGTCTCCATCTTGTGGCCAAAATCCGGTACTACATCGTCCTGCACTAATTCCCAGCTGTTAACCATACACATACAATAAAGCATAGTGCACGTCATCCTTTACATGCTCTTTCCATCTCAGACAGGTCCATAGGTCAGTCCACCCCCCTACACCGGTACAGAAGAGGTGTATGTGCCTAAGTTATGGTACTACAACCTGATGGCCTTCACACGTGACCAAGAGGTACCACGCCCAATGGTATCGGTGATGGAA
The DNA here is from genome assembly GCF_039654945.1 of Dendrobates tinctorius. Classification (NCBI taxonomy): domain Eukaryota; kingdom Metazoa; phylum Chordata; class Amphibia; order Anura; family Dendrobatidae; genus Dendrobates; species Dendrobates tinctorius. Next base: position 82,965,166 of record NW_027361687.1, on the reverse strand, counting down.
GAAGAGTCAGAGATACGGGCTGACTTCCCTGTTGGAGATGTAAGTACCTTATTTGCTTCCCTCTAAATAGCATTTAAGCTTAGCATGTACATGGCATAGTTGAATAGAAAATAGTAACTTTGGTTTTACATGATTAATTTTGCAGATTACAAAAGTTATCCCTTCCTGTACAGATTAGTTTACTCCTTTACTTGTTTAGGTCCACTCAGCTTTCCAGTACCGTTGAATGCCATTTCATATCCTCTAGTACTAGTCATGCCCTCACATTTGTTTCCAGTGCACATGAACGCTTGTGACAGCTGCTCATGATATCCTATGCAAACGCATTACTGTATTTGGGTGTTGCTGTATGATGTACAATAAGTTTTGGTTTTTGCTTTAACATGCATTTTCTGTTCACACAGGAGCATTGTGAAGCTATGTCAACACCAACATGCGGCAGTGATGCAGTGGCGTAGCAACTGTTTGTGGCGCCCGGGGCGGTCGAAAAATTTGCCGCCCCTTTGGTCGTTGATAATTCGGAAGCATCCGAAGAGCCCACACTACACTCAAAGATCTAATTTTTAGTCTGCTACTAACTCTGCTATTATTTCTAAATTTCTAGACTTTCAACTTCTTGCAGTTCTCTATATGTATGTATTAGCTTGATGATGCTGGATGAAGACCTAATGGCTTTTTTTAATACTAATTTTTAATAATGTGACAGAAAAAAAAACAGAAAGTACAAATTATTTTGGCGGACAGGGGGCGGACACTGACAGCTTGGGGTCCCTGTGCAAGAAATGTGTCCGGGCCCCCCTCCTTTTATGGCGTCAAAGCTACGTGTGTGTATATATACATATATATATAGATTATTGATGTTATATAGCCACACACACACACATACAGGTATATATTACATAGTCTCCTTTATTATGTATATCCCAATCCCCCACACCCCTCATTGTCCTCCTCCCCTCGCATCCCATTATTGTCCTCTCTCCCACCTCCATCATTTTCTTCTCCACCACTATCTTTGCTTTCTCCCCCACCACTCCCATCATTGCCCAGTCCACCACCTCCATCATTTCCTCCTCCTCCACCACCCCCATTTATTGCCCTTTCCACCACCACCATCATTGCATTCTCACCCACAACCCCATCATTGCCCTCTCGACCATCACCCCATCATTGTCTTCTCCCCATCACTGCCTTCTCCATCACCCCATCACTGCCTTCTCCCCATCACTCCCATCATTGCCTGCTCCATCACCCCATCACTCCCATCATTGTCTGCTCCATCACCCCATCATTGCCTGCTCCATCACCCCCATCATTGCCTGCTCCATCACGCCATCACTCCCATCATTGCCTTCTCCATCACCCCATCACTGCCTTCTCCATCACCCCATCACTGCCTTCTCCATCACCCCATCACTGCCTGCTCCATCACCCCCATCATTGCCTGCTCCATCACCCCATCACTCCCATCATTGCCTTCTCCATCACCCCATCACTGCCTTCTCCATCACCCCATCACTGCCTGCTCCATCACCCCCATCATTGCCTGCTCCATCACCCCCATCACTCCCATCATTGTCTGCTCCATCACCCCATCACTGCCTGCTCCATCACTCCCATAATTGTCTGCTCCATCACCCCATCATTGCCTGCTCCATCACCCCCATCACTCCCCTCATTGCCTGTTCCATCACCCCATCACTGCCTGCTCCATCACCCCATCATTGTCTGCTCCATCACCCCATCACTGCCTGCTCCATCACCCCCATCACTCCCCTCATTGCCTGCTCCATCACCCCATCACTGCCTGCTCCATCACCCCATCATTGTCTGCTCCATCACCCCATCACTGCCTGCTCCATCACCCCATCATTGTCTGCTCCATCACCCTATCACTGCCTGCTCCATCACCCCATCACTGCCTGCTCCATCACCCCATCACTGCCTGCTCCATCACCCCCATCACTGCCTGCTCCATCACCCCTATCACTGCCTGCTCCATCACCCCATCACTGCCTTCTCCATCACCCCCATCATTGTCTGCTCCTTCACCCCATCACTGCCTTCTAGACCATCACTCCCATCATTGCCTGCTCCATCATACACACAGACATACATACATACATACATACACACATACATACACACAAGACACCACCTCTCTCCTCTCACCTGTCCGCAGCATCGCCAGCGCTTCCTCCCTCACACAGCAGCGGCCGCTGAATGATGACGTCATTCAGCGGCGCTCCTCTGTGTGAAACAGGAAGCGCGGCCTCCGGGCAGGAAGCAGGACGGACCCTTGCCACTCCGTTCCTGCTATTCACTCTTGCAGGCAGCGGAGCTGCCGTGATCGCATCGCTCCCTGCCCGCCGCTGCACTGCACTGCAGGGTGGAATTGCTGCTGCCGCTCCGCCCACACACACATGCCGCCTGGGGCGGACCGCCCCCCCGCCCCCCCCACGCTACGCCAGTGCAGTGATGACATGGCCAGTACGGAAATCAGTATTGAGGAGGCTAATGAAGAAGCTGAACCTTCCTCTATACCTCGGCGACTAACATCATGTCGCAAAAGAAAGGCCACCACCTCACCATCACCCAAGTTCATCGAACTGGCAAAGACAGTTTTAACCCAGCAGAACAAACCCGCCATTAGCGGCTTTGCACTATGTGGATGACAGAATTCATACGCTGGATGAAACCCAAAGGGTGCATGCCAAAAGAGTAATGTTAGAGGCATTAAATAAAATGGCAGCAGGGAAGCTGACTGACACGTCTGCTGTGTTAGAGCGAAATCCATGTTCACAGTACTCATGGACACATATGCAAGAGCCTCTTGACAGCACACCGAGGAGGGGGATTGAGCCTCCGCCAAACCTGAACGTTGGACCCCACAGTATCCCATGTTACCTCAGGCTTCCCTATTTTTTACTCCGCCAAGTCAACGATTTAACGATTGTGACCCGTATTACCAACAATAGTAGTTCGAGTGATGTTTTCTTTTGTTTACTGTTTACTTATGACATGTTGTGTTTATTTTATTGTTTACTAGTGTTGAGCATTCCGATACTGCAAATATCTGGTATCGGCCGATATTCGTGGTATCAGAATTCCGATACTGAGTTCCGATACTTTTTGCATATCGAATACCAGAATCGGAAGTTCCCATAATGCAATGAGCCAGTTAGGATTTCTCATTGGCTGAATAAAATCAAAGAGGTGTGGGCACATCCTGTTATGCATGCTAGGCATGTTAACTAATGGCATGGCTGTGATTGGCTGCGAGCAGACCACACAGCGGCTCCTCCCCCAGACACACGCTGAACAGTGATCTATGGAAAGTGAAACTAGTGAGGGAGGAGGAAACTACCAGTTCTCATTTCAGTGCCAGAACACCCCCCCTGGACGTTTATCTTAGAAGCAAGAGATGATATCTTGGAAATCGTGCAGACTAGCCACAGAAGGTAAATTACTTAGTGCATATCTGGGCTGCAGAATGCTGACAATATGTGAAAAGCCCGGACAACCTGTTCTGTTATGTATTTCCGCCAAGTTGAATCACCCGCCAGGGCTGGTGGGGTACTCGGTACCGGGCCTGTTGGTTTCAATGGGAGATGTCACGGTAGCTGTGACCCGGTCCGTGGCCCTGGGCGTCCATTGTAAAAGGGAAATGTTGAATGTGTGGATGATTAAAGTTTATGAGTGAATGATTCGGGACGCCACCTGTGGTGTTCGGCAATGAAGATGTTAAGCCGACGCTGCAGACAGATCCTCTGGGACAGATGGTGTGGTGCAGCTTTGATGTTGTGGCCCTCCACAGGTAGGGCTGTAGTCCCAGGGCAGTGTAGATGGAGAGGTAGTGAAGAGACGTAGATGGTGCAGTGCCAGGCACAGAGATGTAGCAGTGCTGAGTGTGTTGGCGCAGGAAAAAGCGGAGGACACCAGGGCATGTAGTTCCAAAGCTTTATTCACAGTCTGTTGTGCATACAGGTGCCTGCATCCATGCCGTGTCCTCCGGATGAGGGGCTCAGTCAACCTCCAAGCTAGATGAAGCACTCTGTTTCAACACTCCGCCAACATGTGCCTTTTCTGAACGTCTCCCTCTATTGCTACACAACCCCTTTAACATAGTCAATATCTTTGTAACTCCGAACGTCTTAAAAAAAAAATTAATTCCTGCTATTCCATTTGATTGGGCTAATCCTCTATGCCTTTAATGTCTCCTCCACCTCCCCCAATACATTCTACATTATTCTTAGTTGTTTTCATTCATGTAGAATTAACCTACAAGGAAAGCAAGGGTTTATTTTCATTCCGATATTTGTGTCCCATTGACTTGCATTGGTTTCCGGTATCGGAATCTGCGATATCCGATATTTTTGGGGTATCGGTCCTATCCAATCCGATCCGATATTTCCCGATATCGGAAGGTATCGCTCAACACTATTGTTTACATATTTTTGACTACTAAAAATGTTATTTTGCTTCAAACTTGTGGCCTGCTTTAATCAATTCTGCATACAGTTATTAGCTGGCCTACTAAGGGGGGGTAATGGGCTGGGTGTAGGTCAGGTCAGGGATGCCATCAGGGCAGTAAAGATGCCCAGATTAATGGGTGGGTTTTTATTAGTTTATTTTAATATTCTTATAAATTTTAATAACAATTTTTAAAAAATTAATATTTTAAAAAACCTTTAAAAAAACACAAAAAAACCCTTCAAAGGTTTAGAAATAAGTTGACACAGCAGCGGATCTAAACTAGAAATATATACATAATTTTATATATAATATATATACAGTGGGGCAAAAAAGTATTTAGTCAGTCAGCAATAGTGCAAGTTCCACCACTTAAAAAGATGAGAGGCGTCTGTAATTTACATCATAGGTAGACCTCAACTATGGGAGACAAACTGAGAAAAAAAAATCCAGAAAATCACATTGTCTGTTTTTGTTTCATTTTATTTGCATATTATGGTGGAAAATAAGTATTTGGTCAGAAACAAGCAATCAAGATTTCTGGCTCTCACAGACCTGTAACTTCTTCTTTAAGGCTACTTTCACACATCAGGTTTTCGGCGTCAGGCGCGATCCGGCGTCGTGCCGGAACGCCGGATCCGGCAAATGTTTCGTAAAACCGGATGTGACGGATCCGGTTTTCTGCCGGATCCGTCTTTTTCTTGACAGACAAAACCGGATCCGTCTCATCCGGTACATCCGTTTTTCTATCCGTTTTTCGACGGATTACGCCGGATCCGGTTTTTAAAATTGACCCTTGTGGCCTTCCGAACGGGATTGGCTACTGGAAAACTATATATAGCATGTTCCTACAGCCCTTCTTTGACAGGTTGTAGAGGAGAAAGTGCAGGTTGGAGAGAAGAGCAAGTTACTGGCGAAGATGGATGTTGTGATTGGAAATATTTTGAAGAATTTGGCGGATTTTACAGCGGAGGCCAATCGTTTGAGGGTGATTGTTCTGGAGAAGGAGAGAGCGAGACAGCAGCGCATCAGGCATCGTAGACGATGTTTGTGGATCCACCCCATCACAGCCAAGAGAATGACGCGTGGGGTCTATTCTACACTCTGCATGGACCTTCGACGAAACCCGGATAAATTTTTTGGATATGTTCGGATGAAAATGGAGAATTTTGATTACTTGGTGGAGCGCATTGCACACCTCATAAGAAAAGCGGACACCTATTGCCGCTTCTCTGTTTCACCCGCAGAGCGTCTGATGGTGACTTTAAGGTAAGCCACATTTATTGGATGTGATCGCATCAGAGCACACTTTCACTGCAATCTTGTTGGTGGTAGTTTGTATCTCCAAGTGTTATAGCTCAGTTTTGGTATGTAATGCTGTGATTTAAAACTAATTTATTGTTTTTTAATTCCCCACAGATTTCTTGCAACTGGAGAATCCCTTTCGTCACTGCATTTCCAGTACAGACTCGGGATTTCCACCATATCTGGAATTGTGAAGTACACATGCCGTGCACTGTGGGACTCCTTAGCTGAAGAGTTTTTACCAGAGCCCACAACAGAGAGGTGGATTGAAATTGCTGACAAGTTTCAACAGATATGTCAGTTTCCAAACTGCTTGGGCGCTGTGGACGGGAAACATATCCGCATTGTAAAGCCAGCTGGATCGGGATCGGAATATTTCAATTACAAGAAATATTTTTCAATTGTCCTCATGGCCATCGCTGACGCGGAATACAAATTTATTGCGGTTGATATTGGGGCCTATGGCCGCTCCAATGACTCTCAAGTTTTCAAACTGTCTGCCATGGGGCGTAAACTGTATGGAAACACCTTCCAGTTCCCACCACCTAGACCGCTGCCGCAAACATCTGGTCCACCTATGCCATTTGTCTGTGTAGGGGATGAAGCCTTCCAGCTGTCAGAACACCTTTTGAAACCGTACTCTAGCAGAGGATTGACAAGACCAAAACGCATTTTTAATTACCGCCTCACAAGAGCAAGAAGAATGGTTGAATGTACCTTTGGTATTCTGACAGCCAAATGGCGGGTCCTATTGACTGCGATCAACCTCAAGACAGAAACTGTGGACGAGGTGATCAAAGCGTGCGTGGTACTCCACAATTTTGTTATCTGCAAGGAACCCATTTCCATTGAGGACACCTCTGAAGAAACCACCTTGCAAGATTACTATGACATTACCACTAGAAGTTCTGTGACGGTTTCAGTAATGAGGGACAATTTTGCACTATACTTTATGTCACCTCAAGGCAGAGTACACTGGCAGGATGACAGAGTGTGAAAGATTTGTGCCCTAACCAAACTTGTGTACCTTCTGGACCAACAGTATATACCTTTGCCAACCAAAGTTGGCTATCTTGTCATGGTCTTACTATTTTTAGCTTTAGGCCACAGGTGTGTACCTGGTTGTGTTTTATGCAAAGTATTTCACCTTTTAACAAAAGTTGTGTACATTGTTAGGAAATCACCAACAATAAACACAACTTTTTAGGTGAAATACTTTGCTTCAAACACAACCAGGAACACAACTGTGGCAAAAAGCTAAAATTTACCCACAGTTATATACCTGGTTTTGAATACCTTTTTACCTTTGAAATACCCTGTATTTAACCTTTTTTTTAAACATAGTTCGCCGCAGAAAGAAATGACAGACAACCATTGTGAAACGATAATTTAACTTTTATTTAAAATTTTTTTTTTTTTTTGTAAAATGTTTTTAAAGTGCAAAAAAACTTTTTTAATAAAGGTTTTAAACCCAATGGGCATTTTTATTAAAAAACACACATTACAAATCTGTGTAGTGTGGGGTGGAAATACTGCTGGAGGGGCTGCGGGACACTTCGACACTGGGTGTGTGGAGAGAGGACTGGGATCGTGGTGGGGAAGGAACAGTTAGAGGTGAAGGTGTGGAAAAAGCTACAGAATGGGTGGACATGTGGGAGGCAGAAGAGGTGGTGGGCGGTGGAGTGGAGGGTTGGGCAGGGACTGTAGGAGCAGATGATGTTGATGGAAAGTTGTATGGGGAAAGAGTTTGGTACGGGGAAGGAGTTTGGTACGGGGAAGGAGTTTGGTACGGGGCAGGTTGCTGGAAGTGGGGAGATGTCTGGTACTGGGGAGGTTGCTGGCATGTAATAGGAGGGGGAGGATGGAAAGTGGCTGGAGGGGGTGCAGATGTAATAGGAGGGGGAGGATGGAAAGTGGCTGGAGGGGGTGCAGGTGGAGGAACTACAGTGGTGGGAGGTGGAGGTTGGGAGGTAACCTGCTGTAGAGCACCGTGGCACGAATGCATTACATGCATCTGCTGGGTTGGAGATAGTGTTGCCATGCGCTCCACAACAGACCTGAAAAAGGTGTGGTTTGGCGAAGATCTTGCTTCTGAATGCATGGTTTGCAGAAGTGTCTTCACCTCCAGAATGCTGGAGTTGATCTGCTGAAAGCCTGCGGAGATTTGCTCTGACAAGACTTTTAGACAGTTCTGGAAAGATGCATTCAGATGCAAGAACTCTTGCGCATAACTCTTTTCCTGACCCCTCTGCCGCTGCCGCCCAGTACCCGCAGGTGTACTAGAGGTGACAGGGGCAGAAGGGTGGGGTAAAGGGAAAGCGATCTCCTCACCAGCAGCTTCATGTAATGTAGGCGGCCACGATGCTCCTGTGCTGGTGGATGGGACAGATGGGTCGAATGTGTGGGAAGGCTGGGAAGGTGCAGATGTACCGGGGCGGTCGAAGTGTCCCTCGGTGCCGGTCTCCTCAGGGATCGCCTCAGAAGGGTCCAATCGTGCAGGCTCCCGAGTGCTGCTCACCGTGCTGTGGAATAAAGAGAAAAAAAAACAATTAAAATAGTGACATGGTATGGCCCTGGCTGAAAAAAAAAAGTTACATCTAAATATTTTTTTGTCACATGTGGTGTGTAATATTTACCTTCTGGTGAGCATTGTCTCCCGGAGGAACGACAGGGCTTGTGCGTACTTGTACTTGCTCCTGCGTCCTCCAGATCCACTCGGGGCCCGCATCTCTTTATTGAACTCCTTCTTGAAACGATCCCTCACAGACCGCCACCGATTCACAATTCTGTTCCCTGAAACGAGAAAGGAGTGGTTAGTATACAACATCAGTGTTTCCCAAACTCCAGTCCTCATGGTCCCCAGGGGTCATGTTTTCAGGATTTCCATAGTAAATAGAAATCCTGAACACATGATCCGTGGGGACCACGAGGACTGGAGTTCAGGAAACACTGGTTTACATCAAGCAACCGGTACTGTATATACTTACGCTCTTTAATCTGGGCCCGAACATCGAGGTCCTCCCAGCGGCCCACAAGGAGTGAACAGATTTCCTCTCAGAGTCGTCGGGTAACGATAAGGTCAGCGTGGCGGCGGTCAGCCATATTCCAGAGCGGCTCCCTTTCTCTGATGAGATCGATGAGGTGGTCCACATCGAGTCCTCCATCCTCACCGTCAGAGTCGGGAGCACGCTGTGAAGGCTGTTAAAGAAAAAGACAAAAATAACATAATTAGCCTCCACAAAAGAAATGAAATAAAAAGTGCAAAAAAACAAAGCAAAAATATTTATACTTACACGCTGGTGACCGCCGCGTTGCTGTCGCCGACGACCCTGGGAGGCACTGCGAGGACCTCTTGGCCGAGCACCAGATTGGGAAGACTAGAGAAGAAAACAAAAAATGTTATGTCTTTGGATGTAGGCATTTGTTTGCTGTGTGTGGTCTGCAGAACATTGTTTTCTATGTGTTGTGTGTAGTGTGATGTTGTGTTTCTGCGTTTGATGCAAAAAACTTACCAATTGTGAGCCCACTCCAGGTGTCTGTCCACCCCTTCCTTCTTCTTCTGGGAGCTCCTCTTCATCTTGTGATTCCTGTTTTGAAATAAAAGGCAATGAATAGACATATATTACAGAGATGATGGATTTTGGAAATAAAAACTTACCGTCAAACGCTGACGATGCGAGGGAGGGCTCCCAGAAGAAGATGTGCTGTCCTGTTGATGGCCAGACTCCATGGCTGTGGGTATTGCTGCTGCTGTTGCTGCTGCCAGTGATGCCATTTCTGCTGCTGCTGCTGCATCTCTTTGGCGGCTGTTGAATAAAGAGAAACAAAGGGCCAATGAATATCTTTATATTCCATGGCCCTAGTTTGGAGGAATGGGGGATTTGATAATTACCGTCTCTCATCTGCTTCTGGACTCCCCTCCTCAGCATGTTCCATTTGCTGCTCCATTTGGGGTGGTGGTAGTGCTGATGGTGCTGCAGATGTCTGCTGCCTTCTCCTGGTTCTTGGCTTGGGTGGCATGTTGGGTGTGGCTGTGGGTCCCACTGTCTTGCTTTTATATATGTCTTGTGGGCAGAGCTACTGAGCATGCTCAGACCAAAAAAACCGGATCCGGCCACCGGATCCGGCTTTCGCCGGATCAGGTGCATTGCGGCGCTCATAGGCTTTCATTGTGTGAAAAAGCCGGACGCGCCGGATCCGGCGTGTCCGGCTTTTTCGCCGGAGACAAAAAACGTTACAGTAGCCATTTTTTCCAGACGCCGGATCGCGACACATTGCCGGATCCGGCGAAAACCGGATGAAACGCATGGCCATCCGGCGCGATCCGGCGCAAATGCAAGTCAATGGGGGGGAAACCGGATCCGGCATTGCATTTCGCCGGATCCGGTTTCTGTCAAAAGCGCCGGATCGCGCCTGACGGCGAAAACCTGATGTGTGAAAGAGGCCTAAGAGTCTCCTCTTTCCTCCACTCATTACCTGTAGTAATGGCACCTGTTTAAACTTGTTATCAGTATAAAAAGACACCTGTGCACACCCTCAAACAGTCTGACTCCAAACTCCACTATGGTGAAGACCAAAGAGCTGTCAAAGGACACCAGAAACAAAATTGTAGCCCTGCACCAGGCTGGGAAGACTGAATCTGCAATAGCCAACCAGCTTGGAGTGAAGAAATCAACTGTGGGAGCAATAATTAGAAAATGGAAGACATACAAGACCACTGATAATCTCCCTCGATCTGATGCTCCACGCAAAATCCCACCCCGTGGGGTCAGAATGATCACAAGAACGGTGAGCAAAAATCCCAGAACCACGCGGGGGGACCTAGTGAATGAACTGCAGAGAGCTGGGACCAATGTAACAAGGCCTACCATAAGTAACACACTACGCCACCATGGACTCAGATCCTGCAGTGCCAGACGTGTCCCACTGCTTAAGCCTGTACATGTCCGGGCCCGTCTGAAGTTTGCTAGAGAGCATTTGGATGATCCAGAGGAGTTTTGGGAGGATGTCCTATGGTCTGATGAAACCAAACTGGAACTGTTTGGTAGAAACACAACTTGTCGTGTTTGGAGGAAAAAGAATACTGAGTTGCATCCATCAAACACCATACCTTCTGTAAAGCATGGTGGTGGAAACATCATGCTTTGGGGCTGTTTCTCTGCAAAGGGGCCAGGACGACTGATCCGGGTACATGAAAGAATGAATGGGGCCATGTATCGTGAGATTTTGAGTGCAAACCTCCTTCCATCAGCAAGGGCATTGAAGATGAAACGTGGCTGGGTCTTTCAACATGACAATGATCCAAAGCACACCGCCAGGGCAACTAAGGAGTGGCTTCGTAAGAAGCATTTCAAGGTCCTGGAGTGGCCTAGCCAGTCTCCAGATCTCAACCCTATAGAAAACCTTTGGAGGGAGTTGAAAGTCTGTGTTGCCAAGCGAAAAGCCAAAAACATCACTGCTCTAGAGGAGATCTGCATGGAGGAATGGGCCAACATACCAACAACAGTGTGTGGCAACCTTGTGAAGACTTACAGAAAACGTTTGACCTCTGTCATTGCCAACAAAGGATATATCACAAAGTATTGAGATGAAATTTTGTTTCTGACCAAATACTTATTTTCCACCATAATATGCAAATAAAATGAAACAAAAACAGACAATGTGATTTTCTGGATTTTTTTTTCTCAGTTTGTCTCCCATAGTTGAGGTCTACCTTTGATGTAAATTACAGACGCCTCTCATCTTTTTAAGTGGTGGAACTTGCACTATTGCTGACTGACTAAATACTTTTTTGCCGCACTGTATGTATTTCAAATATTATATATAACAATTTAAATTTAAACAAACAACAGAAACAAATAAAAAAAACTGTTAATGGCTGCCACCCTGTTGTTGCACCGCCACATACCTCCCCAGCATCACTCCATGTTGGTGCACAACTTCCATCATCCGCCGGTTTGATGCCTGCAGGTCCTGTAATGTTGGGATTTCTGTTGAGGGAATGGTAAAAGTTAACCAGGCTAATTCTTTTGCAACATGTGACTAAAGGTCTATGTTTGAGGTTTAGCACTTACGGTTTTGGGGCGCCCCTGTTTCCTCAGATGAGGAGCTGATAGCCCAACCTGATCCTGTGGTACCACCGGCTAGGGAAAAACACAAAACTTTAAATTACACGACAGCCCCTCCATCCTTCTAACACCCAAGTATCCTTTCCAACTTGTAGGGAGCTTATATTATGTGCTTCAATTACCGGAAGCCGAGCCTGCACCAGTGTCACAAAGTGATGCTGGAGAGAAAGCATCTCTGGGTGAAGATGAGGATGACCCCAGATGTGGAAGTGGGGTAGCAGCAGGAGACGGGGTTGCAGCTTGGGAAGGGGTAGCAGTTGGAGATGGCTGTGCTGGTGGAGACGGTGGTGCAGCAAGAGATGGCTGTGCTGGTGGGGACGGTGGTGCAGCTGGAGATGGTGGTCCTAGGGATAGGAAAAAAAAATTATTGAGCGGAATACTCCTTCAACTTGATTTGGGCATTTGGGGCGGGACTTTGGCTACTTTAAATTAAGCATTTGCTACTTTTATGTTATGCTATGGAACATGGCGGTGAGAGTACAGGACATCAGAGCAGGAGGCAGGACAGGCACCCCGGGCCGGTAATAACCAACAAAACAGAACCTCTCCAGAACCGCTCAACATCACTCCCCACGATCCCTTCGATTCTGCGCATGGATGCTGGCGATGCGCACACTGGACCGGAAGCGCAGGTCCACCAGCTTCTTGCGGATATGGATCGTGGAGCGCTCGACACCGAATCGGCAGGCTAGGCCTCTCTTTATCCTCCTAAGCACCGCCCTTTTGTGGTGCATGGGATGCTGATGGTATTGCTCGCATCCGTAGTCCCGTGCATCACACTGCTCGATAAGATAACGTACCTTGGCATCCCCCCAAGGACAAGAATGCCACCTAGTCGCTATCTTTGCAATTATGGGGACCATGCCGCATCAACGACGCCAACCAGAGCGTCGTGATGTCGCAATGTCCGTTCAACGTCGTTGGGGAGGCTAATGCATCCTCAAAGGGAAGCAACCCTCAATTCAGCGTATCTGCCTGATCGGAGACACAACTGCCTTTGCAAACTGTCACTTCCTAGATACAGCGTCTGTGGTCAGAAGGGAACGCTGGTGTGTGCACCCTTGCTGTTTTGCAGGGATATCTATACATCTAATTGTTAAGGTTACTTTCACACTTGCGTTTTTTTGCGCTGCGTGCGCAGTGCAAATGCACATAAAAAAACGCATCATGCTTTTTTTGTGTTTTTGCGCATGGTTTTTTTGCGCTGACGTGCGCATTACCATGCATTACCATGCGCACGTCAGCGCTCCCATACACAATAATGTGTTTTTGGGTGAATTTTGTGCGCATTGCGTGCGCATGCATTTTTTGAGACAGGTCGGACGCACAAAAAATGCAACAGGATGCATTTTGTGCGCCCGGGCGCACACTACAAAAAAACGCATGCGCATACAAACGCATACAAACGCATGTCTATGCGCACCCATGTTAAGTATAGGAAAAAAAATGCGTTATTTTGCGCTGTGCTTTTGCGCAAAAAAAGCATGCAAGTGTGAAACCAGCCTTACATAGGTGTATAGACATTAAAATAGGAATATATTTGTATGCATATTGGAATGTACACCATGTTCCTAATTATTATGGAAATGTTCTTTTTCTCTGTTTTTCCTAAAGGGTTGGTGCAATAAAGTCAGTGTAATAAAAGTCATTACGCGTTGGAGTGTATATTGAACTTTATTTTTTTTTCATTGGGATGTTTCTGTAATACACTGTTCCAAATTATTAAGCACAGTAGAGTTTATAAAAATGTCATATGTGTTAAAGAAATGAAAATGCTCATGTGTAGAATTTACAACATTAGGAGGTCACCTCGGATTAATTGAGCAGCTGCTAAAAAGCTAAATATATAATTAGATATTTATAGAGAAAGAAGAGAGAGAGAGGAGAGAGAGAGTGCACAAAGGGCTGCACATGTGTAAAGCCATAATAAAATCAATGTGACTGCCACACATATGCGCATAGCAGACCGCTGCGTGCACGGGCCCTTACTAGTGAAAGAACGACCGAGCTTTTGCAAAGTAAAACGTAAAGTTTATTACAAAAATCATTACAGATAATGAAAAATAAATGTACAAATGTGATCAGTAGCCCACTAGATCTGATGCTGCCAAGTAACAGCACCAGGACCATTAAAATATTAGCAGTAGTTGTCTCGGCAGGCCTTCGCATCATCCTTGGTTTTGCTGTGTACAACTGGTTGAAGTCCTGCAATTGCGGGATCATTTGCACGCCAGTCACTGACAACCAAACAAATGGTGAAGTGGTGTTCGGAGTCCACGAAGCCAGGCAGACTGTACGCAATTGCATCGCACCGCCGAAGGAAGTTGTGCAGCACGCAACAGGCCAAAACTACAGAGTCTATAGATTCAAGCTTCAGGTTAATAGGGGTTTGGAAAACTCTTTGGCCATGATGCCAAAAGCATTTTCTACAACTCATCTTGCCCTTGACAACCGCTAATTGAAAATTTGTCTTTCCTCTGTCAGACTTTTTTGGGGGTATGGTTTTAGTAGATTGGCATGAAGTGGGAAGGCTTCATCGCCGACAAAAACAAAATTAAGGTTGCCTGTTGTCTCCGAGTTGGGAGGCAAGTGCAGGTCACAGTTGTTCAATCGCTCACCAAAACGTGTGTGTTCTAAAACACCACCATCAGAAAGCCTGCCGCTCATGCCAACATCAACATTTATAAATTCGTAATTGGCGTTAATAAGGGCCATTAGGATGATGCTGAAATAGCCCTTATAATTGTAGAAATAGGATCCACTGTTCGGTGGTTAAGTGATCCGCACATGTTTCCCGTCCAAAGCCCCACCACAGTTAGGGAACTGCCAATGCTGCTCAAAATCTGAGGCAATTTTTTTCCATTCTGCCTCCATTTTGGGAAAATGCATGTAGCTCCGTAGACTGTGGACAATCGCATTACATGTCTCCGGAATTAAAATGCTGAGCAGGGACCTTGAAACAGCTGAAGAAAATTGCAAGTCTTGCAGTGAGCGTCCGGTGGCCAGGAATTGTAGCGTGACTGCCAATCTTTCATCTGCGGGGACAGCAGCACGCATTGCTGTATCCTTCTGTTGAATACGTGGCTTAACACTTTAAAGTAACAGTTTGAAGAATTCCTCTGACATCCACATATAGCTGTGGAAATCATGAGGATTCTTCTCCTGAAGCTCTCTTACAAGTTGCATGTGGGAGAATTTGGACCTCTACTCCAGCCATTCTCTGGTCCACATGCGATGCTTTCGTTTGGAGCTCCTCTCTAGCATCCGTGCCTCATCTTGTTGCCGAGCTCCCTCAACCAGCAATGCAGCAACCACATCAGCACGGTCCACGTCGTTCATGATTTGCAAACTGAAAAATAAAAGGTAAAGATGAGAGAAGTTTCAACAAAACAATAGCGTGATCATTATAACAGTACATGTTAAATGTTATGATTGCATATAATTGATAGCTGACGTACAAGTAATGGAAATGCTACAAAGATCCTGCAATGGCGGGGGCGGGCGGGGCAGGAAAACTAAAATGGCTGCCCATGTCAAAGCGTATGTACACAGATGCAAGCAAATGGAGGGCTGCTTGGCTTCTAAGTGTAAAATCATGACCACAATGTAGAATAGAGTTATGATTAAATATAATAGACAGCTGAACTAAAAAAGGAAACGCAACAAAGATCCTAATTTGAGACCCCAAACAATGCCTGCCTTGCAGATGGAACAACCAGAAGGTGTAGTAAAATCCATGAATAATTGCGCACTAGCAACTCAGATAGGAACGCTGAAGCAAACCGCGTTGTAAAATCCATGAAGAACGCACTAGCGACTCACACAGGAACGCTGAAGGAAAACCATATAATGCGATCCACAGCGCTCAGGAACAATGGATGGGAGCACTACTACGTTGTCTTTTATGACAAGGGCGCAGTAGTCACCAACAATCGTAGTTGAGGGGGCGTTCAAAAGAAAAAGCAAAATCACACCTGCATCGCTGACCTCCGAGTTGCCAACGAGGTCTCTCGTCGTTGTTATGGCTTCAAACACAGCGATGCATGCTGGCCAGCGGGACACCAGCAATCAAAAAATGGCCCAGGACATCCGAGCATGATCAGCGATATTGCAGCGGGGGCCTGGTTATCGCTGCGTGTCACACGTAGTGAGATCGCTGGCGAGGTCGCTGTTGCATCAGAAAATCGATGACACTTCAGCGATATTGCTATCGCTATGTGAGACTGGGCCTTTACATTGGGCTCATTGCTCGGGTCGAGCGCCCGAGCATTCCAATTTACTCAACCCGAGCAACGAGCACCCGATCACTTTATTGCTTGCCCATCACTAATCAGGACATTTGAAAGAGGCGTTATAGCGGGTTTTTACGTTTGGCTGCAGTCACACACTAACAGACACTTTTTATTGCAAAAAATAGGTTTTGCATCACCACATTTTGAGAGCTATACTTTTTCTATATTTTGGCCCACAAATTCATTTGAGGTCTTGTTTTTTGCGGGACTAGTTGACTTTTTTTATTGGCACTAGATATGAGTGACTTTGCCTTTTTTGGGGTCGAGTCGGGTTTCATGAAACCCGACTTTCACAAAAGTTGGGTCGAATGAAATCGGCCGACTATAGGGAAAAGTCGGAGGCCGACTGAACCACGAAATCCAATGCAAGTCAATGGGGAAGCAAAGTTGGCAGGGAGTGGAGGACAGTAAACACATCTACAGTGCCCATTTCAATGCCAAAAACATCAATTCTTATAACTGAAGCTTGTCAACCTTAATTTACTTCATAATAATAGTTACGCATTGAAACCTGGGGCTTATTTGGCTAAAGTTGTGGGGGTGTAGGGCTGGCTCCAGGTTTTCGTGTGCCCTGGGCCAAAGAGTGTCAGTGCGCCCCTTTAACACATACCACAACTCATGATGCTCCGATATGCCACAGAAATATAGGTATAGTACAATGACAAATACTTCACTGCTTACATGACATGACTGATCTATTTTAAATTGTACAATAGCTCAAAAACAGGACAGTATATTACTCCATACAGTGTTATGGCCACCACATTGTGCGCCATACAGAATAATGAGCCCCATATATTTCTCCATACAGAATAATTGGTGACGTATAATGTTCCATACAGTATACGATGAGCTCCACATAATGCTACAGTATATGATGGTCCCTATGGGCGATGCTCCAGTGTGTTATGGGCCCAAATAATGCTCCATATAATGGGTCCCATTTCTAATGTATATAATAATAATGTATAATGTATATAATGGGCCCTTTAGGCTACAGTATGTGCACACGGTGCGGATTCTGCTGCGTTTCTGCAGCATTTTTGGCCCTGCGGAAACTCAGCCTATGGCATTTCAAATCCGCTGTGCTAACATGGTACTGTACCATGTCTGCGGAACTGCTAACACTGCGGTTTTTTCCACGCGGTTTTGCTGAGGTTTACAAACCAGGGCATGTCAATTGTTTGTGCGGATTCCGCTGCGGTTTCACACCTTTAACATAGTAGAGGTGTGAAACCGCAGGGCAAAACCGCAGGCTAATCCGCAGGAAAACCGCAGGTCACTTTACCTGCGGTTTTACCTGCGGATCCACGTGGAAAAACCCGCAGGTGAATCCGCAGTGTGTGCACATAGCCTTAGATGCTGCTCCAGTGTCTGATCTGCCCCATTTACAATGCTCCAGTACATGATGGGCCTCATATGGATGATGCTCCAGTGTATGATGGGCCCTAATAATGCTCAATATATAATGGGCCCCATTTCTAATGCTCCAGTGTATAATGGGCCCCATAGGTGCTGCTCCAGTGTCTCATCTGCCCCTTTTACAATGCTCCAGTACATGATGGGCCTCATGGATGATGCTCCAGTGTATGATGGGCCCTAATAATGCTCCATATATAACACTGGTCAACAGCATTTTTGGTGCCAAAGATATTTCATCGAATTTAGGGTATTTTTGGGGTGCTGATTCTGAATATGTCATCAGTTTTGCCAGATTGGCTCAAGTTTTTGAGATTTTTGGTATCTTATTTATAGCACTTGTTGGTAAATGCGACGCATCATCTCATTAATTTCTTTGGATTAGTACTTGAACTGAGCAGTTCTCAATATAGTTTTGTGTTAATTAGTGTTCTAAAAGTTTGTTCATAGCTTGATTTTTGCACTAACTTTATGTTGTTGTCTGTTTTCCAGTGAAAAGCATGAACTCATCAAGAAGAAGTTGTCTTAACGATCCAGACTCATTCTGTTACATTTGTGGTGAATACACACTGCCAAAACATAGAAGAAACATAACAGACTTCGTAAAAAAAGTGTATTTTGCCTATTTTGGGGTTATGCTTGGGGACCAAGACAAGTTTTGGGCACCACACATAGTGTGCAAAGCATGTATCGAATTATTACGAAAATGGAGCAAAGGACAAAGAAAAAGCTTCAAATTTGGTGTTCCAATGGTGTGGAGAGAGCCAAAAAATCATCATGATGACTGTTATTTATGGTAAACACAGGTACAGGCACATCTTCACAATGAGGGACAGGCCTTCTTGCAGATTCCATGTTACTCCCATTTTCGTTTCTTATGCTTATTGAATCCTTGCACTTGCACTGCACAGAAATAACAGTCATCATGATGATTTTTTGGCTCTCTCCACACCATTGGAACACCAAATTTGAAGCTTTTTCTTTGTCCTTTGCTCCATTTTCGTAATAATTCGATACATGCTTTGCACACTATGTGTGGTGCCCAAAACTTGTCTTGGTCCCCAAGCATAACCCCAAAATAGGCAAAATACACTTTTTTTACGAAGTCTGTTATGTTTCTTCTATGTTTTGGCAGTGTATATTCACCACAAATGTAACAGAATGAGTCTGGATCGTTAAGACAACTTCTTCATGATGAGTTCATGCTTTTCACTGGAAAACAGACAACAACATAAAGTTAGTGCAAAAATCAAGCTATGAACAAACTTTTAGAACACTAATTAACACAAAACTATATTGAGAACTGCTCAGTTCAAGTACTAATCCAAAGAAATTAATGAGATGATGCGTCGCATTTACCAACAAGTGCTATAAATAAGATACCAAAAATCTCAAAAACTTGAGCCAATCTGGCAAAACTGATGACATATTCAGAATCAGCACCCCAAAAATACCCCAAATTCATTAAAATATTTTGGACACCAGAAAAAAAAATTTTTTTCGTTGACCTGTGTAATGGGTCTCATTTCTAATGCTCCAGTGTATCATGGGCCCCATAGATGCTGCTCCAGTGTCTGATCTGCCCCATTTATAATACTCCAGTATCTGATGGGCCCTATTTTTAATTAATCCAGATTATTCCATGGAGGTCTTTTCACATACCATGCCTGAAGTGTGTGCTGCCGCATCCTTCACTTTTGGTGTGGATGAAGGACACAAGGAAAGGGGTTGCTCCTGACCAGAAGCCTGCAGTTACGACTCAGTGCTTGCATTTTTTAAAACTTCAGAAGAGGAGGCGATAGAGCTGGAGGCTGTTTCAGCAATGTAAACTACAAACAGTTACTGATGCTCCTGCTTTAAAAGCACTCTACCTACTCCCAGAAAACAGAGCCTTCCAGGCCTTCCAGAGCTACACCATGGCGCAGGCTCAACACCTCCTGCCTTAGCTGCTATTGTGTTTTTGGCCCCCCATGCCTACGTCCACGTCCTCTTCCACCATACTTCCTCATGTTTTGGAAAAGGGACCCAAAATACCAGCAGATATATACGGAGATTTACTGTTATATGGTACTGTGTCAGAAGCGTACAGCTCTATACAGTCTATGGATATTTCATGAGTCATACACAGATGCTCACAGGCTTAGTATGGATTACCCAATAAAATAAAAAGTTGAAAAAGGGTACAGTATCACCAGATACAAGGTATACAGTCATGGCCAAAAGTATTGACACCCCTGCAATTGTGTCAGATAATATTCAGTTTCTTCCTGAAAATGATTGCAAACACAAATTCTTTGGTATTATTATCTTCATTTAATTTGTCTTAAATGAAAAAACACAAAAGAGAATGAAGCAAAAAGCAAAACATTGATCATTTCACACAAAACTTCAAAAATGGGCTGGACAAAAGTATTGGCACCCTCAGCCTAATACTTGGTTGCACAACCTTTAGCCAAAATAACTGCGACCAACTGCTTCCGGTAACCATCAATGAGTTTCTTACAATGCTCTGCTGGAATTTTAGACCATTCTTCTTTGGCAAACTACTCCAGGTCCCTGATATTTGAAGGGTGCCTTCTCCAAACTGCCATTTTTAGATCTCTCCACAGGTGTTCTATGGGATTCAGGTCTGGACTCATTGCTGGCCACCTTAGAAGTCTCCAGTGCTTTCTCTCAAACCATTTTCTAGTGCTTTTTGAAGTGTGTTTTGGGTTATTGTCCTACTGGAAGACCCATGACCTCTGAGGTAGACCCAGCTTTCTCACACTGGGCCCTATATTATGCTGCAAAATTTGTTGGTAGTCTTCTGACTTCATAATGCCAAGCACACGGTCAAGCAGTCCAGTGCCAGAGGCAGCAAAGCAACCCCAAAACATCAGGGAACCTCCGCCATGTTTGACTGTAGGGACCGTGTACTTTTCTTTGAATGCCTATTTTTTCTCCTGTAAACTCTATGTTGATGCTTTTGCCCTAAAAGCTCTACTTTTGTCTCATCTGACCAGAGAACATTCTTCCAAAATGTTTTAGGCTTTTTCAGGTAAGTTTTGGCCAACTCCAGCCTGGCTTTTTTATGTCTCGGGGTAAGAAGTGGAGTCTTCCTGGGTCTCCTACCATACAGTCCCTTTTCATTCAGATGCCGACGGATAGTACGGGTTGACACCGTTGTACCATTGGACTGCAGGGCAGCTTGAACTTGTTTGGATGTTAGTGGAGGTTCTTTATCCAACATCCGCACAATCTTGCATTGAAATCTCTTGTCAATTTTTCTTTTCCATCCACATCTAGGGAGGTTAGCCACAGTGCCATGGGCTTTAAACTTCTTGATGACACTGCGCACGGTAGACACAGGAACATTCAGGTCTTTGGAGATGGACTTGTAGCCTTGATATTGCTCATGCTTCCTCACAATTTGGTTTCTCAAGTCCTCAGACAGTTCTTTGGTCTTCTTTCTTTTCTCCATGCTCAATGTGGTACACACAAGGACACAGGACAGAGGTTGAGTCAACTTTAATCCATGTCAACTGGCTGCAAGTGTGATTTAGTTATTGCCAACACCTGTTAGGTGCCACAGGTAAGTTATAGGTGCTGTTAATTACACAAATTAGAGAAGCATCACATGATTTTTCGAACAGTGCCAATACTTTTGTCCACCCTTTTTGTTATGTTTGGTGTGGAATTATATCCAATTTGGCTTTAGGACAATTCTTTTTGTGTTTTTTCATTTAAGACAAAGTAAATGAAGATAATAATACCAAAGAATTTGTGTTTGCAATCATTTTCAGGAAGAAACTGAGTATTATCTGACAGAATTGCAAGGGTGTCAATACTTTTGGCCATGACTGTATATAGTATATTGTAAACATTCTGATTCTCCGTATACATTTTAGGAGGCAGACACAAACGCTCTCAGGCCCAGTATGGATTACACAAGAATATGAAAAGCTGTAAATGGGTAATGTAACACAAGCGTACAGCTGTATACAGTGTTGGGGTAATCTTAAAGCTCCAATATATTGCTGGAGTAACAGACAGACGTTCACAGGCTCATTATGAATTACACCAGAATCTAAATAACTAAAAAGGTTAATGTATCAGAAGCGTAGAGCTGTATACACTGTTGGCCAAATTTTAAATCTCGGTATATATTTCTGGAGTCACCCTCAGATGCTCACTCAGTCTGGGTTTGACCATAATAAAAAATGTTGTAAAAAATGTACTGGATAACAAGACAGCAAGTATATATATTATAGGGTACAATTGAAATCTCCATATACATAGTCCCGTAGTCACTCTCAGAAGCTTACTCAGTATGGATTTGACCGTAATGCTAAATGTCGATACAGCTTGTATCTTGTTACACAGTACCTTTGTTCAAGTATCGTGTAAAAATTGGTATCTCAGATTCACCGTATATATCGAAGGCGTAACTCGCTCACTACGGATGATGTAGGGAAGGTGGACTGACAGACAAACCTGCCTGTAGTGAGCAGAGGTGTAGCGCAGTGTAGGTGTGGAACTGCTAAGATAAAGAGAAAGGGTGCAGTGTTTTAGCTTGCCCATTGGAGGGCAGTGGAGAGTGTAGAAATGGGACTGAATAACTGCCATTGGTCAGAGAAACTGTCAGGTGATGGTGGGCGGAGTTACCAGAACTGGAAGTATGAAAGGCTGAGGGAATGTTCTGGAAGAGTCAGTCAGCGAAGGGAGCACAGTAAAGAGGAAGTTCTGCTGAGGAAATAGAGACAGTGTAAAGACTCCAGAAAGGACTGACAGTTGAGGTGGTCAAGGGGGGGTGGCCCAGAGGATGGAAGCTGCAGATGAAGAAGGCCTGGGGCTATCATACGGATGGTGTGTTCAGACTGGTGAAGCGCTGTGGTGGATGGGCCGCCTAGGGCAGCCACAGTGGAAGAGCCTCAGAGGACGCCACGATTATAGTAACAAAGGAAGTGAAGGTACCGGGGCCTGTGTACAGAGAAATGTGAAACGGCTGTGGTGAATTGCTGTGGTCGACAGAGTTTGCATTCAACAGGACCGTTTTTATTGGCCATCCTTCTGTCTCAGTCTCGTGTTTGTCTGCGGCAAGAAGAGGGTCACCCCCCAGTTGGTTAACACCAGTATACAGTGTTGTGGTACTATTAAATCTTCGTATATATTTCAATCTCAGTAAGCCAGTCCAGACTCTCCATTTCTACTTGTATCCGTGTAGTTTCCAGTATCGGAAAGTCGAGTGTTAGCAGAAATTTTGGAATTACTCATTGCGGGAAAACCTCCCAGTAGATGTTGCAGAGGCGAAGCAGACCCTCAATTACTGTGTCTGTGGAGAAAGCGAAAAAGGTTCTTTGTGAAGAAAGGGTTGCTTTATCGCAGTAGCGTGGATCACTTCACCGTTACTCGTCTCCATCAAATTGTGATCACAGGGAGAGATGTACACACGGTCCTCACTGCCTATCATGATGTGTCTGATCATTTTGGAGTGCAAAAGACAGAAGCCACAGGCCGTAGGTGATTCTATTGGATTGGCATGAGAGGAGACATTGTCACAGACGTGTGACATTCCTGCCACCATTTTTCAATCACAACTGTGAAAGGTGATCATAAACCACCACTGCATCCGCTTGTAAGTTGACGTCCATTTCAAATGGTAGCCATTGATCATCTGAAGGTAGAGGCCAGCAGGACAGGCCATAACTAAATCTTAATCATCATCGATCAATACACCAAATTTCTAGTGGCCGTCCCTGTGAAGGATTTAACTGCCAAGACTACACAGCGGTGGAGCAGGGAGAGGTAAGCATTGCAACTTGCAAGTGCTGTGGCCATGACCAAGCATGGGGGGCACACTCGTGGTCGATGGTACTGGCACAGTACCCCTCATAGTACGCTGGTGTGTCTGACAGCGAGTGGCCCCCCCACTGTCAGAGACACTGTATTGTACTATGAGGGGCCCTGTGCCAGTGCCGTCGGCCATCAGTGGGCCCATCCACCTGTTCAGAGCAATGGCACTTGCCCGGGTGTGCCAGGTCTTGACTCCAGCCATTGGGGGAAGGGTGGGCAGCCCAGTTAGGGAGGTTTTAAAAATGGCATATGTTGATGTGTTGGCTGGACATTCAGCTGCTGCAAAGGGCGTAATTTGGGAAGTCCAAGGAAGAGGAGGACAAAAGCGAGGCAGTTTTCTGGCAACCTATGTGTCATCAGGGGAAGGTGGGACAAAATCCTTTGAAACTCATTCATGGTTCATTTTAATGAAGGTTAGGTCCTTTTTTCTGTCAGGATTGATCCAGCAGCACTTGAGACTCTTTCAGATTACACACTAGCAGCAGGGCAAGCGAGCTCCTGTAAAGCATATTGTGCCAATTCAGCCCAGGCGTCCAGTTTAGAGGCCCAATAGTCAAAGGGGAATGACCTTTGAGGGAGAACATCGATATGGGAGGAGAAGTAGTTTGTAACCATAGTTGACAACTGCTGTCTCCTGTCACTTTTAATCGATGCAATATTAGCAGTCGTGTGAGCAGTACTTGAGAAATCATTTCACAACATGGTCATTAAACCCCTGTCTCCAAAGCCAATTTGGCTGTGTGCACCACGAACACCTCTTCCATTGTGCCCACTATGGCTCGTGGGAGAACCAGCACTGCTGCTGTGTGCTGGGAAAGCCTCAAGCAAACGGTTTACCAGAGTTGCTTGTTTGCTAGCCAATATCATCTCTAGGTTCTCCTGTGGCATGATGTTGTGTAATTTGCCTTTGTAGCGTGGATCGAGGATGCTGGCCAGAAAGTAGTCATCATCTCACATCATTTTGGCAATGCGGGGGTCCCTTTTTAGGATCCGCAAGGCATAATCGCACATGTGGGCCAATGTTCCAGGTGTCAATGATGCACTGCCAATGGTGGGTGGAGATGCACTTTCTGGCAAATCCACATCCCTACAGTCACGCACAAACACTGTACCTGACCTTGGAACGCCAACATTTTCTCTTGCCCCCTGAGAAGCATCCTCCTGCCCAAAATAATCATCCCCCTCATCCTCATCCTCCTCCTCCTCTTCCTCTTCTTCTGCACCTCGTCCAGGACAGTTCCCTGACCAGACAATGGCTGACTGTCATCAAGGTTTCCCTACTCCTCCTCCTCCTCCGCTGCAGACGCCTGATCCTTAATGTGCATCAAACTTTGCATGAGCAGACGCATAAGTGGGATGCTCATGCTTATGATGGCGTCAAGGGCTTTACAGAGGTCTTTCAGCTTTGACCACTTCACACCCAACAATTCCATCTCTTCCCTCAAAATGCCTGCCCGTGTATCCTCCCACAAATGCATTACAGCCTGCCTCTGTTCACACAGCCTCTCAACCATGTGCAGGGTGGATTTCCACCTTGTTGCAACGTCTATGATTAGGCGGTGCATGGGGAGGTGGAGCAATCGCTGCAGCTTCTGCATACGAGTGGAGTGGACGTTTGTGCGACGGATGTGTGAGCACAGTCTTCGCACCTTATGGAGCAGGGATGTTAACTCCGGATAATTATTAAGGAAGCACTGCACCACCAGTTTCAAGGTATGAGCCAGGCAAAGTATGTGTGTGAGTTTTGCACGGGCTATGGCTGCCACCAAATTACGGCTGTTCTCACTGACTACCTTGCCTGCCTCAAGATGTAGACTGCCCAGCCATGACTCAGTTTGTCGCTGCAAGTAGTCGGCCAGTACCTCCGCGGTGTGTCTGTGGTCGCCCAAAGACATCATCTTTAACACAGCCTGTTGACGCTTACCACTAGCTGTTTGATAGTGGGACACCACGTGTGCAACACTGCCTGTTGCGTATGGATTGCTCATGCGACTGCACTCTGTGGACGAGCTTTCGCTGATAGAGGAGGAGGAGGAGGATCGAAAGCCTACAGCCAACTGTTTCCTATACCGTGGGCTAGGCAGCAGTGTTCCACCGCCGCTGTCCCCAGTGGAGCCTGCATCCATCACATTAACCCAGTGCGCAGTGATGGACACGTAACGGCCCTGGCCATGCCTACTGGTCCATGCATCTGTTGTGAGGTGCACCTTTCCACTCACTGACTGTTTTAGTGCATGGACAATGCGGTCTTTCACATGCCGGTGGAGGGCAGGGATGGCTTTTCGAGAAAAGAAGTGCCGACTGGGTAAGTCATAGCGTGGGACAGCGTAGGCCATGAGGTCGCGGAAAACTTTGCTTTCAACCAATCGGTAGGGCATCATCTCTAATGAGATTAGTTTGTTTGAATGCCTACATTGCCAAAGTGTACGCGGATGAGAGGATGAGTACTTTCTTGTCCTACTCAGAGTGTCTGGTAGGGTGAGCTGGACTGGAGAGCTGCATATGGGGGAAGTAGCGGTGGACCGGATGGAGTGAGAGGGGGTTGGTGATAGTATTAGTGATGATGGCCTAGATTCAGTGTTGTGTTGCAAAACCATTTTGATTCCCTGACTGCTTTGGCCTTGCGACGACACCTCCACATTTAGTGCTGGTGGTGTGCTTAACGGTGGCGGTGGTCTTACAGTGAGGGAAGCGATGGAGTGTTGTTGTCTACCTTCAGTCGGAGCAGGTGCACATGTGCTACCTGAGGTTTTGTAGTCCATCCACACTTGCAAGTGCATGTTAATTAAATGTCTAGCCGAGGTAAACAACTCAGAAATTTGAATACCAGTTGCATGCATAAAGGTCCTTCCGCACTTCTTACAGGTAACCTTTGCCTCATCAGTAGGATTTTGGACAAAGAAGTGCCACACTGCACTCTTCATACTATGGTATACATTTTCTGGCCTTGCACGCTGTCCTAAGTTGACCGTCTGGTTAAGCTGTCCTGCAACTCTTTTAGTTTTTGTTCCACGTTTTAGGACAGCGACGGGCCTGACAGATAACCGCTGCTGCGATGTCAATGCCTGCTGCAGATCCTTCTCCTTATCTGAACTATTGCCAGCACCACCCTCCTCCCCAAATGGATGCCAATCCGGGTCCAGAACTGGGTCATCCATCACCTCCTCTTCAAAGTCATCTGCACCTTCCTCTTTACCTTCCTCTGTGTCACCGTATACGGTGGTATAGTATGCGGGAAGGGGCACCTGAGTTTCATCAGGGTCAGATTCTGGCTCAATAGACTGCGAGGGCAATGTAGTGCTGTGGGTCAATGTACCAGCAGAATCATCTAGCAGTGGCTGTGCATTAGTGCACTCCATGTCAGATTCATCTTGGACTGGGGAATTCAGGATTTGACTGGATAACCCAGGCATGGTATGTGAAAAGAGCTCCATAGAGTAATCTGAAGTGTGGGCTGCCGCATCCTTAACTTTTGGTGGGGGTGAAGGACACAAGGAAAGGTGTTTTTCTGACCAGAACCCTGCACTGACGACTCCGTGCTGGCAGGTTTCGAACGTTCAGAAGATGAGGCAATAGAGCTGGTGGCTGTTTCGGCAATGTACGCCAAAACCTGTTCCTGATGCTCCGGCTTTAAAAGCGGTTTTCCTACTCCAAGAAAAGGCAACCTTACAGGCCGTCTTGGGCCAGAGGATGACGCAGGCTCAACACCTCCTGCCTTAGCTGCTATTGTGCTTTAGCCAGAACCAGCCGATGCACAACCACCATCAGTACCAGCTGCGCCCCCCTGCCCACGGTCGCGGCCTCTTCCACCATACTTCCTCATGTTTGGGAATGTGTACCAAAAATACCAGCAGAGAGATGGTACTGTATGAGGAGTGTCCGGCTGTGAAAGGTGTATTAAAAAATTCAATCAAAGTATATATTTTGTTAGTCACAGCCGCTCTCACAGTATGTATTGGACCGTAATCCAACCAGCAGATATACGGAGCTGTATCAGAAGTGTACAGCTGTATACGTTTTTTGTGTAACTAACAATCTCCATATACTGTATGTATTTACGGAGTGTCACACACATGCTGACTCTGTATAAAGTGACTGTAATGTGAACGGCAGATATACAATACTATTTGAGAATCGGACAGCTCTATACGGTGTGTGTATGGAAAATTGTCAATCTCCGTGTATTTGTATACAGACTGACACATGCTGTCTCTGTCTAGTTTTGACCTTAATCAAACAGCAGATATACGAAACTGTTAAAGGTCAAAACTAGACAGAGACAGCATGTGTCAGTC
This sequence comes from Dendrobates tinctorius, assembly GCF_039654945.1. Classification (NCBI taxonomy): domain Eukaryota; kingdom Metazoa; phylum Chordata; class Amphibia; order Anura; family Dendrobatidae; genus Dendrobates; species Dendrobates tinctorius. The sequence continues at coordinate 82,937,422 of NW_027361687.1, read as the reverse complement.
TGTATACAAATGCACAGAGATTAACACACGCTGTCTCTGTCTAGTTTTGACCGTTATCAAACAGCAGATATACGAAACTGTTTGAAAAACGGACAGAACTCTAAGGTGTAGGTCTGGAAAAACGGAAAAACTCCTCGGCTTTTTTTTCCAGGGTCACACACAGATAGCTTCTATTTGTCCATGCTTGAAGGCGGTGCATGGTAGTGCGTGAGGAGGAGCGTACACCGCTATACGGTGTGTGTATGGAAAATTGACAATCTCAGTGTGTGTCAGGCCGTATACAAATACACGGTCTGTCTAGTTTTGACCGTGATCAAACAGCATATATACAAAACTGTTTGAATAACGGACAGGACTCTAAGGTGTAGGTCTGGAAAAATGGAAAAACTCCTCGGCTTGTTCTTCCAGAGTCACACCTAGATAGCTTGTATTTGTCCATGATACCAGCCAGTACACGGTAGTGTGTGAGGAGCGTACACCACTATACGGTGTGTGAAAAAATGAACGCTCAGTAACTCTCCAGAACAAAATAATAAAATTGGAGTGCTTTGAAAAAAGCAGTTTAAACAGCAGTGTGCACACAGCAATGCAGTTAGCAGGTAGCCTTAAAAGGCAGCCTAATCACCACCAGCACTGCTGCACACAACAAAAATCCTCCCCTTTCACTGCACACTAACTTTACAGTGAAAAGCGCTTTCAGCAAAAGCAGTTTTTTTTTCTTCTTCCCTGCCTAATGCTCTCTCTGTTCAGAATCAGCAGCAGCACCTCTCCCTATTGTAAGATTGGCAGAAGTTAAATGGCGGTTGGCGGTCACAGCCTTTTATACCCACTGTGATGCCACACAAAGCTAGCCAATCACTTCAATGCCCTTCTCTAAGATGGTGGTGGCCGCTGTGCATGTCATCGCGTTGCCCACAGTGTGCATCCTCCATCATTGGCTGAGAAAAGGCGCTGATAGCATCATTTGAAATGCGACATTGGCGCTCTGATCGGCGACCTCATGGCCGACTTCACGCTATAGTGGGGTTTCGATCGGCGAAAGCCGACTTTGGCTAAAGTCGGCGATTTTTGAATCTGACCGACCTGTTTCGCTCAACTCTAATTGGCACCATTTTCGAACACATTACTTTTTTTATCGCTTTCTATTCCAATTTTTTGTGAGACAGAATGAACAAAAACCAGCAATTCAGGAATTTCTTTTGGTAGGGGTTTTATGTTGTTCTGCGTGTGGTTAAATTAATAGGCAGATTTATTCTTCAGGTCAGTACAATTACATTGATACCCCATTTATATTGTTTTTTACGTTTTCTCATTTTTATACAAAAAAACTTTTATGGAAAAAAATATTTATTTTTGCCTCTCTTTATTCTGAGAACTATAACTTTTTTATTTTTCCACTGATGGAACTGTTTGGTGGCTTGTTTTTTGAGGGACAAGATGCCTTTTTCAGTGGTACCATGTTTATATCAGCTTTTTGATCACGTGTTATTCCACTTTTTCATCGGCAGTATAATGATAAAGCATTGATTTTTGCCCTTTTTTATGGTGTTCACTTTAGGGGTTAATTAGTTGGAAAGTTTTATATGTCGGATTGTTGAGGACATGGCGATACCAAATATGTGTACTTTTATTGTTTATATTCTATATCTAAATAAATATTTGAATGAAAATAAATATATTTAGATTTTTTATTATTTTTGATTTTTTTAAAATATTTTTACAAATATTTTTTTTTTTCTTTTTACTTTTTCCTAACTTTTTTACTTTCTCCCAATATGGGACAATCAGTTTTTGTAGGCTGATCCCTTCTACAGCTTGTAGATGAAGTAACATCTTCATTCTATATAACACCAGCAGGTCAAACTCACATACATGTTATATCACATATGCATCTACCATATAATTATTATGGATTTATGCTGCCTATCACCAATAACACATAGACCATACCAAAAAAACGGTGAACACAAGGCCAAGGTTCACAAAAATAAAAAATACACATTTTTATTTAGAACAATGAGTAAAATCAGATCAACAGGTATATTGGGGAAGGGCATAGAAAAAACACACACATAATGGTGGTACACAAGCACATGCAAAGGGACGCGCTCATCCAGATCAAATGTAATACTATTTTGATTAACTGACAGCACAACATGGTATATGGGTGTTTTTTGCCACATGAATATCGACTAATGAGAAAATCATGGATGCACAATCAACTGGGGTATACACCATAATCAGTCCCCCTTACTACATCCATAAAGATCCCACTCTGCTGACTTGCGCAGTCCTCAAAACCGTTAAATGTCCATTTTGCAAGGTTGCAAGAAAAAAAATGGGAGGCCGTGAGCAAATTTAAATCATCAGCACCAACCCTATTTATTGCCTCAACATCAGGTGGCAGCCTCCAATCTGCCCATTTTGGTGCTCTGCTTGTGTGGGTGTCTTGCTGGTTGTTAGCAAACATGTCTGACACACTTCAGTTCACCCCAACTGACCGTGTTCTCTTCAACTGGGTTTTGTCCAGGCGCTTTAGCCAGCCATATCCACTGATTGTGGATCCGAGGAGGAGGAGACGCATGTGGGTCCATCCACTTTTGAGGCAATGACTCACAAGAGGTAATTTTCATCCCCTCTATTCTTCTCTGCGTAATCATCCGGAAAAATTTAACAAATACTGTCGCATGAGCCTTGCAACATTTGATCTATCTACTCTTGGAGACAGTGCGCCCTGGAATCCTGTGATAAAGCTTTGCGCATCCTTGTGTCCTGAAAGGTTATCTGCAGAGGAGCGACTTCTACTCACATTACGGTATGTACTACACAACCAGATTCTCTATGTTCATGATGTGTTGCCCAAAGTGTGTTTTTTATTTTGTCCTAAGTTTAATGCCCTCATCTTATTCCAGATAGACATTCTGGTCTGTAAGTTTATATATGAGTATCACGTAGTGATTGTGCGACAAAATATATGTGTGTTAGTAGATATGAATCACTAACAAGTTTGTATGTATGTACCTGGTGTTTTGTTAATTTGTGCATTCTAAAATGTTCCATTTCTGTTGTTCTTCAGCTTCCTGTCCACTGGCCTGTCTTATGCCGCCCTCCACTATGAGTTTCTCATTGGAAGACCTACCATTTCTGACATAGTCAGGTCGACATGTAGTCAAATATTGTCAAGACTACATAAACTCATCATGCCCCAGCCCAGGATGGATGACTGGTTGAGGATATCAAGGGACTTTGAGGAGGCATGCCAGTTTCCTAATTGTATTGAGGCCCTTGATGGCAAACATATCAGGGTGCATAAGCCGCCGAACTCAGGCTCCCAATTCTTCAATTATAAACAATACTTTTCTGTTGTATTGTTGGCTCTGGTAGACCCTCAATACAAGTTTATAATTGTTGACATTGGGGCCTATGGAAGGACGGGAGACTCTAGAGTCTTCAATACTTCCATTATGGGTCGGCGGCTACGCACCAACCAGTTGGATCTACCACCACCACGCCAGCTACCAGGATCCACTCAAGAATCAGTCCCTTATGTCCTTGTGGCAGATGAGGCGTTTCAGTTAACACGCAATGTCATGAGGCCATATCCCCGATGCAACCTGGACCACCGGCACTGAATATGTAACTTGCGCCTATCACGTGCTCGACGACTGGTGGAGTGTTCCTTTGGCATTCATTGGGCCAAATGGCGGGTCCTCCAGTCTGCCATTCAGCTGAGTGAACAAAATGTAAATGAAGTAAATAAAGCATGTGGCGTTGGACATAACTTCACCAGGGTACATGATTGTTCCTCCTCTGCTGGTGTTGTGCGTGGGTCAGACAATGTACATAGGGCGAGACCACCTATCAACCCTCAACGTAGACCGCTCTCTGGGCTCAAAGTGCGTGATATTTTCACAAATTATTTTATGTCACCTGAGGGGGAAACTTCTTGGCAAGAGCATGCTGTGTTTATGTTGTAAATGTTTGTTTTTGGACTTTGGGAAACTATATATATTACAACCCCTTATGTCTTTTCTCTGTTTATAAAGCAATGTGTAAGCATATGGCAGCATGTCGTGATGTAAGTGCATCAATGATAAAAAGTTTTAACTTTCAATTGTTGTTGTCTTTATGTATCCTTTTTTTAAAGGCCTTGTGAAGCCTTTTGTTATTTAGCAAAATGGCCAGAATTGACCTTAGAACACAAACAAATTTTTATAATGTTACAATACAGCATTTAACCACATAAACACACACAAAGTTATAAATTGTAGTATGTAGAGTGGGTGAAGGCGGCAGCCCAGCCTGTGTTGCCTGATGGCTAGTGTGGCCACCTTGGCCCTCGGCCTATGTGGGGGCATACTCTTGCCCATGATGGAGGTAGTGGGCCGGCTCATGGGCTTGAGGTGGATACTGGGCACTATATTGGAGACGACTCTCCTGTTGAGGCTGGTACGGGCCATGAATCTAAACCACCAAAATGGCCATGACGTCCCCAACCAGACTGGGACCAGCCTCCAACATTGGCTGGGAACAAGTGGCCATATTGGTGTGCTGGGTTATACCTAGACATTTGGGAATGATGTTGCCAATGTTGGGTAGGGGGGGAAGGGTGTGAGGTGTAGGCCCACGTGTAGGAGGATCCTCAGACCCTGATTGAGCAAGCACTTGGGGGTGTGGGTTAAGACGCATGAGATTCCTGGGTGACAGCTGCCACCTCTCCAGAAACTCAAACAGCTCATAAGTGGCATTGGGGGGTGTGCTTGCGTCAATTAGGATCTGAATGGATCCTCGCACACATAGCCGCACCTCACGAGGAAGGGAACAAAGGCTGCGTGAGTACTCCTCCTCCCCATCATCAGTGGCAACTCTGTTACAAGAATTTTGGTCCCCTGTATCCACATTGGTCATGGTATCAGTGGCAGGGATATGGCGCCTTTGTCTATGTCGCCTGGATGGCACAGCAGGCTGGGGGGAGCCCTCTAGCCAAACAGTTGGGTTGCTGCTGTTGCCCTGTTCATCCTGGATGTCGGGTGGTGATGCAGCTGACGGTCCTTGTTGTGGCTCTGTTACTGGTGGTGGTATTACTGGTGGCGGCCCAGGTTCTAGGGCAGGATCAGGTTGAGCCGGAGAAGTGACTTGGGCCTGGCTCCTTGGAAGGTCACAAGATGGGCTAGACACCTCAACCCCTCCACCTACAGGATCGATCATGGCCTCTGATTCAGACCCTGTCTCCCTTTCAGTGATGTTAGACTGAGTTCTGTGATTAAATATAAAATGTAGAAAAAGGAAATTTTTGATCGGGCCCTATAAAGCACTTGTGTCATGTGGTGTTTTGGTTATACTTACGGTCTGAGATCCATAATTGGAGCGAGGAATGAGAGGCGGTCAAAATAAATATATTTCCGCTTTGTGTGGGCCCCTGAACCACTTCTTGCCCGCTGCTGGCGCTCACGGCGATACTGGTCACGGATGCTGAGCCAGCATCTCATCACATCTTCGACTGCAATGTGACATAAAAGAATGAAAACTGATACTAGTTCAAAAACTTGTTTTCGGCAAGTTATAAAAGTCATGTGGCCTACTAGGGTGTGAGTTCTACCCAGGGTAGCATATAGCATTGGTGCAAGCAGGCCAGATGCACAAGGTCACAGTAGCTCATGTGGCAATTAGCAACTCTTTAAACTGTTTTTGCTAGGCATTATGAGGAGCTTGGGGACAGGGTAACATTCTCTCAGGGTCAAACAGTGGGTCCAAAAATAATTTACAAGCCACAAGAGCCAAATATCAGAAGCACAGGATGTGGGGGGGCCTACTTGTTAAAATATGTATGTCAAATTACCTGCCATCCCCCCAAAATTTATGTGCATGTACTTATGTGCTGCTGCTCCTCACGTGGCCGATCACCAAAATCAGGGAACATTTTGCGACATATGCGCCTCCATGCAGCCTCCTTTCTTGCCCGGTCAGTATAATGTGCATCCCGTTGGTCCCATAATTCCGGGTGATCATGCACAAGAACAATTAGCAGCTCCACCTTCAGATTCTGGTAGAGTGCCATGATGCTGTACTCCGTGGAGGCGTACTTCCTGTATGTCTGGAGTGCTTTTTGAGCTAATTTGCATGTCTAAGCTTCCTGATGATGGATTGACCCATTTCCTGTGACCAGGAAAAGTCTGGCGTATTTTTCGCAAGTCACACGGGTGGTCCTTGTGTAATGCAATTTTTTTGCACACCCATAGACTTGCATTGGCGTACTATGGTCGTAATACGCTGACAATCGCAGCATGCTGCGATTGGCACGGACCGTAGAAAATACGAGAGAAAAATACGGCTGATGGGAGCTACCCCATAGAGAATCATTGGTCCGTGGGCAATGCGTTTTTTTATTGCCTCTCACTCGTCTGTATTGCTCTCTAGTGTGACGCCGGCCTTATGGTCCTTGTTCATGGACACAGTAATAGGGACCAGAAAAGGGCTTTCTACAAACTTCCAACAAAATGTATTAGTATGCCGCAGCTAAGATTTTCCTTCATTAAAATTAAGGGTCCAAAGCCGAGTCCTGAAAAAAAAAGCCCAAATATTATCTCTCCTCCACCAAAGACTACAGCTGGCATATTGCAGTCAAGTGGGTAATGTTCTACTGGCATGACCGCGTAAGGCGAGTATGGGTTCTTACCTTGCAACCTCCACTTGCAACCACTCAGCACCAAATGCCACCCCCCTACTAATTATATTCTTTGGTAGTGTTGAGCATTCCGATACTGCAATATCGAGTATTGGCCGATATTCGCGGTATCGGAATTCCGATACTGAGTTCCGATACTTTTAGTATATCGAATACCGGAATCGGAAGTTTCCATAATGCAATGAGCCAGTTTGATTTTATTCAGCCAATGAGGATCCTAAGAAGTGTGGGCACATCCTTTTAGAGCATGTTAGGCATGTAACTACTGGCATGGCTGTGATTGGCTGCTGAAATGATGTCATGATGCACTGTAAAAGCCGCCGCCGCCATTTTGGGTTCACTCTGCTGTGAATTCAGTTAGGGACAGGACGCTGCTGTTCTGAGGGACAGTGTGACATAGTGATTTGCTATATTGTGCTTTACCCAGGCTACTTTATCAACCGCTATAGCTTTCTTTTGCCTTGCAGTGCTGTTCATGGCTGTCTGCGAGGTCTCTGTGTGTGAGTGCAGCTCACGCTGTAGTGTGTTCTGCAGCCATCTCCGGTTGTAGTCCGCTCAGCGTGTGTCACTGCCTCATACATTGTCCTTTTTTGCTTTAGTACTGCTCATTTTTCCAGATTTCTCCTATTAGTGTGGTTCCATCCATATCCAGCTAGAATATTTGCAAACACTATATAGGAATAGATAGAGGAGCCTTTCTGCTGGCTTGTGCCCTGCAGCCCCAGCCAGATTAGAATTAGCCTTTTTCTTTGGAGCCTCATCTATTGCATTGTAGGTTACCTTCCTGCATTGTAATAGCTACAAAAAGTTTGTGATACCATCGGTTTTACATCTTTGGGCACATCCAGTGTCTTTGGTGAACTTTAATATGAGCTAATGTGGCCTACACAACTGTATTAACTTTTTTTTTTTTACAAAAACACTCCACTTTAAAGTCTAGTCCACACTTTATAAAATTAGTGTTCCTTATACCTGTTAGCAGCTGTTCAGGAATAAGCACACTAAGCCCTTAGTACTTTTCTACCTATCTTTATCAGTCTACCAAGATGAAGAAGGCAGGGAGTAAGGCACATGGTCGTGGGCATGGAGTTTCTGCAGGGAGAGGACGTGGGGATTCTTGTGCCTGCTGCGGGCACCAGTGACTCAGCATCCCCCAGTTTTCCCTGGGAACAGTCCTGTAGTGAAACCTCCACCAGGGTGAGCTGGTGAGGGAAGAGAGGTTGCCCACTAAGAGCAGCATCCCTGAGCAACAGCACAGGTGCCACAGGTAACGAGAGAGAATAGTCAGACAAACCGAGTCAGAAACTAGCAGGAGCAGACGTACCAGAAGGAGCAGCAATACACGTAGTCAAAATACCAAGCCGAGAGTCAGAAAGCCAGAACATGAGCACGGTGTCCAAAACCTGAGACGAAATACGTGGTCGGGGTACAAGCCAGGGAGTCAGATGCCAGAGAGGGAATATAACAGCAGAGACGAATACCAAGAGACGGGGTCAGAAATCAGTCCGGGTCATACATGTGAATATCAGTCAAAGGCAGGAGGATCACCAAGGTACAAGGGTCAGAGGCTCTAAACTGGAAGCTTGAGCTATCACTAACACTGGTCAGCAGGCTGGGAGAGACTGAAATAGCCCAGCTAGCTCCAGAACGAGGCTGAGGAGATTAACTCCCGCATGACCAGTCCGGAGTGAAGACATCAGAAAATAAACTCCGGACTGGACCATGACAAGTCCTTTATGCGCAGCTTTGTAGGAGCTCACCGTACTCCACTGCTGCGGGACGAACAAAATGAAATCGATGCGTTAGCTGCCATCCATCCAACAACGGCATCAATTAGTTCCAGATCCTCTCAGGTCCAGAGCACTGAAGAGCTCCCATCTGTCTCTTCACCACCTGCCAAATTGCCCAGGCAGTCAGAGAGCCCTGGACAGGAGCCATCTCTACTTCTGTTCTCTGTATCTGTTGGCTTGGAAAGAGGGGGCCAGCCAAGCAGCATTCGAGAATTTGAAGAACAGGTAGTATGCAGTGATGCGCAACAGCTTTGTCTCTCTGAATCTGAAGAGGCGGGTGGACCAGTGCCTATGGTCAGCACACCTCAGTATGCATCTGATGATGAGACTCAGGTGCCACTTTCTGGTGTGTACTGTGCTGTCGAGACTACCCAGGAGAAGCAGTCATTTGAAGAGGGTAGTGTAGATGATGAGGTCCTTGACCCATCATGGCGTGAGGTACAGGAAGGTGGTGAGAGCAGCTCTGAGGAAGAGATTCCCCGAAAGGCCAAAAAAGGAGGGAGAGGGAGGGGGCAGACTCTGGGTGCCTGTAGCCTCCACTTCAGCACCAATTAGGAGCAAGTATCTTCCAAAACCCAAAACGAGCGCTCCCAAGACTTGCAGTGCCTGGTCCTTTTTTGACACAGTTGCAGATGACATTTGCTTTGTCAAATGCAAGCTGTGTAATCATAAAGTGAAAAGAGGGAAAAGTGTCAGCAACCTCAATACCACAAATATGTGGAAACATGTGCGGACCAAGCACGTGGTGGAGTTACAAAGACACACTGAAGACCTAGGCCAACCTACAGCGCCACCTACCACCTCTTCAGCTCGTGTTGTAGCCTCTTACTCCAGCTCACACACAGCTGGTTCGGCTTCCTCACAGGATCGCCATGGAAGAACCTCTGGCACTGATGTACAGAGACACAGTGTCATTCCACCCATAGCACCATATTCCCTGTCATCCTCACACTCCCAGGCCAGTCTACAGCCATCGGTAGCACAGGCATGGGAGAAAAGGCGCCCATTCTCGGCAAACAACCCCTGAGCACAGGCTCTGAATGCTGGCATTGCAAAACTACTGTCCCTTGAAATGCTCTCATTCAGGCTGGTGGAGACTGATACCTTCCGTAACTTCATGGCATTGGCAGTCCCACAATACAACGTGCCCAGCCGCTTTTATTTCAGCAGGCAAGCCATCCCTGCCCTGCAAAAGCATGTGGAGGGAAAAATTAAACATGCGCTACTAAACTTCGTCAATAGCAAGGTCCACCTGACCACTGATGTGTGGACCAGTAACCATGGCAGGAACGATATCTTTCCCTCACTGTCCATTGGGTAAATGTTGTGGCGCTGGGTACAGATTTTGAGAGTGGCGCTGTATGTGTTCTACCAACTCCAAGGATTGCAGGAATCCAGTCTGTACACATTGACTCCTCCTCATACTTCAGTACCTCTGAATCAGCGCTGCAGGAGCCGTCACAGTCTACCTCCACATGGACCCGTGAACGCTTACCTGTTACGACCGATATGAGCACAGCTGTGGCCAAACGTCAACAGGCCATATTGAAATTAATTTTTTGGGGGAATCGAAGCCACACAGAGCAGGAGCTCTGCAATGCCATCAAGCAGGAGAGCGACGTGTGGTTTGTGCCAGCGAATCTCCTGCCAGGCATGGTAGTGTGTGACAATGGCCAAAATCAAAACAAATGCCATCTGCTTCTGGACAGTCTGTGCAACGTGGTTCCTCACAAAGGTCTAGGCAGGGGACACTTTGTGAGGACGATGAGGAGGAGTCAATGGAGGAGGAAGACATCTGTCCATAGGAGGGAGGTATAGAATGCTCTAGTAGTCAGTATGTAGAGCGAGGGTGGGGTGATGCAGAGCAGGCAGAGATAACGCCTCAAGCAGGGGACAGCGTTTCTTGGCCAGTTGGCAGTCTGCAGCACATGGTTGATTTCATGCTGCAGTGCCTGAGAAACGACCGCCGCATCGCCCACATTCTCAACACGGCTGATTATTGGGTGTACACCCTCCTAGATCCTCGCTACCGGGACAACTTACAAAGCCTCATAACACCGTTGAACCGGGAGCATAAAATGCGGGACTACCAAGACACACTGGTGCATTCCATCATGTTCTCCATTCCTCCTGAGAGCAGTGCTGCTAGTGCTTTACAAAGCAGCTCAGTGCGTCGAGGCAGTGGAGGAAGCTCTGCACAAAGAGGGAGCAGAAGCAGCGCCTCAGCACAAGGCAAGACCAGTATGGCCCAAATCTGGCAAAGTTTTGTGTCCCCACCACAAATGTCTACACTAGAGATGAGCGACTTTGCCTTTTTTCGGGTCAAGTCGGGTTTCATGAAACCCGACTTTCTCAAAAGTCGGGTCGAACGAAATCGGCCGATTATGGTGAAAAGTCGAAGGCCGACTGAAATACGAAACCCAATGCAAGTCAATGGGGAAGCAAAGTCGGCAGGGAGTGGAGGACAGTAAACACTCCTACAGTGCCCATTTGAATGCCAAAAACATCAATTTTTATTACTGAAGCTTGCAAACCTTAATTTACTTCATAATAATAGTTACGCACTGAAAACTGGGGGTTATTTGGCTAAAGTTGTGGGGGGGTAGGGCTGGCTCCAGGTTTTCATGTGCCCTGGGCCAAAGAGCGCCCCTTTAACACATACCACAACTCATGATGCTCCAATAAGGCAGAGAAATAGTGGTATAGTTCAATGAAAAATACTTCACTTTTTACATCTCATCACTGATATCGATTTTAAAATCTCCAGTAGCTCCAAAAACGGACAGTATATAACTCCATACATACTGGAGCATTCCAGAGTATAGTGCTCCCCAAAAATAGCTGTCCCAACATTGAAAACAATTAAATAAGTCTCCTCGCTAGGGAATCCCTGTACTAGTCTGGACTCCTCGTTGACCCCATCTTCCATCTCACTGCACTTGGCTGTTTAGGCAGAGGGCGTACAGATGTGATGTCATTGCACTGTCTGATCAGAATATCACTGTCAGGACACGCGGAAGACATCATGGCGGTGAAGCAGGGAGAGGTAAGTATTTCAACTTTGCAAGTGCTGTGATCTGGAGCAAGCAGGGGGGCCCACTCATTGGGGACAGCACTGGCACAGGGTCCCTCATAGTACGGCGGTGTGTGGCGGTGTGTCTGATGGTGGGTGGGCCCTCTGACGGCGGGTGGGCCCTCTGACGGCGGGTGGGCCCTCCCACCGGCAGAGACACTTTTGCGTACTATGAGGGGCCCTGTGCCAGTGCCGTCGCCCATGAGTATGCCCCCTACCTGCTCAAGGAACCTGCACTTTCATCTGCACCTTCCTCTTTGTCACCGTGTAAGGTGGTATAGTATGCATGTAGGGGAGCCTGAGCTTCCTCACGGTCAGATTCTGGCTGTGTAGAGTGTGAGGGGAATGTAGTGGTCTGGGTCAATGTTCAAGCAGAATCATCTAGCAGTGGCTGGGCATCAGTGCACTTGTGGCGTCCCCAGGAGTACGGTCGCCACAGTGGCATTACCTTCCTCCTAGGGAGTGTGATGTCATGCTTGGGAGCAATGAAGGATCTCTCTAGCAGTTCAACCAACACACAACTCATTTCTCACTCCAGGCCAGCAGGGAGACCTCTGAACCTGACTGTTGAGGAGCTGCTCTCTGTGGTCGGTAGGAGGTAAGTTAGGGCACTCTGTGCAAGGAAAGGGAAGTGTGTGGATGTGAGAAGGGGAGCTGGAGGATGAGCAGAGTTAAGGCTCACTCCTAGCTGGAGCGCGTGATCTGGATTCCGGTCTCCGAGTTTGTAGGGACACTGACGATCCTGCAGCAGAAACCGGAGGAAGTAGCAGCTGTAAATGCTCTGTACCCAACTAATGAGAAAATGGAAACGGTCTTGGGAGCGCAGGAAAGAGACTCAGACAAGAGATGGGGTTAAACCACAACGCGTTTCGAAGGAGAATCCATCTTCATCAGGTGGAAGTTTATTAATGACATAGGGGATGAGGTATTTAAATGGGAGTTGGATTCCCTCAATCAGAGATTTTTACCCTATGTCATTAATAAACTTCCACCTGATGAAGACGGATTCTCAGTCGAAACGCATTGTGGTTTAACCCCATCTCTTGTCTGAGTCTCTTTCCTGCGCTCCCAAGACTGTTTCCATTTTCTCATTGCTCCTATCCTCCATTGGAGGTTTTCGTCTGGAGCTGCGGTGGAGACCTGACATTTTTGTCTGCCCCTGGGTTGCTTCCTCAGCGCTCCTCTATAACCGCTTATCACTGACTCCTGTACCCAACTAAGGCTCGGATGCCCCAGAATCGACGTGTGGGAGCCAGAAGGAAAAGGCTATGGCTGCCTGCCATGCGAGAAAGTTCCAAAAGAGAGTCACAGTGGTGAGTTCAATGAAGTTCCCCCTGCTGAGTACCTCAGATAAGCGCTAGAACGGAGGCCACACTACCTATCTGCAGAGAGAGAATTCGAAATTGGCTTCCAGGCTGACCAACTCCTTCTCTATCTGTACTCTGGGTCCAGGACGGCACTTACCAAGTACAGATAAAGGAACTGCACGACTGTGTCTATCTTTCTCCTGCGCCTGGCTCATGGCTCTGCTACACCCTGCACTGCACACCATCTACCAACTCTTTCATCTGCCCTGCGACTACGGCCCTACCTTTGCAGGGCTTCTACATCTTAGCTGCACCACAACATCTGTCCCAGAGAAGCGACATTGCAGCGCTGGTCAATCTAATCAGAAACCACAGGTGGCGTCACGTATCATTCACCTATAAACGTAATTCACCCCTTTGCATGGACGCCCTGGGCCATGGAATGGGTCACCACCACCGTGACACATCCCTCTGAGACACCGGCCCGGTACCGATTAACCCCACTGCCCTGGCTGGCCACCCACACTCCATGTCAGATTCATCTTGGACTTGGGAATTCACGATTTGACTTGATAACCCAGGCATGGTATGATAGAAAGAGCTACATGGACTAATGTGAAGTGTGGCCTGCTGCATCATTCACTTTTGGTGGGGGTGAAGGACACAAGGAAAGGGGTTCTTCCTGACCAGGAGCCAGCACTTGATGACTCAGTGCTTGCATTTTTTGAAACTTCAGAAGAGGAGGGCATATTTGCTGGAGTCTGTTTCAGCAATGTAAGCCAAAACCAGTTCCTCATGCTCTGCCTTTAAAAGCGGTTAACCTACTCCCAGAAAAGGTAGCCTTCCAGGTGTTCCGGAGCCAGACCATGACGCAGGCTCAACACCTCCTGCCTTAGCTGCAATTGTGCTTTTGCCACTACCAGCAGATGCACCACCACCATCAGCACCAGCTGGCCCCCCCACGCCCACATCAGCGGCCTCTTACACCAAACTTCAAAATTTTGCAGAAAATAGACCCAAAATAACATCAGATATATGGCACTGTATCAGAAGCATACAGCTATATTCAGTCAAAGGATAATTGTCAATCTCCCTATATATTACATCAAAGGAGAGATACAGGGCGCATCCACTGTGTGAAATCCGTATAAAACAATTAAAATTGTGGAACAGTAGGGAAGATGCTCACCTATTGGGGTTGTGAGGAAGTCACAACACCCACGAACGCTTGAGAAGCAGCAGCAAGTCTGCACAGGGTCCTAGGACAGAATTGCAGAAATGACGTGGAAGTGCAATAAGGACTGCGCTTGCTTCTGGTAGAGTAAAGGGTTCTTTATTCAGCCAACGCATTTCCTGAGCCTGCTGGCTCACTTCAATTCATCAGGAATCTGCCCTGATGAAGTGAGCCAGCAGGCTCAGGAAACGCGTTGGCTGAATAAAGAACCCTTTACTCTACCAGAAGCAAGCGCAGTCCTTATTGCACTTCCACGTCATTTCTGCTATATATTACATCAGTCACACAGAGACGCTCACAGGCTTAGTATGGATTAGACAAGAATATAAAACTTAGACAAAGTGTACAGTATCATCAGATAGCAGGTATATACAGTATAGTTTAAACATTCTAAATCTCCGTAGATATTTGAGGAGGCACACACAGACACTCTCAGGCTCAGTATTGGATTACAACACAATCTAAAAAGCCGTAAAACGGTAATGGATCTCAAGAGTACAGCTGTACACAGTGTAGATGTCATTGTTGTCAATCTCAGTATTTATTTCCACAGTCAGAAAATAGCTCTCACTTGGCCAGTTTGGATTAGACCAGAATATAGCAGGCAGTAAATGGGTAATGTATCACAAGCGTAGAGCTGTATACAGTGTTGGGGTAATTTTTAAATCTACATCTAAATTGCAGGAGTAACCCATAGACACTCACACGATCAGGATGGATCACACCACAATATATTTCTTGAGGATCTTCTTGTTAATCACACATGTGGGACAATGTTACAGATGTCAATGATACACTTAGAGTGTTGGTTGGAGGAGGACTTCCTGGCAGAAAGGGTACAGTATCACCAGATACCAGGCATATATAGCATACTTTAAACATTAGCAATGTACGTCTATATATCAGGAGTAGTGTTGAGCCACACCGCCAGTGTTTTGGTTCGTCGCACAGGAGGCAAGTTCGTCGAATGTTCGTCGAACATTCGAAGAACACAGTAGAGCCCCATTGAAAACAATGGCAGGCAAACACATACAAACACATAGAAAACAATTACAAAACATCTTTAAAGGTGTCCCAAAGCAGACAAAATGCTCAGAATACAAAAATAACATACGGAAAAGGGCAACTACATTTAGAAAAGAGGTGGAGGAGTAAAAGGAGGAGGTGGTGGAGACACAGATATAGGCTTGTCAAGCCCTTATGAAGTCAAGAAAGGCTGGAATAAAAATGTAAAATACAAACCAAAACAAAACAAAAAATTCTGAAATCGAACACGATCATATACCGTTGGACTTCCCACCAATAGTGTTTGGTTTCCGGGGGCTGTATGATTGCAAAGCTGAACCTTAAAGGAATGTCCAAAAGGGCATTACCAGGAGTGGAGCCTGTGGCTTAATTGGACTCCACCCGGGAAACCACAACCATACAAGCTACAGAAAAGATGGACAGATTGCAAGCTTTGTCGATTCTGTGTGTGGTGTGGTATGTCCATTTGTAGTTGTGCTAGCCATTTCTCAGCTTTATTCCGTTAACAACCGAGACTCCGACATGCCCCAGCGGTACGCATCAAGCTTACTAGAGGGATACGCGAGGCTCTGGCACGTGAGATCGAGCAATAACAGGTCTATCATGCCCTTACATGTCCGGAGCAGCATGCGTGCTACACTGAAAGACCAGCTTTTCTCGCTTACAGGTGCTGATAACCCTCTGAACACTGTTTGTGATGGGGATCTGGGATTCCAATTATTCCCTGCGAATGATGATTTCCCAGTAAGTGTAGGTCAACTGCAATTACAGAATTAGGTCTAGCCGGCATTACTGACAAAATGAAAAAATTACGTGTCCAAAACAAAGGTGCTGTAGCTTGCTTAACAGCTCGGCAGCCGTTCTCAGGCCCAGTATGGATTCAACAACATTGTAGAAAGTTGATAAAGGGTAACGTATCACCGGATTACAGGTATGTATAGCATAGTTTACACATTAAAAACCTATGTCTATAGACCAGGAGGCAGGCTCAGACGGTCTCAGGCCCAGTATGGATTAGACGTGATTGGACAAAGGTGAGAAAGGGTAACGTATCACCGGATTACAGGTATGTATAGCATAGTTTACACATTAAAAACCGTCTATAGATCAGGAGGCAGGCTCAGATGGTCTCAGGCCCAGAATGGATTTGACCAGATTGTACAAAGTTGAGAAAGGGTACATTATCACTGGATAGCAGGTATATATAGCATAGTTTAAACATTTAAAATCTCCGTGTTTTCAGTATGGATTAGAGAAAAATCTAAAAAGTAGAAAAAAGGAAATGTATTTGAAGCGTACACCAGTATACACTTTTGGTGGTATTTTTAAATCTTCATATATATTTCTGTCTCAGTAAGACAGTCCAGCCTCTCCGCAATAGAAAATGAGATGCATACAATTACTGACATAAAGTCTAGTGATTGAAGAAATCTAGGAATTAATAATCACGGGAAAAACTTCCATCACAATTCTCAGAGGCGATGCTGACCCTCAATTAGTGTGTGGAGACAGCGAAAACATTTCTTTGTGAAGAAAGTGTTGCTGTATCGCAATACCATTGATCCCATCAGCGTTACTCATCTCCATCAAATTTTTATCACAGGGAGAGATGTATACATGGTGCTCAGTGCCTATCATGATCTGTCAAGTAACTTTGGAGTGCAAAAGACAGAAGCCACAGGCCGTAGGCGATTCTCTGGGATTGGCATGAGAGGGCACATTTAAAAATGTGCACTGGAATGTCACACATCTGTGGGTAGGAAAACTGTGAAAGCTGATGAGAAACCACCACTGCATCTCATTGTGAGTCGACGTCCATAAGAAATGGAAGCCATTGATCATCTGAAGCTAGAGCCCAGCCAGCGGGACAGGGCATAGCTACGTCTTAACCATCATCTATCAGTTAAACAAATTTGTAGTGGCAGCCCCAGTGAAGAATTTGACAGCCCAGACTACACAGCGGAGGAGCAGGGAGAGGTAAACATTGCAAATGCTGTGGCCCTGCCCAAGCAAGGGGGGCACCCTCCTGCGCGTCGGTACTGGCACTGGGTCCCTCATTGTACGGCGGTGTGTCTGACGGCGGGTGTGCACCCCAACCGTCAGAGATACTTGATTGCACTATGAGGGACCCTGTGCCAGTGCCCGCGCCCAAGAGTCGGCCTACCAACCTGTCCAGGGCAACGGCACCCGCACAGTTGCGTGCGCTAGCTGGTGACCCTGGCCATGGGGGGGTGAGGCAGCACAGTTAGGCAGGTTTACAAAATGGCATATGTTGATGTGGGACATTCAGCTGCTGCTAAAGGCAAAATTGGTCAAGTCCGAGGAAGAGGAGGACCAAAGCAAGCCATTTTTCTGGCAACCTATGTGTCATCAGGGGAAGGTGGGACAAAATCCTTGGAAACCCATGCATGGTTCATTTTAATGAAGGTTAGATCATCCACATTTTGGGTCAACAGATGGGTCCTTTTTTCTGTCAGGAATGATCCAGCTGCACTGAAGACTCTTTCCGCTAGCACACTTGCAGCTGGGCAAGCGAGCTCCTGTAAGGCATATTGTGCCAATTCAGGCCAGGTGTCCAGTTTAGCGGACCCAATAGTCAAATGGGAATGAGAACATCGATATGGGACAAGAAGTAGTTTGTAACCATAGTTGACAACTGCTGTCTCCTGTCACTTTCAATCGATGCAGTATTACTTGAAAAATCTGTCCACAACATGGTCATGAAACCCCTGTCTCCAACGCCACTTCTGATGTGTGCACCACGAACATCTCTTCCAAGCTGTCCCCGGCCCCTACGGCTCGTGTGAGAACCATCACCGCTGCTGTGTGCTGGGAATGCCTTAACCAACCGGTTTACCAGAGTTGCTTGTTTGTTAGCCAATATTAGGTCAAGGTTCTCCTATGGCATTATGTTTTGGAATTTGCCTTTATAGCGTGGATCCAGGATGCTGGCCAACCAGTAGTCATCATCGTTCATCATTTTGGCAATGCGGGGGTCCCTTTATGCCTTGCAGATTCTAAAATCTGACATGTGGGCCAATGTTCCCGGTGTCAATGATGCACTGCGAGTGCTGGGTGGAGGAGCACTTTCTGGCAAATCCACATCCCTCCAGTCACGCACAAACCCTGTACCAGACCTTGCCACGCCAACATTTTCTCTTGCCCCACGAGAAGCATCCTCCTTCCCTAAATAATCATCCCCATCATCCTCCTCCTCCTCTTCCACTTCTTCCTCCACCTCGTCCAGGAGAGGTCCCGGAGCTGACAATGGCTGACTGTCATCAAGGCTTCCCTCCTCCTCTTCCTCCTCATCAACCTTGGCTGCAGACGACTGCTCCTTAATGTGCGTCAAAGTTTGCATGAACAGACGCATTAGTGGGATGCTCATGCTTATGATGGCATCGTCTGCGCTTACCAGCCGTGTGCATTCCTCAAAACACTGAAGGACTTTACAGAGGTCTTTCAGCTTCGACCACTGCATACCTGTCAACTCCATGTCTGCCCTCAAAGTGCCTGCCCGTGTATCCTCCCACAAATGCATTACGGCCTGCCTCTGTTCGCACAGCCGCTCAACCATGTGCAGGGTGGAGTTCCACCTTGCTGCAACGTCGATAATTAGGCGGTGCTTAGGAAGGTGGAGCAATCGCTGCAGCTTCTGCATACGACTGTAGTGTACCGGCGACCGGCGGATGTGCGAGCACAGTCTTCGAACCTTATGGAGCAGGCCTGTTAACTCCGGATAATTATTGAGGAAGCACTGCACCACCAGGTTCAAGGTGTGAGCCAAGCAAGGTATATGTCTGAGTTTTGAAAGGGCTATGGCTGCCACAAAATTCCAGCCGCTATCACTAACTACCTTGCCTGCTTCAAGATGTAGAGTGCCCGGCCATGACTCAGTTTGTTGGTGAAAGTAGTCAGCCAGTACCTCCGCGGTGTGTCTGTCGCCCAAACACATCATCTTCAAAACAGCCTGCTGACGCTTTCCACTAGCTGATCGATAGGGGGACACCTCATGTGCAACACTGGCAGCTGCGGATGGAGTGCTTGTGCGACTGCGCTCTGTGGATGAGCTTTCACTTCTGGAGGAGGAGGAGGAGGAGGGTCGAACGCCTACAGCCAACTGTTTCCTATACCGTGGGCTTGGCAGCACTGTCCCACCACCGCTGTCCCCTGTCGACCCTGCATCCACCACATTAACCCAGTACACAGTGATGGACACATAACGGCCCTGGCCATGCCTACTGGACCATGCATCAGTTGTGAGGTGCACCTTTCCACTCACTGATTGCTTGAGTGCATGGACAATGCGGTCTTTCACATGAAGGTGGAGGGCTGGGATGGCAGAGGAGTTTGTCCGTTCTAACAGACTTACACTTTAGAGTTTTGTCCGTTTTTCAAAGTGTAGGTCTGTTAGAACGGACAAACTCCTCAGCTTTTCCTTACAGAGTCACACACAGATAGCTTCAATTTGGCCGTGATAACAGCCGGTACACGGTACTGTGTGAGGAGCGTACACCGCTGTATGGTGTGTGAAAAAATGAACGCTCAGTACCTCACCAGGACAAAACAATAAAATTTGGATTGCTTTTAAAAAAGCAGTTTGAACACCAGTGTGCACACAGCAATGCAGGTAGCCTTAAAAAGCAGCCTAATCACCACCAGCGCTGCTGCACAAAAGCAAAAATCTTCACCTTTCACTGCACACTAACTACAGTGAAAAGCGCTATCAGCAGAAGCAGTTTTTTTTTCTTTTGGCCTTCCTAACGCTCTCCCTACAGAATCAGCAGCAGCTCTCCCTATTCTGAGATTAGCATAAGTAAGATGGCGGTCGGCGTGCACGCCCTTTTATACCCCCTGTGACGCACACAAAGCAAGCCAATCACTTGCATGCCCTTCTCAAAGATAGTGGTGGCCGCTGCCTATGTCATCACGTTGCCCACAGTGTCCGTTCTTCCTGATTGGCTGAAAAAGGGCACTAAAGCATCTTTTGAAACGCGACTTTGGCGCTCTGGTCGCCGACCTCATGGCCAACCTCACGCTAAGGTCGGGTTTTGTTCCATGAAACCCGACTTTGGCAAAGTCGGCGACTTTTGAATTTTTTCGACCCATTTCCCTCAACTCTAGTCTACTCCATCACAGACGGCTCCAGTCAGCAGGCAGGAGGCAACGTTTCCGTCAGATGGTGACAGACTACATGTCTTGCCCTCTCAGTGTTCTCCCACACGGCTCTTCCCCCTTCAAGGTTTGGGTCTCTAAGCTGGATACATGGCCAGAGCTTAGCCAGTATGCATTGGAGGTGCTGGCTTGCCCTGCTGCTAGTGTATTATCGGAACATGTCTTTAGTGCCGCAGGTGGTGTACTAACAGACGATAACGTTGACCGGCTTACTTTTCTGAAAATGAACAAGGCCTGGATCTCGCCGGAATTTGCCAGTCCTCTTCCAGATTAAATAATTGGTTGGCAACAGTATCCAGGTCTCCTGCTGTGTTCATGTTTCTACCACCTGAACTGTAATCCCTGGGCTCCAACACTGTCAGTTGCTGCTCATAAGTGCCGTCTGCACAGTCAACACATGCTCCAGTGTTATTGGGGTTCAGTCACGTCAGCTGATCCCCTGCTGTGTGTCCGGCAATTTCTCCTGCTCTGTCCACATTCACACTACTACAGATATTAACCCCTTCCTGACATCAGATGTACTATCCCGTCTATGGGACCCGGGTCCCTATGCCCATGGACGGGATAGTACGTCTAGCGCGATCAGCGGCGCCCACATGGTGAGCGCCGCTGATCGCGGCCGGGTGTCAGCTGATTATCACAGCTGACACCCGGCACAATATGTCAGGGGCAGTCACGGACCGCCCCCGACATGTTAACCCCTTGTACATCGCGATCAAACACGATCGCGGTGTACCGGGGGTTAAAGGGAAGCATCGGCAGGGAGGGGCTCCCTCCGTGCTTCCCTGAGCCCCCCACGGCAGCGCAATGTGCAGCGCTGCTGCGGGGGACTCCTTCCCTACAGGCCCCCGGATCCAAGATGGCGACGGAGGCCTTCGGGGGCCTGTAGGGAGCTGACTTCCTCACTGCCTGCAAAGCGCAGGCATGAGGAAGTCTGCAGAACTGCCTGTGACAGATTGCTGATCTGTCACAGTGATCTGTGATATGACAGATCAGCGATCTGTCACAGGACAGTGATGTCCCACCTGGGACTATGTAATAAAGTAAAAAAAAAAAAAAGTGTAAAAATAATTTAAAAAAAATCGCTAAATAAATCAGTAAAAAAAAAAAATATTGCCCAATAAATTCATTTTTTGAAAATAAAAAAAAAACAATAAAAGTACACATATTTGGTATCGCCGCATCCGTAGCGACCCGCCCTATAAAGCTGTCCCATTAGTTAACCCCTTTAGTGAACCCCTTAAAAAAATAAAAATAATAAATCATTATTTTTTGCTTCGTTTTTTATCATACCACCGAACAAAAAGTGCAATAACGCGCGATCAAAAAGACGCATATAAATATCCATGGTACCGCTGAAAACGTCTTCTTGTCCCGCAAAAAACAAGTCACCACACAGCATCATCTGCAAAAAAATAAAAAAGTTATAGCTCGCAGATTAAAGCGATGCAAAAATAATTATTTTTTTATATAAAATTTTTTATGTTTTGTCGGTTTTTTGCAATGAAAACAAAGACCTAAATGAGGTATCGCTGTAACCGTACTGACGCGAAGAATAAAACCGCTTTATCAATTTTACCGCACGCGGAACGGTGTAAACGCACCCCCCAAAAGAAATTCATGAAACGCTGGTTTTTGTTCATTCTGCGTCCCAAAAATCAGAATAAAAAGCGATCAAAAAATGTCACGTGCCCGAAAATGGTACCAATAAAAACGTCAACTCGTCCCGCAAAAAATAAGACCTCACATGACTCGGTGGGTCAAAATACGGAAAAATTATAGCTCTCAATATGTGGTGATGCAAAAACTATTTTTACAATAAAAAGCGTCTTTTAGCGTGCGACAGCCGCCAAACATAAAAACCGCCATAAATAGTAAATTAAACCCCCCGTTATCACCCCCTTAGTTAGGGAAAAATAATAAAACAAAAAAAAAGTATTTATTTCCATTTTCCCATTAAGGTTAGGGCTAGGGTTAGGGTTAGGGCTAGGGTTAGAGATAGGGCTGGGGTTAGGGTTAGGGCTAGGGTTAGGGCTCAGATTAGGGTTAGGGGTGTGTTGGGGTTAGGGTTGGAGTTATAATTGGGGGGTTTCCACTGTTTGGGCACATCAGGTGCTCTCCAAATGCAACATGGCGTCTGATCTCAATTCCAGCCAATTCTGCGTTGAAAAAGTCAAATGGTGCTCCTTCCCTTCCAAGCTCTGCCATGCGCCCAAAGAGTGTTTTACCCCCACATATAGGGTATCAGCATACTCAGGACAAATTGCAAAACAACTTTTGGGGTCCAATTTCTCCTGTTACCCTTAGAAAAATAAAAAAATTGGGGGCAAAAATCATTTTTGTGGAAAATAATGATTTTTTATTTTCACGCCAAGGCCTTATAAACTTCCGTGAAGCACTTGGGGGTTCAAAGTGCTCACCACACATCTAGATAAGTTCCTTAGGAGGTCTAGTTTCCAAAATGGGGTCACTTGTGGGGGGTTTCCACTGTTTAGGTACATCAGGGGCTTTCAAATAGCAACGTGACACCCGCAGACCATTCCATCAAAGTCTGCATTCCAAAACGTCACTACTTCCCTTCCGAGCCCTGACGTGTGCCCATACAGTAGTTTTCTCCCACATATGAGGTATCAGGGTACTCAGGACAAATTGGACAACAACTTTTGTGGTCCAATTTCTCCTGTTAGCCTTGGGAAAATGAAAAAATTGGTGACTAAAAGATCATGTTTGTGGAAAAAATATACGATTTTTTTATTTTCACGCCCGGGCGTTATAAACTTCTGTGAAGCACTGGGGGGTTCAAAGTGCTCACCACACATCTAAATAAGTTCCTTGGGGGGTCTAGTTTCCAAAATGTTGTCATTTGTGGGGGGTTTCCACTGTTTTGGTACATCAGTGGTTTTCCAATCGCAACATGGTGTCCGATCTCAATTCCAGCCAAAAACGTCAAATGACGCTGCTTCCCTTCCGAGCTCTGCCATGCGCCCAAATAGTCATTTACACCCACATATGGGGTATCAGCGTACTCAGGACAAATTGCACAATAACATTTTGGGTCCTGTTACCCTTGGAAAAATAAAAATTGGGGGTGAAAAGATCATTTTTTTGGAAAAAATATGATTTTTTAATTGTACCGCTGTACGTTATAAACTTCTGTGAAGCCCTTGTGGGTTCAAAGTTCTCACCACATATCTAGATAAGTTCCTTGGGGGGTCTAGTTTCCAAAATGGGGTCACTTGGGGGGGTTCCACTGTTTAGGTACATCCGGAGCTCTCCTAACGCGACATGGCGTCCGATCTGAATTCCAGCCCATTTTGCATTGAAAAAGTCAAACGGCGCTCCTTCCCTGCTGAGGTCTGCCATGCGCCGAAACAGTGGTTCCCCCCCACATATCAGGTATCAGCTTACTCAGGACAAATTGCACAATAACTTTTGCAGTCCAATTTCTCCTGTTACCCTTGGTAAAGCAAAAAAAAATTGAACCTGAAGTATTTTTTTAGTGAAAAAAAGTTAAATGTTCATTTTTTTTTAAATATTAAAAAAATTCCTGTGATGCACCTAAAGGGTTAATAAACTTCTTGAATGTGATTTTGAGCACCTTAAGGGGTGCAGTTTTTAGAATGGTGTCACTTTGAGGGGTCTATATGATAGAAAATACCCAAAAGTGGCTTCAAATGTGATGTGGTCCGTAAAAATTAAATGGTGTTGCAAAAATGAGAAATCGCTGGTCAATTTTTAACCCTTATAACTTCCTAACAAAAAAAAATTTTAGTTTCAAAATTGTGCTGATGTAAAGTAAACATGTGGGAAATGTTACTTATCAAGTTTTTTGTGTGCTGTATCTCTGTGATTTACGGGCATAAAAATTCAAAGTTGGAAAATTGCGAAATTTTCAAAATTTTCGCCAAATTTCCGTTTTTTTCACAAATAAATGCAAGTTATTTGAATTAAATTTTACCACTAACATGAAGTACAATATGTCACGAGAAAATAATGTCAGAATCACCGGGATCCATGGAAGCGTTCCAGAGTTATGACCTCATAAAGGGACAGTGGTCAGAATTGTAAAAATTGGCCCGGTCATGAACGTGCAAACCACCCTTGGGGGTGAAGGGGTTAAACTTGCTCCAATTAGGCCTCTGGCTACACTCTGTTTCTCCTGTAATCCCTGGGCTCCAACACCGCCACTTGCTTCTCAGAAGAGTCTTTGGCACGGGTACTCCCTCCTGCCCAGCCTGGTTCCAGCACGCCTACTGTTTCCGGGTAGTGTCAAGGTCACTTTGCCTCCAATACGTTGTACTGTCGTGTTGCGGTCGGGTTAGCCGACTCTATGGTGCCTGCAGTTTAGGTGCTTCCTATGTGGGCTGCGGGATCTGGCAATAAAGGCTGGTTCCGTAGTGCCAATAGGACAAGCTCCCCCTGTAGGACTGTGGGTTTCGGTAACTCAGGCCGGCTCGCGGCCTTGCAACTTTTTTTTTCATGTGTACCTTCTGCTGCCTATCTGAGTTCCAGTACCATTAGCTGGATCTTTGGAAGTCAATCTTGAATATGTCCCCCTGGGTTCCAGTAATGTCAGCTGGTTCCAGGCAGAACCTTTGGCTTAGGTGTCTCCTTCTCGGTATCCGAGTTCCACCAACATCTGCTGGTCCTTGGTAGTGCTTTCTGGCACAGGTACCTCCTGCTTAGTAACCGGGTTCCAGTACCATCAGCTGGTCCTCGGTAGTTCCATTGGCTCTTGTACCTTCGGCTACCCATCCAGGTTCCAGTACCATCAGCTGGTTCTCAACAGTTCCTCAGCCTTCTTGTACCTTGTGCTACATATCCAAGTACAAGCTGTCAGGGTCCTGACAGCGCCGGCGTACAGCCTCCGCTAAGCAGGGACTCACCCGCACCGTAGGGACCCCTGGGGACAAGAACAGCCGGAAAATAAAGATGCACAGGACCTGAATGTAGAAGTTTAACAAGCCGGCACGGGACCTAAGGTCATGTGACTGCAGGGGGTGGGGCTTAGCATCCTGCTTTCAAAGAAGGTTGAAAACTCAAAGTCGGGCAAAGCAGGGGTCATGCACAGTACAGGCAAGCGAGGTACAGGAGGGATAAACAGACGGGAGGTCAGACAAAGCCAAAGGTCATACACAAGATACCAGTAAAGTACCAGGGACGAGACAGAATGGATAGTCAGGGCCAAGCAGAGATCAAAACCAAACAGACGTAGAAGGTACCAGGCAGAATCCAAATCAAAATCCAGAGAACAGACCGAGTCATACACAGAGAATCATGCAACCAGAACACAGCACTAACACACTCAGGGGTCACTACACAATGTCAAGGGCGAAAGTATAACTGACGGGGGATGGGCGCTTCCTGAGGCTATAAGAAGCCTCCCCAGAACCAATGAGAGGCCACCATAATAGGTCCCAGGTGTGCAGGTGAGAGTCTGCACAGAGTTCAGAACATTAACCCCAGCAGTGCCGTTCACCCAGCACTGGTATCATGACACAAGCTTTTTGAAATGGTTTTTGGTAATCACTCTGGATCTCCCTGACGGCGGCCCTAAAGACGACGACCCTGAAGACCACCCCGAAGAAGACGACGACCTCGAAAAGGACGACCCTGGAGACGATGACCCTGAAGACCACCCCGAAGAAGACCAAGAAGATGACCCTGAAGAGGATGATAAAGGAGAAATTATGGGAGAAGTAAAAAAGAAGGTGAAGAGCATGGACGTAGTGAAACATAAATATCTGACAAAATATAAAAAAGCTTAACATAGTCAATATCTTTGTAACTCCGAACGTCTTAAAAAAAAATTAATTCCTGCTATTCCATTTGATTGGGCTAAACCTCTATGCCTTTAATGTCTCCTCCACCTCCACCAATACATTCTACATTAATTCTACATGAAGGAAAACAATTAAGAATAACCTACAAGGAAAGTAAGGGTTTATTTTCATTAAGATATTTGTGTCCCATTTACTTGCATTGGTTTCCGGTATCGGAATCAGCGATATCCGATATTTTTGGGGTATCGGTCCGATTCGATCCGATCCGATATTTCCCGATATCGGAATGTATTGCTCAACACTATTCTTTGGTTAAATTTTGGCCACAGCGACCAATTTTATTAACAAACAATAACATAAAACAATTATAAACCATAAATATTAATACTATCAGTATGCAAAGATGAGGGGAAGATTCTTGGAGCTAAAAGATCTGGCTTTATATTTGGCAAAACAACCGAAACTCGACCCCCAAGCCATCTATCTCCAGCTCGAAGGGCACCATACATCCCGTTCCGGGAAGACTGACCACCAAAAGCTCCCTGTGTAAAACCCCGTCCAGAGCCCATCACCAAATGCCAGATCAACCCCACACCATTTCCAACTGCCCGGAATTTACCTACAATTCCATACCCCCGACCAATCAGCGTCAACTCCAAGAACCCCACCCCCTGCCAACCTTGCCACTGTGACGAGGAAAACCAAAACATCTCTATATATACCCAACACATAATGCCACCTGCCCAATTGTGGTTAAAATTCTTTTCGTGCATATATAAGGAACGCCCAGCCCCCATGCTAAATACTGGACCAGTAAAAAAGGGGGATGGTGGGTGGGTCTTCACTTCCTGGGTTCCTGGGCTGGAATGGCAGTTTTCCCACACTTTTGCTTACCACCCCTTGAGCCCCCATCCCCTCCCCACTAAGACTCCACCCCTTACCACCCCCACCAACCTAAACCCGTCCCCCTTAAATTTTCAGGCTTGAAACCTCCCCAGCCAAGCCCAGTCATTGGGGGCTTCCATATAGCTATGCCCTAACTTCAGCGCCCATCTTGACTGTGTATGGCGAGTAAGTGTTCTTACCTTGCAACCTCCACCTGCAACCACTCCGCACCTGTGATGGCCTCAGCTTCTGCTGAGCCGATTTTTTGAGTGGACCCTCTGGGTCGTGGCACCCACCCACCGAGGGCAAGCTGACCTTGTGAGGAACCTCCCCCTGTACAGGGAGTGTCAGGGGCAAGACAAAGGGGGTGAGCCACCACGACTGCTAGGACCAGACGGCCGACTCAGGGGGACACTAGTGAGTGTCTAACAAAAGGAACGAGCAGGATGCAAAACAAAGCGAGGTCACTGGGTTTCTTTAATAAGCGTGGTTTCAAGCTTTAATCAGGTGCAAGGCATAAACAGTGAAACACAGCAAAGTGCGTGCAGGGGCACGCCAAATGTTCAAGGCATAACACGTGCTAGAAAACATACCAGGGTCCAAGGCAGGGTATGTGCTAGGAGACATACCAGGGTTTCAAGGCAGGAGGATGGCATTGGACTCCGGACTACTCTCAACGACCGACAGGATCCAGGCATCAGGCTGCGGAAATCAGCTCCGGACATCAGTCCGCAGTCATCTGGTTCTGGACTTTTAGCAGGTCGGCAGGTTTCAGGAATCTGGCAGGCAAGCCAGGGTTCAAGGCAGGGTGTGTGCTAGGAGCCACGCCAGGGTGCTAGGCAGGGTGCGTGCTAGGAGCCAAGCCAGGATTCAAGGCAGGGTGCATGCTAGGAGCCATGCCAGGGTTCAAGGCAGGGTGCATGCTAGGAGCCACGCCAGGGTTCGATGCAGGGTGCATGCTAGGAGCCACGCCAGGGTTCAAGGCAGGAGACACGCCTCACTGGCCAGTGCACATGGCTGAGACACAAGCAAGCGGCACGACTAAGGCACAGGAGGTGGGCCAGGGGCAATCTGTCACATATGCCTGTCCTGTGTGACATGACCTGAAGGCCAGTAACTAAAACAACAAAACTGACGGGTGACACTGTCCTGTGTGATGCGACCAACAGGTCGGTACTGAAACAACTAGACAAGGGGAAGGAAAAACCAGACAGGTCAAGGAAAAGACAAAGCAAGGAGCGGACCCTAGGCAGAAGCACAGAGCGGCATCAGAGAGAGTAGAGGAAAGAGAGTGTGCCAGGAGGCACCACAAAGCAAGGCAGAATACAGAGCTAGCAGCGGAGCGTAGGCCGAAGCCCAGAGCCGGGTCAAGGAAGAACCTTGAGACAAACCTGGAAATGTGCTGGAGAAGCACCATAGGTCAGAGAGCAAAAATGGTGCGTGTGCCACGAGGCACAACAGAGCACCTGTCATGGTCACGTGTGACTGGACACACTGCCTCCAGCAGGGCAAATATATATGACACGCATGACCCTGGATACACTGCCTCCAGCAGGGCGAATTTAAATAATAGAACGTGCAGCCAGATACACCACCTCCAGCAGGCAAACTTCAATAGTACACTTATGTCTGGATACACCGCCTCCAGCAGGGCGAATTTCAGAATAAAGGGGAAAACCAGGAAAACAATTACAATGGTGGCCCTGCGATAGGAAATGAGGACGTGGAGACCTCCTGCACCCCCCTGAGTCAAGTGTCTCTACACTCCTATCGATCCCTAGGCCGGTTCCGCACTGGGCGCCAATCAGGATACCTGAAATCCCTAGCTCGCCCTGAACCAATCCCTTACTAGTGAAGTGGACGGTGCAGAAACTAATCCCACCACTGCACTAAAACACACATTGAGGAAAGTGACAAACAGGGAAACACCACTTAGCTTTGCTCTGTTGCTAATGCTCCAAGCAGCAGAGTCCGACGCCTGAGTGCATCTTTTCCTCCAACCGGATCCAACACCTGAGTGCAGTTTTCCAGCAACAGAGTCCCGCATCTGAGTGCAGCTTTACAGCAACAGAGTCCAGCATCTGAATGCAGCTCTCTTCCAGCAACAGAGTCCAACATCTGAGTGCAGCTTTCACCATAGCTGCCACTCCACCAAGCTTTGCAAGAACTCCACACTGACACCATAGCTGCCACTCCTCCAAGCTTTGCCAGAACTCCTTGCTGACAGCATAGCTGCCACTCCAGGATTCTGACTGAGCTGCCAGGAACTCTCTCTAGCTCCTTTCTTCATCAAGGATGGTTGGAAAAGACCAATATCACCAACAGTGAGTGAGAACACCTGACACACCTTTATAGTTAGGAGCCAGAGTCTCACACCTGTTAGAGATTCCCATGCAATAACTCTCACCACCACCGGGGCCTAACTAGAACAAAAGACACCACTGTGCAATGACTCCAATGACCACTGGGGGCAAAATCAACTCCAAGCAACCAGCTCAACGGAAAAAAAGGTTACTTATTCAAAACCTAAGAGTCAGTGATAAGCGGTCATAGAGGAGCGCTTAGGAAGCAACCCAGGGGCAGACAAAGATGTCTGGTCTCCACCGCAGCTCCAGCCGAAAACCTCCAATGGAGGATAGGAACAATGAGAAAATGGAAACGATCTTAGGAGCGCAGGAAAGAGACTCAGACAAGAGATGGGTTTAAACCACAACGCGTTTCGATGGAGGATCCGTCTTCATCAGGTGGAAGTTTATTAATGACATAGGGGATGAGGTATTTGATTGAGGGAATCCAACTCCCATTTAGAGATTTTTACCCTGTCCTCTCCCTTGAGGATTGACTCGCATAATTCAAAAATCACCCATTTTTTTCAGGTGGTACAGGGCCACCAGCCAAAAAGAAAAAGGGAATACGAGGATGCAGGGGCAAAGGCAAACACAAAAAAAGCCTTTGGGCAACCTGCGGGCCCTCCAGTGAGAGAACCAGCAACAACCCTGACAATTTAGATGCACGTTCCAGCATCTTCAATTTGTCAGACTATAATCTTAATGATGATGAAAGGTCACTTTTAGAACGGGGCCTATCGTTTTGTCCAGATTCACCACTGAATGTTTTTAACCTCAAGTTTCTGAATAAAATCATTCAGATCAAGGTAACTATACAACGTCACTTTTTAATTGAAAGCAATAAGGTTGACAATGGTTCTGCAGCGGATATTCCCTCCACCCAAACAGATCCATTTTTGCATGTGGCCCCAAGAAATGCCCATAGTCAGTTCTATCCTCTTCACCACAAAGGGTCACATATAGAAACATTCCAACAGCTCATCTTTAAGGAGGTTCGCTCGCTATCCCCTGGTAAGAAGTTAATTACTAACCTGAGCACTGGTGAAAAGGCAGCCATCAAGTCCCTTCGTGAGAATAGCAATATTATCATAAAAAATGCGGATAAAGGAGGTGGGGTGGTTATAATGAATAGGGAATCCTATATCAAGGAAGGGTTCAGATTACTCAATGATCCGGATTTCTATTCTAGGCTGGACCATGATACCTCTTTAAATTCTTTTTTATTCAAGATCCCTAAATTCCTCAACATCCCCCGTTTCAAAACTCCATTCTTTTACTTTTTACCAAAAATCCATAAGAACCCGCTTAACGCTCCTGGACGCCCTATAATTTCCGGCATTGGCTCAATTACGAGTAATCTATCCCATTATGTAGATCTCTTTCTTCAGAAGTATGTTATGGGTTTAGATTCGTATCTTAAAGATTCCTCCCACCTCATTGATTCCCTTCAAAGAATACAACCTATTCCTAATTGCCTTCTTGTCACAATGGATGTTCAAGCACTCTATACAAATATATCTCATGATAGAGGCATAGAGGCTGTAGATCAATTCCTTTCCATTGATGCATTATTGCCCCCCTTCAAAGGGAATTCCTAAAAAATGCTATTCATTTTGTGCTTAATAATAATGTATCTTCTTTTGAAC
Source organism: Dendrobates tinctorius (assembly GCF_039654945.1). Lineage (NCBI taxonomy): Eukaryota > Metazoa > Chordata > Amphibia > Anura > Dendrobatidae > Dendrobates > Dendrobates tinctorius. The sequence continues at coordinate 82,906,470 of NW_027361687.1, read as the reverse complement.
ATTCCTTCTTTCGCTAGGTCAAGGGCTGCGCGATGGGGACGAGATTCGCCCCAGTTATGCAAATCTCTTCATGGGGGCATTTGAATCTCTCTTCATCGCGTAGTCCAACCTGGCATTGGGCAAAATAGCCTTTTATAGACGCTTTGTAGATGATCTGTTCATCATCTGGACTTGCACAGAGGAGGAAGCACTTGAATTCATCCGCAATCTAAATTTGAATGCCTGGGGCCTCCACTTCACAGCTAATACCTCCACTACGTCCATCCAATTCCTGGACCTGTTGGTACATGTTGATAAATTGGGACGGTTTTTCACCACCACACATTTTAAAGAAGTAGATGTGAACAGCTACCTTAGTTTCAGCAGTGGTCATCTACCCAAGTGGATTCAGAACATTCCATATGGGCAATATTGGCGTATACGAAAAAATTGTACAGAGGATACTGACTTCATTGAGGAGGCAAAAGTTCTGAAACAGTGGTTTCAGCAGAAAGGGTACCCTAAAAAATTGGTCCAGGATGCATTCCTGAGAGCCAAAACTTTCACACAGAAAGACTGTATAAGCAAGATTACGAGTAATAAAACGGCTTGCTCTTCTGGTACGGAGCTAGGTAGATGGAGTTTCGTTACCACTTTCAACCAATCCTATGGGTTGATTAAGAAGCTCCTTACCAAGTACTGGTTCATCCTGAAAGGGGACCCAGTTTTGACCAAGCATATTCCCCCCCGACCTAGAACGGTATTCCGCAGAAACCGCACGTTACGGAACCTTGTTGCACCAATCAACAACACCTTGAGTTCAGGTTCTCTATCCTCTCTCCCAATTTCTCTGAACCCTGGTTGCTATGCATGTAGAGCCCCCAAATGTCTTTGCTGCACCTCCATTTTAAATAGGGTACATGAATTTAAATCCAACACTACAGGTACCTCATATAAAATTAATTTTCATGTTAACTGTCAATCTATTTTTGTGGTATACTTGATTGAATGTGGTTGCGGCCTACAGTACGTAGGTCGAACCATACAGACGATGCATGCTAGATTGAATAAGCATCGACAGAATATCCGAAATGGCTTTCTCCTGCACAGCCTTTCCAAACATTTTTTAACTGTGCATCAAAAAAATCCAAAAACTTTGAAACTAACGATTATTGACCACATACCTGATACCGTGGCTGATCGCTTCAACAGTTTAATCAATAGAGAAAGCTTTTGGATATTCAAGCTTGGCACACTTGCCCCTGAAGGTCTGAATTTAACTACAGATAAAGTGACCAGATAACTTTATTTGCCTTTTTATCATCAGTGCGTTTTACCTAGATGCTATTGTTTACATGCTTTTATTATTAATATGGGTTCTCGCTTTTTTATTGGTCTTTTTACTGGTCTACTAACCTGTTAATAATTTTATTCATTTTTATCTATATTATTTTATTGCTCCTTTTTGCACATTTTATACATTTAAAACTTGTTTACCTCATGCTGTTTTATCTCACGTTTTATGTAGGTTGTTTTTATTTCTTTTTTTATAATATTTGATGTCATCTTGTCGTAACATGTAACTATCATAACATGTGACTGTTTTGACTGTTGTGATTGGCTGCCTCCCATTTAAATACCCCATCCCCTATGTCAATAATAAACTTCCACCTGATGAAGACGGATCCTCCGTCGAAACGTGTTGTGGTTTAAACCCATCTCTTGTCTGAGTCTCTTTCCTTCGCTCCTAAGACCGTTTCCATTTTCTCACTTATTCAAAACCTGTCATATCCAACCTGGATCATGACAGCACCAGGCAGAGAACCGGCCTATGCTCCGCTGCTAGCCCTAAGCCCAGAGCCGGGTCAAGGAAGAACCTTGAGACTAGCCTGGAAATGTGCTTGAGAAGCACCATAGGTCAGAGCAGGAATGGTGCGTGTGCCAGGAGGCACAACAGAGCACCAGGCAGAGAACAGGGCTAGCAGCGGAGCGTAGGCCGAAGCCCAGAGCCGGGTCAAGGAAGAACCTTGAGACTAGCCTGGAAATGTGCTTGAAAAGCACCAAAGGTCAGAGCAGGAATGGTGCGTGTGCCAGGAGGCACAACAGAACACCAAGCAGAGCAAAGGCAAGACATGGCAAAGCAGGCAAAGGCAGAGAACACAGGAAGGACTACAAGTCAAAGCATGAGAGAGACGAAACATGCCACAAAGGACAACACAAGACATGGCACAGGACAAGAGGAAGAATACAAGCACAGAGCGTCTGCAGAGACGCACGACAGGGCAGAGTGCAGGGGCACAGAATATGGGGAGCGACCAAGCAGACCAAGCCGACATGCAGGGAAGCAACACGGTAATCAGGCCCCGACCATAGGAAGGGGTGGTCTGATATAGGGCATTAGCACCTACACTTCCGGGTCAGGACCATGAGGGGATTTCCGGTTCAATTTCTCCAGGATCATAGAAAGCATTGCTAGATCAGACTGGACTGGACCATAGAGAAGGTCACATGATCAGGGGCTCCAGAAACACCGAGAGGCCAGCTGGGCCAGACAGTGCTGGAACATAGGAAAGGTGACATGATCAGGGGCTCCAGAAACACAGAGAGGACTGCTGCCTCAGACAGTGCTGGAAAGGTAATATGATCAGGGTCTTCAGGAACACAGAGGATTGCCACAGGCAGAGCAGAGACAGCTGGTCACACAGCCAAGGCATGCAGCCACGAGGTGAGGTGCGCATGCACACTGCTCCAGGCATCTTGCAGCACAACAGTCACGAGGTGCATGTGCACACTGCTCCAGGGATCTTGCAGCTTAAGACATGAGAGACCTCCAGGGCGCCCGCAGGGACCTGTCACTGGGGGCAAAGCAGCATGCCAGGCATGGTAGGTGTGACAGCACCAAATGCCATCCCTTTTAAATAAAAACACTACTAATTATATTCTTTGGATAAATTTTGGCCACAGTGGACAATTTTATTAACAAACAATAATATAAATCAATTATAAACCATAAATATTAATACAATCTGTATGCAAAGATGAGGGGAGGGTTTTTGGAGCTAAAAGATCTGGCTTTATATTTGGCAAAACAAACGAAACTCGACCACCATGTTACCCTCAGCAGTTCATCACCAGCTCGGGGGCAACATACATCCCGTTCAGGGAAGACTGAACACCAAAAGCTCCCGGGGTAAAACCCCGTCCATAGCCCATCACCAAATGCCAGATCAACCCCACACCATTTCCAACTGCCTGGAATTTACTTACAATTCCATTCCTCTGACCAATCAGCGTCAACTCTAAGAACCCCACCCCCTGCCAAACACAAACAGCCCTGACCACTTCAGGCTCCTGAGTGCACTAATGCCACCAATGCTCTCTCAACCCCCTCACTGTATTGCCAATGCCCACAAATCGATGCCTATCGGTTTTAAATGAACCCCATCTTCCAACCAATAATTTCCAACCCCCGATTCCAATTCAAATTGTCTGACGCTTATACCCCCATTCCTGGATCTGAAACTTGATACTGCCCTATTCAATTTCAGCCTAGCCCTATTAATCCCTTTTAAAGATTTGGCCGCCCTCCACTGTTTCCTAGGTACAATATCCAACCACACAGTCAATACACCTGGAAAAGATTACCACAACCTCAGAAAATCAATATGAATGTCCCTGATCAATTCCCAAACCGGCCTCACTCCCAAGTCATTCCCACACTTATGCATAACCAAAATGTCCGGTGATCTATCCAAACGGGCGGCTCTGGAGAACTCGGACAGGACCCTGCTCCAAACCATCCCCCTAAATCCTAGCCACCGAATTACCACTTGCTCTCTACTAAAACCCAATTGCCTACCGTCCGGCCTTACATCCTCCTGCAACGCCCTCCCAATGCACGAACGAATGTCCAAAGGTTCAAGCTAATAAGGGGTCACCACCTGAAAATACACAACAATAAGCAATTCAAAACATGTGCCTTAAATTCTGCCGGTGTAATTAATGCGGTACATACGTTGAGGATCAGTCCGAACTCCACCTGCCAATTTGCCGTATCGCATCAGCACCTAAGCCAAGACTATCTGTCTCTGAAGCAGCCCCGATCTCAAAAGAGTGTGACCCATAAATACCGGGGGGTAAGGCCCAACTCTTGCAATCCCCTATTGAGAACTGCAATAAACTGGAAACGAGACAAAAATGCCCCCTCCATCTGACACAACAGTGGGACCACCCTCCCTGGCCACAAATGCCAATATGATTCCAAGCACCTTTCCGGGCACATCACTGACCCCTCAACTCTCTCAAGCACCACACATCCACCCCTACCCAACTGATCATTTTTTGACCGCCTCATCCAAAAAACAATGTCCCCCGCCCAGAATTCCACATCTTCTGCCAACAAGCCACCTGTTCTGTCTCTGCTACAAGACACGAGTTCACATATTCGCATTGCCCTAAAAAAGACTAAAGAAAACTGTAGCCTAAACCGCACCAATTCAAAATCACAACAACAAATCATTTCCAAATCTCTACCCAATCTTTCCAACAAGCTGAACGATATTGGTCTCCGCCTGTCAAAACTCTGATTGCCTCTTCTAAGACACCTTAGAGCCTGTTTAACCAAAAATGTCTGTGTGACATCCACCGATCCTTGGAACTTAAAACCAAAGGCAAGTCCGGTAATAAATTTGTTCACCTTAGAAACTGACCAACCCATTTCTGCCGCCTTAGCAACTAGAAATAACACTGCCAATGTCTTATCTTCCTCCAACTCAACCGCAATCCACCGCGATACCCAGCTTCGCCATACTCGCCATGATGCTTCCTATGATGACCAGGTCTGACTCATAACAGACTCCCAAATTAGCCTTCCTGCTTGTCCATAATCACCTGCCACAAGTGCAAAGAGCATTCCGTTCCGAAGGCTTCTGCTTCTGGCACCAACTCCCGGAAACGTTCCCACTGGAAACAAGACACTGCATCCGCTATTGAGTTTTGCACACCTGGCACATGCACCGCACAAATCCAGGCATTCAGCTCAAGGCAACGAAGCACCAGCTCTCTAACCAACTTAATCACAGGGGGAGATGAAGCTGACAAGCTGTTAATTACTGACACCATGCTCATATTGTCTCTCTTATTGGCAAACATTTCTCCCCAAATCGAAAACACTACAACAAAAGGGAACAATTCAAAGAAAGCAAGATTTGCCACACAGTCAAATCATCCCTGTGTTCCTTATTCAAATGAATGAAATGGTGCACCGCACGCACCCCTGCTGTCACCCCAGACAACCTGCGGCAAAATGTTCTGCCCATGGGCATGATCCTGCACACGAAGTTCAACCTGCCCAACAACGACTGCAGCTACTTCAACATCACCTTTTGCAGCTTCCAAATCCTGTTAGCTCCTGCCTAAGTAACAACAATTTGTCCTCTGGTAACCGACACTCCATCCTCTCTGAATCGATTAGTATACCGAGGAAACTCAAAACAGTGCTCAGGCCTTCAGTCCTTTCCTTCGCCTATGGTACCCCAAAACGCTCTGCAATCCACACTATGGCCACTAATACTTTCGTACGTAACAATGAATCCAGAGGACCTATAAACAGGAAGTCATCCAAATAGTGAATGACGGACTGAACCCCGGCAACGTCCCTCACCACCCACTCCATTGTTTGCGACATTCAATACCTTTTTGAACATGAAATTGTACAACCCATCGGCAAACATCTATCCAGGTAGTAACTACCTTTCCATAAACAACCCAACAATGGAATGCTGTCCGGATGAACCGGTAGTAATCTGAAGGCCGATTCAATGTCAGTTTTAGCTAACAAAGCACCCTGGCCGTATATGCGCATGCTCTGCACTGCCGTATCAAAAGATGTTTATTCCACAGAACACAACTCCTGGGCAATACCATCATTAACTGACAGCCCTTTAGGATACGATAAGTGTTGAATCAGCTGAAATTTATTATGCTCTTCTTTCGGCACCAACCCCAAAGGGGAAATGATCACCCCCTCCACTGGCAAAAACTAAAATGGACCTACCATCCTACCAAGTTCCACCTCCTTTTCCAACTTAACATCAACTACCTCCGGATGCAATGTTGCAGACCGCAAATTCCTAACCGAAAACGGAACAACATGACTAGGAGGGGGAATCCTAAAACCTTCTGCAAAACCGTTCATAATAACCATAGCCTTCACCTGATCTGGGTACCTACTTAGAAAGGGGGCCATCTCTAGAAGTCTCCCCGGGCTGTCCCCCTTGACCGGCACTCCTTTTCCTTTTTTAAAACATTTTGAAGCTCCATGTGAGCTCCCATTACAGTGGGAACAGATGTGCTTAAACTTACAGCCGTTGCCGTATTTTCACTGGCCGTCATTAAACTGCTAGCATGTTTCAGATTTGTCCTTTCCTCTCTGCATCCTCTGAGTACCACTTCTGTGTTCTACCTGCTGGTTGATGCTATCTCCCATGAAATGACTGCCCATACCTGGCTGGAGCCATAACTTTCAGCCAAAGCCCAATATCCTTTTGGTCCCACCTAATCTCCGGCCGTACTGCCTTCCGTTGCCTAAACTGCTGTATACTATGAGTTATTTTTAATGGTTTCAACACTCCAATTAATTAATACTAGAGTTGAGCGACTTTTGTTTTTTTTAGGGTCGCGTTTCGTTTCGTGAAACCCGACTTTTCCAAAAGTCGGGTCGAGCAAGATCGTCCGATTATAGGGAAAAGTCGGGGTCGTCCCGAAACACGAAACCCAATGTAAGTCAATGGGGCATAAAAGTCGGCAGTGAGAGGAGGACAGGAAACACACCTACAGTGCCCATTTGAATGCCAAAAGCATCAATTCTTCTTACTTAAGCTTGTCAACCTTAATTAACTTCATAATACAAGTTACGCACTGAAAAATGGGGGTTATTTGGCTAAAGTTGTGGGGGGGTAGGGCTGGCTCCAGGTTTTCATGTGCCCTGGGCGAAAGAGCGCCCCTTTAACATATACCACAACTCATCATGCTCCGATACGGCAGAGAAATAGCGGTATAGTACAATGAAAAATACTTCACTTTTTACATCTCATGACGAGGCCCATCTATTTCTCCATACAGAATCATTGGTCCCATATAATGTTTGAAACAGTATATGATGAGCTCCACATAATGCTACAGTATATGTTGGTCCCCATGGATGAAGCTCCACTGTCTTATGGGCCCAAATAATGCTCCAAACATAATGGGCCCCATTTCTAATGCTCTAGTGTATAATGGGCCCTGTAAATGCTGCTCCAGTGTCTGATGTCCACCTTTGGAATGTTCCAGTGTATGGTGGGCACCATCTATCATTCTCCAGAGTATAGTGCTCCCCAAAAATTGCTGTCCCAACATTGAAAACAATCAAATAAGTCTCCTCGCTAGGGAATCCCTGTACTTGTCTGGACTCCTCGTCGTCCCCATCTTCCATCTCACTGCACAGTATTTCAACTTTGCAAGTGCTGTGATCCTGAGCAAGCAGGGGGGGGCCCACTCATTGGCGACGGCACTGGCACAGGGCCCCTGATAGTACGGAGGTGTGTCTGATGGCGGGTGGGCCGAACCTGCACTTTCATCTGCAGCTTCCTCTTTGTCACCGTGTAAGATGGAACTGTATATGGGAAGGGTAACCTGAGTTTCATCAGGGTCAGATTCAGGCCGTGTAGCGTGCGAGGGGAATGTAGTGGTCTGGGTCAATGTACCAGCAGATTCATCGAGCAGTGGCTGGGCATCAGTGCACTTGTGTCGCCCCCAGAAGTACGGTCGCCACAGTGGCATTACCTTCTTCCTAGGGAGTGTGATGTCATGCTTGGGAGCAACGAATGATCTCTCTAGCAGGTTAACTGATTGGGCGGCGTTATTCCCACGAGTCATGACCCTCCAAACAGCGTTCATGAAGGCAAAGTGTTTGTTTTACGTGGGCAGTATGGTTGCAAAGCTGAACCTTAAAGGAATGTCCAGAAGGGCACCACCAGGAGTGGAGCCTACGGTTAAATTCGACTCCACCTGGGAAACCTCAACCATGCCAGCTACAGAACAGATGCACACATTGCAAGCTTAATTCCGTTAACGAACGAGACTCCGTCATGCCCCGCGGTCCGAGTCCGGCTTACTAGAGGGACACGTGAGGCTCTGGCACATGAGATTGGCCAATAACTGGTGTGTCATGCCATTACATGTCCGTGGCTGCATGTGCGCTACACTGAAAAGGCCAGCGTTTGTCGCTTACAGGTGCAGATAACCCGCTGAACAACGTTAGTGATGGGGATCACTGATGACAATTATTACCCGCGAACAATGATTTCCCAGTAAGTGCAGGTCAACCGCAGTTCCGGAATTAGGCCTAACCGTCATTCCTGAAAAAATGAAAAACTTACGTGTGCAAACCACAGGTGCTGTAGCTTGCTAAACAGCTCGCCAGCCGTTCTCACGCCCAGTATGGATTGCACGTGATTGCACAAAGGTTAGAAAGGGTACCGTATCCCCGGATAACATGTATGGATAGCGTACACATTCAAAATATATGTCTGTACATCAGGAGGCAGGCTCAGACGGTGTTAGGCCCAGTATGGATTGCACGTGATTGCACAAAGGTTAGAAAGGGTACCGTATCCCCGGATAACATGTATGGATAGTGTACACATTCAAAATATATGTCTGTATATCAGGAGGCAGGCTCAGACGGTGTTAGGCCCAGTATGGATTGCACGTGATTGCACAAAGGTTAGAAACGGTACCATATCCCCGGATAACATGTATGGATAGTGTACACATTCAAAATATATGTCTATACATCAGGAGGCAGGCTCAGACGGTGTCAGGCACAGTATGGATTTGACGGCCCAGATTACACAGCGGAGGAGCAGGGAGAGGTAAAGATTGCAAATGCTGGGGCCCTGCCCAAGCAAGGGGGGCCCACTCGTGGGTGTCGGTACTGGCACTGGCCCCTCATAGTACGGCGGTGTGTCTGACGGCGGGTGTGCACCACCACCGTCAGAGACACTTGATTGCACTATGAGGGACCCTGTGCCAGTGCCCGCACCCAAGAGTCGGCCTACCCACCTGTCCAGGGCAACGGCACTCGCACGGTGTCGTGCGCTAGGTGGTGACCCCGGCCATGGGGGGGAGGCAGCACAGTTAGGGAGTTTTAGAAAGTGGCATATGTTGATGTTGGACATTCAGCTGATGCAAAAGGCGAAATAGGTCAAGTCCCCGGAAGTGGTGGACCAAAGCAAGCCATTTTTCTGTCACCCTATGTGTCATCAGGGGAAGGTGGGACAAAATCCTTGGAAACCCATGCATGGTTCATTTTAATGAAGGTTAGATCATCCACATTTTGGGTTGACAGACGGGTCCTTTTTTCTGTCAGGATTGATCCAGCTGCACTGAAGACTCTTTCCGATAGCACACTTGCAGCTGGGCAAGCGAGCTCCTGTAAGGCATATTGGGCCAATTCAGGCCAGGTGTCCAGTTTAGCGGCCCAATAGTCAAAGGGGAATGACCTGTGTGGGAGAACATCGATATGGGAGGAAAAGTAGTTTGTAACCATAGTTGACAACTGCTGTCTCCTGTCACTTTCCATCGATGCAGTATTACCAGTTGTGTGAGCGGTATTTGAAAAATCAGTCCACAACATTGTCATGAAACCCCTGTCTCCAACGCCACTTCTGCTGTGTGCACCACGAACACCTCTGCCAAGCTGCCCCCGGCCCGTACGGCTCGTGTGAGAACCATCACCGCTGCTGTGTGCTGGGAATGCCTCAAGCAACCGATTTACCAGAGTTGCTTGTTTATTAGCCAATATTAGGTCAAGGTTCTCCTGTGGCATGATGTTTTGTAATTTGCCTTTATAGCGTGGATCCAGGATGCTGGCCAACCAGTAGTCATCATCGTTCATCATTTTGGCAATGCGTGGGTCCCTTTTTAGGATCTGCAAGGCATAATCTGACATGTGGGCCAATGTTCCCGGTGTCAATGATGCACTGCGAGTGCTGGTTGGAGGAGCACTTTCTGGCAAATCCACATCCCTCCAGTCACGCACAAACCCTGTACCAGACCTTGCCACGCCAACATTTTCACTTGCCCCACAAGATGCATCCTCCTCCCCTAAGTAATCATCCCCATCATCCTCCTCCTCCTCCTCTTCTTCCTCCACCTCGTCCAGGAGAGGTCCCTGAGCAGACAATGGCTGAATGTCATCAAGGATTCCCTCCTCCTCTTCCTCCTCATCAACATTGGCTGCAGACGCCTGCTCCTTAAGGTGCGTCAAAGTTTGCATGAGCAGACGCATAAGTGGGATGCTCATGCTTAGGATGGCGTCGTCTGCGCTTACCAGCCGTGTGCATTCCTCAAAACACTGAAGGACTTTACAGAGGTCTTTCAGCTTCGACCACTGCACACCTGTCAACTCCATGTCTGCTCTCAAAGTGCCTGGCCGTGTATCCTCCCACAAATGCATTATGGCCTGCCTCTGCTCGCACAGCCGCTCCACTATGTGCAGGGTGGAGTTCCACCTTGTTGCAATGTCGATAATGAGGCGGTGGTTGGGAAGGTGGAGCAATCGCTGCAGCTTCTGCATACGAACGGAGTGTGCAGGCGACCGGCGGATGTGCGAGCACAGTCTTCGCACCTTCTGGAGCAGGGCTGTTAACTCCGGATAATTTTTGAGGAAGCACTGCACCACCAGGTTCAAGGTGTGAGCCAAGCAAGGTATATGGCTGAGTTTTGAAAGGGCTATGGCTGCCACAAAATTACGGCCGTTATCACTAACTACCTTGCCTGCCTCAAGATGTACACTGCCCAGCCATGACTCAGTTTGTCGCTTCAAGTACTCGGCCAGCACCTCGGCGGTGTGTCTGTTGCCCAAACACATCATCTGCAACACAGCCTGCTGGCGCTTTCCACTAGCTGCTCGATAGGGGGACACATCGTGTGCAACAGTGGCAGCTGCAGATGGAGTGCTCGTACGACTGCGCTCTGTGGACGAGCTTTCGCTTCTGGAGGAGGAGGAGGAGGAGGAGGAGGGTCGAACGCCTACAGCCAACTGTTTCCTATACCGTGGGCTAGGCAGCACTGTCCCACCACCGCTGTCCCCTGTGGACCCTGCATCCACCACATTAAACCAGTGCGCAGTGATGGACACGTAACGGCCCTGGCCATGCCGACTGGACCATGCATCAGTTGTGAGGTGCACCTTTCCGCTCACTGACTGCTTGAGTGCATGGACAATGCGGTCTTTCACATGATGGTGGAGGGCTGGGATGGCTTTGCGAGAGAAGAAGTGGCGACTGGGTAGGTCATAGCGTGGTACTGCATAGGCCATGAGTTCGCGGAAAGCTGTGCTTTCCACCAACCGGAAGGGCATCATCTCAAACGAGATTAGTTTGGCAATGTGGGCGTTCAAACCCAGTGTACGCAGATGAGAGACTGAGTACTTTCTTGACCTACTCATAGTGTCTGGCGAGGGTGAGCTGGACTTGAGAGCTGCATATGGTGGAAGTAGCGGTGGACAGGGCGGACTGAGAGAGGGTTGATGATGGTGATGGAGTTGGTGTTCTTTCTGATGGCCTAGAATCAGTCTTTCGTTGATATAACAGTGGGATTCCCTGACTGCTGTGGCCTTGCAATGACACCTCAACATTTGCTGCTGTGCTAACCGGTGGGCTTACAGTGGGGGAAACAATGTAGCGTTGCTGACTACCTTCGTTGTGATCAGTTGCACATGTGGCACTTGAGGTTTGGTGTTGTGTCCACGCTTGCAAGTGCATGCTGGTTAAATGTCTAAGCATGCAACTGGTATTCAAATTTTTCAGATTTTTCCCTCGGCTAAAGGTCTTTGCACACTTCTTACAGATAACCTTGGCCTGATCATGAGGATTTTGTTCAAAAAGTGCCACACTGCACTCTTCCTACTTTGGCAGACATTTTGCGGCCTAGCACGCTGTGATCTTTTGACCCTCTGGACAAGCTGTCCAGCAACTCTTTTGATGTTTGGAACCTGTCTTTGGAGTGCTCCGGGCCTGCCAGATAACAGCTGTTGCGATGTCGATGTCTGCTGTGGATGCTCCTCATCTGAGCTATTGGAAGCAGCACCCTCTTCCCCCAATGGATGCCAATCTGGGTCAACAACTGGGTCATCCATCACCTCCTCTTCTATGTCATGTGCACCTTCCTCTGTGTCACCGTGTATGGTGGTATAGTGTGCGGGAAGGGGCACCTGAGTCTCATCAGGGTCAGAATCTGGCTCTGTACACTGTGAGGACAATGTAGTGCTCTGAGTGAATGTACCAGCAGAATCATCCATCAGCGGCTGTGCATCAGTGCACTCCATGTCAGATTCATCTTGGCCTGGGTAATTCACCATTTCACTTGATAATCCAGGCATGGTATGTGAAAACAGCTCCATGGAGTAATCAGTAGTATGGCCTGCGTCATCCTTCAATCTTGGTTGGGGTGAAGGACACAAGGAAAGGTGTGGTTCATGAACATGAGCCTCCAATGACGACTCAGTGCTTTTACTTTTTACAACTGAAGAAGAGGAGGCGATAGAGCTGGAGGCTGAGTCAGCAATGTAAGACAAAACTTTTTCCTGATGCTCTGGCTTTAAAAGCGGTTTGCCAACTCCTAGAAAACTAAGCGTTCGAGGCCTTATGTAGCCAGACGATGACGCAGGCTCAAAACCTCCTGCATTTGGTCCTATTTTGCTCTTGCCACTACCATCAGATCCACCACCAACACCATCATTACCAGCTGCCAACCCCCGCCCAATTCCACGGCCTCTTCCACCAGCCTTCCTCATTTTTGGTAGAAATGTAGACAAAATCCAACAAACTATATAGTAATGCAAAACAAGGTACAAGGTGTCTATAGGACAGGGGAGATTTTGAATTTCTGCAGACACTTGTGGACACTGGACACTTTTGGATTGTGTGAGGCCCACTGATATCTGAGCGCTATGTCACTGGCTCGATGGCACAGCTGTGACAAAAGTGACAAGAGGATAAGGGAGATTTTGAATTTCTGCAGACACTTGTGGACACTGGACACTTTTGGATTGTGTGAGGCCCAATGAATATCTGAGCGCTATGTGACAGGCTCGATGGCACAGCTGTGACAAAAGTGACGAGAGGATAAGGGAGATTTTGAATTTCTGCAGACACTTGTGGACACTGGACACTTTTGGATTGTGTGAGGCCCACTGATATCTGAGCGCTATGTCACAGGCTCGATGGCACAGCTGTGACAAAAGTGACTAGAGGATAAGGGAGATTGGATTGCTTTTAAAAAAGCAGTTTGCAGAGCAGTGGGTAAACAGCAATGCCAGCCTGTCAGGAAGCCTTAAAAGGCAGCCCAACAACCAACACCACTGATACACCACAATATAGCCTCCCCTTGCACTGCACACACAGTGACTGGTGTGTTGTGCAGGCCAAATCGCTAGCAGCAGAAGCAGTTTTTTTTTCTTCTCAGCAGGACAAAAAAAAAAATTGGGATTGCTTTTAAAAAAGCAGTTTGCGGAGCAGTGGGTAAACAGCAATGCAGGAATGTCAGGAAGCCTTAGAAGGCAGCCCAACAACCAACACCACTGATACACCACTATATAGCCTCCCCTTGCACTGCACACACAGTGACTGGTGTGTTGTGCAGGCCAAATCGCTAGCAGCAGAAGCAGTTTTTTTGTCTTCTTCCCTGCCTAACGCTCTCCCTACAGAATCAGCAGCAACCTCTCCCTATACTGAGATCAGCAGAAGTAAGATGGCGGTCGGCGTGCACGCCCTTTTATACCTCCTGTGACGCCCACCAAAGCAAGCCAATCACTTGCATGCCCTTCTGAAAGATGGTGGTGACCCCTGCCTATGTCATCACGTTGCCCACAGTGTCCGTGGATCCTGATTGGCTGAAAAAGAGCACAAAACAAACTTTTGAAACGCGACTTTGGCGCGTAAGTCGCCGACCTCGTGGCCGACCTCATCCTACGGTCGGGTTTCGTTTCATGAAACCCGACTTTGCCAAAAGTCGGCGACTTTTGAAATTTTTCGACCCGTTTCGCTCAACTCTAATTAATACCAACTATTGATATAGTTTCAATCAGCTCTTTGAACCTTCCTAGATGGTCATTGAAACTTGTTTCAACGAGATGGTCAAATTGTCCAAGCAGAGCAAACAACTGGCTTACACTTATCTACCAACAAAGGACCTTCATTGCCATAATTAGGTTATCTTGTGCTCCGAAGCCCCTCCTCCAGCTTGCTGTATTTTTGCTATGTGGCACACAGGATGCCCCCTCCTCCAGCTTCCTGTATTATATACTGGTTAAAACAGGTATTGAGGGGATGTGTTTATAGCCAATGGACAATAGACTGGTGACATCATTCCCCATATGGTGGGGCTGGACACACCTTTTAGCTGGACATTTTAAAAGAACTAGGACACATGTTCTCTGGCTCTCTTGGCTCTTGGAGGATGACTGGTCGACGTCTATCTGAATAATGTGACGTATGAATAATGCTTGTTTCTGATTAATGCATTTGTATTTATAGTTTTATATTGTTTATTATTTGATCTTATCACTTATTAAGTAAATCAATTTAGTAAATTCAGTTCTTGTGTGAGCATTTTTTTATTCATCACAATCCATTGGAACCCTTACAATACAACTGCTCATCATACCGTAGCCATGTCTGACCCCCATATGTACGGTGCGCCTCCCCTATCTTGTCCAGATAGCAAAACAATCCCAAGCAATTCTCAGGAAACTTCTCCCTTATGACGCTTGCCAGTATCGCAAATGCCTGCAACCAGTTAACAAATGTCTGCGGAATTCAGCCACCAGCTCCAATTTTCCTCTTCCTCCTTCTTAGAAAAGTTTAATTTGGATAAAGGGAAGAAAGACAATACTAAGGGGAGGAGGGAGAAAATCTCCACATACTCATCCTGTCAAATCTTTTCCTTCACTTCTTTCTTTAAATGTGCTCCCAGAGGGCCTTCAAAACACACAAAAACCTCACTCCTCGCTCTATCATCCAACTTTACCGCATCCCCCATCTCCTTTTCCATCTGAACTGACACTGATACACCCGAAGATGCCACCTCTGCCCCCCCACTTGGCCTCAACGACTCATTCCCGAACTGAGACCCAGACCTCATCACTGGCAGCCATGCTCCCAGCGCCGACGTCCTGGCCCTGCTCGCTGCACCGCCCACTAATCTCCTTAGAATTTGCGACATACTGTGCAAAATATCCCTAAGACCCGGCACCTCTGCCCTGCTGTCATGCTCGCGCCTTGGCAGAATGGCGCGAGCCGGGGGGTTGTGGCCCCACTGAGCCACAAACCAGACTACCCTGGAAGGGGCGTGACTACGACAGCTACCTCGGTCTTCGCTGGAGCCTCTGATGGTGAGGTCAGGCTTGTGCAGCAGATAGCTGTCGGGTGCCACTCCAGGGGGGTGTCTGGCTGTGGCTGCTGATCCCACTCGGGGACAAGTCACTAGGACAGGTGTGACTAACAGGCAGGCAGAAACACAGGGCAAGCAGGCATGGCTGAGACACAGGGCAAGCAGGCATGGCTGAGACACAGGGCAAGCAGGCACGGCTTGGAGACACAGGGCAAGCAGGCACGGCTTGGAGACACAGGGCAAGCAGGCACGGCTTGGAGACACAGGGCAAGCAGGCACGGCTTGGAGACACAGGGCAAGCAGGCACGGCTTGGAGACACAGGGCAAGCAGGCACGGCTTGGAGACACAGGGCAAGCAGGCACAGCTTGGAGACACAGGGCAAGCAGGCACGGCTTGGAGACGAGACACAGGGCAAGCAGGCACGGCTTGGAGACACAAGGCAAGCAGGCACGGCTTGGAGACACAGGGCAAGCAGGCACAGCTTGGAGACACAGGGCAAGCAGGCATGGCTTGGAGACAAAGGACAAGTAGGCACGGCTTGGAGACACAGGGCAAGCAGGCACAGCTTGGAGACACAGGGCAAGCAGGCATGGCTTGGAGACACAGGGCAAGCAAGCACGGTATATGAGGGAATGGTAGAGACCTTGTCACACAGCAGGTACCAGTACTGATTTAGGCAGGAAGGAGTGGAATATGAAGAAACAGGTTTGGACCTGTTCACACAGGAGGTGCAGGTATGGATACAGGCAGGAAGGAGTGGAATATGAAGGAACAGGTTTGGACCTGTTCACACAGAAGGTGCAGCTATGGATACAGGCAGGAAGGAGTGGAATACGAAGGAACTGCAGGAGTGCGGAGTAAGCTGAACCACAAGGTCTGCGGAGAGAAGCTGCAGCAAGAGGTTCTGCAGCGGCAGCAGGAGCGGAGCAAAGCTGAACCACAAGGTCAGTGGAGAGAAGCTGCAGCAAGAGGTTCTGCAGCAGCAGAGCAAAGCTGAACAACACGGTCTGCGGACAGAAGCTGCAGCAAGAGGTTCTGCAGCGGCAGTAGGAGCGGAGCAAAGCTGAACCACAAGGTCTGTGTAGAGAAACTGCAGCAAGCGGTTCTGCAGTAGCAGAGCTAAGCTGAACCACAAGGTCTGTGGAGAGAAGCTGCAGCAAGAGGTTCTGCAGCAGCAGGAGAGGAGCAGGCAGAGCTGCAAGGATGCAGCGGCACAGACAGAGCAGCAAGGGTGCAGAGGCTCAGACGGGGATGACACAAGGAAAGACACAGCAGCGAAGGAAGCCAAAGACAAGGAGGCAGGGGTAAGACAGACTTCAGACAAGGTACAGGGACAAAGACTCAAGGACCAGGATATTCTGCCTCCTGGCAGGCGGAAGGACGAGTAAACACAAAGCTAGGACCAAGACACAGAGACCAGGATATACAGCCTCCTGGAGGGCAGACAAAGAACACAAAGCAAGGCTAAGAGTATTCTTACAGAGAAGAAGATACACAGAACAGGGCCTGGCTTCCTCAGCAGCAAGATACTAACTGAGTATAGACATTGCACAGGCCATGTTCAGTGGGTTTGGCGGATCTAAATAGTCGAGGGCTCTAGGTAATTGGTCAGTGACAGATTGAACAAGTGTACCCTGACTGCATAAGAACCAGAGAGTTCTGGTGCCGCCCCCCTATACACAAATAGCCAGAAAGCATACAGGAGAACAGAGACACAGAGCACAGGACAGGCAGCAAACAGAATTCACAGCATGACCCGGAGCAGTGAGTAAGTTGGTGTGCGGTGGAAGGGAGGCCATGCATTGATGCCAGCAGGGTTGTTACAGTACCCCCCCTTTACGGCCCCTCTTCCTCAAGCCTGCCAGAATGACCTGAAGAAGGAGTATTGCTGTGAGTTCATTTTCCCCTTCACCATTGAGGTCTGATGAACTCCCTCTTCTGGTGAAGGAAGGTAGTGAGGCTGATTACCAACCACCTGGGCAGGATGATGATGACTGGGTGACGGGAATTACTGACTGGATATAAGGCAGCTGATGCCCTTCTGCCTTGCTGGTGATCTCTCTGAGGGATTCTAGGAGACCAGTCTGATTCCTGCTCCTCAAAAGCTAAGTTTTCTGCTCTACTTTTTGCATTTGTGTTTTGGTTTTGTTTTGCATTGTTTTCCTTGATTTCTGCCATTCCCTGTTGGGGTGAGCTGAATTCCTTTTTGTTCTGTCTTCAGAAAATACCTGAGCACTGATATAGTCTTTTTGAAGCCTAGCGTCTTCAGGGCTTTTTTCCCTATCAGCTGTTGGCTCTTGTTTTGATAGGGTTTTGGCGGATTACAGACAGCAGCTTTTCTATCCTGTCCTATCTAGTTAACTTGGGCCCCATCATTTGCTCAGCCTATCTTTCTATCTGTGTGAGTGTTTTTCATCTTGCTTCACCGTCATTATATGTTGGGGGCTGCCTTTTGCTTTGGGGTCTGCTCTGGGGCAGTTTAGATTTCCCTTTCTGTCTTTAGGCTATGTAGTTCTCCGGCTGTGATCGAGGAGTCTAGGGCACCATAGGAACCCCCCATGGCTACTGCTAGTTGTTGTTGATAGGTTCAGAGATCTGCAATCCGATAGCTGCCAACTTGCATGGGCAACAAACAAGGAGAATTGGAACTACTAACACAGGAAAAGAAATATGATGTCATTGGAATCACTGAAACTTGGTGGGACAATACACATGATTGGAATACAAGACTAGAAGGATACAACTTATTTGCAAGAAACAGACTTGATAAACGAGGAGGGGTGTCGCATTGTATGTTAGAAACGCGTATATCTGCACAGAGATTGAAGCTTCAGAGACTGGGAGTTCTGTGGAAACTGTTTGGGTAAGAATACAAGGACAGAACAATGGAAAGGACACCATTGTAGGCATTTACTACAGGCCGCCTGTGCAAGCTGAAGCTATGGATGAACTCTTTATGCATCAAATGGCCAAGTTCTCCAAAAAATATGACATAGTTGTCATGGGAGATTTCAACTATCCAGACATTTGTTGGGAATCTCTCTCAGGCAAAACTAACAGGTCAAGGAAATTCTTATCCTCTCTTGCTGACAACTTTATCTTCCAAAAGGTAAGGGAGAAAACAAGGGGAACTGCTACCTTGGATCTAATCCTTATAAACAGGGAGGAAATGGTTGAGGAGGTAAAAGTGGCTGGGACCCTAGGAGGTAGCGACCATGCTATTTTAGAATTTTGGATAACTAGAGGCGGAAGACCTGTGAAGACTCAGACGTCAAGGTTAGATTTCAGAAAGGCAGATTTTAAGGGATTCAGAAAGAGAATTGGAGGGATCCAATGGCTGGATATCCTTAAAGACAAAAATGTCCAGGAAGGATGGGAAATCTTGAAAAATGAAATTCTCAAAGCACAGTTGTTAACAATTCCGAAAAGAGGGAAGAATAGGAAGCAGTTAAGGAAACCAGGATGGATGAACACAGAACTTAAGCACATGCTAAAAAGGAAGAAAAAAATGTTTATAAAATGGAAAGAGGGAGGCATATCTAAAGAAGAATATAATGCTGTCTGCAGAACCTGCAGGGCACAAATCAGATTAGCTAAAGCTGACAATGAATTGAGGCTTGCAAGAGATGTCAAAAGCAATAATAAAGGATTTTGGGGATATGTCAAAAGTAAAAGAAAAGTCAAAGATGCTATAGGATTTTTACAGGATGAAAATGATGAAATGGTAAGACAGGATGTTGAGAAGGCTGAACTTTTAAATTCCTATTTTGCATCTGTTTTCTCTCAGAAAGGAAATGTAACATCAACTGTTATTCACTGTCCTATTAAGGGAATAGAAGAATCCAGGATATCTATAAACAGAAAGATAGTGAGGAAACACTTAGCTAGCCTAAATGAATTCAAGTCTCCAGGTCCAGATGAATTACACCCCAGAGTACTGAAGGAGATAGCAGAAGAAATTTTTGAACCCCTCTCTATAATCTTTGAAAATTCTTGGAGAACAGGAGAAGTGCCAGAAGACTGGAGAAGAGCAAATGTTGTTCCTATCTTCAAAAAGGGGAAGAAGGTGGACCCAGGTAACTATAGGCCGGTGAGTCTGACTTCTATACCAGGAAAGATCTTTGAACAAATTATTAAACAACATGTATGTCAATACCTGGATAAGAATGAAGTGATTAAACAGAGTCAGCATGGGTTTGTAACTAATAAGTCATGTCAGACTAACTTAATTTCCTTCTATGATGGTATCACTGATTGGGTGGATCAAGGAAATGCTGTAGATATAGTATATCTTGACTTCAGCAAAGCATTTGACAAAGTCTCTCATACAATCCTTATTGAAAAAATGATTAAGTATGGAATGGACAAGGCAACTGTTAGGTGGATTCATAACTGGCTTAGTGATCGGACCCAAAGAGTGGTCGTAAATGGCTGCATATCCAGTTGGAAGAATGTCTCAAGTGGGGTACCACAGGGCTCTGTCCTGGGCCCTGTATTGTTCAACATCTTTATCAACGATTTAGATGAAGGAATTGAGGGTAAACTGATTAAATTTGCTGATGACACAAAGCTAGGAGGGATAGCTAATACTAGAGAAGAGAGAGAGAGGATTCAAAAAGATTTAAATAAACTGGAGAAGTGGGCAGCAACTAACAGAATGGTTTTTAACAGGGAGAAATGCAAAGTACTAAATCTGGGCAATAAAAATGGAAAAAGCATATATAGAATGGGAGGAATAGGGCTAAGTGACAGCACATGTGAAAAAGACTTGGGTATACTAATAGATCACAGACTGAATATGAGTCAACAGTGTGATGCAGCAGCAAAAAAGGCAAATGCAATTCTAGGATGTATTAACAGAAGCATACAGTCTAGATCACGTGAAGTCATTATTTCCCTCTACTCCTCTTTGGTCAGACCTCATCTGGAATATTGTGTCCAGTTTTGGGCACCACATTTTAAAAAAGACATCAACAAACTGGAGCAAGTTCAGAAAAGAGCGACCAGAATGGTGACCGGTCTGCAAACCCTGTCTTATGAGGAAAGGTTGCAGGATTTGGGAATGTTTAGTTTGCAAAAGAGAAGACTGAGAGGAGACTTAATAGCTGTCTACAAATATCTAAAGGGCTGTCACATTGTAGAAGGATCAACTTTATTCTCATTTGCACAAGGAAAGACTAGAAGCAATGGGATGAAACTGAATGGGAGGAGACACAGATTAGATATTAGAAAAAACTTTTTGACAGTTAGAGTGATCAATGAGTGGAACAGGCTGCCACGAGAAGTGGTGAGTTCTCCTTCAATGGAAGTCTTCAAACAGAGGCTGGACAGACATCTGACTGGGATGATTTAGCGAATCTTGCTTTGAGCAGGGGGTTGGACCAGATGGCCCAGGAGGTCCCTTCCAACTCTACGATTCTATGATTCTATGATTCTATGATTCTCTGGTTTTCTGGACTTAGCTAGTATTTCTGTTTTTGCCTCCTACGGTGACTCATTCATAACAGAATCACCAGCCATACCGCAGATCCTAGGGTACTCAATAGCAGGAAAGAATTGTAAAAAAAAAAAAAAGGTGTGTATATTTTTTCCTCTATATCTTTGAGGTCGTAGGGGGAATTTTTTTTTCTCTCAATGGAGATAAAGCAATTGTCTGATCGTGTGGAGCAGCTCGCTGCGGAAGCGCGGGGAATTTCCGCCTACCTTGCTCATTCACATGCTGCTGAACCAAAGATCCCTAATCCTGATGTGTTTTTTGGGGATCGGTCTAAATTTTTGAATTTCAAAAATAATTGTAAATTATTTTTTGCCTTGAAGCCTAACTCGTCAGGGAGCTCCGCACAGCAGGTTAAAATTGTTATCTCTTTGCTGCGTGGCGATCCCCAGGATTGGGCGTTTTCTTTGAAACCAGATGATCCTATTCTGTCTAATGTGAACACATTTTTTCAAGCCTTGGGGTTGTTGTATGATGAACCTAATGCTATTGATCAGGCTGAAAAGACCCTGTTGGCATTGAGCCAGGGTCGAGATTCTGCAGAATTGTACGGTCAAAAATTCCGAAAGTGGGCGGTCCTTACTACCTGGAATGATAATGCCTTGGCAGCTCTCTTTCGGAAGGGTTTGTCAGAAGCCGTAAAAGATACTATGGTGGAATTTCCTGTTCCCTCTGGTCTTGACGATTCTATGTCATTAGCCATTCAGGTTGATCGGCGTTTACGTGAACGCAGGACTTCATGAGAGGTGTTGCCACCTGTTGAACAAATGTCTGAACCTATGCAATGTGATAGAGTTTTGTCCAGGGAGCAACGTCAGGAGTTCAGAAGGCGTAATGAGCTGTGTTTTTTTGTGGAGATGCCTCGCATATTATTTCTGTCTGTCCTAAACGAGAGAAACGTTTTGCACACACGTTTTCTGTGGGTGGTGTTCAACCTAAGTTTCTTCTGGCAATTACTCTGATCTGCTCCCTGTCCACATTTTCCACCAAGGCTTTTGTGGATTCGGGAGCAGCCCTGAGCCCAATGGACTTGGATTTTGCTAAACGTTGTGGATTTCCGATGACACCTCTGCGGTCGCCTATCCCTTTGAGGGGGATTGATGCTACTCCTTTGGCGAAAAATAAACCTCAGTTTTGGAACCAGGTGGTAATGCGGGTCGCCCCAGACCATCAAGAAAATTGCAGATTTTTGGTGTTGCATAATTTGCATGATACCATTGTTCTGGGGTTTCCCTGGTTGCAAATTCATAATCCAGTTTTGGATTGGAAATCTGTGTCTGTGGTGAGTTGGGGTTGTCGGTGTGCCCTTAGTGAGGCTCCGGTTTTTTCCACCTCTCCTCAGTCGCATGATGTTCCTGACTATTTGGCGGACTTTTATGATGTATTTAGTGAGAATGAGTCTGCGTCTTTGCCTCCTCATTGGAGTTATGACTGTGCAATTGAACTGAGCCCGGGGTGTAAATTTCCCAAGGGTCGGCTCTTCAATTTATCTGTACCCGAGCACGAGGCTATGCGATCCTATATTAAGGAGGCGTTGGAGAAGGGTCATATTAGACCATCCTCTTCACCCTTAGGTGCCGGGTTTTTTTCGTAGCCAAAAAGGATGGTTCATTAAGGCCTTGTATTGATTATCGTGCCCTCATCAAAATTACTATTAAATATCAGTATCCGTTACCCCTGATTTCGGATCTATTCTCCAGAGTTAAAGGTGCTTGCTGGTTTACCAAGCTTGACCTCAGGGGGGCGTATAATCTTATCTGCATTAAGCATGGGGATGAATGGAAGATGGCGTTTAATACTCCGGAGGGACATTTTGAGTGGATATAAGGCAGCCGACGCCCTTCTGCCTTGATGGTGATCTCTCTGAGGGATTCTAGGAGACCAGTCTGATTCCTGCTCCTCAAAAGCTAAGTTTTTTGCTCTACTTTTTGCATTTGTGTTTTGGTTTTGTTTTGCATTGTTTTCCTTGATTTCTGCCATTCCCTGTTGGGGTGAGCTGAATTCCTTTTTGCTCTGTCTTCAGAAAATACCTGAGCACTGATATAGTCTTTTTGAAGCCTAGCGTCTTCAGGGCTTTTTTCCCTATCAGCTGTTGGCTCTTGTTTTGATAGGGTTTTGGCGGATTACAGACAGCAGCTTTTCTATCCTGTCCTATCTAGTTAGCTTGGGCCCCATCATTTGCTCAGCCTATCTTTCTATCTGTGTGAGTGTTTTTCATCTTGCTTCACCGTCATTATATGTTGGGGGCTGCCTTTTGCTTTGGGGTCTGCTCTGGGGCAGTTTAGATTTCCCTTTCTGTCTTTAGGCTATGTAGTTCTCCGGCTGTGATCGAGGTGTCTAGGGCACCGTAGGAACCCCCCACGGCTACTGCTAGTTGCTGTTGATAGGTTCAGGGGTCTGCAATCCGATAGCTGCCAACTTCTCTGGTTTTCTGGACTTAGCTAGTATTTCTGTTTTTGCCTCCTACGGTGACTCATTCATAACAGAGTATGGAACCACACACAGTCCAGGCTGACACGATTCTCTTCAGGTAGGAAGGAGTATGTGGGCCATCAGGAATCCTAGCGTGCCAAGTCTCTTGGTGTCCAACAAAGTCAGCTTCCAACACAGATGGTACAATGACTTCTTCCTCCTGATTGGCAGAAAGCAGGGACTTGGAAGCTTCAGACTTCACCCCTACATCAGCCGGCCAGCTAGAACCTGAAGACACCTTCACCGAGTACATTTTTAGCCCATTATCCCAAGAAAATTTGACCACCTCCTCCAGGTGGGTGGGAAACAGAGATACATAGGCCATTGTTTCCACCTCTACATCCACCTGCCACATGGAAGCTGGAGGCATACATACAGGGAGCCATTTCCGCCTGTTACCCTGAAAAAAATGGACTACCTCCTCCTGGTTAGAGGTTGAGTGAAGCTCTGTCTTGGGACCTTCACCACTAGGCCACAGGGAAGCTGAAGGCATACACTCTGGATCCATCTTCAGCCCTTTATCCTGGGGAAGACAATCAAGAGGCAGGGATGCTCCAGTGAGCAGATGACAGGTATAGTCGCTGGGGATGTGTGAGGAGACTGAGACCGCCTCCCCCTCTTCAGAGGCATCCTCACACCTTGATTCGGCGACTAGCGAATCAGGCGAAGAAGACGACCTTGCTGATTGAATGCAATTCAAGGGAACCAGACACCTCTTGTCACTTGGTTGTTTCAAGTGCGGCGCCCTGCTGGGTCTCCAGACGTAAATGGGCACAAGGATCTCTGGTTCAGAATGACCCATGGGCATACCAGTCAACAAGTGGAAGATGAACTTCTTCATGTAGAAAGCTCCGACCTGGAGCTGTAGTTGTCCTTGTAGGACTAAACTGTTCTCCAATAGGGCTCGGCCACCTCGAGACCACGCCAACGTTGGCTTTGGGAGCTGTATGACAGAGACCACTCACTGACTCCGTATGGCTGGCGGTTCATACACACCAAAGCTCCCTGAAGGCAGAGAAACAGTCATTAGCTTCACAGGACAGAGACCATCAGGATGTTCCTTCACCAGACCAGATTGTGGCTGCAAGCTTGCCAGCCGCTTTTTCTTAGATGGCTTGGATCTTACACGGGAGGCCGACTTGGCAGGCTGTGGAACAGGAGTGTCAGGGACGGTCACAGGTGGTTGAGACGATTCACCCACAGGTTCCTCTTGTCTGGTCTGCCTCTGAAAGCTTGGAGGGGAAGACTTTTCAAGAGCAGCTAGACGAGGCATGTCGAACACTTTACGGAAGGCCACCAGGAAGGCCCCCAGGCTCATGACGACAGGGTCCCCTGCTTCCCAAAGGGGACAGATCCACATCAAGGCATCACCAGCTAGGTAGGACATGATGTATCCCTCCTTGACCCGGTCAGAGGGGAAACAAGCTGCATTCTGCAGGATGTAGTGCAGGCACTTTTTCAGGAACCCTTGGCACTCTTTAGGGTGCCCATAGAACCTAGGCAGGTCTGCTGCGTCGTGCTCTTCATAGGCCAGGATCTACTCATAGATGGTCTTGGAGACTATGAGTGGTTCAGAAGTCTCAACAAACGGAGCCACACAGGGCAGAACAAATTCTTCCGGTTGCTCATACTGGCAGGACAAAAGTTCATGACGCTCTGTGAGCGGAAGGACATGGGACTTAGCGGGGACCATGGCCTGTGCAAACTGTCACGCTCGTGCCATGGCTGAATGGCGCAAGTCGGGGGGTTGTGGCCCCACTGTGCCACAAACCAGACTACCCTGGAAGGGGCGTGACTAAGACAGCTACCTCGGTCTTCGCTGGAGCCTCTGATGGTGAGGTCAGGCTTGTGCAGCAGATAGCTGTCGGGTGCCACTCCAGGGGGTGTCTGGCTGTGACTGCTGATCCCACTCGGGGACAAGTCACTTGGACAGGTGTGACTAACAGGCAGGCTGAAACACAGGGCAAGCAGGCACGGCTGAGACACAGGGCAAGCAGGCACGGCTTGGTACACTGGCAGGCAGGCACGGCTTGGAGACACAGGGCACGCAGGCACAGCTTGGCGACACAGGGCAAGCAGGCACGGTATATGATGGACCAGGTAGAGACCTGTTCACACAGCAGGTACCAGTACTGATACAGGCAGGAAGGAGTGGAATATGAAGAAACAGGTTTGGACCTGTTCACACAGGAGGTGCAGGTATGGATACAGGCAGGAAGGAGTGGAATATGAAGGAACAGGTTTGGACCTGTTCTCACAGGAGGTACAGGTATGGATACAGGCAGGAAGGAGTGGAATATGAAGGAACAGGTTTGGACCTGTTCACACAGGAGGTACAGGTATGGATACAGGCAGGAAGGAGTGGAATATGAAGGAACAGGTTTGGACCTGTTCTCACAGGAGGTGCAGGTATGGATACAGGCAGGAAGGAGTGGAATATGAAGGAACAGGTTTGGATCTGTTCACACAGGAGGTGCAGGTATGGATACAGGCAGGAAGGAGTGGAATATGAAGGAACCGCAGGAGTGCAGAGTAAGCTGAACCACAAGGTCTGCGGAGAGAAGCTGCAGCAAGAGGTTCTGCAGCGGCAGCAGGAGCGGAGCAAAGCTGAACCACAAGGTCAATGGAGAGAAGCTGCAGCAAGAGGTTCTGCAGCAGCAGAGCAAAGCTGAACCACAAGGTCTGTGGAGAGAAGCTGCAGCAAGAGGTTCTGCAGCAGCAGAGCTAAGCTGAACCACAAGGTCTGTGGAGAGAAGCTGCAGCAAGAGGTTCTGCAGCAGCAGGAGAGGAGCAGGCAGAGCTGCAAGGGTGCAGCGGCACAGACAGAGCAGCAAGGGTGCAGAGGCTCAGACAGGGAGGACACAAGGAAAGACACAGCAGGGAAGGAAGCCAAAGATGAGGAGGCAGGGGCAGGACAGAGTTCAGACAAGGTACAGGGACAAAGACTCAAGGACCAGGATATTCTGCCTCCTGGCAGGTGGAAGGATGAGTAAACAGAAAGCTAGGACCAAGACACAGAGACAAGGATATGCAGCCTCCTGGAGGGCAGGCAAAGAACACAAAGCAAGGCTAAGAGTATTCCTACAGAGAAGGAGATACACAGAACAGGGCCTAGCTTCCTCAGCAGCAAGATACTAACTGAGTATAGACATTGCATAGGCCATGTTCAATGGGTGTGGCGGATCTAAATAGTTGAGGGCTCTAGGTAATTGGTCAGGGACAGATTGAATAAGTGCACCCTGACTGCATAAGAACCAGAGAGTTCTGGCACTGCCCCCCTATACACACATAGCCAGAAAGCATACAGGAGAATGGAGACACAAAGCATAGGACTGGCAGCAAACAGAATTCACAGCATGACCCGGAGCAGTGAGTAAGTTGGTGTGTGGGGGAAGGGAGGCCATGCAGTGATGCCAGCAGGGTTGTTACACCCGCCAGACCCTCCCAACCTCCTTTCCTCAAGCCTTACTGCCTGACTCCCACCAGCTTCCTGTAACCCAACCTCTGTGGGCGACAAACAAGACATAAAGTTATACTCACTGGGCTCCGCAGGTGCTGTGTACCCGCCAGCACGACCTCCGGAATCCTGTTGCTCCCTTTCTCACTACCAGGCTCCAATTCATCTGTTCCACTCTGCTGCCCCAGGCCTGTGCCCCTGGCCTCCTCGTCACCAGGGGTGACCTGAGCATGTGAAGACCGCCGTACCACCTCATCGATCGGGACCTAGCCCTGTCACCAACCCAGACCTGTCAGCCCGGTCTGTGTCCCGCTCCAGTTGACTGCCAGGCAGCCCGACACTGCTGCCCGCTGCTCCCCTCGTCCCCCGCTGCACACTTGGGCCAAGCAGCAGGTTTTCCTCTTGTCACTGCCTGCCCGCTGAGACCCATGTCTTGCACTCCATCTGGCAGGCACCCTGGTAGGGACATCGCCAGGAGCGCCTGCCGCACGAGTCACCTCCTTGTCTGACGTCACCACTGTGGCTGCTGCTGCCACAGGTGCCTCCTACTGTGTTGCCAGTGGCAGTCCCTGGCCCAAGTTTGAGTCCCGGCACCCATCGGGTGCACCTCAGGCCCGCGATGTAGGCCGCGCTCCCTGGGCAGGCGGATCTTCCGGTGCGACCTGTACTTCCGGCGTGCCGCTCCTTCCAATCTGGCAGAAATCCACTCAGCCGGCCTGTGAGCACAGGACAGCATGGGAGTGGCAGGGAGGAGCCTCACCGCTGTGCTCACCACCCTCAGGGTCCCTGGAGGGGCTCCGGAGCTTGCACCTGCTGTGCCCTTTCACCTCCGGCGACAGCCTCTCTGGGGGCCTAGTCCTTCTGCCACTGCCTCTCGTTTCTGGTGCCTCCATGTCCCCCAGGAGACAAGACAGCTGTGCCTGGAGCCATCCTCCACTCCTGGAGTGAGCAACGTCCTGCAGCCTGGCCATCTGTGATTCCACTGACTCCATCTGGTATGTATTGTGAGTAGTGTTGAGCTTTCCGATACCGCAAGTATCGGGTATCGGCCGATATTTGCCGTATCGGAATTCCGATACCGAGTACCGATACTTTTTTCGTATCGGATACCGTAATCAGAAGTCCAAAATGCAATGAGCCACTTTTGTGGCTCTGATTGGCTGCCGAAATGACGTCATCATGATGCGCTGTCTGTGCGTCAGTTCGGGCCTTCGGGGGGGCTGTGCCGACTGTCCGGGGGTCTGTACCGGCCTGCCGGTGGTCTGTGCAAGCTCCGGTGGTCTGTGCCGGCCTGCCGGGGGGCTGTGCCGGCCTGCCGGTGGTCTGTGCAAGCTCCGGTGGTCTGTGCCGGCCTGCCGGGGGGCTGTGCCGGCCTGCCGGTGGTCTGTGCAGGCTCCGGTGGTCTGTGCCGGCCTGCCGGGGGCTGTGCCGGCCTGCCGGTGGTCTGTGCAGGCTCCGGGGGTCTGTGCCGGCCTGCCGGTGGTCTGTGCAGGATCCGGGGGTCTGTGCAGGCATCGTCCGATGGGACTACAAGTCCCATAGGGCGATGCCTGCTACCATGACAGTGATTGACACATTAGCCAATGATGGGACAGTAGTAGTCCCATCATCCGGCTAATGTGTTGAATGTAAAAAAAAAAATTACATGCTACATACATGCTACATACATACAACATGCATACTACATATATACTACATGTAACATACATACTACATATATACTACATACTACATGCATACTACATACATGCTACATGCTACATACATGCTACATACTACATACATGCTACATATATACTACATACATAATACATATATACTACATGCATGCAACATACATACAACATATATACTACATGCATGCAACATGCATACTACATATATACTATATATACTACATGTAACATACATACTACATATATACTACATGCTACATACATGCAACATACATACATAATACATATATACTACATGCATGCAACATACATACAACATATATACTACATGCATGCAACATGCATACTACATATATACTATATATACTACATGTAACATACATACTACATATATACTACATGCTACATACATGCAACATACACACTACATGCTACATACATGCAACATACATACTACATACATGCTACATACATACTACATACATACACTACATGCATGCAACATACATACTACATATATACCACATGCATGCAACATGCATACTACATATATACTGCATATATACTACATGCATACTACATATATACCACATGCATGCAACATGCATACTACATATATACTGCATATATACTACATACATACTACATATATACCACATGCATGCAACATGCATACTACGTATATACTGCATATATACTACATGCATGCAACATACATATATACTACATACAATACATACATATAGACATACAGTACATATAACATAGAGTACATACTCACCGTCACTTGTCAATTTGATCCCCGAAGCCATTGTCGCCTGAGGAATAAATATCAAAATAAAAAAGCACCAATATACTTACCCCGATCCGCAGAAGTCCACGAGGGTCCCATGTCCATCTTGCGTGGAGAACAGCAGCATCAGCTGATGCTACCGTTCTCTACCAGCTCTACCAGCTGACGGAAGGTAGGTATCCTTCCCCACTGTATTCCTCCACCACTGTAAAAAAAAGTCCCTAGTCTCACTTTATGCCATTGCTGCATGGGAATTTCCCACGCAGCAATGGCATAAAGTGAGACTAGGGACTTTTTTTTTTTTTTTAAAGTGGTGGAGGAATACAGTGGGGAAGGATACCTACCTTCCGTCATTGTATTCCTGGAGCTGGTAGAGAACGGTAGCATCAGCTGATGCTGCTGTTCTCCACGCAAGATGGACGTGGGACCCTCGTGGACTTCTGCGGATTGGGGTAAGTATATTGGTGTTTTTTTATTTTGATATTTATTCCTCAGGCGACAATGGCTTCGGGGATCAAAGTGACAAGTGACGGTGAGTATGTACTCTATGTTATATGTACTGTATGTCTATATGTATGTATTGTATGTAGCATATATGTATGTTGCATGCATGTAGTGTATGTATGTAGTATGTATGTAGAATGTATGTAGTATGCATGTAGTATGTAGCATGTATGTAGTATGTATGTTGCATGTATGTAGCATGTAGTGTGTATGTTGCATGTATGTAGCATGTAGTATATATGTAGTATGTTACATGTAGTATATATAGCATATATGTAGTATGCATGTTGCATGCATGTAGTATATATGTTGTATTTATGTTGCATGCATGTAGTATATATGTATTATGTATGTATGTTGCATGTATGTAGCATGTAGTATATATGTAGTATGTATGTTACATGTAGTATATATAGTATATATGTAGTATGCATGTTGCATGCATGTAGTATATATGTTGTATGTATGTTGCATGCATGTAGTATATATGTATTATGTATGTAGTATATATGTAGCATGTATGTAGTATGTAGCATGTATGTAGTATGTAGCATGTATGTAGTATGCATGTAGTATGTAGTATATATTTAGTATGTATGTTACATGTAGTATATATGTAGTATGCATGTTGTATGTATGTAGCATGTATGTGGTATATATGTAGTATGCATGTAGTATATATGCAGTATATATGTAGTATGCATGTTGCATGCATGTGGTATATATGTAGTATGTATGTAGTATATATGCAGTATATATGTAGTATGCATGTTGCATGCATGTGGTATATACAGTGGGGCAAAAAAGTATTTAGTCAGCTAGCAATAGTGCAAGTTCCACCACTTAAAAAGATGAGAGGCGTCTGTAATTTACATCATAGGTAGACCTCAACTATGGGAGACAAACTGAGAAAAAAAAAATCCAGAAAATCACATTGTCTGTTTTTTTTTCATTTTATTTGCATATTATGGTGGAAAATAAGTATTTGGTCAGAAACAAGCAATCAAGATTTCTGGCTCTCACAGACCTGTAACTTCTTCTTTAAGAGTCTCCTCTTTCCTCCACTCATTACCTGTAGTAATGGCACCTGTTTAAACTTGTTATCAGTATAAAAAGACACCTGTGCACACCCTCAAACAGTCTGACTCCAAACTCCACTATGGTGAAGACCAAAGAGCTGTCAAAGGACACCAGAAACAAAATTGTAGCCCTGCACCAGGCTGGGAAGACTGAATCTTCAATAGCCAACCAGCTTGGAGTGAAGAAATCAACTGTGGGAGCAATAATTAGAAAATGGAAGACATACAAGACCACTGATAATCTCCCTCGATCTGGTGCTCCACGCAAAATCCCACCCCGTGGGGTCAGAATGATCACAAGAACGGTGAGCAAAAATCCCAGAACCACGCGGGGGGACCTAGTGAATGAACTGCAGAGAGCTGGGACCAATGTAACAAGGCCTACCATAAGTAACACACTACACCACCATGGACTCAGATCCTGCAGTGCCAGACGTGTCCCACTGCTTAAGCCTGTACATGTCCGGGCCCGTCTGAAGTTTGCTAGAGAGCATTTGGATGATCCAGAGGAGTTTTGGGAGAATGTCCTATGGTCTGATGAAACCAAACTGGAACTGTTTGGTAGAAACACAACTTGTCGTGTTTGGAGGAAAAAGAATACTGAGTTGCATCCATCAAACACCATACCTACTGTAAAGCATGGTGGTGGAAACATCATGCTTTGGGGCTGTTTCTCTGCAAAGGGGCCAGGACGACTGATCCGGGTACATGAAAGAATGAATGGGGCCATGCATCGTGAGATTTTGAGTGCAAACCTCCTTCCATCAGCAAGGGCATTGAAGATGAAACGTGGCTGGGTCTTTCAACATGACAATGATCCAAAGCACACCGCCAGGGCAACGAAGGAGTGGCTTCGTAAGAAGCATTTCAAGGTCCTGGAGTGGCCTAGCCAGTCTCCAGATCTCAACCCTATAGAAAACCTTTGGAGGGAGTTGAAAGTCCGTGTTGCCAAGCGAAAAGCCAAAAACATCACTGCTCTAGAGGAGATCTGCATGGAGGAATGGGCCAACATACCAACAACAGTGTGTGGCAACCTTGTGAAGACTTACAGAAAACGTTTGACCTCTGTCATTGCCAACAAAGGATATATCGCAAAGTATTGAGATGAAATTTTGTTTCTGACCAAATACTTATCTTCCACCATAATATGCAAATAAAATGAAAAAAAAACAGACAATGTGATTTTCTGGATTTTTTTTTCTCAGTTTGTCTCCCATAGTTGAGGTCTACCTATGATGTAAATTACAGACGCATCTCATCTTTTTAAGTGGTGGAACTTGCACTATTGCTGACTGACTAAATACTTTTTTTCCCCACTGTATGTAGTATGCATGTAGTATATATGCAGTATATATGTAGTATGCATGTTGCATGCATGTGGTATATATGTAGTATGTATGTTGCATGCATGTATTGTATGTATGTAGCATGTATGTAGCATGTATGTAGTATGTATGTTGCATGTATGTAGCATGTAGTGTGTATGTTGCATGTATGTAGCATGTAGTATATATGTAGTATGTATGTTACATGTAGTATATATAGTATATATGTAGTATGCATGTTGCATGCATGTAGTATATATGTTGTATGTATGTTGCATGCATGTAGTATATATGTATTATGTATTATGTATGTAGCATGTATGTAGTATGTTGCATGTATGTAGCATGTAGTATATATGTAGTATGTATGTTACATGTAGTATATATAGTATATATGTAGTATGCATGTTGCATGCATGTAGTATATATGTATTATGTATGTAGTATGTATGTAGCATGTATGTAGCATGTAGTATATATGTAGTATGTATGTTACATGCAGTATATATAGTATATATGTTGTATGCATGTTGCATGCATGTAGTATATATGTATTATGTATGTAGTATGTATGTAGCATGTATGTAGCATGTAGTATATATGTAGTATGTATGTTACATGTAGTATATATAGTATATATGTTGTATGTATGTTGCATGCATGTAGTATATATGTATTATGTATGTGGTATGTATGTAGCATGTATGTAGTATGTAGCATGTATGTAGTATGTATGTTGCATGTAGTATATATGTAGTATGTATGTTACATGTAGTATATATGTAGTATGCATGTTGTATGTATGTAGCATGTAATTTTTTTTTTTACATTCAACACATTAGCCGGATGATGGGACTGCTACTGTCCCATCATTGGCTAATGTGTCAATCACTGTCATGGTAGCAGGCATCGCCCGATGGGACTCGTAGTCCCATCGGACGATGCCTGCACAGACCCCCGGAGCCTGCACAGACCACCGGCAGGCCGACACAGCCCCCCGGCAGGCCGGCACAGACCACCGGAGCCTGCACAGACCACCAGCAGGCCGGCACAGCTCCCCGGCAGGCCGGCACAGACCCACGGAGCCTGCACAGACCACCGGCAGGCCAGCACAGCCCCCCGGCAGGCCGGCACAGACCATCGGAGCCTGCACAGACCCCCCGGCAGGCCGGCACAGCCCCCCGAAAGGCCCGTACAGACCCCAGAGAGGCTGTACAAGGCAAAAATAGGGTTTTTCTTATTCAGATACCGGAAGTCCCATAGACTTGAATGGGACTTCTGGTATCGGAATCGGCGATACCCGATATTTTTTTTAGATCGGCCGATCCATTCCGATCCGATACTTTTAAGTATCGGACGGTATCGCTCAACACTAATTGTGAGACGTTGGTCTTCACTTCCTGGATTCCTGGGCTGGAATGGCAGTTTTCCCATACTTTGCCTACCATCACTTGAGACCCCGTCCTCTCCCCACTAAGACTCCACACCTTACAACCCCCCTCCAACCTAAACCCGTCCCCCTTATATTTACAGGCTTGAAACCTCCCCAGCCAAGCACAGTCATGGGGGCTTCCATATAGCTATGCCCTGCTCCAGCCCCCATCTTTCCTCAAACCCAGACATGTACATTGGTAAAAGAAGTGCGATCCAACACTGCACAGAACAGTTATGGCAGCTTTACACCACTTCATATGACGCTTGGCGTTGTGCTTGGAGACAAAACGGCTGCGTTCAGCTGCTCGGCCATGAAGGTCCCAGCATAGGTTCAGTGCTTTTGCTGATGATAATGTAAGGAGGAAGACTGGGCTGCGGATACCTGCATGAAGCCAGGTTCGGAACTGTCAGGGCTGTGTCCAATGTTGCCGGAGGGAAAGAATGGGGAACCTGACAGGACCCATGACCCGGTGAGAGGGGGCATGGCGAGCAGGGGGAGGAGAGAACAGGAACCGTGGAAAGAGTCAGAAGTTTCCAGCCGGCAGAGAGTGAAGGCAGGAGTGCGCCGTGCTCTACAGTCAGAGAGGGAACGTGAAGCTGACACTCGCCAGGGCTTATGTGCTGGCCCCATAGGAACTGGGAGTGTGCAGAGCTTCGGGCCACCACCAGACAGTGTGAGGTGCTCGCGGTAAGGAACAGGTGCCAGATCGTGAACTGTATTCCCCCGTGTGCACAGGCGTGCAGCAGAGCACGCATCAGATAGTGACTTAAACGGTGATACCCACTTTGGATCAACAGATCAATGGACTAGGGGCTCAACGGGTAAAACCAGAGACCACATGTTGCCGCCAGAAGTTTGTTCGTGTGTGGGCGGGTGACACCCGAAGACACTGTGCCGGCCGTTGCTGGTACTACAACCCACATCAGACTGCATGCAGCCAAGGGACATAGGAGTCACGATAGGTTCCATACAAGACTGTTGTGTTAAATTGCAATTTCATTTGTTAATTATCTGTTTCTCCATGCAAGGAGTTTACTCTGTTGTTATAATTAAATTTCATTATTGTTAACCTTTGCTCTGCATTCGCTGTGTTACTGCATCCCGGTACCTGTTTACAGTAATATGAGAGATGGTCTGGACTCTGCAGTTATGGAGTCAGCAGAGCGGTGATGACTTTTATGCCCACTGGTCTTCAGCTCTTTAACTTCGTGGATGAGTTGCTTCGGTTCATCTCAATATTTAGTAATACCACTCACAGGTGATGTGGGACTATTACATTTTGGAAGGATGAAGTGTTAAGGACTGACTTTTACACTGGTGGCTTATATTACAAGACGGCAGTAGTTGGCAGCATGGTGGCTAAGTGGATAGCACTGCAGCCTTGCAGAGCTTGAGTCCTGGGTTCGAATCCAACATCTGCAAGGAATTTGTATGTTCTCCCTGTGTTTGCTTGGGTTTCCTCCAGGTACTCTGGTTTCCTCCCACATTTCAAAGACACACTGATAGAGAATTTAGATTGTGAGCCTCATTGGGGACAGTGATGATAATGTGTGCAAACTGTAAAGCGCTGCGGAATATGTTAGCGCTATATAAAGATAATTATTATTTATCATTAGTATCAGTGAGCTCTTTAGAAGAACCCTTTCTTTCATAACTGAGTGTAAAAGTAGATGGCATGCCGAGGTTCTGGATCTTAAAGACCAAGAGTACTCAGGCTGAAAAAAATATTATAAATTCAATGATTAAGTAGTGTCCATGTACTGTAACTAGAAGATGCAAGTATTTGTCGGGATGCAGCAAAAGTTCAAGTGCAAATTCTGTAGTATCAATAACAACGCTACCAATAGTGATGCAAAACTAAGGGCTAGGAGAGGTCTGGAGAGCAATGAAGATAGCCATGGCAGAGAGAAAAGTAAATTCTGGCCAGTTGGAGAGCTGAACTGTACGCTGCATAGTCAGGAATATTTTTCCTGGCCTGGAATCACAACATGACGTCCATATAGCGTATCGGTAATATGGACGTCGTTGTACAGGACGAGCATCCAATCTAATAGGAAAAATGTCTAATGCTTGGAAGTTATGGATTGCATGTAGAAGGCAAGATATACAGTAAATGCATCTATTCTTCTGTGCTTGGATAATGCATTTTATGGTTTATCACATACTTATCTCTGATCCATATACGGAACATAACAAGCCACAATTCATAACTGACAGTTGATATTTCAACATTCTTCCGTCCTCCCTTTTCGTAAATTACAGGATGATAGCTATAGAAAATAACTTCTCTTTTTCTTAGCTTTATTCCCATACTTCATTCTTGCCTCCATCCATCAGTATTGTCTTCAACCAGCTGCCTTGCCTTCACCCAAGCATAGACATTGTTTTTCATCGGCATTACCTCAAATTCATCATGTCCATAGAAATGTCAGTCTTTTTCATCTGTAAGTAAAATATTTTTTATATAATTCTGTATCTGTTTGAACGTGGAACACAAAAAAGGTTTAATGGGATTTTTCCATCTAATTAATTGGATAAAATTGTAAAAACAAGTAATTTTGCAATATTTTTCTAATTCTTTGTTCTCAAGAACTGAGGAACTTTTAATTGTATTATTTATTGCTTGTTGACTAGGTTACCGACCATCAATGAGTCTATCAATAGTGGTCGGTCTCCCAGGCAAGCTCTATGCTATAGTACTTATATGTGCTTCTGTAAAGCTGATCCGGCCAATGCCGCATGGGCAAAGCTACATCTGCTTGGGAGATGGGAGCGCACACAATTTGAGGCAGTGCCGCATCCATGCTGGTGGTCCGAGCTGTCAAATATCAGGTGTGCACCATTGTGTTGGAAAGCAGAAAGCGAGGAGGTACGGGAGTGGTGCACTACTGAAAATACATATGAGAAAAACCCATTTCACAATGTCAGAGAAACACCAGGCACCACTTCATGCTACAAGTCTTATATGTTTTTTAGAAATTATTTGCCTAAAATTTTACATAATTGGTCAAAATTTAGATTTGTTTTTTTTCCTTTTCAATTTAATTCTCGGGAATCTGGTAACATGGGGTTCTGATGGCATAGCAAACATTTCTGGAAAAGTTTAAAACAATGTAAAATATAATACACATCTGACCCTCAGTCACTAGTGCTGCCTTCATTGGGCCACCTTCAGCGTCTCCTGTGTGGCATCAGAATGTTACAGTCTAGTCAGTGCAGGAGGTGGCAAAGATACTGAAGATGCCCAATATGACGACCACACTTGTGACCTGGCCAAAGAGGTTGACTGTACAGGTATGAGGTCATGAGGTAGATCAGTGAGGGTCGGGTGAGTATCATTTTGTTCTACCTGTGCTACGGGGTCTGGAGATACTTAAGAGTGTAATAATGTACATTAAATTTGCATCAAATAAGTTCAACACCAATGAAATTTGTGTCATAAGAGATTTGATCATTAAAACTTGATTCCTCTCTGGCCGACCTGGTACCACTGTGCTTTACATAGACATCTCAATAAGTGCTGGGGGCACGGTGCAATGTTTCATATCACCACTGGGAGTAATTTGCTCTTAGGTTTTAAAATTAAATTAAAAAAAAAGTTTCAATTTTTTAAGTTTCTCCTGATCCTTGGCATTGATAACTGTTGTGAAACTTATTTCTGGTTATTTTACATGGTAAACTTTGCTCCTGCTTTGAATGTGAATGTAGAGTAAAAATTTAACAAATTGGGGACAAAGCCCAGTTTATTAATGATAATGACTTATAACCTGGGTTTAGTAGAAAATATTCATCCTTCACTTG
Source organism: Dendrobates tinctorius (assembly GCF_039654945.1). Taxonomy (NCBI): domain Eukaryota; kingdom Metazoa; phylum Chordata; class Amphibia; order Anura; family Dendrobatidae; genus Dendrobates; species Dendrobates tinctorius. Next base: position 82,869,016 of record NW_027361687.1, on the reverse strand, counting down.
TAAGCTGTAATTTTTAGATCTTCATTACTAATTTTATAACTACTCTTAAATACAAAAAACATTATCGAAATCAATTATTGCTTGAAATAATATTAAATGAAGAAAAAACAAATGTCAGCTTAATTACAATCTTAAGCAGGATGATAGAAACTTACACGTAAGACATTTATGATTTTGTACCATTTGGGTATTCTTAAAGCGGACCTAACACCAGATCATGAGTGTCCAGTTTTTGCTCCTATGTTATTGCCACTGATCACTTGACTTTTCAGTGTCTTGTCTTGTTAACATCTGACATACAGTTCCAGAGATTTGGGCCTTTTTTTATAGTGCTGATTATGATCGCTACCAGGGGGTGTGTCTCACACATTTTCTAGGGGTGTGTCATTAGACTGTTCTGCATAATTAACCTGTAAGCCACACCCCTTGTAAAATCCTGAATATTGTCATTAAAATCCGCCATACGGCTCTAGAGATGTGAGCTTTTTTATTTAAATAAACACTGACACAGCCAGGGTAGCAGTGGGAATGAAATAAGAACAAACACTGTGCACTTATATTTTTAAGGAAGACCTTCTATGAGGATATGTTTTATGATGCTTCTGGACATGAAATAAAAGATACATACTTTAAGTATCATCTTAGCAATTTAGATGTTCTTTCCATATTCAGATCAGCCATTTCTGAGTTACAGTGATGATGGATCCCGATTTTAGTTTAATAATGTCAATGGTGACTTCTCTAAGGACCATGTTGTGTGATATCATTTAACTGTTTTCTATTCTATTTTATAGTGTCAGTCATCATAAATGGGGGTAAGTTACCTGCATTTCTGCTTGGACAAGCAATGATTGAATACGTAATTTCATTATGTGTCTCAATATATCAAAGTTAATGTAATATTGCAATATTTAAATATTATCTAAAAAAATAATACCTCAAGTATAACTATTAAAACTTTGCCTTCAGTGTCCAGTAACCTTCCGGGACAGCTAATGTGAGCTCTGAATGCCCTCCCTGACATGCACTAGTATTTGGGAACCTACCAGCTTATATTGTGTCTAGCCTGTGTGCACAGTTCTTTTCTTTGTTTTTTCTTTCCTTTATTCTGCCAATTCTTGCAATTCAAGGCATTGTACTATAATATATCTGGACATTCTATAACCATTTTCTCTCTAATCTGTGGGGTGTGTAGGACATTCATCCCGACCGGTGGTGACCTTCACACCAAATGTAAAAAAGCTATTTACTACTGAATCTTTATCAATGACGTGTGACGTGGGCTCTGCTGAGCAAAGAGATCAGAAGTATGACTGGTTCAAAACTGGGACACACGTATACAGCGGTAAAACGTATGCCATAAAGTCTGCTGAGACTTCACACAGCGGAAGTTACCAGTGTTTTTCACAACATGCAAGTGATTCCCATAGACTGGATGTCAGTAATGGTGAGTAAGGTGTTACTAGATCTGACTGATTTACATACACACAAATACAAGCATACATATGCACACATACTGTACATACACACAAACAAATACATACACACAAACAAATACATACACACATACATGCAAACCCATATACATACACACAAACAAATACATACACACAGACAAATACATACACACATACATGCAAACCCATATACATACACACATACATATACTATTTACATACCGTATACACAGAATATAGTGCGATACCAAATATAAACTAGATGTATCAGCCATAAACATTCACTTTCAGCAGTTGTCTGCAGTAGTGCCTCTCTGCATAAACACAACACATATTGATCTGTATCGTATAATATCAAAATAACTAGAGTCATGCTTTAATTAAAGCACCCGTCATCAGTTGAAAAGTGAACAGGTTTTGCTCTTATTTGATTCCTGTTGCTCCCCTGAGTATTAATTAGCTTTTTCTTTTCTTTTAATTGGTCATATTGTTCCAAAAATATGAATCTTTCTGTGTAGTGCTAACGGTATGGTCTTTACTAAGTGGGTGTAGCTCACACAGTAATTGTGTATAGCAACTTAAATACACGCCCCAGAGGATCTTAAGAAACCTTATTCCTTGATAAAGACAATAAAAATACAGTGACGTGCAAAAATTTGAGCACCTCTGATCAGAATTACTCTTATTGTGAACAGTTAAGCAAGTTGAAAATTAAATGATTCCTAAAAGGCTAAAGTTACAGATGACACATTTCCTATATACAGTGGGGAAAAAAAGTATTTAGTCAGTCAGCAATAGTGCAAGTTCCACCACTTAAAAAGATGAGAGGCGTCTGTAATTTACATCATAGGTAGACCTCAACTATGGGAGACAAACCGAGAAAAAAAAATCCAGAAAATCACATTGTCTGTTTTTTTTTCATTTTATTTGCATATTATGGTGGAAAATAAGTATTTGGTCAGAAACAAAATTTCATCTCAATACTTTGCGATATATCCTTTGTTGGCAATGACAGAGGTCAAACGTTTTCTGTAAGTCTTCACAAGGTTGCCACACACTGTTGTTGGTATGTTGGCCCATTCCTCCATGCAGATCTCCTCTAGAGCAGTGATGTTTTTGGCTTTTCGCTTGGCAACACGGACTTTCAACTCACTCCAACGGTTTTCTATAGGGTTGAGATCTGGAGACTGGCTAGGCCACTCCAGGACCTTGAAATGCTTCTTACGAAGCCACTCCTTCGTTGCCCTGGTGGTGTGCTTTGGATCATTGTCATGTTGAAAGACCCAGCCACGTTTCATCTTCAATGCCCTTGCTGATGGAAGGAGGTTTGCACTCAAAATCTCACGATACATGGCCCCATTCATTCTTTCATGTACCTGGATCAGTCGTCCTGGCTCCTTTGCAGAGAAACAGCCCCAAAGCATGATGTTTCCACCACCATGCTTTACAGTAGGTATGGTGTTTGATGGATGCAACTCAGTATTCTTTTTCCTCCAAACATGACAAGTTGTGTTTCTACCAAACAGTTCCAGTTTGGTTTCATCAGACCATAAGACATTCTCCCAAAACTCCTCTGGATCATCCAAATGCTCTCTAGCAAACTTCAGACGGGCCCGGACATGTACAGGCTTAAGCAGTGGGACACGTCTGGCACTGCAGGATCTGAGTCCATGGTGGTGTAGTGTGTTACTTATGGTAGGCCTTGTTACATTGGTCCCAGCTCTCTGCAGTTCATTCACTAGGTCCCCCCGCGTGGTTCTGGGATTTTTGCTCACCGTTCTTGTGATCATTCTGACCCCACGGGGTGGGATTTTGCGTGGAGCACCAGATCGAGGGAGATTATCAGTGGTCTTGTATGTCTTCCATTTTCTAATTATTGCTCCCACAGTTGATTTCTTCACTCCAAGCTGGTTGGCTATTGCAGATTCAGTCTTCCCAGCCTGGTGCAGGGCTACAATTTTGTTTCTGATGTCCTTTGACAGCTCTTTGGTCTTCACCATAGTGGAGTTTGGAGTCAGACTGTTTGAGGGTGTGCACAGGTGTCTTTTTATACTGATAACAAGTTTAAACAGGTGCCATTACTACAGGTAATGAGTGGAGGAAAGAGGAGACTCTTAAAGAAGAAGTTACAGGTCTGTGAGAGCCAGAAAACTTGATTGCTTGTTTCTGACCAAATACTTATTTTCCACCATAATATGCAAATAAAATGAAAAGAAAACAGACAATGTGATTTTCTGGATTTTTTTTTTCTCAGTTTGTCTCCCATAGTTGAGGTCTACCTATGATGTAAATTACAGACGCCTCTCATCTTTTTAAGTGGTGGAACTTGCACTATTGCTGACTGACTAAATACTTTTTTTCCCCACTGTATATGTATAGAAATATATATACAGTTGTGCTCAAAAGTTTACATACCCCGGCAGAATTTTTGCTTTCTTGGCCTTTTTTCAGAGAATATGAATGATAACACCAAAACTTTTCTCCACTCATGGTTAGTGGTTGGGTGAAGGCATTTATTGACAAACTGCTGTGTTTTCTCTTTTTAAATCATAATGACAGCCCAAAACATCCACATGACCCTGATCAAAAGTTTACATACCCTATTACTTAAAAATGTGCATTGCCCCCTCTAACATCAACGACAGCGTGATGTTTTTTGTGGTAGTTGTGGATGAGGTTCTTTATTTTCTCAGATGGGAAAGCTGCCCACTCTTCTTGGCAAAAAGCCTCCAGTTCCTGTAAATTCCTGGGCTGTCTAGCATGAACTGTGGCATGAGATCTCGCCAAAGTGGCTCAATGATATTGAGGTCAGGAGACTGAGATGGCCACTCCAGAACCTTCACTTCTGCTGTAGCCAATGACAAGTCAATTTGGCCTTGTGTTTTGGATCATTGTCATGTTGGAACGTCCAAGTACGTCCCATGCGCAGCTTTTGGGCTGATGATTGCAAAGTTGCCTCTGGTATTTGCTGATAACGTGCTACATTCATCTTTTCCTTCAACTTTGACCAAGTTTCTGTCATGTCGGACACTGTTCACACCAGGGTGTCCGGCAGACAGCGGTAATACCCTATTCCACTACAGTATTGTCATGTCGGACACTGTTCACACCAGGGTGTCCGGCAGACAGCGGTAATACCCTATTCCACTACAGTATGCTCAGGGACTTTGTTGGGTATTCTGTTCCAGTCGGGATAGGGTTAACCAGGTTGTCATGCTGGCTGAGGGCTGGGCCACGCCCTTGGTCTTTAAATAGTCCGTCCTAACTATGGGCGTCGCCGACTATAGCTTTTGCCTAGTGCTAGCAATACCGGTCAGCAGTGGTGGTTTTGGAGCGTCTGATATCTGGTGCAGTATATCTCTCAGTTGTTCTTTCTCCTATCTGTTATATATATATATATTTGGTTGCCCTTGCACATTATTGTATTCCCTTGTGTATTAACGGTGTGGTGTTTCTTTTACCCCTGTCCATACGTATTTGTGGGGTCTGGTGTCTGGTCCCCTCACTGGGTGGAGGGTGGTGGGTTCAGCTTAGGGATGGACAGGAGACAGGGACAGGGTGGAGGCCCAGGCAGGCACACCTTCAGTGTAAACCCTGGGTTGAGGGACAGACAGGGTTTTCCCTAGTCTGAGGGACACTGCAGGGGTCCCAGGGTTTTAGCCTAAAGTAACCTAGGCATACCATGACAGTTTCCTGTACCTTTGTAGCTCACACATTCTCAAAACATCAGCAATCCATCTCTGTGCTTTACAGTAGGAATGGTGTTCATTTCGTCAAAGGCCTTGCTGACCTCTGTCCAAATGTAAATGTTTATGGATGTGGACAAAAAGTCCAATTTTGGTCTCATCACTCCAAATTACCTTGCTCCAGAAGTTTTGAGGCTTGTCTCTGTGCTGTTTTGCTTTTTATAGGCGAGATACTTTGTGGTATCTGCGCTGTAATGGATTTCTTCTAGCGACTCAAAGATGCAGCCCATTTTTCTTCAAGTGCCTCCTTATTGTGCATCTGGAAACATCCACACCGCTAGTTTTCAGAGAGTCCAGTATTTCAGCTGATGTTATTTGTGGGTTTGTCTTTGCATCCCGAACAATTTTCCTGGCTGTTGTGGATGAAATTTTTGTTTGTCTACCTGACCATGGTTTTGTTTTTACAGAGCCCCTGGTTTTCCTTTTGTTAATTACTGTTTGAACGCTGCTGACTGGCATTATCAATTCCCTTGGATATCATTTTGTATACCTTTCCTGTTTTATACATTTCAGCTACCTTTTCCAGCAGATCCATTGACAATTATTTTGCTTTCCCCATGACTCACAATCCAAAAACATTAGTGACTGGATGAAAGATGCAAGAGTCTGTCTGGAACCTAGAAACTCACTCAACTTTTATGCACACACACTGATTACACGAAAACAGGTCACAGGTGAGGATGTTACCTTTCGTAGCCAGTCAAACCCATTTGTGTCAACTTCTGTGCATGTTATCAGGCCAAAATCACTAGGGTATGTGAACTTTTCTGAAAGCCAAGAAAGTAAGTGGCGGGGTATATATATATATACATACACATTTGTAATCCAAAGTTTACATACTCCGGCAGAAATATATATATATATATATATATATATATATATATATATACACATATTTTACTTTTCATAAAATTCACAAAAATGAGAATTGGCCAACGCAAAAGTTTGGGCACCTGTCATGTCGGACGCTATTCACACCACAGCGTCCGGCAGGCAGAGGTAGTTCCACCTCCATCCACTATAGCCTCAGTGGCGCCGGCTTGATCTTCAGGCTCTCGGGGGTTAATCTTTCTGGAGACCAGGTTGGATGTTTAGTCACGCCCACGGTCTTTAAATAGTCATGCTGGCCTATGGGCGTCGCCGATTATAGCTTGTGTTTCATACCAAGTGGTTCCGGTCTGGAGTGGAGGTGTTGAAGAGAGAGAGATTCGTATCTGGTGGCGTATGATCCGGTGTTATCCTTTCTCCTTCCCATATTTGTGTTTAGTTGTGCCCTGTTCACATTACTGTATATTCCTGTGTGCGTGCGGCGCAGTGCAGTTTAAGTTCTCCCTGTCTGTCATTATTTGTGTGGGGGCTTTGGTGGTGAGTCTCCTCACTGGGTGGAGCGTGGAGGGTTAAGTGCAGGGCCGAGCAGGAGATAAGGAAAGGCTAGAGGCTCAGGCATTTGCACCATCAGCAAAAACCCTGGGTTGAGGGTCAGACAGGGTTTTCCCTAGTTAAAGGGACATCACAGGGGCCCCGGGTATTTCAGCCTTAGTTGAACTAAGCCCCGCGTGACATTATAATCGGCCCACATTTTTTCAGGAGTCCATGGATCCTTTAGATTCCATAACCCGCCAGTTGGCGGCGCTGTCCTTACAGGTCTCCGAGTTGAAAGGGGCTGTTCAGCAGCAGGGACTGGTAGTAGCAAAGGTGCAAACGGCAGCTGCAGGTATCGGTGCAGAGCCGAAGATCCCGCTGCCAGAACGATTTTCAGGGGATCGCAGCAAATTTGTCGTATTTCGGGAGGCCTGCAAGTTATACTTCCGCATGCGCCCTATCTCCTCAGGTAATGAGGCTCAGCGGGTAGGGCTGGTGTTGTCATTACTGAGTGGTGACCCCCAAGCATGGGCATTTTCCTTACCAGCGGACTCTGCTACATTTCATTCTGTCGATAATGTTTTTTCTGCCCTCGGGCTCATTTACGATGATCCTGACCGACTGGCTCTAGCGGAATCTAAAATCTGCGCCCTCCACCAGGGGGAGCGCTTGGCAGAGGACTATTGTTCGGAATTTCGCTGTTGGGCCGTAGACACACAGTGGAATGACCCAGCACTGCGGAGCCAGTTTATTCATGGGGTATCAGGGAAGGTTAAACAAGCCCTCCTGATGTATGAGACTCCGGCATCGTTGGAGTCTGCCATGAGTTTGGTGATACGTATTGATCGCCGTTTTCGTCAGGGGGCACAGGAGACGCTACCTCTGGGGGATAGCAGAGGTGCAAGTGTGGTTGAAGTAGATGAGTCCATTGAACCTATGCAGATTGCTGGCGTGGCACAGGTTAAGCATCGCGTTCCGGGATTCCGGAAGCCCGGAGCATGTTTCTACTGTGGTAAAGGAGGTCATTATGTTAACTTTTGCCCGGTACTACCTAGGAGGGTCTCACCGGCGGAAAACTGTTAAGCTCAGAGGGTATGGAGGAGGCCCAACTGAGCGTATGCATATCCTCCATGATGGTATCTCAATGTATGCTCCATGCCAAGGTTATTATCGCGGGCAGAGAGCTACCAATATCAGTGTTTGTGGATAGCGGTTCTGCCACCAATCTCATAGATGGGGAGTTTGCACACACCGCCGGGTTTAAGATCGAAAGACTTCCTCACCCCATACAGGTGGTTACCATTAATGCTGTTACCCTCCCTCAAGGGGAGATTACGGAGTTTGTGGCAGAGGTGAAACTCCACATTGGGGTCCTACATTCTGAGTCGGTTACATGTAGGGTCCTCCGTAATCTCCCAGCACAAATGGTCCTGGGTTTTCCATGGTTGTCCATGCACAACCCGGTAATTGATTGGAAAACTCAGGACATAGTACAATGGAGTGGTTTCTGCCAAGACAATTGCTTGGCCACATGTGTGTCCGCCGTGACGCCCACCCTGCCGGAGGCTTTGCAGGATTTTGCGGATGTTTTCTCTGAGAGGGGTTGCTCAGAACTGCCTCCACATCGAGCCTATGATTGTGCAATTAGGCTAAAACCCGGGGCCAAATTACCTAAGGCCAGGATGTTTAATATTTCTGGTCCTGAGAGACAAGCTCTGAAAGACTACATCGCGGAGAGTCTGAGCAAAGGACACATCCGGCCTTCGTCCTCGCCTGTAGCCGCGGGGTTCTTCTTCATCAAGAAGAAAGATGGGGGGCTACGCCCGTGTCTGCATTTCCGAGAGTTAAACCAGATTACTATCCGTGATCCCTACCCAATGCCATTGATCCCGGATTTGTTCAACCAGGTAGCGGGGGCGAGCTGGCCTGAGGTGGCCATACGTGCATTTGAGCGTCTGAAGAATAGTTTTGCTTCAGCCCCCATTCTGGTGCAACCAGACATGTCTAAACCTTTTGTGGTGGTTGATGCGTCGGAGGTGGGAGTGGGGGCAGTACTGTCTCAAGGCTCGTCCTTGAGCGAGATGCATCCATGCGCCTACTTCTCCAAGAAGCTGTCGCTGGCCGAACGGAATTATGATATCGGCAACAGGGAGTTGTTGGCCATCAAATTGGCTTTTGAGGAATGGCGACACTTCTTGGAGGGGGCGGCTCACCAGGTCACAGTCATCACCGACCATAAGAATCTGCTCTATCTGGAGTCGGCCAAGCGTCTGTCTCCTAGGCAGGCCCGCTGGGCATTGTTTTTTACTCGTTTCAATTTCCTTGTGACTTACCGTCCCGGGGCTAAAAACACCAAGGCGGATGCTTTGTCTAGGTGTTTTCCGGGGGGAGAACCTCGGGAAGAGCCGGTACCCATCCTCCAGGAAGGGGTAGTGGTCTCGGCTCTCACGACTGAGGTAGAGGCGGAGATTGTCGAGGCCCAAGAGGAGGTACCGCCAGGACTTCCCGCCAACAAATCATTTGTACCCCTGCATCTTCGGCTTAAGGTGTTGAAGGAACACCACGACTCGGTACTGGCTGGTCATCCAGGGGTGAAGGGCACCTTAGAGCTGGTATTGCGTCGTTTCTGGTGGCCCAAAATCCGGAAGGACGTGGTCTCATACGTGGCAGCTTGCATCACGTGCGCTAGGGCCAAGTCGCCCCGAGCCCGTCCTGCTGGCACGCTACAGCCTCTGGGGGTACCCAATAAGCCATGGACAGAAATCTCCATGGATTTCATCACTGACTTGCCAGTCTCGGCGGGGAACACGGTCATCCTGGTGGTGGTTGACCATTTTTCAAAGATGGCGCATTTTGTGGCGTTGTCTTCATTGCCCAATGCAAAGACGTTGGCTCAGGTATTTGTGCAGGAGGTGGTCAGACTCCACGGAGTTCCGTCGGACATAGTATCTGATAGGGGTACGCAATTTGTGGCGAGGTTTTGGAAAGCTTTTTGCTCACGTTTGGGGGTCAAGTTGTCACATTCATCGGCGTTTCATCCACAGTCTAATGGACAAACTGAGCGCATGAACCAAAATCTAGAACAGTATTTACGATGCTTTGTGTCCGACAACCAGGAGGAGTGGTCTACTTTCCTTCCTCTGGCCGAATTTGTGTTAAATAATCACCGCCAAGAATCATCGGGAGAGTCTCCGTTCTTTTGTGTTTACGGTCAACATCCTCAGTTTTGTACCTTACGTCAGGGTGACTCGGGGGGGTGTCCCGGAGGAGGATCAGCTAGGAGCCCAATTGTCATCGGTCTGGAGGAGGGTGAAACAGCGTTTGTTGAGCATGAGTGCTAGGTACAACCGGGTGGCTGACAGTAGACGCGTGCCAGGTCCGGACCTGTGTGTGGGTGAATGGGTGTGGTTAGCTACGAAGAACATAAAACTCAAAATCCCATCTTTAAAACTGGGTCCAAGGTTTATTGGGCCTTTTAGGATTTCTGCCATCATTAACCCAGTGGCTTATCGGTTGGAACTTCCTGCGGTGTACAAGATACACAACGTGTTTCACAGGGCTTTATTGAAAAAGGTGGTAGGCTCTGTGGACACGACGCCGATGCCACCTCCTGTCATGGTGTATGGCGATTTAGAGTTTGAGGTCGCCAAGGTAGTGGACTCTCGAGTAGTACGCCGTACTCTTCAGTATTTGGTGCACTGGCGGGGGTATTGTCCGGAGGAGAGGTCTTGGGTTCCAGCCTCAGACATACATGCGAATCGGCTGGTCAGTTCCTTTCACCGTCGTCATCCGGACATGCCGGGTCCTATGAGTCTTGAGGGTCCGGGGGTCCCTCGTAGAAGACGGGGTAATGTCATGTCGGACGCTATTCACACCACAGCGTCCGGCAGGCAGAGGTAGTTCCACCTCCGTCCACTATAGCCTCAGTGGCGCCGGCTTGATCTTCAGGCTCTCGGGGGTTAATCTTGCTGGAGACCAGGTTGGATGTTTAGTCACGCCCACGGTCTTTAAATAGTCATGCTGGCCTATGGGCGTCGCCGATTATAGCTTGTGTTTCATACCAAGTGGTTCCGGTCTGGAGTGGAGGTGTTGAAGAGAGAGAGATTCGTATCTGGTGGCGTATGATCCGGTGTTATCCTTTCTCCTTCCCATATTTGTGTTTAGTTGTGCCCTGTTCACATTACTGTATATTCCTGTGTGCGTGCGGCGCAGTGCAGTTTAAGTTCTCCCTGTCTGTCATTATTTGTGTGGGGGCTTTGGTGGTGGTGAGTCTCCTCACTGGGTGGAGGGTTAAGTGCAGGGCCGAGCAGGAGATAAGGAAAGGCTGGAGGCTCAGGCATTTGCACCATCAGCAAAAACCCTGGGTTGAGGGTCAGACAGGGTTTTCCCTAGTTAAAGGGACATCACAGGGGCCCCGGGTATTTCAGCCTTAGTTGAACTAAGCCCCGCGTGACAGCACCCTTGGAGGTTTGTGGGATCAGATAACTTTGACTAAGGTTTTGGACCTTAATTGGTAGTAAACCAAAGGACAAACCCCTAAAACAGAGCTTTCATTAATGTATTAAAAGCATGAAAAGCTCATTTTTTTTTAAATGAACTTCTAGTTGTGCGATTAAAATAGATCATCCAAGTTTAGTCATATGGCAGGGGTGAAGGGTGATCTCTTGGTTGGCTCGGGCACAGGCTCTGGCACCGGTTGCTGTCTTGCAGGTAATGTTCTCTACTGATTTACCTATGTCTACCCTTGACTGTGAACTACTTCTGAAAGTCTTTGAGGAGTTTTTACTTTGATGCTACTGAACTTTTGCTGCATTCCCTATAACATATATGTGTATAATAGCTTTGTTTATACTGGGAGTTTTTTACTTCAACAGCAACCTGCGCTATGGTCATTTTAGCTCCTAATTATTTGGATAGAAATTTCGCTGTATTTACCACCTCATAATAGATACCCTATTTCATGCTATGAGTAGTCATTGATGCCGCATTGAGAGCCACACTAATGGACACTTTTGTTTCTTTATCTTTTTTTGGCTTGTACTTTTATTATTTCTAATAAAGTTGTGTGCTTTTAATATGTATGGTTTGCTTCTTTGGACTATGGGTTTGGTAAGTCCGCTGGGTAGGGTATATAGGAGACTATCAATTCCCTTTTTTACGTGCAGGTGCAGTGAATCAATCGGCTGATCCCCACTCTCACATTCACACTCACACACATTCAAATTCACACTCGCACACACATTCACACTCACACATCTCATACTCTCACACTCACACACTAACACTCACATTCACACTCACACTCACACACTCACACAGCCTCTTGTGCAGTACAACCAGCAGAACACCGTTGCACTGCGCCTGCCCGAATTCCACACAGGTGCAGTGAATCATTCGGCTGATACCGGCGGCAGATGTGCGACATGTCTACAGGCAGAGGAAGCCGGTCACTTTAAAGGGGTTTTCTCACGAATGAAAGTTCATTTTAAAAATTGACTGTGTCTGACCGTGTACGGAGCATACCACATCTCCTGGGCAGGGGAGGAAGCAAAAGACAATACTGACATTACAGCAGGGGATCACAGTGGATTCATTTTGTGAGGTAAATTAAATGTTACCTTTACCTACCATAAGAAAGAGCACTCACAGGGGGAGACAGCTCAAACGAGAGAACACATGAGGGAAGACAGCATAGTGGTGGAGAGAGAGAGAGAGCAAACAAGGGGGAGAGCACATGGGGTACACATGTCAAAGAAGAGATGACATGAGAGGGGAAGACAGTAGATGGGGGAGAGAGAAAGCACACAGGGGTGAGAGAGACAGAGCACAGGGGGGAGACAGCTCAAACGGGACACCACGTGGGGCAGAACACAGCACAGGAAGGAAAGAGACAGCAGACAAGGGGGATAGCACATGGGGTAGACAGGTCAAAGAAGAGAGCACAGACAGGAGAAGTCAGATGGGGGAAAGAGATAGTGGATTCTCAATGCTGCAAAGCCTGCCTCCATCGCGACATTACCCCCCTCCCTATGCGATAGTATCAGGCCTCCATCTAGTGCTACATTATATTTCATATTGCTCTACATGTCCCCAAATCAAGCTGCCCAACAGTATGGACATGACATATCATCAGTCAAAGTGATCAATACCTATCGTTGTAAAGTGGTTGTCCTGAAGCGTTACTCCATACGGAATTCAGGATTCATCTTTTAGACTTGTGATATGTGATGTCGATACTGTTGGGCAGATTCATGCAGTTTTTTGATCATGAGACATGCAGAGCAATAAATGCAAAAGAGCATCTAACAACCCTGATGCATTTTGGAATCAAGTATCGTGACTAGTGTTGAGCTTTCCGATACCGCAAGTATTGGTTATCGGCCGATATTAGCTGTATCGGAATTCCGATACTGACTTCCGATACTTTTTTCATATCGGATAACGGAATCGGAAGTTCCCATAATGCTATCAGTCCGCTCGCTTTGATTCAGCCAATGGGAATCCTCAGAAGTGTAGGCATGTAGGCATGTTAACTATTGGCATGGCTGTGATTGGCTGCTGAAATGATGTCATGATGCACTATAAAAGCCACTGCCGCTGCCATTTCTGGTCACTCTGCTGTGAATTCAGTTAGGGACAGGCTGCTGTTGAAGACTGTGAGGGACAGTTAGAAATAGCGATTCTCAAAACAATATTGTGCTTTACCCAGGCTACATAAACCACCACTGTAGCTTGCTTTTCCCTAGCAGCAGTGTTCACAGCTGTCTGCAAGGGCTGTGTGAGTGCAGCTCACGCTGTGGAGTGGGTCCTGCAGCCACGTCTGGTTGTAGGTCACCCAGCGTGCCTCACTGCTGCCTCATACATATTTTTCTTTTTGAGCTGCTTATTTTTAAAAAATTCTATCTAGTGTGCTTCCATCTGTATCCATATACGTTAGTTGCAAACACTAGTAGTAGACAGCGGAGCCTTTCCGCAGCCTTTCAATGCTAGTGCCCACTTAGCTGCACTGTTCACGGCTGTCTGAGAGGTCTCTGACTGTGTGAGTGCAGCTCACGCTGAGTAGTGTGTCCTGCAGCTAGGTCTGGTTGTAGGCCGCTCAGCGTGTTACTGCCTCACACATATTTTTCTTTAATTGCAGCTCATTTTTTCTTCTCCTATTAGTGTGCATCCATCCATATCCATCTACATTGGTTGGTTGCAAATACTATATAGGAGTTGATAGAGGAGCCTTTTTTCTGACTTGTGCCCTTCAGCTGCAGCCAGATTAGTATTACCCAATTTTTTTGGAGCCTCATCTTTTGCATTGTAGGTTACCTGCCTGCATTGTAATAGCTCCAGAAAGTTGGTGATAATCTGACTTTCAAATCTTTGGTCACATCCTTTTAGTTTCCCCCCCCCCAAAAAAAAAAACAACAAAGTTCACCAAACACTACATTTGAAAGTTGTGTAGGCCACATTAGCTCCCATTAAAGTGTAGTCAACACACACACTTCATAAAATTAGTGTTTCTTATACCTGTAACCAGCTGTTCAGGAATAAGCACACTAAGGCCCCCCTTTGTACTTTTCTGCCTATCTTTCTCAGTCTAGAAGAAGGCAGGGAGTAAGGCACGTGGCCGTGGGTGTGGAGTTTCAGCAGGGAGAGGACGTAGGGATTCTGCAGAGAGAGGACGTGGGGATTCTGCAGGGAGAGGACGTGGGGATTCTGTGCCTGCTGTTGGAACCAGTGAGTCAGCATCCCCCAGTTTTAGCAGGCAACAGTCCTTTATGCGCAGCTTTGTAGGACCTCACCATACCCCACTGCTGCGGGAGGAACAAATTGAAGTCGATGCGTTAGCTGTCATCCATCCGACAACGGCTTCAATTACTTCCACATCCTCTCAGGGCCAGAGCACCGAAGAGCAACCATCTGTCTCTTCACCCCCTGCCAAAGTGCCCAGGCAGTCAGAGAGCCCTGGACAGGAGCCATCGCAGTCTCTACTTCTGTTCTCGGAATCTGTTGGTTTGGAAAGAGGGGGCCAGCCAAGCAGCATTCCAGAATGTGAAGAAGAGGGAGTATGCAGTGATGCGCAACTTCTTTGTCCCTCTGAATCTGAAGAGGCGGGTGGGCCAGTGCCTATGGTCAGCACAACACACCTCAGTACGCATCAGATGATGACGAGACTCAGTTACCACTTTCTGGTGCGTATGTTGCTGGCGAGACAACCCAGGAGAAGCAGGTGTTTGAAGAGGTGAGTGTAGATGATGAGGTTCTTGACCCATCATGGCATGAGGAACAGGAAGGTGGTGGGAGCAGCTCTGAGGAAGAGATTCCCCGAACGGCCAAAACCGGAGGGAGAGGGAGGTGGCAGACTTGGTAGCCTGTAGCCTCCACTTCGGCACCCGTTAGGAGCATTCCACTTTCAAAAGGCAAAACGGGCGCTCCCAAGACTTGCAGTGCGTGGTCCTTTTTTGACACAGTTGCAGATGACATTTGCTTTGTCAAATGCAAGCTGTGTCATCAGAGAGTCAAAAGAGGGAAAAATGTCAGCAACCTCAATACCACTAATATGTGGAAACATGTGCGGACCAAGCACGAGCTGGAGTTACAGACACACTGAAGACGTAGGCCAACGTACCGCACCACCTACCACCTCTTCAGCTCGTGTTGGGGCCTCTTCCTCCAGCTCACACACAGCTGGTTCGGCTTCCTCACAGGAACGCCAAGGAAGAACCTCTGGCACAGTTGTCCGGAGACCCTGTGACATTCCAACCACAGCACCACGTTCAAAGTCATCCTCACATTCCCAGGCCACTCGGCAGCCATCGGTAGCACAGGCATGGGAGAAAAGGTGGCCATACTCGGCAAACCATCCCCGAGCAAAGGCTCTGAATGCTGGCATTGCCAGACTACTGGCCCTTGAAATGCTGTCATTCAGGCTGGTGGAGACTGACACCTTCTGGGACTTCATGGCATTGGCAGTCCCACAATACACCGTGCCCAGCCACTTTTATTTCAGCAGGCAAGCCGTCCCTGCCCTGCAGAAACTGTGGAGGCAAACATAAAACATGCGCTGCTAAACGCCGTCAGTAGCAAGGTCCACCTGACCACTGATGCGTGGACCAGTAACCATGGACAGGGACGATACCTTTCCCTCACTGCCCATTGGGTCAATGTTGTGGAGCCGGGTACAGATCTGGAGAGTGGCGCTCTACGTGTTCTACCAACTCCACGGATTGCAGGAATCCAGTCTGTACATATTGACTCCTCCTCCTACTCCAGTTCCTCTGAAACAGTGCAGCAGGAGCCTGTTACGACCGATATGAGCACAGCCATGGCCAAACATCAACAGGCCATACTGAAATTAATTTAATTGGGGAATCGAAGCCACACAGCGAAAGGAGCTCTGGAATGCCATCAAGCAGCAGAGCGACGTGTGGTTTGTGCCAGCGAATCTCCAGCCGGGCTTGGTAGTGTGTGACAATGGCCGAAATCTGGTGGCAGCTCTTGGCCTAGGCAATCTCACTCACATCCCATGTCTGGCACATGTGCTCAACTTGGTCGTGCAGAGCTTTCTGAGGGACTATCCGGATCTTGATGCACTGCTGCACAAGGTCCGCATAGAGTGCGCTCACTTGCAGCATTCCAGCACGGCAAGATCGTGCCTTGCTGCTCTGCAGCGCCGATTACGCCTTCCGGAACATCGCATCATATGTGACCTACCCACCAGGTGGAATTCAACGTTACATATGTTGGAGCGGTTGTGTGAGCAGCAGGCAGCAGTCATGGAGTACCAGCTGCATCAGGCGCAAACAAGTCGCAATGTGCGCCGGTCACACTTCAGCACCACTGAGTGGGCCTCTATGAAGGACATCTGCTTCGTTTTGCGTGCCTTTGATGATTCCACCTGGATGGCGAGTGCAGATGATGCACTAGTCAGCATGACTGTCCCCCTTATCTGCATGCTTCAAAAAACACTGCAAGCACTAAGGCATGAGGTTTTGGAAGAGGTGGAGGATGAGGAGTCCCAAATGCCATCTGCTTCTGGACAGTCTGCGCTACGTGCTTCCTCACAAAGGCCTAGGCAGGGGACACTTTGTGAGGAGGATGTGGAGGAGTCGATGGAGGAGGAAGACATCTCTCCACAGGAGGGAGGTACACAAAGCTCTAGTCAGTATGTACAGCGAGGGTGGGGTGATGCAGAGCAGGCAGAGATCACGCCTCAAGCAGGGGACAGCGGTTCTTTGGCAGTTGGGAGTCTGCAGCACATGGTTTACTTCATGCTGCAGTGCCTGAGAAACGACCGCCGCATCGCCCACATTCTCTACACGGCTGATTATTGGGTGTACACCCTCCTAGATCCTCGCTACCGGGACAACTTGCAAACCCTCATACCAACGTTGAACCGGGAGCGTAAACTGCGGGAGTACCAAGACACACTGGTGCAGTCCATCATGTTTTCCATTCTACCCGACAGCAGTGGTGCTAGTGCTTTACAAAGCACCTCTGTGCGTCGAGCCAGTGGATGAAACTCGTTACAAAGAGGGAGCAGAGGCAGCGCCTCAGCACAAGGCAAGACCACTATGGCCCATATGTGGCAAAGTTTTGTGTGTCCGCCACAATTGTCTACACCAGGGGTCCTCAAACTTTTTAAACAGGGGGCCAGATCACGGTCCCTAGGACCACTGGAGGGCCGGAATATAGTTTAAAAAAAATTAGGACCAAATTCATATGCACACTGCACATATCTTATTTAGAAATAATAAAACAAAATAGGAACAAATACAATATTAAAAATGAAGAAGTAGTTAAATCATCAAACTTACCGATTTTTTGGGGTTCTTCGAATATCCTACACTTCCAGTCAATTTTTTCTCTTTCTTGATATCATTGTTTCCTAGGCATTCAAAATTGCTATTAGTAAAATACCAACATATATACAGCGCTACAATAACAATATACCAGCAATAAAATTTCCCACACAGAGACATACAGACTGCACTGCCCAACAATGCGGCCTGATCAGCGCCCATCAATGCGGCCTGATCAACGCCCATCAATGCGGCCTGATCAGTGCCCATCAATGCGGCCTGATCAGTGCACATCAATGCGGCCTGATCAGTGCCCAGCAATGCAGCCTGATCAGAGCCCATCAATGCGGCCTGATCAGTGCCCATCAATACAGCCTGATCAGTGCCCAGCAATGCAGCCTGATCAGAGCCCATCAATGTGGCCTGATCAGTGCCCATCAATGTAGCCTGATCAGTGCCCATCAATGCAGCCTGATCAGTGCCCATCAATGTGGCCTGATCAGTGCCCAGCAATGCAGCCTGATCAGAGCCCATCAATGCGGTCTGATCAGTGCCCATCAATGCAGCCTCACCAGTGCCCATATTGGTGGAACTCCACTTTTACCACAGGCTCAGACTAGTGCAAGAATCCCCAATAGGCAGCATTGGTCCCTAAGGCCTCTTTCACACTTCCGTTTTTTACAATCAGTCACAATCCGCCAGGTTTTGAAAAAAAACGGATCCTCAATTTTTTTTTGAGGATCCGTTTTTTTCCCATTGACTTGCATTAATGGCGGATTGTGACGGATTACTGTCCATTGCATCCGTTTTTTGTGAGGATCCGCCAAAAGTTGCTGTCCGTCACCATCCTCAAAGATTTCAAAACGGAGCTTGTAACGTTTTTTTCTGTGGCGGATCCTCCAGACACTCATTTAACCCAAAATTCTTTCTGGGTGCCGGACAAAAAAAAAAATTCTCTCTCTCTCTCTCTCTCTCTCTCGCGCCAGCGATTCCTTGAAATTTCTTCATTTTCAGGATCCGTCTGAAAACGGATCCTGTGCCATCCGTTCACATCAGTTAAGGACGGATCCGCTTGTCCGCCTTTTTGGCGGATTATAACTGATGCAAAAAACTGAAGTGTGAAAGAGGCCAAATAAGCAGCACAGGTCCCCAAAAGGTAGCACGGGTCCCCAACAGGCAGGTAAATGTCCCCAGTAGGTAGCACAGGTCCCAAATAGGCAGGAACATGTCCCCAATACGTAGCAAATGTCCCCAAAAGGTAGAACAGGTCGCCAATAGGCAGCACAGGTCCCCAATAGGCAGATACAGGTCCCCAATAGGCAGCACAGGTCCCTAATAGGCAGGTACAGGTCCCCAATAGGTAGCACAGGTCCCTAATAGGCAGGTAAATGTCCCCAACAGATAGCACAGGTCCCCAAAAGGTAGCACAGGTCCCCAATATGCAGGTAAATGTTCCCAGTAGGTAGCACAGGTCCCAAATAGGCAGGAACATGTCCCCAATACGTAGCACAGGTCCCCAAAAGGTAGCACAGGTCCCCAGTAGGCAGCACAGGTCCCAAATAGGCAGGAACATGTCCCCAATACGTAGCACAGGTCCCCAAAAGGTAGCACAGGTCCCCAGTAGGCAGCACAGGTCCCAAATATGCAGGAACATGTCCCCAATGTGTAGCACATGTCCCCAAAAGGTAGCACAGGTCCCCAGTAGGCAGCACAGGTCCCAAATAGGCAGGAACATGTCCCCAATACGTACTGTAACAGGTCCCCAAAAGGTAGCACGGGTCCCAAATAGGCAGGAACATGTCCCCAATACGTACTGTAACAGGTCCCCAAAAGGTAGCAGAGGTCCCAAATAGGCAGGAACATGTCCCCAATACGTAGCACAGGTCCCCAAAAGGCAGCACAGGTCCCCATTATGCAGCACAGGTCCCCAATAGGACCCGGAGTTAAAAAGAAAAAAAAAAAACAGTACTCACCTATGTCCCCTGCTGCTCTGAAGAGGCGCCCGCCCATCTCCGTCTTCTTCCAGCACAGGCACAGGCGACGTGATGTCATCAGGCCACGCAGGCGGCGTGATGATAATCACGTCGCCTGTGTGGTCTCTGCTGCATACTGAGGGATGCGCAACGCCTTTCCTCAGCGCCTCAACCCGCCCGCGATTACAGGGCCCGTCGGCTCTGTAATCAATGCAGTTTAATGTTGGCCTGGCCAGGGGCCGGATAAAAGTCCTTCGCGGGCCGCATGCGGCCCACGGGCCGTAGTTTGAGAACCCATGGTCTACACCATCACTGACGGCTCCAGTCAGCAGGAGGCAACATTTCCGTCAGATGGTGACTGACTACATGTCTTGCCCTGTGAGTGTACACCCAGATGGCTCTTCCCCCTTCAAGTTTTGGGTCTCTAAGCTGGATACATGGCCAGAGCTTAGCCAGTATGCATTGGAGGTGCTGGCTTGCCCTGCTGCCAGTGTATTATCGGAACGCGTCTTTAGTGCCGCAGGTGGTGTACTAACAGACCGTCGCACGCGAATTTCTTCCGATAACGTCGACCGGCTTACTTTTCTGAAAATGAACAAGGCCTGGATCTCCCCAGAATTTGCCAGTCCTCTTCCCGACTAAATAATTGGTTGGCAACTGTATCCAGGTCTCCTGTTTTGTTCATGTTTCTACCACCTGAACTATAATCCCTGGGCTTCAACACAGCCAGTTGTCGCTCAGATGTTCCGTCTGCACAGAGAAAAACACTAGTTCCTGTGTTCGTGGGGTTCAGTAACGCCAGCTGCTCCCCTGCTGTGTGGATGACAAAGTCTCCTGCTCCATCCACATTCAAACTACTACTGATTTTTAACCCTGCTCCACTTAGGCCTCTGGCTCCACTGTCTAGTATTTCCCCTGGCCTCCAACCCCGCCAGTGACAGCTCTTAAGTGGCGTCTGCATAATCCACAATTGTTCGAGTGTTACTTGGCCTCAGTCACGTCAGTTGATTCCCTGATGTGTGTCCGGCAAGGTCTCCTGCTCTGTCCACATTCCCATTACTAGTAGTGTGAATGAGGACAGAGCAGGAGACCTTGCCGGACACACATCAGGGGATCAACAGATGGGACTGAGCCCAAGTTACACAGGAACAAGTGTGGATTGTGCTTACGCCACTTCAGAGCTGTCACTGGCGGGGTTGGAGTCCAGGGAAAATACTAGAGGCAGTGGAGCCGGAGACCATAGTGGAGCACAGTTACAATCAGTTTTAGTCTACTACCTCTATAAAACGTGCTGCAAGTTGGCCTCAGCCAGCTCCATGCCTCATCCTGGGCTCCAACAACGTCAGTTGGTGTTCAGAAGTGCCATCTTCACAGAGAAAAACACACTAGATCCTGTGTCTGTGGGGTTCAGTAATGCCAGCTGTTCCCCTGCTGTGTAGACGGCAAAGTCTCCTGCTGCCTCCACATGCCAACACCATTAGGCCTCAGCCTGCTCCATGCCTCATCCTGGGCTCCAACAACGCCTGTTGGTGTTCAGAAGTGCCGTCTTCACAGAGAAAAACACACTCGCTACTGTGTCTGTGGGGTTCAGTAATGCCAGCTGTTCCCCTGCTGTGTAGACGGCAAAGTCTCCTGCTGCCTCCACATGCCAACACCATCAGGCCTCAGCCTGCTCCATGCCTCATCCTGAGCTCCAACAACGCCAGTTGGTGTTCAGAAGTGCCGTCTTTACAGAGAAAAACACACTCGCTACTGTGTCTGTGGGGTTCAGTAATGCCAGCTGTTCCCCTGCTGTGTAGACGGCAAAGTCTCCTGCTGCCTCTACATGCCAGCACCATCAGGCCTCAGCCTGCTCCATGCCTCATCCTGGGCTCCAACAACGCCAGTTGGTGTTCAGAAGTGCCGTCTTCACAGAGAAAAATACACTAGCTCCTGTGTCAGTGGGGTTCAGTAATGCCAGCTGTTCCCCTGCTGTGTAGATGGCAAAGTCTCCTGCTGCCTACACATGCCAACACCATTAGGCCTCAGCCTGCTCCATGCCTCATCCTGGGCTCCAACAACACCTGTTGGTGTTCAGAAGTGCCGTTTTCACAGAGAAAAACACACTCGCTACTGTGTCTGTGGGGTTCAGTAATGCCAGCTGTTCCCCTGATGTGTAGACGGCAAAGTCTCCTGCTGCCTCCACATGCCAACACCATCAGGCCTCAGCCTGCTCCATGCCTCATCCTGAGCTCCAACAACGCCAGTTGGTGTTCAGAAGTGCCGTCTTTACAGAGAAAAACACACATGCTACTGTGTCTGTGGGGTTCAGTAATGCCAGCTGTTCCCCTGCTGTGTAGACGGCAAAGTCTCCTGCTGCCTCTACATGCCAGCACCATCAGGCCTCAGCCTGCTCCATGCCTCATCTTGGGCTCCAACAACGCCAGTTGGTGTTCAGAAGTGCCGTCTTCACAGAGAAAAATACACTAGCTCCTGTGTCAGTGGGGTTCAGTAATGCCAGCTGTTCCCCTGCTGTGTAGATGGCAAAGTCTCCTGCTGCCTCCACATGCCAACACCATTAGGCCTCAGCCTGCTCCATGCCTCATCCTGGGCTCCAACAATGCCAGTTGGTGTTCAGAAGTGCCGTCTTCACAGAGAAAAACACACTCGCTACTGTGTCTGTGGGGTTCAGTAATGCCAGCTGTTCCCCTGCTGTGTAGACGGCAATGTCTCCTGCTCCATCCACATGCAAACTACTACAGATTTGTAACTTTGGTCAACTTAGGCCTCTGGCTCCACTGTCTCTAGTATTTCCCCTGGCCAACAACCACGCCAGTTACAGCTGTGAAGTGGCGTCTGCACAATCCACACTTGTTCCTGTTTAACTTTGGCTCAGTCCCGTCAGTTGATCCCCTGATGTGTGTCCGGCAAGGTCTCCTGGTCTGTCCACATTCCCATTACAAGTAGTGTGAATGAGGACTGAGCAGGAGAGCTTGCCAGACACACATCAGGGGATCAACAGACGGGACTGAGCCAAAGTTAAACAGGAACAAGTGTGGATTGTGCAGACGCCACTTCAGAGCTGTAACTGGCGGGGTTGTTGGCCAGGGGAAATACTAGAGACAGTGGACCCGGAGGCAATAGTGGAGCACGGTGACAATCAGTAGTAGTCTACAACCTCTATAAAACCAGCTGCAAGTTGTCCTCCGCCTGCTGAATGCTTCATCCTGGGCTACAACACAGCCAGTTGTAGCCTGGAAGTGCCGTCCGCACAGATATAAACACTCGCTCCTGTGTCTGTGGGGTTCAGTAACGCCAGCTGTTCCCCTGCTGTGTGGACGGCAAAGTCTCCTGCTGCCTCCAAACTCACACTACAACGCCTTTTCTCCTCGCTCCAAGTAGGCCTCAGCCTGCTCGGAGCATTGATCCTGGGCTACAACACAGCCAGTTGTAACCTGGAAGTGCCGTCCGCACAGATATAAACACTCGCTCTTGTGTTAGTGGGATTCAGTAATGCCAGCTGCTCCCCTGCTGTGTGGACGACAAAGTCTCCTGCTCCATCCACATTCAATCTACTACTGATTTTTAATCCTGCTCCACTTAGGCCTCTGGCTCCACTGTCTCTAGTATTTCCCCTGGCCTCCAACCCCGCCAGTGACAGCTCTGAAGTGGCGTCTGCACAATCCACACTTGTTCCTGTGTTACTTGGCCTCAGTCACGTCAGTTGATCCCCTGATGTGTGTCCGTAAAGGTCTCCTGCTCTGTCTACATTCCCATTACTAGTAGTGTGAATGAAGACAGATGCTGTTTCTCGGCAGAGCCTTTGGCCTAGGTGCCTCCTTCTTGGTATCCGAGTTCCAGCAATGTCTGCTGGTCCTTGGTAGTGCTTTTTAGCACAGGTACCTCCTGCTTAGAAACCGTGTTCCAGTACCATCAGCTGGTCCACGGTTGTGCCATTGGCTCTTGTTCCTTTTGTTGCCCCTCCGGGTTCCAGCACTGTCAGCTGGTTCTCGGCAGTGTCTTTGGCACGGGTACTCCCTCCTGCCCAGCCTGGTTACAGTATGCCTGCTGTTTCCGGGTAGTGTCAACGTCACTTTGCCACTGATACGTTGTCCTGTCGTGTTGCGGTCGGGTTAGCCGAGTCTATGGTGCCTGCAGTTTCAGTGCTTCCTATGTGGGCTGTGGGTTCTGGTAACAAAGGCTGGTTCCATAGTGCCAATAGGAAAAGCACCCCCTGTAGGACTGTGGGTTTCGGTAACTGCGGCCTGCTCACGAACGCGAAACTTTGTTAATCATGGGTACCTTCTGCTACCCATCCGGGTACCAGCAACGTCAGCTGGTTCCCGGCAGAGCCTTTGGCCTAGGTGCCTCCTTGTCGGTATCCGAGTTCCACCAACGTCTGCTGGTCCTTGGTAGTGCTTTGGAGCACAGGTACCTCCTGCTTAGTAACCGTGTTCCAGCACCGTCAGCTGGTCCACGGTTGTGCCATTGACTCTTGTTCCTTCTGCTGCCCCTCCGGGTTCCAGCACCGTCAGCTGGTTCTCGGTAGTTCCATTGACTCTTGTATCTAATGCTACCCATCCGGGTTCCAGCACCGTCAGCTGGTTCTCGGAAGTGTCTTTGGCACAGGCACTCCCTCCTGCCCAGCCTGGTTCCAGCATGCCTGCTGTTTCCGGGTAGTGTCAACGTCACTTTGCCACCAATACGTTGTCCTGTCGTGTTGCGGTCGGGTTAGCCGAGTCTATGGTGCCTGCAGTTTTGGTGCTTCCTATGGGGGCTGCGGGTTCTGGTAATAAAGGCTGGTTCCGTAGTGCCAATAGGACAAGCAACAAGCACCCCCTGTAGGACCGTGGGTTTCGGTAACTGCGGCCGGCTCACGGCCTTGCAACTTTGTTTTTTTCCTGGGTAGCTTCTGCTACCCATCCGGGTTCCAGCACCGTCAGCTGTTTCTCGGCAGAGCCTTTGGCCTAGGTGCCTCCTTCTTGGTATCCGAGTTCCAGCAAAGTCTCCTGGTCCTTGGTAGTGCTTTGTAGCACAGGTACCTCCTGCTTAGAAACCATGTTACAGCACCGTCAGCTGGTCCATGGTTCTCCCATTGGCTCTTGCTCCTTCTGCTGCCCCACCGGGTTCCAGCACCGTCAGCTGGTCCTCGCTAGTGTCATTTGCTCTTGCAGCTTCTACTAGCCATCCGGGTTCCAGCACCGTCAGCTGGTTCTCGGCAGTGCCTTTGGCCTAGGTGCCTCCTTCTTGGTATCCGAGTTCCAGCAATGTCTGCTGGTCCTTGGTAGTGCTTTGGAGCACAGGTACCTCCTGCTTAGTAACCGTGTTCCAGCAATGTCAGCTGGTCCACGGTTGTGCCATTGGCTCTTGTTCATTCTGCTGCCCCTCCGGGTTCCAGTACCGTCAGCTGGTTCTCGGCAGTTCCTCAGCCTTCTTGTACCTTCTGCTACTTTTCCAAGTTCAAGCTTGTGGAACTGGTTTTTGATTCTCACTCTGGATCTCCCTGACAATGACCCTGAAGACAACGACCCTGAAGACCACACAGAAGAATACCTAAAAGATGAACCTGAAGAAGATGACCAAGAGGACAAAGAACAGGAAGACAACCACCAAGATGCAGAACAACAAGAGACAGAAGACCAAGAAGCATAAAAACCAAAAGCTGAAGAACATGAAGCAAGTCTAAAAATCAGAGCAAATGATATTATCTAATTTATAAGCAGAAGAAGACTAAGCAGTGTATGGGGGTGAGTCCGTTCCTCCTCGTGGTGCTCCTGGAAATGGCCTGCTGCTGCAGGCCAAACTGAACGCGGACAAATTCTGTTGTAAATCTTTTGTGACAGGCTGAATGGAAGGTGTAATCTTCAAACTTTTATAGATAAGAAGATGAAGAAGTAGAATATGAAGAAGAATAAAAGAAGAAGAATAAAAGAAGAATAAGAAGATACTGCTGCTGCTGCTGAAGATGATGAAGGAGAAAGTGTGGGAGAAGTAAAAAAAGAAGGTGAAGAGCATGGAAGTAGTGAAACATACATATCTGACAAAAAATTAAAGACTTTAACATAGTCAATATCTTTGTAACTACGAACGTCTTAAAAAAAAAAAAAAAATTCCTGCTATTCCATTTGATTGGGCTAAAGCTCTATTGCTTTAATGTCTCCTACACCTCCCACAATACATTCTACATTATTATTAGTTGTTTTTCTCCATGTAGAATTAACAATTCCGATATTTCTGTTCCATTGACTTGAATTGGACTTTCGGAATCAGCGATACCCGATACTTTTTTTTAGATCGGCTGATCCATTCCGATACAATATTTTTCAGTATCGGGTGGTATCGCTCAACACTAATCGTGAGCAATGATAAAAGGTATGTGTGGAGAAAAAAGAACACAGAACTTCTGGAAAAGAACATCTCACCAACAATTAAGCATGAGGTGGCTCTATCATGCTTTGGGGTGGTGTGCAGCCAATGGCACGAGGAACATTTCACGGGTAGAGGGCAGAATGGATTCAATGAAATTTTAACAAATTCTTAATGCAAACATAACACTATCTGTATAAAAGCTGAAAGTGAAAAGAGGATGGCGTCAACAAATGGATATGATTGTAAACATGTCAAAATCTACAATAGACAACAACAAAAGAAATAGAAATACATCAGTGGCGGATCTTAATAGGGGTGGATGGGGCGGTCGCCCCGGGCCCAAGGTTTTTTGGGGGCCAATCCGGAGCCGCCGCCGCAGTGCAATTTTGGCTTCCCCCAATAGTCGCATGTCGCGCCAATTGTCGGCGGCTGCGCTGAATGGCTGGCTCAGTCACCTGATCCTCCTCCCCTCTCTCCGCAGCGTCCGCGCTCATTCCGGCCAGCAACTGGCATCACGTGGCTGCATCAGAGTGACGCTGGCCACTCACACTCTGGCAGCGGCTCCTCTGTTCCCTCCCCTTCGTTGGTGTCCATAGATACAGCGGGGCCCGGCAACTGACAGCCCAGCCGACGCCATGTATCACAGGAGGAAGAAGAACTCTCTGGTGCCTGGTGGACAGTGTTGCAGCAGCAGCAGCACTGCCTGTTCCTCACCTCTCCGAACTTGGGGGTAAGTCGCAGCAGGGTGGGGCGGAGGTATGTCATGACTGACTCATGTGGATGTGGGGAAAAACACTCTTTGTTATACATGTATTTTAGCCCTATGTTGATTGCTCATTAAATATTGTAAACGGAATGTACATTTCCTGCCTATTGATGATTACCCTCTAAGAGTACACCGCATAACATCTGGGCCTCCGTCCTTGCCGGCACACGTGTTTTAGCCCTTAGTTGCCTACCACATCTTTCTCTCACCTACTTTATGTGGATGTGGGGGGCATGGGGGGGGTGGGCAGGGGGGGGGCCTTGGTCAAGAGGGGTGCCGGGTGCCCAGACTTTAGGAACAGCCTCGGACCAGTGAGGAGTGCACTGCACGCATTATGTAATGTAACCCATTCAGGTCCTCACATCACGTCCCCTATGGCCAGGTTCACATTGGGCGATTTTGTGCGTATTGGCCGTAGGCCTACAGCTTATGTGCAACGTCTTTTTAGGCCATGTCCACACGTGGCGGAATGGTGGCGGGTTTTCCGTATGGACCCGCAGCAAACCAAGTACTGCAGTCCGTAAGGCTGTCAATTCCCGCACGGGGACCGCAGCGCTCAGCTAGCTGTATTTATGCATGATGGTTTCAAACTGCACAGGTGAGAGATCCTTTTCAAAACTTAAACGAATTAAAAATGAGTTGAGGAGTCAAATGGGACAAGACAGACTCAATCATCTCTCTTTAATGAGCATTGAACAAGAGCTTTTGAAGAGTCTAGACCTCTCAGAAATCATCAACGACTTTAGCACCAAAAAATCTCGCCGAAAAAGTCTGTGAGCAGTTTATGATCTTCAGTGTCAAAAAAAAATCCGAGTTTCTAGTCCATTAAGAAATTGTTGCCTGTGCTCATTGCACTTTTCCTGTTAGGCTACCACCCACACAGATATACATCTGTATAGATAAATAATTATGTTGAATTATTGTTTAATATTATGTTTACATGTTCTTATTTGCACTTACATGTGGTACGGTGAATGTAGCCTTATGTTTACCTTGTATGAAGAAATACAGGCCAGTATATACCATATTATATATTTTGACTGTTGATTTTGAGGAATATTTAATGTTATTTATATTGTTTGACCATACAATACAATTTCTTGTGAGAAAAAAGTAATTTTTCTTTGTTTTTATGGTCTAATAAATGTTACAATTTGTATACCTAAAAATCAGCATATGCAGTGTTTTTGTGAGAAGAGCCACAAAATTTTGACAGAAAATGTTTTCCTGGGAAGGGGGGTACTGGGGCCCAGGTTTTATGAACAGCCCCGGGCGCATGGTCCACTTAATCCGCCACTGAAATACATGCAGCCGCATACTCCAGTCCTGAGTGCCGGCGGCAGTGCCGGCTATTGATGATGCAAGAGACTCGCGTGAGATTCTCGCCTAATTCTGATAACGGGGACATGCTCATAACTCATAATGTGTTCGCCCATCCTGTGATTTTGGACATGAAACCAGGGATTGTAGGAACAAGAACTGAGTGTGTAGACCAACTTATGCATCCCTTTGAGCACAAATGTGATAGCACAAAACCAGTTTCATTATTTTGTTGATCTTTTTAAATTTTGGGGAGCAAACACTAAAAGTATTTGGAATGAGCTAAGAGCAGATGACAAATATACCATGCCCTGCTTTGGAAATGTTCTATGCTTTTACAATTTGGATTGGTTGTAAGAATTAGGCTGTGTTCACACACAGCGTTTTTATGCGTTTTTTTCGTGGATTTGCCAAAAAATCCACTTTAAAAAATGCTTCCCATTCATTTTAATGCATTTTGCACTTTTTGTGCATATTGATGCATTTTTTTCCGCGAAAAAAACTCTTCGCGGTAAAAAACGCAGCATGCTCATTAATTTCGCGGATTTTTCCGCATTTCTGGCTATTTCTATGTGTCTGGGGCCGCGCGGAAAAAAACCGCATAAAAACTGTGCGTTTTTTTGCGCAAAAAAAGCGTGGCTTCTGGGAAGGAGTCCGTTTTTTATGCAGAAATTTTCTGCATATGTGTGCACATAGCCTAAGGCTATGTTCACACGTGGCGGTTTTTTCGCATTTTCGTGGCAGTTTTAATCTCGCGATTTTGCCACAAAAACGCGAAAAATAAGCATTCCTATGGGATTCCGCAATGCTGTGCTAATGCTGTGGTTTTTACAGCGGCAGAATCGCTTCGTGGTAAAAAATGCAGCATGCTCATTAATTTTGCGGAATCGCGGCGATCCCGCACCCATAGGAATGCATTGTTCCGCTTATTTCCCGCATGTGGCTGTGCACACCATGCGAAAAGTAAGCAGAACATTTGCGGATGGTACCCACGGTCCAGAGGAGAGGAGACTGTCCTCCGGGCTTTGGGTACCATATCCCTGTAAAAAAACAGAATTTAAAGTAAAAAATATTATTATTCTCACCTTCCGGCGTCCTGCGCAGCCTTCCTGCCTCTCTCTACGCTCCCAGTCCCAGTAATGCTTTGCGAGCGATGATGTCCATTCTCGCGGGATCACGGAAGTCTCGCGGTCATCGCAAATGACCACGAGACGTCACGATCCCGCGAGAACGGACGTCATTGTGGTTATTCTCGCAAAGGATTACTGGGACCGGGAGCGTGGAGAGAGGCGGGAAGGCTGCGCGGGACGCCGGAAGGTAAGAATAACAATAATTTTTATTTTTTATTATTTTTTACATCCTATCTTTTACTACTGATGCCGCAATAGTAAAAAGTTGGTCACACTCGTCAAACACTATGTTTGACGAGTGTGACCAACTTGTCAATCAGTTCTCCAAGCGATGCTACAGATCGCTTGGAAAACGCTAGCATTCTGCTAGCTAATTACGCTTGCAAAATGCTAGTTTTTCCGTGGGAAAATCGCGGTAATTTAAAATGCGATTTTTCCCGCGGAATGGAATTTGGAATTCTAGCGGTAATTTCCGCGAGAGTTCCGCTACGTGTGAACGTAGCCTAAGGGACAAATACATTTCTGACTGATTTCCAGGGTCCTCACTGTCACTTATTAGGAGAGAACATTATTTACATATTTACATGCGCTGCTAATGTCATAATCACGAGGAGCTGCCAAGTTTTTAATTCTTGCAGTTTTCTTCCATCTCCCTAAATACATTAAATATGACTTTCTATTATAAATCTAAAATAAATAATTGTATTCTATGTGAAAGTGTGATAAGATTGTGTTCTGTTTCAGGCTGGGTCATTTTGCAGACGCCCAACTATGTCTATGAAGGAGATAACCTGACTTTGAGCTGTCACCACTACCCTGGATACACCGCTGGGCAGACCATATTTTACAAAGATAACGCAGTTCTTCAGAACTGGGGATATAATAATCTTTTTCACATCCCCAGTGTGGTCATGGAAATGACTGGGACGTACAAATGTACAAAACAAGTGAAACACCACCTGATATATTATAGCCATGGCGATGAAGAAACCATATTGGTTCGAGGTGAGTCCCTACCCTGGTCAGGAGCTGTGGTATGATCAGACCATGTCACTGTACGGTCAGACACATCCATTATACAGTACACAGAGGATTGTGGAAATTATTATTATCCCAAGATCTATTAATGTACTTGGGACAACCCCTTTAAGAGCCCAGAGTGTCTGCCCGGGGATCAGTCAGACCAGTGAGAGCTCCGGTGTTTAGGAATGCCAGCCGACATCCATCTATTATGTATGGTGGATTTTAGGACCTTTTCACATCTCTTTTATGGCTTACACTTTCAATGGAAGCCGCAATATAGCGCACTGTGGTTTCAGAATACTTTTGCATAAATAGTACAGGCCTCCTGAATTCAACATAGACTCTAAAAGAGAAGCTCAAAGATGTCTTGGTTGAAGCAAGACAAATAAAGCTTGAAGATTGAGGAGCACAGTGAGAGACTAGGCAGACATAGGCACATTGATCTGAGGCTTCCATTAAATGTATTTTGTGTAAGTGCTGGATTCAGAGTCACACAGCTCAGTCATGTTGTGTACTGTCCTTTATGCTGCTGCTACTTCTGATTGTGTGCAACAGAAAAAGAAAAGCCCTAATCTTCTCTCTGAGTGCTTTGTATGGAAAATATTTAGGGTGTGACTCATTAAGGCTACTTTCACATTTCAGTTTTTTAGCATCAGGCACGATGCGGCGAAATTTGTAAAAACCGGATCCGGCACCGCTTGCCACCGGATCCGGCTTTTCTCCCTTAGACTTTCATTATCACCGCACTGTGCCGGAGGGCCATGCGTCGCGTCTGGCTTTTGCCGGATACGGCAAAAAGTGTCTGTCCGGCGTCTGGAAAAAATGTTCCATGTAACGTTTTTTCCTTGTGCCGGACCGCTTTTTTACACAGCGCATGCCCGGCATATGTTCGCTGCCATGAAATTTAACCCTGTCAGTGCGAATAAATCTCTCTCTCCTCCCCAGTACCCGCTATTGTTTGTTGTGCGATGTTCCTTTAAATTTCTGCTGCAGTGTATCCGGCCAAAAGAAGGATCCGGTGTCAGCGTTTTCTGCCGGATCCGGTATTGCGACTTTTCACCGCATGCCGCCGGATTACGAAACCTGAAATGTGAAAGTAGCCTAAGGTGTTGTTCACACCAATCTTAATAAAGTGCTTCCTGAAATACACTTGCCTGATTCCTTAAGCATTATGTGCTGTCTAATGAATCAGATATGTCCGAGATTCAGTGTGTGCTTTCCCCCGAAATGTACACCAGAAAATGACGCCACTTTATCGGCAAAACTTCTGATGAGTCTTCTCCCACCAGCTGAGACAGAATTAGAAATAAGAAAAAGACTGGTGAAAACTGCAGAATATAATGACTGGAAATAGTGTTATTCCTCATTTACAATTATGACCGCTTTTTGTAAAAAGTTATCTGAAAAATCAGTTATATTTTAACCCTTTCCCAGCATCCGCTTTACATGTATGGAAAAAGTAGCGAGAAGGCGCATGGAGCATGCTCAGATGCCGAGCCTGCAGATAATTGCTGATGCATAGCCATTCTCTGACTCTGCTGTGTACTTATATGTCACTGTCTATGTCAAGCACACATAAAATGCTGCTGTCAATCAGCCTCCTATTATGCAGTCAGCTGATGGGTTGTCATACAACTTGGGGTCTGCTCAAGACCCTCATGCCTGCCATCAATTTGTTCCATTGAAGCTCAGCAAGCAGCTCAACTTCACAAGAAACTGTAATTTTTACAATATGATGCAATATTGTAGTACAACATAGAAGCGATCAGACAATTCTAGGTTACTAGATGGAGGCCCGATGCTATCCCATCGGGAGGGCGGTAATGTCACGATGGGGGCAGGCTTTGCAGCGTTGAGAATCTCTCCCCCCTTGTGCTCACCCACCTATCCACTTTCTCTTTCCCCATGTGCTGACTTCTCTTGTCTGTGTTCTCTTCTTTGACCTGTCCACCCCATTTGCTATCCCCCTTGTCTGCTGTCTCTCTCCTTCCTGTGCTGTGTTCTCCCCTCATGTGCTGTCCTGTTTGAGCTGTCTCCCCTCTATGCTCTGTCTCTCTCACCCCTGTGTGCTTTCTCTCTACCCCATCTGCTGTCTTCTCCTCTCATCTCATCTCTTCTTAGACCTGTGTACCCCATGTGCTCTCCCCCTTGTCTTCTCTCTCTCACCACTGTGCTGTCTTCTGCGTCTGACCATGTACAGAACATACCACAGCTCCTGGGCAGGGGAGGAAGCAAAAGACAATACTGACATTACAGCAGGAGATCGCAGAGGATACATTTAGTGAGGTAAAATATTGTTTAAAAACAGTCAGTGAAATGCTTTACCTCACAAAATGAAGCCACTGTGATCCCCTGCTGTAATGTCAGTATTGTCTTTTGCTTCCTCTCCTGCGCAGGAGATGTGGTATACTACACACACGGTCAGACACAGACAATTTTTAAAATGAACTTTCGTTCACGGGAAAACCCCTTTAGTGTGATCGGCTTCCTCTGGCTGTAGGCACAACGTGCATCTGCTGCCGGAATCAGCCGAGTGATTCGGCGGTGTTCCGCTGGTGGTACTGCACAAGAGGCTGCGTAAGTGTGTGGGTGTGAATGTGAGTGTTTGAGTAGGAGTGTGAGAGTGTGATTGTGAGTAAGAGAGTGTGAGTGTGAGAGTGTGAATGTGAGTGTGAGAATGTGAGAGTGTAAGAGTGTGAGTGTGTGTATACGTCGTATGCACCACACTCACACACACATTCAGAGTGTGTGTGTGTATGTGTGAGTGTGTGTGAGTGTGTGTGAGTGTGTGTGAGTGCGAGAGTGTGTGTGACTGTCAGTGTGTGTGGTGCGTATCGCGTAAAAAGTGTGTGTGAGTGTGTGTGTGTGGTGCGTACAGCGTATAGAGTGAGTGTGTGAGTGTGTTAGAGTGTATGAATGTGTGTGAGTGTGTGTGTGATTGTGCGAGTGTGAGAGTGTGTGTGAGTGTGTGGTGCGTACAGTGTATAGAGTGTGTGTGTGTGTATGTGTGCGTGTGAGTGTGTTAGAGTGTATGAATGTGTGTGTGTGTGATTGTGCGAGTGTGTGATTGTGAGTGTGTGAGTGTGTGGTGCGTACAGCGTATAGAGTGCGTGTGTGAGTGAGTGTGTGTGATTGTGAGAGTGAGTGTGTGTGTGAGTGTGTGGTGCGTACAGCGTATAGAGTTTGTGTGTGCGTGTGAGTGTGTTAGAGTGTATGAATGTGTGTGAGTGTGTGTGATTGTGTGAGTGTGGGAGTGTGTGTGAGTGTGTGTGAGTGTGTGGTGCGTACAGCGTATAGAGTGTGTGTGAGAGTGTGTGTGTGTGTGTGTGTGGTGCGTACAGCGTATAGAGTGTGTGTGAGAGTGTGTGTGTGTGTGTGAGTGTGTGGTGCATACAGCGTGTGTGAGAGAGTGTGTGTGTGAGAGAGTGTGTGTGAGTGTGTGGTGCGTACAGCGTATAGAGTGTGTGTGAGAGAGTGTGTGTGTGTGAGTGTGTGGTGCGTACAGCGTATAGAGTGTGTGTGAGAGAGTGTGTGTGAGTGTGTGGTGCGTACAGCGTATAGAGTGTGTGAGAGTGTGTGTGTGTGTGAGTGTGTGGTGCGTACAGCGTATAGAGTGTGTGTGTGAGTGTGAGAGTGTGTGTGTGTGTGGTGCGTACAGCGTATAGAGTGTGTGTGTGAGTGTGAGAGTGTGTGTGA
This sequence comes from Dendrobates tinctorius, assembly GCF_039654945.1. NCBI lineage: Eukaryota > Metazoa > Chordata > Amphibia > Anura > Dendrobatidae > Dendrobates > Dendrobates tinctorius. Next base: position 82,835,405 of record NW_027361687.1, on the reverse strand, counting down.
GAGTGTGTGTGTGTGAGTGTGTGGTGCGTACAGCGTATAGAGTGTGTGAGAGTGTGTGTGTGTGTGTGTGTGAGTGTGTGGTGCGTACAGCGTATAGAGTGTGTGTGTGAGTGAGTGTGTGTGTGTGTGTGTGGTGCGTACAGCGTATAGAGTGTGTGTGTGAGTGTGAGAGTGTGTGTGAGAGTGTGTGTGTGTGAGTGTGTGGTGCGTACAGCGTATAGAGTGTGTGAGAGTGTGTGTGTGTGTGTGTGTGTGAGTGTGTGGTGCGTACAGCGTATAGAGTGTGTGTGTGAGTGAGTGTGTGTGTGTGTGTGGTGCATACAGCGTATAGAGTGTGTGTGTGAGTGTGAGAGTGTGTGTGAGAGTGTGTGTGTGTGAGTGTGTGGTGCGTACAGCGTATAGAGTGTGTGAGAGTGTGTGTGTGTGTGTGTATGAGTGTGTGGTGCGTACAGCGTATAGAGTGTGTGTGTGAGTGAGTGTGTGTGTGTGTGTGTGTGGTGCGTACAGCGTATAGAGTGTGTGTGTGAGTGTGAGAGTGTGTGTGAGAGTGTGTGTGTGTGAGTGTGTGGTGCGTACAGCGTATAGAGTGAGTGTGTGAGTGTGAGAGTGTGTGTGAGTGTGTGTGAGTGTGTGGTGCGTACAGCGTATAGAGTGTGTGAGAGAGTGTGTGTGAGTGTGTGGTGCGTACAGCGTATAGAGTGTGAGTGTGTGTGAGTGTGTGGTGCGTACAGCGTATAGAGTGCGTGTGTGAGTGTGCATGTGTGTTGTGTGGTGCGATGGTTTTCCGCTGGTGGTACCGTGCAATAGGTTGGTACCAGCAGCCGTTTCCATATTGAGACACCGATCAGTTGGGCGTCCCAATATGGCAATCAGTGAACTTCCTCCGCTTGGAATTCTGGGATGTGGTGACATCTGGACAGAAAAGGAAATGAAAACATTACAAGGCAATTATATAAATAGAAGTTATTTTTGGAGACTGAAAACAAAAAAGTTAAAAAATATCTGCTTCTGGAAGGTGTTAACTTGGTCTAACACAGTCATGCATATCATGCTAGCAGAAGGTAAAAAAAGAACAGACTGCTCTAGTCGAAAACACTAACTTAAAGGGACCTGTCAGTGGTTCTTGCTGTGTAAACTGAGATCAGCATTGTTTTGTGGCTGAGAACTTGATTCCAGTGATGAGTCACTTAGCATGTTGTGTGTTGCAGTTTTAATACAATCAGTGTTTTATCAACAGGAGATTATCACTGGAGGACTAAGGCTATGTGCACACGCTGCGGATTGGTCTGCGGATTTGTATCTGTGGAACCGCAGATAAAACCGCAAGTCAGAAGAACTGCGGATTGGCCTGCGGATTGGCCTGCAGTTTATCACCTCTACAATGGAGGAGATGGTAAACCGCAGCAGAATCCGCCGAAATGAAGTGACATGTCAATTCTTTCTGCGGATTTAAAACCTCAGCTTTTCCGCAGTTAAAAACCTGCAGCGTGTGCACAGCAGATTGTCAATCACATACATGTACACTGTCTGCAGAACTGCTGCAGATCCGCAGCGGCCAAAAAAGCAGCGTGTGCACATAGTCTTGGTGTTTTGTGCCAAGTAGTCCTCCCGTTATGTGTAACCTGGACCCCAGCAATGATTAGCAGCTTTCTGTCTATGTAATGTGCACACAGAAAGCTGTCAGTCAGTGGTGAGTGCGGGGATATACAGGCCTCATCATTTCTCTGTAGCAGAGAAAAAGGTGATTTTTTTTTATCAAAGTGACAACATGCAGACCAGTTAGTGATAGGTTGCTGGAATCAGACTCTCTGCCCCTACATCATTCTGTCCTCAGATTACAAAGCAAAACCCTGGCGACAGATTCCCTGTATCAGAGTATAAAGCCACATTAGAAAAAGTAATCTTCTCAACAAGACTAGCTCAAGTATTGAATGGCTGATTTATTACGTGAAATCATTTCTAAACAAAAAAGTGACCAGACTTTCTCCATGGTTTAGAATATGACCATCTAGCAGAAATCGGACCAAGAACACAGGACCCTACCTTGTCATGGTCTTCTCCATTTTGGAAAAGAAAGTCTTGTAGTTGGCTTAGAACGCCAGGACTGCATTGTAGTCCAGTTAGACTATGTGTTGATTTTGAATGCAAGGCCAGCTGCGCTTCTCCTGACCATAACTTGAATTTGGGTTAGGAAACCAGTGGTCAAGCCAGAAATTGTGACCTGTAGTAAAGAGTTAAAGCTCACCTATGTGAATCCAGCTTTAGACAGAGCATAAATGTTGCCCCTTTCCACATCTTTCCTCTTCACATGTACCAGTCTTTAGGACATTGGCATGGAACCGTTTAGGATTGAGGAAGCAATGGATATCATAAGGATTGATTTAGTATTTTGGCGTTTAACAAAGGGAAAAAAATACAAAAAGGAATCAGCTTGTTTCAGGCCTGTTTCACACGTCAGTTTTTTGACGTCAGTCAAAATCCGTCATTTTGCAAAAAAAACGGATCCGCCATTTTTTTTAGCGGATCCGTTTTTTCCCATTGACTTGCATTGCGGCGGATTTTGACAGATGGTCATCCGTTGCATCCGTTTTTTGATGGATCCGTCATAATTTTGGCATCCGCCATCTTCAGTGGACGGACTATGAAACGTTTTTTGTGTGCGTCGAACCAGCAGATAGCAACGGATCCGTTCGCAACCGTTAATTGACGGAATACGCCAATGAATGGCCTTTTCATACTGAGCATGCCCGAAAGAATTTCCTTTCATGATTTTAACCCAAAATTCCGGTCTGGCAGCAAAAAAATTCTCTCTCTCTCGCGCTCTCTCCCCCTCGCTCTCCCTCGCTCTATCAGTCGTGTTGCTTTAAATTTCATTTACTTGCATCTAAAACAGACCCATCCAAAAGACGGATCCTGTGTCATCCGTTTGTCACAAAACAGAAACGGATCCATTTTTTCACACTCTGGCGGATTTTGACTGACGTCAAAAAACTGAAGTGTGAAACAGGCCTTACTGTTATTGGTCAATATTGACTTTTAGGATTGCTGCCCTCCAATAGGCGGTGCTATTCTCTGAAGAAGTTATTTGTAGATTATAGATTCCCAGAGGAGCATTGTAAGGCCTATAAGTCTCCTTACTTTGTCTTGATGAAATGTTCCTCCTTAGACTCTGCTACTGGTAGCAGTTATCTCTTAAATGTCCTGCTTTCTAGAAAGAACTAGAATTAGTAATGTATTGTCATCCATGTTCCTTTCTAGAGCTGTTCATGACTCCAATAATAAAAGTGATCCCAAACCCAAAACAAGACAATGTGACCCTTAAATGTGAGACAAGTCTCCATCCCTCCAGACTGAAAGAAGAACTACAATTTGCTTTCTACAAAGGAGGACAAATTCTCCAACAGTTCAGCTTCAATGATACCTGTGATGTCTACATAGTCCAACGGAAGGATTCTGGAAGATACTCATGTGACGTAAAAACTGGAGATGGCAGAGTAAAGAAGAGAAGTTTGGAGAAAATAATCCAGAGACGAGGCCAGTAAGGACACTGGTTATGTGTTCTATGTGTGACAACTTCTTCTTTTTGATATATTCTTCTTCCATCTATTCTTGAGGCACTGTTGTATCTGAGACTTTCTGTGGGTCCAAATCTGTCATAGTAGAAAGGCGCAAGGAAAACCACAACCCCAGATTAATGGAGAAACTCGTAGCACCAAACCAAGTCTAAGAAAAAGAATTAGCAGCACCCAAAGGGTGACGGAAATCACAACTTAATTCATTCCTGTTCATCGAAAATTATATTTAATCTCTTTCACTGGGGCCATTAACATTAGACCTAAAAAATAAGCGTGACCTACCATGGACAGCTTAAGAAAACTAGAATTCATGGAAATGTTCCAGTTATGTTCTTTCATATTTCCATTTTTTTCTTATTTTAAATTACAATAGTTAAAATAAATATATTTTTTTGCAGGCTACACAGAAAATGGAAGTGGTTAATTACGGAATCTGTATTTTAGCATTCTGCAGGGTGCGCAGAGAATGATTACTAAAAAATTCATCTTCTATCATATAAAATGAATGACTGAAAAAAATTAAAAAAAATAAAAAAAAAAAAAAAAAATCTCATCTCGAGGACATCAGCAGAATTGCTCCACATATCACTTTGTATTCTTATATGCTTGTTACATATTAGCGCCATCAATAAAATGTTGTTTTTGCAAAATGTCACTATTTTTGGCGAATCCATGGGATACATCATAAAGATCTGGTAGATGCTGGAACCACCTCTGGGGCCTGCTACTATCTCCAGTGCAGGTGCCCCCTTACCCTGGTGCTGTGCCCATCTCTCTACATTCATTTCTTACAATTCTAGATCAGCCTGACAGGCACACTCATCTGTTTTTGAAACTCCTACAGAAGTGAATGATGACAGTTGAGCATGTACACCCACCTGTCTATTCACAGCAGCCATGTCATTCCTACATGTCTGGAGACCCCTGTACTAGAGATGGGTAAGGACTATCCTATAGATCGGCAGCTATGCCACCTTATTTCAGCAATGCAAAATCTTCATTTTTTTATGTTTCTCTAAGGGTGGTTTCACAGGTTGCGTTTGGCGCTGGTAGGACGCATGCGCCGCCAAACGCATACCTGAGCACGGCCTGCGTCCCCAGTGCTAAAGATAGGGGACGCAGGTCGCATGCAGCGTCATGCGCCCATAGGCAGCGCTACCAGAAGAGGCATGGCTGGGGGCAGGGCTTAGCAGTGGCCGTGCGCAGGCCGACGCTGCTGCCTGAAATGCTAATGTGAAACCACCCTAATACAGACTTTCCTTTTTCCACCATGAAATGCTGCATAAAACCAAATTTGTGCCCATCTTTGGTTTTTCTGCATTGAAGGAACACAGAATGTTAAAAGAAGCCCATAACAGTCTCTTTTCTGTATGGTTGATGTTTTCTTCGATTATTGCAAAGTTCCTTTGAATTTGGCCATGAAATTTGATTTATATTGAAGTTGTCCATTCATTATTCACATTATTATAGGATTGGAATCTGATGTTCTTTACAATGTCTAGTTCTGTCTTTCATATGGAAAGACACACATTCACCTCGCTGCTTACTTGTCCTGCCATTGTAGTCCCCCATATGGTCTTCTGGCACCAGGCATATAACATCCTCTTCAGCTCTTCTGACAATTTCAGAAGCAACCAAGGCTTGTATTGACTGAGACCTAATCAGAGGCCTGTTCTGGAAACCTTGGCTGAGAATGAAGATGCCGAAACAATTAAAAGGAATTTTGCTAGCAGGATTAAGGGGAGTGGTGGGATAAGTGGTTGCCGAAGTGAGAATTTTTTCACATGCCTTTCTGGCTGCCAATTAGCTGAATTTGAACCAAACAGAACACAAAAAGAATAGAATAGGTCAGAGCTGAACAACTTAAGTGTTGACCCTACATGACATGTGTTGGACCATGAGTAGAATGGTATGTGATAGGTGGCTATGCAGTTTTAATTTAAAAGTAAAGGACAAATGTCTATAGGGTTTGTGAGGCAGTGACCCCTGTTACAGCTAGGGGGCGCTGTATGTGCTCCTCAGGAGGCGCATGGAGGTGTAATGATAGTGCGACAGTGACTGGCGGCATTGTAAATGGGCGGTATGTGTCGCAGAGGAAGTCTGCGCTGTAAGCCAAAAATGTTGTTATTCTGGGACTTGTAGTTTCACAAGTGGTTTGTTTAGTTTACTAGGGAGGCTTACAGGGTTAGTTAGAGATCTGGGCTGGACTGACTAACCACACATACACCGCCCACTGGTGAGGTGGCTACAGCTACTTAGCGTGACCATGGTTTGGGTCACATGTTCAAAGCATATGGACCTGAATGGTCAGAGTGTAAGGTCCTATCTGTGATAGTCTCAGGGTTGTGTTTGAAGCACAGAGAGCATCATGAAGACCAAGGAACACAACAGGCAGGTCTGTGATACTGTTGTGGAGAAGTTTAAAGTCGGATTTGGATACAAAATGATTTCCAAAACTTTAAACATCCCAAGGAGCACTGTGCAAGCAATCATATTGACATGGAAGGAGTATCATACCACTGCAAATCTACCAAGACCCGGCCGTCCCTCTAAACCAGTGGTTCCAAAACTCCAGTCCTCGCGGACCGCAACAGGTCATGTTTCCAGGATTTTCATAGTGTTACACATGTGAGAGAATTCCTGATGCCTTGATGATACTTTCTTCACCTGTGAAATACTAAGGAAGTCCTGAAAACATGACCTGTTGGGGTCCGCGAGGACTGGAGTTTGGGAACCACTAAACTTAACATCTCAAACAAGGAGAAGACTGATCAGAGATGCAGCCAAGAGGCCCATAATCACTCTGGATGAACTGCAGAGATCTACAGCTGAGGTGGGATAGTCTGTCCATAGGACAACAATCAGTCATACACTGCACAAATCAGACCTTTATGGAAGAGTGGCAAGAAGAAAGCCATTTCTCAAAGATATCCATAAAAAGTGTTGTTTAAAGTTTGCAACAAGCCAACTGGGAGACACACCAAACATGTGGAAGAAGGTGCTCTGGTCAGATGAAACCAAAATCGAACTTTTTTGCAACAATGGCAAATGATGTGTTTGGTGTAAAGGCAACACAGCTAGGGATGAGCAAGTAGTGAAATACTCATACACGATGTACTCATTACGAGTACCTCCTAATACTCGGGTACTCGTAATGAGTAGTGAGTCCAATGTAAGTCTATGGGAAATGTGAGTAATGGGCTGTGTGTGTGTTGGGCTGGGTGGGAACTGTTCGAACACTGTGTCGGGCTGTGCGGGACTGTGCTGGCCTGTGTGGGACTGTGCTGGCCTGTGTGGGGCTGTGCAGTTACTGTGCCGGGCTGTGCGGGGACTGTTCTGGGCTGTGCGGGACTGTGCTGGCATGTGTGGGACTGTGCTGGGTTGTGCAGGTACTGTGCGGGACTGTGCAGGTACTGTGCAGGGCTGTGCGGGACTGTGCGGGAACTGTGCGGGCTGTGCCGAATATTGCGAGGTGAGTAATGAAATACTCACCAGGATTCGAGTACCGTGAGTACCGAATCCTAACGAGTATACTCGCTCATCCCTAAACACAGCTCATCACCCTAAGCACACCATCCCCACTGTCAAACATGGTGGTGGCAGCATAATGGTTTGGACCTGCTTTTCTTCAGCAGGGACAGGGAAGATGGTTAAAATTGATGAGAAAATGGATGGAGCCAAATACAGGACCATTCTTGAAGAAAACCTGTTGGAGGCTGCAAAAGACCTGAGACTGGGACAAAGATTTGATACCAAAAAACGAAAAGTTAAACCGCACCCTATAAGCGTCAAAGTCTTTAAGACATATTTGTGAAGGTGCACGTCAAAACCAGGGAGTCCATCCTGGAGCAAGTTCCATAGCAATAGATAAAAAAGACAGCGCCTCAGACAGTGGTGAAAAAAAAGCCTTACATTTTATTCTGCCTCCTGTGACGACGTTTCCGTCCGAAGACCTTTTATAAGCACCATTATATTGGACAAGTACCATCCACCAAATAACAAAGCACCAATAAAATACAGACATAATAGTAAATACAATCCCATCAATACAAAACACCAAACATATAATTAAAAACAAACCCACTGAGCATCCATTGCATTACTAGCTAATCTAACATCAAATCGCTAGCTCTGATCGGTATTATACCTGTAACGTAGAGCAGAGTTTGCACAAATAACTTCGTGATGGCAGAATGTAAACAGAAACTCCTCCACCAATCAATGCACAGTATCCCCATTGTCATGGTTGCAGCCACTCCCACAGGTGTGATCTCACAGCTCCCAATCCAATCATAGCTAAGCACAGTGACTCATAGCTCAGAGATTCCTTTGCTTGAAATTTTGTCCATATGGGATTATTCGAGATGTATTGTTATTTGGTACTGTACCTTTAAGAGATTTTGTCTATGTTTGATCCCTAACGTAAAGCCAAATCTACAATGGAATGGTTCACAAATAAACATATCCAGGTGTTCGAATGGCCAAGTCAAAGTCCAGACCTGAATCCAATCGATAATCTGTGGAAAGAGCTGAAAACTGCTGTTCACAAACGATCTCTATCAAACCTCACTGAGGTAGAACTGTTTGCCAGGGAAGAATGGGCAAGAATTTGTCTCTCGATGTTCAAAACTGATAGAGACAAAACCCAATTGACTTGCAGCTGTAATCACAGCAAAAGGTGGCACAACAAAGTACTAAGTTAAAGGGGCCGAATAATATTGCACACTCCACTTATTTTAAATGACTGTTGTGACTCAGGGCTTGAACCCCAATAGCATTTCCTCTACCCCACTTAACCATTAATAAATCAAACTCGGAAAACAAATGATGGTTGAAGGTCGGTCACAGCTTTATTGAATGTATCTCAAACAACCAATTTAGAGGCACTTAGCTTCTCTTAAACCGTGCTCGCCGCAAATGCCCTGCTCTGTATTCGCAGGCAAGTCAGCCAGCGAGCCGTAGCTTTGTGACATTCCTTCTTACACCGCTGTGACTTGAAACTACAAAAAACAGAACAGAATGAACATTATTAAACAATCAAAACAAAAGGGAGGGAGGGTGGGACAAGCACTTCCAGGATCAGCTGCCATGAGAAAGAGGGAGGGCGGCCTGGTGACTGGAGCTATATAATTACAGGAAGGGGCTGCACTAACCCCTTCCTGATCCCATTGGCCCTACAATACTAAACCTGCCCCAAAGCAACGTGGGTGGGCCAGCTCAATTAACCCTAAGGGGAGGGGAGGAAAGGCACCCCAGTCAGGGGCACTTTCCTTAAGCAGTACAGTGCCCTCCATTTTGTGGAAATTCAAAAACTGATAACCAATAAATTTCATTCAACTTCACAATTGTGTTCCACTTGTTGTTGATTCTTCACCAAAAATTGACATTTGGTGTCTTTATGTTTGAAGCATGATATGTGGGAAAAGGCTGAAAAGTTCCAGGGGGCCGAACACTTTCACAAGGTACTGTAGAGACTGCAACTTAATGTCGTCTGTTGGTACCTGTTGTGTTCCGTGGACATTAATGAACTGTGCGGCGTGCGGTTAGCCACGTTAACTGGATGAAGTGAGAAGTCCTGTGAGTTGAAGTCGTATAAAATGTGATGTAATGAAGTAAAAAATAGTAGAAAAGAACGGCACTCTCCGGTAGTGTAGTCAAGGCTTTATTGTAAAAGCATATCAGCGGGAGAAGGGGTGCAAAAAGGAGATAGCAACGACGATTGTTTCATGCTGCAAAGGCGCTTCCACAGGTTACATGGTGAGCTGCAGCCGGCCAAGGAGGAAATACCCACAACCAGAAGTCAGGACCCCTCCCACCGATGCCGCTCACCTGCTGAGCAATCAACAAAACAACAAAAAAATATATACATAGTTCACATAAGTGAAAACAAAAATATATAATCCATATAATAGTACCATAAATACAAAAGGAAAGAGAGAAAAAAAGCAAAAAAAGAGGTGAAAAAATTATGATTTTTCACAAAAAAAAACTTTAAAAAAAAAAAAAAAATTTTTTTACAAAAAAAAACTTGTTTCATTTCACAAAAAAACAGACATATCAATCCACTCATTGACTCCCGTACGTTCTAAAGCACGGATTTGCTTAATCCACCTGGCCTCTCATTTCAGTAAATTCCTATTCAGATCACCTCCCCGTGAGAGTAAAGTAACCCTTTCTATGCCAGCAAATGATAATGCATCGGGATTGCCACCGTGTGCGTCTCTCATACGGTTAATAAGTCTAGGGACCCCTTTGTCTGTCAAAATAGAATTGAAGTGCTCCCTAAACCTAACATAAAGAGGACGTATAGTTTTCCCTATGTAAAATAACTTACAGGACAAAATAAACATAAACAACATGAGTGGTTCTGCATGAAATAAAATCAGTGACATAATGAGTTACCGCACCTATACGTAAACAATGGTCAAGAATGTGATGAGAACAAAACGGACACTGCCCACATCGATAATTACCTTTTGGGGGTATCAAATTGAGCCAATTACTATGTGGGTCTTCCATACGTTTATGTACAAGAATATCCTTTAAACTGACCCTTTTCCTACAAGAAAAAAGGGGTCCTCTCTCTACAACTTCTGAAAAATCGGTATCGTGACAAAATGTGCCAATTTTTACGGATTGCAGACATGACTGCCCCGTCCATAGGACCAAAATCAAACGAAAAAACAAACCTCTTTTCATTCTTCTTGCAATTAACCCTTTTATTCTCCTCACCACTTGAGTTCTGATTAAACCTGGTCTGTGTTTTTTAGCAGGTTTTCAGGGTAACCCCTCTTCAAAAATCTGTTAAATAATTCTCGCGATTGGTCAACAAAGTCTTTCTGGGTATTATTTATACATTTTAGTCTAAGAAACTGACTTTACATGAAAAATTCTTTACTGTAAAAAGGGTGATAACTGTCATAGTGGAGCATGGCATTAGTGGATGATGGTTTATGAAAAACTGAAGAAAAGAGAGAACCCTCTCTGACCTCTAAAAAAAAGTCCAAAAATTCAATTGACGTGCCCCCAAATTTGGAAGTAAATGACATATTCATGTCATCTAAATTGTTAAGATACAACACAAAATTGTCAAATACATCTGGGGGGCCGTCCCACACAATGAATACATTGTCCACATATCTAATATACTGTACATCTTGATGTGTTTCAAAAAGACGTTAGAAAGTGAATAGATATGCCTGGTTTCAAAAACAGCCAAAAAAAGATTGGCGAAAGTGCACGCCACCGGAGTCCCCATCGCGGTCCCGACCTGTTGTAGGTACCAAGTATTCAGAAATTGAAATGCATTGTGTCTCAAAACAAAACGGATCCCCTCACATACAAAGTCAATGAATGCAGCGTCTTTGTCCGGGATAGGGTCTCTCACTGAACCTCTCTCCCAGTAAATGGATTGGCTGCTTCGTCCTCTTCTTGGCGACATCCCCTCATATAGAAAGGACACTAAAGATTTTTTGAAAGTTGTCAATGATTTTGAATGGCAGCCTGGTTTTTCTCTTGTGTCCATTGATGTGGAAAGTCTCTATACTAAGATTCCCCAGGATCTAGGGGTAGATGTGGTAAGGGAAATTTTAGCCACAATGGACAAAGACACTGCATTCATTGACTTTGTATGTGAGGGGATCCATTTTGTTTTGAGACACAATGCATTTAAATTTCAGAATACTTGGTACCTAAAACAGGTCGGGACCGCCATGGGTACTCCGGTGGCGTGCACTTTCGCCAATCTTTTTTTGGCTGTTTTTGAAACCAGGCATATCTATTCACTTTCTAACGTCTTTTTGAAGCACATCAAGATGTACAGTATATTAGATATGTGGACGATGTATTCATTGTGTGGGACGGCCCCCCCAGATGTATTAGACAATTTTGTGGAGTATCTTAACAATTTAGATGACATGAATATGTCATTTATTTCCAAATTTGGGATCACGTCAAGTGAATTTTTGGACATTTTTTTAGAGGCCAGAGAGGGTTCTCTCTTTACTTCAGTTTTTCGTAAACCATCATCCACTAATGCCATGCTCCACTATGACAGTCATCACCCTTTTTACATGAAAAATTCTTTACTGTATAGTCAATTTCTTAGACTAAAATGTATAAATAATACACAGAAAGGCTTTGTTGACCAATCGCGAGAATTATTTAACAGATTTTTGAAGAGGGGTTACCCTGAAAACCTGCTAAAAAAACACAGACCAGGTTTAATCAGAACTCAAGTGGTGAGGAGAATAAAAGGGTTAATTGCAAGAAGGCTGAAAAGAGGTTTGTTTTTTCGTTTGATTTTGGTCCTATGGACGGGGCAGTCAGGTCTGCAATCCGTAAAAATTGGCACATTTTGTCACGATACTGATTTATCAGAAGTGGTGGAGAGAGGACCCCTTTCTGCTTGTAGGAAAAGTGTCGGTTTAAAGGATATTCTTGTACATAAACGTATGGAAGACCCACATAGTAATTGGCTCAATTTGATACCCCCAAAAGGTAATTATCGATGTGGGCAGTGTCCGTTTTGTTCTCATCACATTCTTGACCGTTGTTTACGTATAGGTGCGGTAACTCATTATGTCACTGATTTTATTTCATGCAGAACCACTCATGTTGTTTATGTTTATTTTGTCCTGTAAGTTATTTTACATAGGGAAAACTATACGTCCTCTTTATGTTAGGTTTAGGGAGCACTTCAATTCTATTTTGACAGTCAAAGGGGTCCCTAGACTTATTAACCGTATGAGAGAAGCACACGGTGGCAACCCCGATGCATTGTCATTTGCTGGCATAGAAAGGGTTACTTTACCCTCACGGGGAGGTGATCTGAATAGGAATTTACTGAAACGAGAGGCCAGGTGGATTATGCAAACCCATGCTTTAGAGCACACGGGACTCAATGAGTGGATTGATATGTCTGTTTTTGTGAAATGAAACAAGTTTTTTTTTTTTTGTAAAAAAAAAAAAAAAAATTTTTATAACAAAGTTTTTTGTGAAAAATCATTATTTTTTCACCTCTTTTTTTGCTTTTTTTCTCTCTTTCCTTTTGTATTTATGGTACTATTATATGGATTATATATTTTTGTTTTCACTTATGTGAACTATGTATATATTTTTTTGTTGTTTTGTTGATTGCTCAGCAGGTGAGCGGCACCGGTGGGAGGGGTCCTGACTTCTGGTTGTGGGTATTTCCTCCTTGGCCGGCTGCAGCTCACCATGTAATCTGTGGAAGCGCCTTTGCAGCGCGAAACGATCGTCGTTGCTATCTCCTTTTTGCACCCCTTCTCCCGCTGATATGCTTTTACAATAAAGCCTTGACTACACTACCCGGTGAGTGCCGTTCTTTTCTACTATTTTTTGCTATGTGGATTAGCTTATTTTCCATGAATGTGCACCGAAGGGTAATACAGTTGTATTGCCAGCTGCGTCTCTTTTATACACGTATGATGGTTCGGAGGTGTGGACTATTGTGATGGTGCTCGCCTTCTATTTCTGGACTGTGCATTGCTGACGTAATGAAGTGTTCGTGGTGCAGTTTAAGAGTCTAAATAAACCGGAATAGACTGTTTTGGGAAGAGACCGTTCCTGTGTGACTGAATCCTGTTCCCAAGTGAGTGTCCCCCAACACATTTCAGTACGCGCTGTCTTAGGCTGGTTTCACATTTGTTTCTGTGTGCGCAGCGTTTGATCTGCATAGATCCGCATGCATCATGCGTACATATATTTAACATAGTGTACGCAGGGACATGTGTTCACATGCTTTTGCGTTTGCATGTGTTGTTTCGCAGTGTACGGGGTGCACAGCGAACGCAGCATGTTGCATGTTTTGAGGCGTAAAAAATCTGTCAAATATGCGCAGGCATGCGCATGCGGATCAGTGCGTAAAAAAAAAACACATTGTCTATGAGCACACATTGGTACGCAAGGGCATGCGTTGAATACACATGTGTTATTCAAAATAAATATAAAAATCCCATGAGACACGCCCATTTTTGTCTGATGTCATATGGAACGCATGCGCATAAACAACGCAAACACATGCAAAAAACGCACACAAACGCATGCACACGCAGTGTTTTTTCCCATCATGCGTAAGATGATGCGCATAAAAAACGCTGCGTAAACATGCGCTTTGCATGCGTTTTTTCATGCATTTGCGCATGCGGATGATACACTGCGGACTCAAACACAAATGTGAGCCTAGCCTTACAGGGGTATATATAAAGAAAAATGTGGGAAGGAGGACATTTTAGGGGATCCACATGGTAAAGAGTCACCTCCTATATCACACTACCTTCTTACCTGATATGGCTAATATGGATTCTCACCTAGAATGGCTCCGTGCATCAGGGGCGAAGCTTGGCTTGCGGAGCAGGTATTGGACTTGCTGGGAGTTGTAGTGCCGCAGTCACACAATGAGGGTCCGGTCGGAGGCCGTGGAAGATGAGGTCACCGGAGAGACTGAGCCTGGAGAATACCCTTTGCTGTAGTCACCAGCTCAGGAGCACCTATAGGGGCACTTCTGGCAATATGAGATGGAATACTGCAGTCATGAGTAGAGTTGAGCGACTTTTGGTTTTTTAGGGTCGAGTTTCGTTTCGTGAAACCCGACTTTTCCAAAAGTTGGGTCGAGCAAGATCGTCCGATTATAGGGAAAAGTCGGGGTCGTCCCGAAACCCAATGTAAGTCAATGGGGAATAAAAGTCGGCAGTGAGAGGAGGAGAGGAAACACACCTACAGTGCCCATTTGAATGCCAAAAGCATCAATTCTTCTTACTTAAGCTTGTCAACCTTAATTAACTTCATAATACAAGTTACACACTGAAAAATGGGGGTTATTTGGCTAAAGTTGTGGGGGGGGGGCTGGCTCCAGGTTTTCATGTGCCCTGGGCGAAAGAGTGCCCCTTTAACACACACCACAACTCATCATGCTCCGATACGGCAGAGAAATAGCGGTATAATACAATGAAAAATACTTCACTTTTTACATCTCATGACAAGGCCCATCTATTTCTCCATACAGAATCATTGGTCCCATATAATGTTTGAAACAGTATATGATGAGCTCCACATAATGCTACAGTATATGTTGGTCCCCATGGATGAAGCTCCACTGTCTTATGGGCCCAAATAATGCTCCAAACATAATGGGCCCCATTTCTAATGCTCTAGTGTATATTGGGCCCTGTAAATGCTGCTCCAGTGTCTGATGTCCACCTTTGGAATGTTCCAGTGTATGGTGGGCCCCATCTATCATTCTCCAGAGTATAGTGCTCCCCAAAAATTGCTGTCCCAACATTGAAAACAATCAAATAAGTCTCCTCGCTAGGGAATCCCTGTACTAGTCTGGACTCCTCGTCGTCCCCATCTTCCATCTCACTGCACAGTATTTCAACCTTGCAAGTGCTGTGATCCTGAGCAAGCAGGGGGGGCCCACTCGTTGGCGACGGCACTGGCACAGGGCCCCTGATAGTACGGTGGTGTGTCTGATGGCGGGTGGGCCGAACCTGCACTTTCATCTGCAGCTTCCTCTTTGTCACCGTGTATGATGGAACTGTATATGGGAAGGGTAACCTGAGTTTCATCAGGGTCAGATTCAGGCCGTGTAGCGTGCGAGGGGAATGTAGTGGTCTGGGTCAATGTACCAGCAGATTCATCGAGCAGTGGCTGGGCATCAGTGCACTTGTGTCGCCCCCAGGAGTACGGTCGCCACAGTGGCATTACCTTCCTCCTAGGGAGTGTGATGTCATGCTTGGGAGCAACGAAGGATCTCTCTAGCAGGTTAACTGATTGGGCGGCGTTATTCCCACGAGTCATGACCCTCCAAACAGCGTTCATGAAGGCAAAGTGTTTGTTTTACGTGGGCAGTATGGTTGCAAAGCTGAACCTTAAAGGAATGTCCAGAAGGGCACCACCAGGAGTGGAGCCTACGGTTAAATTCGACTCCACCTGGGAAACCTCAACCATGCCAGCTACAGTACAGATGCACACATTGCAAGCTTAATTCCGTTAATGAACGAGACTCCGTCATGCCCCGCGGTCCGAGTCCGGCTTACTAGAGGGACACGTGAGGCTCTGGCACATGAGATTGGCCAATAACTGGTGTGTCATGCCCTTACATGTCCGTGGCTGCATGTGCGCTACACTGAAAAGGCCAGCGTTTGTCGCTTACAGGTGCAGATAACCCGCTGAACAACGTTAGTGATGGGGATCACTGATTACAATTATTACCCGCGAACAATGATTTCCCAGTAAGTGCAGGTCAACCGCAGTTCCGGAATTAGGCCTAACCGTCATTCCTGAAAAAATGAAAAACTTGCGTGTGCAAACCACAGGTGCTGTAGCTTGCTTAACAGCTCGCCAGCCGTTCTCACGCCCAGTATGGATTACACGTGATTGCACAAAGGTTAGAAAGGGTACCGTATCCCCAGACAACATGTATGGATAGCGTACACATTCAAAATATATGTCTATACATCAGGAGGCAGGCTCAGACGGTGTTAGGCCCAGTATGGATTGCACGTGATTGCACAAAGGTTAGAAAGGGTACCGTATCCCCAGATAACATGTATGGATAGCGTACACATTCAAAATATATGTCTATACATCAGGAGGCAGGCTCAGACGGTGTTAGGCCCAGTATGGATTGCACGTGATTGCACAAAGGTTAGAAAGGGTACCGTTTCCCCGGATAACATGTATGGATAGCGTACACATTCAAAATATATGTCTCAGGAGGCAGGCTCAGACGGTGTCAGGCCCAGTATGGATTGCACGTGATTGCACAAAGGTTAGAAAGGGTACCGTATCCCCAGATAACATGTATGGATAGCGTACACATTCAAAATATATGTCTATACATCAGGAGGCAGGCTCAGACGGTGTCAGGCACAGTATGGATTGCACGTGATTGCACAAAGGTTAGAAAGGGTACCGTATCCCCGGATAACATGTATGGATAGCGTATACATTCAAAATATATGTCTCAGGAGGCAGGCTCAGACGGTGTTAGGCCCAGTATGGATTGCACGTGATTGCACAAAAGTTAGAAAGGATACCGTATCCCCAGATAACATGTATGGATAGCGTACACATTCAAAATATATGTCTATACATCAGGAGGCAGGCTCAGACGGTGTTAGGCCCAGTATGGATTGCACGTGATTGCACAAAGGTTAGAAAGGGTAACGTTTCCCTGGATAACATGTATGGATAGCGTACACATTCAAAATATATGTCTATACATCAGGAGGCAGGCTCAGATGGTGTCAGGCACAGTATGGATTGCACGTGTTTGCACAAAGGTTAGAAAGGGTACCGTATCCCCGGATAACATGTATGGATAGCATACACATTCAAAATATATGTCTATACATCAGGAGGCAGGCTCAGACGGTGTCAGGCCCAGTATGGATTGCACGTGATTGCACAAAGGTTAGAAAGGGTACCGTATCCCCAGATAACATGTATGGATAGCGTACACATTCAAAATATATGTCTATACATCAGGAGGCAGGCTCAGACGGTGTCAGGCACAGTATGGATTTGACGGCCCAGATTACACAGCGGAGGAGCAGGGAGAGGTAAAGATTGCAAATGCTGGGGCCCTGCCCAAGCAAGGGGGGCCCACCCATGGGCGTCGGTACTGGCACTGGGCCCCTCATAGTACAGCGGTGTGTCTGACGGCGGGTGTGCACCACCACCATCAGAGACACTTGATTAGACTATGAGGGACCCTGTGCCAGTGCCCGCGCCCAAGAGTCAGCCTACCCACCTGTCCAGGGCAACGGCACTCGCACGGTGTCGTGCGCTAGGTGGTGACCCCGGCCATGGGGGGGGAGGCAGCACAGTTAGGGAGTTTTAGAAAGTGGCATATGTTGATGTTGGACATTCAGCTGATGCAAAAGGCGAAATAGGTGAAGTCCCAGGAAGAGGTGGACCAAAGCAAGCCATTTTTCTGTCACCCTATGTGTCATCAGGGGAAGGTGGGACAAAATTCTTGGAAACCCATGCATGGTTCATTTTAATGAAGGTTAGATCATCCACATTTTGGGTTGACAGACGGGTCCTTTTTTCTGTCAGGATTGATCCAGCTGCACTGAAGACTCTTTCCGATAGCACACTTGCAGCTGGGCAAGCGAGCTCCTGTAAGGCATATTGGGCCAATTCAGGCCAGGTGTCCAGTTTAGCGGCCCAATAGTCAAAGGGGAATGACCTGTGTGGGAGAACATTGATATGGGAGGAAAAGTAGTTTGTAACCATAGTTGACAACTGCTGTCTCCTGTCACTTTCCATCGATGCAGTATTACCAGTTGTGTGAGCGGTATTTGAAAAATCAGTCCACAACATTGTCATGAAACCCCTGTCTCCAACGCCACTTCTGCTGTGTGCACCACGAACACCTCTGTCAAGCTGCCCCCGGCCCGTACGGCTCGTGTGAGAACCATCACCGCTGCTGTGTGCTGGGAGTGCCTCAAGCAACCGATTTACCAGAGTTGCTTGTTTATTGGCCAATATTAGGTCAAGGTTCTCCTGTGGCATGATGTTTTGTAATTTGCCTTTATAGCGTGGATCCAGGATGCTGGCCAACCAGTAGTCATCATCGTTCATCATTTTGGCAATGCGGGGGTCCCTTTTTAGGATCTGCAAGGCATAATCTGACATGTGGGCCAATGTTCCCGGTGTCAATGATGCACTGCGAGTGCTGGGTGGAGGAGCACTTTCTGGCAAATCCACATCCCTCCAGTCACGCACAAACCCTGTACCAGACCTTGCCACGCCAACATTTTCACTTGCCCCACGAGATGCATTCTCCTCCCCTAAGTAATCATCCCCATCATCATCCTCCTCCTCTTCTTCCTCCACCTCGTCCAGGAGAGGTCCCTGAGCAGACAATGGCTGAATGTCATCAAGGATTCCCTCCTCCTCTTCCTCCTCATCAACATTGGCTGCAGACGCCTGCTCCTTAAGGTGCGTCAAAGTTTGCATGAGCAGACGCATAAGTGGGATGCTCATGCTTAGGATGGCGTCGTCTGCGCTTACCAGCCGTGTGCATTCCTCAAAACACTGAAGGACTTTACAGAGGTCTTTCAGCTTCGACCACTGCACACCTGTCAACTCCATGTCTGCTCTCAAAGTGCCTGGCCGTGTATCCTCCCACAAATGCATTATGGCCTGCCTCTGCTCGCACAGCCGCTCCACCATGTGCAGGGTGGAGTTCCACCTTGTTGCAATGTCGATAATGAGGCGGTGGTTGGGAAGGTGGAGCAATCGCTGCAGCTTCTGCATACGAACGGAGTTTACAGGCGACCGGCGGATGTGCGCGCACAGTCTTCGCACCTTCTGGAGCAGGGCTGTTAACTCTGGATAATTTTTGAGGAAGCACTGCACCACCAGGTTCAAGGTGTGAGCCAAGCAAGGTATGTGGCTGAGTTTTGAAAGGGCTATGGCTGCCACAAAATTACGGCCGTTATCACTAACTACCTTGCCTGCCTCAAGATGTACACTGCCCAGCCATGACTCAGTTTGTCGCTTCAAGTACTCGGCCAGCACCTCGGCGGTGTGTCTGTTGCCCAAACACATCATCTGCAACACAGCCTGCTGACGCTTTCCACTAGCTGCTCGATAGGGGGACACATCGTGTGCAACAGCTGCAGATGGAGTGCTCGTACGACTGCGCTCTGTGGACGAGCTTTCGCTTCTGGAGGAAGAGGAGGAGGAGGGTCGAACGCCTACAGCCAACTGTTTCCTATACCGTGGGCTAGGCAGCACTGTCCCACCACCGCTGTCCCCTGTGGACCCTGCATCCACCACATTAACCCAGTGCGCAGTGATGGACACGTAACGGCCCTGGCCATGCCGACTGGACCATGCATCAGTTGTGAGGTGCACCTTTCCACTCACTGACTGCTTGAGTGCATGGACAATGCGGTCTTTCACATGATGGTGGAGGGCTGGGATGGCTTTGCGAGAGAAGAAGTGGCTACTGGGTAGGTCATAGCGTGGTACTGCATAGGCCATGAGTTCGCGGAAAGCTGCGCTTTCCACCAACCGAAAGGGCATCATCTCAAACGAGATTAGTTTGGCAATGTGGGCGTTCAAACCCAGTGTACGCGGATGAGAGACTGAGTACTTTCTTGACCTACTCATAGTGTCTGGGAGGGTGAGCTGGACTTGAGAGCTGCATATGGTGGAAGTAGCGGTGGACAGGGTGGACTGAGAGAGGGTTGATGATGGTGATGGAGTTGGTGTTCTTTCTGATGGCCTAGAATCAGTCTTTCGTTGATATAACAGTGGGATTCCCTGACTGCTGTGGCCTTGCAACAACACCTCAACATTTGCTGCTGTGCTAACCGGTGGGCTTACAGTGGGGGAAACAATGTAGCGTTGCTGACTACCTTCGTTGTGATCAGTTGCACATGTGGCACTTGAGGTTTGGTGTTGTGTCCACGCTTGCAAGTGCATGCTGGTTAAATGTCTAAGCATGCAACTGGTATTCAAATTTTTCAGATTTTTCCCTCGGCTAAAGGTCTTTGCGCACTTCTTACAGATAACCTTGGCCTCATCATGAGGATTTTGTTCAAAAAAGTGCCACACTGCACTCTTCCTACTTTGGCAGACATTTTGCAGCCTAGCACGCTGTGATCTTTTGACCCTCTGGACAAGCTGTCCAGCAACTATTTTGATGTTTGGAACCTGTCTTTGGAGTGCTACGGGCCTGCCAGATAACAGCTGTTGCGATGTCGATGTCTGCTGTGGATGCTCCTCATCTGAGCTATTGGAAGCAGCACCCTCTTCCCCCAATGGATGCCAATCTGGGTCAACAACTGGGTCATCCATCACCTCCTCTTCTATGTCATGTGCACCTTCCTCTGTGTCACCGTGTATGGTGGTATAGTGTGCGGGAAGGGGCACCTGAGTCTCATCAGGGTCAGAATCTGGCTCTGTACACTGCGAGGACAATGTAGTGCTCTGAGTGAATGTACCAGCAGAATCATCCATCAGCGGCTGTGCATCAGTGCACTCCATGTCAGATTCATCTTGGCCTGGGTAATTCACCATTTGACTTGATAATCCAGGCATGGTATGTGAAAACAGCTCCATGGAGTAATCAGTAGTATGGCCTGCGTCATCCTTCAATCTTGGTTGGGGTGAAGGACACAAGGAAAGGTGTGGTTCATGAACATGAGCCTCCAATGACGACTCAGTGCTTTTACTTTTTACAACTGAAGAAGAGGAGGCGATAGAGCTGGAGGCTGAGTCAGCAATGTAAGACAAAACTTTTTCCTGATGCTCTGGCTTTAAAAGCGGTTTGCCAACTCCTAGAAAACTAAGCGTTCGAGGCCTTATGTAGCCAGACGATGACGCAGGCTCAACACCTCCTGCATTCGGTCCTATTTTGCTCTTGCCACTACCATCAGATCCACCACCAACACCATCATTACCAGCTGCCAACCCCCGCCCAATTCCACGGCCTCTTCCACCAGCCTTCCTCATTTTTGGTAGAAATGTAGACAAAATCCAACAAACTATATAGTAATGTAAAACAAGGTACAAGGTGTCTATAGGACAGGGGAGATTTTGAATTTCTGCAGACACTTGTGGACACTGGACACTTTTGGATTGTGTGAGGCCCACTGATATCTGAGCGCTATGTGACAGGCTCGATGGCACAGCTGTGACCAAAGTGACTAGAGGATAAGGGAGATTTTGAATCTCTGCACACACTTTTGGACACTGGACACTTTTGGATTGTGTGAGGCCCAATGAATATCTGAGCGCTATGTGACAGGCTCGATGGCACAGCTGTGACCAAAGTGACTAGAGGATAAGGGAGATTTTGAATCTCTGCACACACTTTTGGACACTGGACACTTTTGGATTGTGTGAGGCCCACTGATATCTGAGCGCTATGTCACAGGCTCGATGGCACAGCTGTGACCAAAGTGACTAGAGGATAAGGGAGATTGGATTGCTTTTAAAAAAGCAGTTTGCAGAGCAGTGGGTAAACAGCAATGCCAGCCTGTCAGGAAGCCTTAAAAGGCAGCCCAGCAACCAACACCACTGATACACCACAATATTGCCTCCCCTTGCACTGCACACACAGTGACTGGTGTGTTGTGCAGGCCAAATTGCTAGCAGCAGAAGCAGTTTTTTTTTTTCTTCTCAGCAGGACAAAAAAAAAAATTGGGATTGCTTTTAAAAAAGCAGTTTGCGGAGCAGTGGGTAAACAGCAATGCAGGAATGTCAGGAAGCCTTAGAAGGCAGCCCAACAACCAACACCACTGATACACCACTATATAGCCTCCCCTTGCACTGCACACACAGTGACTGGTGTGTTGTGCAGGCCAAATCGCTAGCAGCAGAAGCAGTTTTTTTGTCTTCTTCCCTGCCTAACGCTCTCCCTACAGAATCAGCAACCTCTCCCTATACTGAGATTGGCAGAAGTAAGATGGCAGTCGGCGTGCACGCCCTTTTATACCCCCTGTGACGCCCACCAAAGCAAGCCAATCACTTGCATGCCCTTCTGAAATATGGTGGTGACCCCTGCCTATGTCATCACGTTGCCCACAGTGTCCGTGGATCCTGATTGGCTGAAAAAGAGCGCAAACTTTTGAAACGCGACTTTGGCGCGTAAGTCGCCGACCTCGTGGCCGACCTCATCCTAGGGTCGGGTTTCGTTTCATGAAACCCGACTTTGCCAAAAGTCGGCGACTTTTGAATTTTTTTCGACCCGTTTCGCTCAACTCTAGTCATGAGGCATCTGTGGCCAGGGAAGAATCCTAATATCCAGCCTAGCGCCGTGGGGGAAGTAGGTTGTGATGCTCACAAGGAGTTAAGGCCCCGTCTCACTAAGCGATCTCGGTAGCGAGATAGCTGCTGAGTCACAACTTTTGTGACGTAACAGCGATCTCACCAGCGAGATCGCTGTGTGTGACAGCGATCAGCGAGCGGCCCCCCCTGCCGGTATCGCTTATCGCTGGAAGAAACCTCCGGACATTTCTTTGGTCGCTGGTCTCCCGCTGGCCAGCACGCATCGCTGTGTGTGACAGCGGGAGACTAGCGATCAGCTGTAAAAAAAAATAATAAAATAACAAATATAGTTATTCTCACCTTCCGACGTCGCGTTCAGCCATCCTGCCTCTCTCCACGCTCCGGTCCCAGTGATCCTTTGCACGAATGACCGCGAGACTTCGCGCTCCCGCGAGACCGTGACATCTCGCGGTCATTCGTGCAAAGGATCACTGGGACCGGAGCGTGGAGAGAGGCAGGATGGCTGAACGGGACGTCGGAAGGTGAGAATAACTATATTTTTTATTTTGATTCTATTTTTTTCAGCGATGGCAAGCGATGCCGGGCGCTCGGCATCGCTGTGCTGATCGCTGGTGAAGCTGTCTGTGTGACAGCTCACCAGCGATCACATAGCGACTTACTAGCGATCCTGACACCTTGATATCGGTGTCGGGATCGCTGGTAAGTCGCTTAGTGTGACGGGGCCTTTAGATTTCTTCTTTCCAGATGACCGGAAGTACGCATGGAGGTGAAGGGCCCTACTAGTGATGTTCCTGTCGCATGGCCTGCAAGTGGCAATGAGACTAAAGGACACAGGATATCAGCAGTGAGATCTGGAGTACAGTGATATATGATCATGTCTTAAAATGGACAAAGTAAAACTTCAGCAATACTCTGTCTGATACCTCTCTGATACCTGATTTTAATACATGGAACAATCAAACATCAGAAGGTCTTTCAGATACCGTCACTGCAGTAGCTGAATGGTTTATCTTGTATACAAAGAAAAGAGATCCAATCACTGTCAGTTGAGCTAATGGCTAAGTGGTCAAATACCTGACATATGGAATAGAAAATGTGAGTTCAAGCCCCAGTGTAAGTAAACTTTGCTTTTTAACTTCTGCTTCCTGGCACACAAACTCCAGAGAAGTTTCACTTGATGAGTGAAGAAAGTAACATATCATATGTCAAAATGAAACTCACTGAGAGTTTGAAAAGCAGATTTTATTATGAAGCGACATGATCGCTTGACCTAGTAATACAATGGTAAGGTTGCTGGCTCTAGAGTGAAGCTTTGTCTGGGTTCAAGTCCCATGTTAGTAATTTTTTTTTTAAATTTTTTTACAGTTATGCAGGTTACCAATCCAATTCCACTTTCAATATCTAACATTCTTATTATCTTCCTGACTTGTAATAAAATAATCTATAGCCTAAGAGTGAAGTATCTGCATTCCAATTTTAATATCTGACATTGTTATTATCCTCCTGATTTCTAATAAAATAATCTATAACCTAAGGGAGAAGCATCTGCATCACACATCGTTTTGGTTTAAAATAATAAGAAAAATAATAACAAAAAAAATGTAAGCTGCATTACTTTGATCTCATAGTGTTTTTGTTTATAAGCCTGCACACTTAACCAGTGTGCTATACTGTCAAATGGAGAATAGCAGTCTTCTCTTTGCTTATGTGACTGTCGATGTAAACATGTGGTGTAACTCTTAGCTGTCTGATTTCAATGAATGAGTATGATACCTGATACTTGACTTCAATCAAACATCAAAATGTTTTTGTCTGAGACCTGACACTTGACTGCTTTCAAACATCAAAATCAAACTGTTTTTCAGATACCCTCAATTAACCCTCCGTCAGCAACAATTGATCTGACAGGCGCAGCTCTTCTACTTTCATTTCTCCCTTCTCACCATATTTTCAGGAAACCCCCTCCCTCTAGATAGTCTCCTGGCTCTAGCTGCTGTGTGAAACCTGATACCACAGTTGGTCTGCAGAGCTTCAGGAAGGAAGATATAGCTGTGCTGGCTTCTCAGGCTCATTGGTCCCGAACACATCACACTTTATAAGGTTGGTATGTAATGTTCTTAGTCATTACTATTGTTTATTTAGCTTGTTTTATGAATGGATAGAGAAAGGTTTGTGGATATTTCATATAAATAAGGCAGATTTTCTTAAAAATGAAAGTGTACTTCTCAGGAGTTTTGAAATTTGTGTATATCAAAGTTATTACTTTTATGTTGAGTAAATGGGTTTGTTTTGCACCTGATAATGTGTAGTCTCTTTTATTACATCCCTATGAAGGTCTCTGATCACTTTTAGATCACTGAAATTGAGAAAATTAGATATTCTAGGCATTTTTCTAGCCTGCGCTTGACAGGCACATTGTTCCATTACGAGTTAGTGCGAATGTTGTTCCTGACGGATGGTTAAGTACTTGCACTGTTCATCTCATAAGGGAAGAAAAAGGATCCTTTCACAGCTAGTTGAGCTGTTGACTAAGTGGTTAAGCTACTGATTTCTGGAATAGAATACCAGTAAAAATCCTTGGTTCAACTCCCACATTTTAAACTTTTTTTTCTTAATTATGCAGGTGGCGCGCCCCCTGCGGTGGCGAGCAGGGGGGTCAGGGCTGTGGGGCTACTCGGTACCAGGCCCGTGTGTTTCAATGGGAGGTGTCACGGTAGCTGTGACCCGGTCCGTGGCCCTGGGCGTCCATTGTAAAAGGGGAATGTTGAGCTTGTAGATTTTGATTAAAGTTTATGAGTGAATATTGCCAAACACCACAGGTGGTGTCACGAATCAAAGATGTTAAGCCGACGTTGCAGACAGATCCTCTGGGACAGATGGTGTGGCGCAGCAATGATGTTGTGGCCCTCCACAGGTAGGGCTGTAGTCCCAGGGCAGTGTAGAAGGAGAGAGAGTGAGCCTAACACTGGACCACCGGCGTCTCTTCAGAGATGTAGCAGTGCTGAGTGTGTTGGCGCAGGAATAAGTGGAGGACACCAGGGCATGTAGTTCCAAAGCTTTACTCAGTCTGTTGTGCATACAGGTGCCTGCATCCGTGCCGTGTCCTCCAGGTCAGGAGCTCAGCCAACTTCCAGGCAAGATGAAGTACTCCGTTCCAACACTCCGCCAACACGTGCCTTTCCTGAATGTCTCCCTTCTAGCGCCTATTTCAAGTACTCACAGTACTGAGTTACACTGGAGTTCCTCCTTTCAGATGTTCTTAGAACCCTCCTTGTACGGCAGACAGCTGTAGCCTGCTTCGGGGACTCCTTGCTACTAAGTCCCGGCTCACTTACGTTGCTGTTGTGCCCCCAAGTCTTGTGTGGGAATAAAGTGGTGACAACTTCTATTCCTCCGGTGTCTGCTGCAGGACCATTAGTATCCATACAACCTCGGGGACCGGACCCCGGCATTGCGCCTAGAACTTGAGGAAGGGCTCTGCTCTAACCCTAGTCCTTAGTTCTCTTCTCCTCCTTACGTTCCATACAAATCTTTCTTTCCTATGGAGAATTAGGCTTTCTGAATATCCCTTTCCTGTGCTAGCAGACCCAGGTCACTGAGGTCTGCTGCAGCACTTCCTTCATCCATCCCACTCAGGGGATCTCCTCAGAGCAACTGACTCTGTCAGACTGACTCAATCCTAATATCTTCCCACTCTTTTGGTGCAGACTAAGCTCCACCCACCTCCCAGCACTCTTCATGTTCCAAGCAGGGAGCCACCAAAGGTGCTTTGCTACACTACTATGTTGTGTGGGATGCAGGTGTTGGAGCGTGGTCAGGTGTCTCCACCTTACCTGGATGGTGGGGTACCACACCTGAGGAAGAGGTACAGTACCTCTGTGGTGACTGAACCCTCAGGAGCGCCACACAGGTTACCACACAAACTCCAATCATGCTTCACTGACATTCTCATTATCCTCCTGACGTGTTAGTAAAGAGTTGCAGACATACTCTGTATTTACATGGTAAATCACATGGCCCAAGTAATTGGGTGGGAGGCACTAATTTTCTATATACCTATTTGCAATGACTGTACATTTACTTAATGTCATAGGAAAGGGTCTAATGATCAAATTACTTCATAGGTTTTTTTGCTTGCATCCACCCAAGGA
This sequence comes from Dendrobates tinctorius, assembly GCF_039654945.1. Taxonomy (NCBI): domain Eukaryota; kingdom Metazoa; phylum Chordata; class Amphibia; order Anura; family Dendrobatidae; genus Dendrobates; species Dendrobates tinctorius. The sequence continues at coordinate 82,808,902 of NW_027361687.1, read as the reverse complement.
TTGGCTGCAAACTCATGAGCACTAGGGGGTCTCACTAATCCACTGTGTACAAGGGATGGTCCTCCTGTAGCAGCAAAAAACTGAACTATGGGTGTGTCCTACACTATCTGATTCTGCAGGGGACGTGCGTCTGTTCATTGCCATCTCACAGATCTGCAGAGCATCACTTCTCTCTGTAAGGCCAGCGTCACACCATACTGTAGAATATGGCCGAGTGCTATTGGAGAAAACATCACATAGCACCCAGCCCAGTGTTAATCTATGGGCAGCTCACATCAGCGTTTATTTTCTCAGGGGTATTTGGCGTGCGTGTAAAATCACAGCAGGCTGCGATTAGCACCGAGATTCGGCCGAGACTCGCCAATGCAAGCCTATGGGTGCGAGAAAAAAATCGCACAGCACTTGGACCATGCGAGTCCTGTCCAATTTCTACTCACCGGTGTCCTTTGAAAAGTCGGCAATTCATGTGCCACATACAGTAATATCACAGAGTGACAGGTTAGAATAGATATATACACATAGAATACAAATATACACGTCAGTGACACACACATATATATGTATTTATATTAGATAGACAGAAGAAAATACAGCAGCTCAGCAGTCACGGTGGTGTGAAATCACAGCAGGAGCCAACAGGATAGAAGACATAGATTACATACAGTAAATACAAATAGAATCGGTAGATATATTGATGTCTGCGACATAGACAATAAGTACAGTGTGTGTGCAGCTTTCTGTACATGTATTTAATTAATAAAAGACTATCTTTCGAACAAAAGTGGCGTGAGCTCCCATGCAATTTTTGTATCCAGCAGAGGGAAAACCTATGACTGCGGGCTGATTTTTACAGCCTGTTAGTGATCTGACATTGCCCAGTATGTTATATCACTATATAATGTAAAAAAAATAAAATTACAAAGTGTAAAAATATTTTTTTTAAATCCTTAAATAAAGAAAAAAAATGTTTCCAATTAATACATTTATTTAAATAATAAAAAAATCAAAAGCACACATATTTGGCATCACCGCGTCTGTAATGACCAGCTTTCCTTCAGTGCACACTGTAAAAAAATAAATAAAAAACAAGGCAAAAAACAATGCTTTATCATCATACCACCAACTATAAAGTGGAATAAAAAGACAGATGTAAATAAAAATGGTACGCTGAAAACATCATCTTGTCCCGCAAAACACAAGCCACCATACAGCTCCATCAGCAGAAAAATAAAAAAGTTATAGCTCTCAGAATAAAGCGATGCAAAAATAATTATTTTTCATATAAATTAGTTTTTATTGTGTAAAAGCGCCAAAACATAAAAGATATCAATGAGGTATCACTGTAATCATACTGACCTGAAGAATAAAGCTGTCTTACCAAGTATACTACACGTGGAGCGGTTTAAAAAAAAACAAAACTTAATTCCTGAATTCCTGTTGTTTGTTCATTCTGTCTCCCAAAAATCAGAATAGAAAGTGATCAAAAAATGTAATGTGCCCGAAAATGGTACCAATAAAAAAAGCAGCTTGTCCTGTAAAAAACAAGCCCTCACATGACACTGTCAAAATATAGTGATGCAAAAAACAGTTTTTGCAATAAAAAGCGTCATTTAATGTGTGAGAGCAGCCAAACATAAAAACCTGCTATAAATCTGGTATCGCTGTAGTCGCACCAACCTGAAGAATAAAGTCGCCTAATCACTTATACTGCACAAGGAACGGCGTAAAAAGTAAATAAGACCAATTCTTCACCTACTGTTGATTTTATCATTCTGCCTCCCAAAGATCACAGTAAGGCTCGGCGCACATTTATCCTGTGTTCTGTGCTGAGCGCTTACACTGCGGTTTCCATGTAAATCTCAGAAATACGTGATTCAGACAGAAACCCCGGCAGAAAATTCCCTTTAATGAGGCAGATGGAGTCACTGTGGATGCCATAGGACCAGTGATCCTGGAGTGACCGTCTTTTTAGGATTGCACAGTTTTGTGCACTTCTGAAAAGGACACTACTGAACAGAGGCCAGACAGAGTCCAGAGAAACTCTGCTGCCTCATTATAGTGAATAGATTAATCGGAGGTTTCATCTGAATCACATCACTCAGAGATTTAGATGGAAACCCCAAAGTAAGTTCTCAGCATAGAGCGCCAGATAAATGTGACCCCAAACGTTATGTAAAATGTTCCCAATAAAAGCTTCCACTCAATCCACAAAAAAAGCAAGGTCCCCACTCAGGTCCATCATCTGTTAACGGAAATGTAGGTGGCTTCCATGTTACTGGTAGCACAAAGGCTTTGGAAAAGCAAAATGGCGCCATAACCCTCCAAAGCAAATTCAGCAAATACTCCACTTCCAAATCCAAATGCCCCCCTTCTTTCTGATCCCCCACTGTGCCTAAACAACATTTAGTGCCCACATGTTTGGCATTTCTGTAGTGATGAGAGCCCCTATAATTTACAGGTGCGTGTCTCCAGAAGCATGAGCTGGGCACTACAACATACTGGTCACTACAATGGCAGTTTTGCAATTTTCACTCAGTGACATCAACTGCTGTTTGTTTCTGGAAAACACCCATGGAGTCAAAATCATCATTACTTCTGTAGATAAATTCCCAAAGAGGTATAATTTTCAAAATGGGGTAATTCGAGGGGGGATTTTGCTTTTCTGGCACTCAGGGGCTCGTTATATGGAATCCGCAAATTATTCTAGGAAAATCTGCATTTCAAGAGGCAAATAGCGCTCTGTCCCTCCAGAGTCTCTCCGTATGGCAAAGTAGTACTGTACAGCCACATAAGGGGATATTTCTACATTCAGCAGAAATTGTGGGACAAATTCTGTTGCCATTTTCACTCATTTCCCAGTGTGAAAATGTAAAACTTGGGGCTAACACACAATCTTGGTGGTAAAACTGTAAATTATATTTTCTTCACTGCCCAATGGTATAAGTTTGTGACACACATGTGGTGTCAATATAATCACTGCACCCCTAGATAAATTCATTGAGATGTTTAATTGGTAAAATGGGGTCACTTATGGGGGGTTATGCTGTTCTGTCACCAGTGCAGTAAAATCTGCACTGTAATATGGTGCTACTTCCCTTCTGAGCTTTGCACTGTGCCTCAAAATAAGTTTTCTACCACATATGGGGTATTGGTGAACTCAGGAGAAATTTCACAACAAACTTTGGGATCCATTTTCTCCTTTTGCACTTGTGAAAATACAAAATTTGTAGCTTAAAAAGTTATTTGTGGGAAAAATGGGATTTTTTTTTCACGGCTTAACGTTATAAACTTCTTTGAAGCACCTGTGGGATTAAGGTGCTCAGTACACATCTAGATAAGCTCCATAAGGGGTCTAGTTTCCAAAATGTTGTCACTTGTGGGGGGTTCCACTGTTTAGGCACATCAGGGCAATCCATATCTGGGGATAATCAGTTTACAACCAGAGCCGTGCTAATGCGACTGCTCAGGCTGTAAACTACTGGGGAATGAATGGGAAGCAACGTGCACAGGCTCAGTGATGAGTGGTGACGTCACTGAGTCTGTGCATACTGACAGCATGAACTCCTGTGACCTCAGCATCTCTCCATTACTAAGCCGGGCTTATTGTCACCTTACAATAGAAAGGTGACATTGACCCCTTAGTACCCCACTTGCCACGGCTACAGGGCAAGTGGGAGGAACCCAACAGAGCTCCAGAATAGGCGCATCTAATAGATAAACCTTTTCTGGGCAGCTGCGTGCTGCTATTTTAAGGCTGGGGGGGCAAATTCCATGGCCTCTTACCAGCCTGAGGTATTGGTTAGTATTTTGGCCAAAAGAGATAAAGCCCGCAAGCCACGTCACGGCTCCTCATATTTGCGAGTCCTAACACTAAAATCAAAACAGCTTAACATAGAAAAAATTCAAAAAAACTCATACCACAAGATCTCCAGGTCGGCGCTCTGGAGATTTGTGGTGCCTCCGGAGCACATGTCACCTCCATCAATCCACTTTTGCCATAAACCTGAGAGTCAGGTGACTGCCGAGGTGAACTCTGGTGGATCGAGGCGTCCTCATTGTAGGTTGGGGTACTGTCACGATCCATTTTTGGATCTGTGGCAGATCTGCATTCTCATATTAAACCTTTTTCCTTTGAGGCAATCGGGGGCTAATATCAGTTTTTCCCCCCGGTGGCCGCTGGTGTAATTACATGGCTGGTCAGTTTGCTGATGCAGGTGGTGACCACTCCCACCTTCCTTTAAAAGGTCACCTGATGCTTCAGCTAACTGTTGTTGATACACTTCCTCTTTGGAGACCAATCAAGCTGGAGTCATAAGCTGGCTGAGTGCAGTGGAACTTTAGCTATTACTTTGATCTGGTACCTTACTCGGCTTTCTCTGCTGCAATGCACCGCACAGCAAAGTGTTGTTTGTTTTACCTCATTTGTAACATCTTCCTTTGGTGTTGTATTAGTGCAGCGGTGGGACCAGTATCCGAACTTGCCAATTCCCTACTTAGGGATAGGTGCAGGGCAAATGAGGGCTAAGGTATCCTGCTCTGTGACGGTTTGAAAAAGCTGTATAGGGACGTCAGAATAGACGAGGGCACAGCCTCACGAGAGTGCAGGAGGTGTCCATTTCCCCATCCCCATTCCCTATCGCAGGGCCCACTGTTGTAATTGTGTCCCCAGTGTTCCCTTGTTTGTCTTTCATTTAGTGACCGGCTGTTTGTTGGGTCGTGTCAAACAGGGCCAGTCACTTCGTGACATCATGCTTCTGGAGACACATGTGGCGCCCCTGAGGCTTCAGTCGCCACAGAGGTACTGCACCTTCTCCTAAGGTGTAGTGCCCCACCATCCAGGTAAGGTGGGAACTCCTGACCACGCTCCACACCTGCACCCCACACACAGGATAGTTCAGCAGGGACCCATCCATGCTTTATGCTGGAAAGGTCATAAGGTGCCTTTTGTGGTCCCTGGCTTCGTAACACGAGAGGTGCTGGTGAGGCGGGTGGAGTTAGATATAAAAGAAAGGGAAGGTGTAGGATTTCAGGTCAGTCTGACAGAAGTCAGTCTGGGGTGAGTCCCAGAGAGAACGCAGGCTGACAGCAGGTCAGCCTGAGAGGAGCTCAAGGCGGAGGAAGGCAGTCAGTCAGGAGAGGCTGAGGACTGGTCTTAGTGGAACGAGCTCCTCAGGGAAGGAAGAGAAGGAGAAAGAGACGTAGACTGAAGACTACAGATTCCATAAGAGAGAGAGAACGGAACAAAGGAGAATAGAAGGACGGTGGGAAGCAGGTTGAGAAAGAGAGAGAGAACCCTTCCAGTCCAGAGAGCGCAAAGGCCGGGGCCCGGTCCCCGAGGTTGATTGGAACTTAGTGGCTCACTACTCCTCCGGTGTTGCCGGACATAAACGCCTTGCTCCCATCATAGACTTGGGACACAACAGAAACTGAATAGAGAGCCGGGACGCAGTGAGGAGTCCCCGAAGCAGGCTACAGCTGTCTGTCATACAAGTAAAGACTAGGAACACCTAGAGAGAGGCATTCCAGGGTAACGAAGTACTGGAGTGCTTCGCACCTAAAGGCGCATTGGAGGAGTCGTTCAGTAAGGTACATGTTGGCGGAGTGTGGAAGGGAGAATCCTATCCTGCCTGGAGGTTGGCTGGAGCCCTGACCTGGAGAACACAGTATGGAGGCAGGCAGTTGTGTGAACTGCAAACAGTGAGTAAAGCTTTGGAACCGCTCACCCTGGTGTCCTCCAGTTATTCCAGTACCACTACACCTGGGTACCAGCCTCCATACCATTCTGCGCCTCTCCTCATCCATTGCACCTACACTGCCCTGGGACTACAGCTCCACCTGTGGGGAGCTATACCATCTCTGCTACACCACACCATCAGTCCCAGCAGATCTGTATGCAGCGTTGGCTTACCATCTTACTTGCCAAACACCACGGGTGGCGTCACAAACTATTCATATAAACTTTAACACCATTAACATCACCGCCATTGATATTGGGCGCCCAGGGCCACGGACCGGGTCACCGCAGCAGTGACACATTCCCGCCTTGACACCGGCCCGGAACCGAGTACCCCGCTGCCCTGGGTGTGCAAGGGCGACCCACATGCACCTATAAATTATAGGGGCTCTCATCACTACAGAAATGCCAAACATGTGGGCACTAAATGTTTAGGCACAGTGGTGATCAGAAAGGAGGGGGGGCATTTGGATTTGGAAGTGGAGCATTTGCTGAATTTGTTTTGGAGGGTTTGCATTTCCAGAGCTTTTGTGCTACCAGTAACGAGGAAGCCCCTACATTTCTGTTAACAGATGATGGATTTGAGTTGGGATTTGTTTGTTTTTTTGTGGATTGAGTGAAAGTTTTATTGGGAACATTTTACATAACATTTGTGATCACTTTTACCTGGCGCTCTACACTGAGAACTTACTTGGGGGTTTCCACATGATTCAGCTGAAACCCCTGATTAATCTATTCAATATAATGAGGCAGCAGAGTTTCTCTGGACTCTGTCTGACCTCTGTTCAGTAGTGTCCTATTCAGAAGTGCACAAAACTGTGCAATCCTAGCAAGACGGACACCCCTGGATCACAGGTCATATGGGGTCCACAGTGACTAAATCTGCCTCGTTATAGGGAATTTTCCACCGGGGGTTCTGTCTGAATCACGTATTTCTGAGATTTACATGGAAACCTCAGCGTAAGTGCTCAGCGCATAGCGCAGGATAAATGTGCGCTGAGCCTTACTGTGATCTTTGGGAGGGAGAATGAAAAAAATCAACAGTAGGTGAAGAATTGATTTACTTTTTACGCCATTCGGTATAGGTGATTAGGCGACTTTATTCTTCAGGTCGGTGCGACTACAGTGATAACAGATTTATATTGGGTTTTTATGCTCGGCTGCTGTCACACATTAAAAGACTCTTTTTATTGCGAAAACTACTTTTTGCATCACTATATTTTGAGAGCTATGTTTTTTCGTGTTTTGACTGACAGTCATGCGTAGGCTTGTTTTTTGCAGGACAAGCTGATGTAATATTGGTACCATTTTTGGGCACATGACATTTTTTGATCACTTTCTATTCTGATATTTGGGAGACAGAATGAACAAACACCAGCAATTCAGGAATTGCGTTTTTGGTTTTTTTTAAACTGTTCATTGTGTAGTATACCTGGTAAGGCAGCTTTATTCTTCAGGTCAGTACGATTACAGCGATAACTAGAGTTGAGCGAAACGGGTCGGTCAAATTGAAAAGTTGGCGACTTTAGCTGAAGTCGTGTTTCATGAAACAAAACCCGACCATAGCATGAGGTGGGCCACGAGGTCGGCGACCAGAGCGCCAACGTCGCGTTTCAAAAGATGCTTCCAACGTCCTTTTTCAGCCAATGATGGAGGACGCACACTGTGGGCAACGCGATGACATAGGCATCGGTCACCACCATCTTTGAGAAGGGCATGCTAGTGATTGGCTGGCTTTGTGTGGCATCACAGGGGCTATAAAAGGGCGTGCACGCCGACCGCCATCTTACTTCTGTCGATCTTAGCATTAGGGAGAGATTCAGAATAAGGGAGAGCATTAGGCAGGGAAGAAGAACCAAAGAACTGCTCCTGCTGTTAGCGATTTCCACTTGCAACACAACAGTTTGTGTGCAGTGACAGGGGAGGCTCTATTTTTGTGCTTCAGCTCTGTTTGTTATTAGGCTGCCTTATAAGGCTCCCTCATAGCTGCATTGCTGTTTGTACACTGCTGTGCAAACTGCTTTTTTTAAAAGCAAAAATACTTTTCTTTGTTAGCTTTGTACTAGGCAAGGCGGACTTCCCGGAGTGGACCCTCTGGATTGTGACACCGAAGGACCCCAGACGAGCAACCAGGTGGAACCGACCCCTATACAGGGATCGTTAGGAGCAGGTCCAGGGGTTCGAATGCCACGGTAGCCGGAACCAAGAGGGGCGACGCGGAGTGGAGTGCGGGGACTAACACGGGAAGGCAGGTCTGGAGAAGAACAGTAGACACAAACATGGGTAGGCTAGACTGGAACAGGACTGCAGGTGCGGACACGGACAGGCAGGACCAGAGTAGGACAGCAGGTATGGACACGGGTAGGCTGGACTGGAACAGGACTGCAGGTGCGGACACGGACAGGCAGGACCGGAGTAGAACAGCAGGTACGGACACGGGTAGGCTGGACTGGAACAGGACTGCAGGTGCGGACACGGACAGGCAGGACCGGAGTAGGACAGCGGGTACGGACACGGGTAGGCTGGACTGGAACAGGACTGTAAGGAAGCACAAGGCAGTGAGAGCGAGAGGAAGCTGCAAGGTAATCCACAGGACCTGGATGGAAGTCTGAAACAACAACGATCAGACGCCTCCCTTAAGGGAGGGCAGCCTGATATAGCTGCAGATGTGCCCCGATTGGTCCGGCGGTGCTACCAGGTCAGGGCACCGCTGGCCGATAAGATCAAAGGCAGAGGGCCGGCCGCGGCATATGGTGCATGCGCAGAGCACGCAATGACATCACAGGCCGCGGGCCGGTCAGAGGAGGACAGCAACGCTGGAGCAGGGGAGAGCGAGGCAGAGGCGCCGGGTAAGAATGAGTGCTTGCGACGGGAGGGGCGGCGCATGGCTGGAGGCACGGGGGCCATGACAGTCTTCCTCTTTTCTGCACAGTTACCAAGCGTTCATTTTTCCACCCTTTTGTGTGTGCAGCAGTCCTGCTTATTAGGCTGCCTGCGTCCATACTTGGACTGAGAGCATCATTGTCAGCGTCCTCAAATCTCTAGTGAGATCCAAATTCTCACCAATCCTATAGACACCCTCCACCTTGTCATACACCATCCAATTTCAGCCTGTTACATTGAGGTGTAGTCTCTCCTGGGCCTGAGACAATAGTTCTGCGTCCTCAAATCTATAGTGAGATTCAAATTCTCACCAATACTAGATACAGCTTCTACCTTGCTTTACAGTACCATATAGCTGGTGGTATTTTGGGTACATTTTCACAAAAATGAGGAAGTATGGTGGAAGACGCCATGGAAGTGGGCGGAGGTTGCCAGCTGGTCCTGATGGTGGTGGTGCATCTGTTAGTAGTGGCAAAAGCACAATAGCACCTAAGGCAGGAGGTGTTGAGCCTGCGTCATCGTCTGGCTCCACAAGGCCTCGAAGGCTCTCTTTTCTGGGAGTAGGTAAACCGCTTTTAAAGCCGGAGCTTCAGGAACAAGTTTTGGCTTAGATTGCTGACACAGCCTCCAGCTCTCTCGCCGCCTCTTCTGAAGTTTCAAAAAATAAAAGCACTGAGTCGTCAGTGGAGGCTCCAGGTCAGGAGCAACACCTTTCCTTGTGTCCTTCAACCCTACCAAAAGTGAAGGATGTGGCAGGCCACACTACCGATTACTCCATGGAGCTCTTTTCACATACCATGCCTGGGGTAGAAAGTCAAATCATGAATTCCCCCCAGTCCAAGATGAATCTGACATGGAGTGCACTGATGCACAGCCACTGCTAGATTTTTCTGCTGGTACATTCACTCAGAGCACTACATTGTCCTCGCAGTGTACTGAGGCAGAATCAGACCCTGATGAAACTCAGGTGCCCCTTCCCGCATACTATACCACCTTACACGGTGACACAGAGGAAGGTGCACATGAAATTGAAGAGGAGGTGATGGATGTCCCAATTGTTGACCCAGATTGGCATCCATTGGGGGAAGAGGGTGCCGCTGCCAATAGCTCAGAAGAGGAGGAGGATCTGTAGCAGGCAACGACATCGCAACAGCTGTTATCTGGCAGGACTGTAGCAGTCCAAAAACGGGTTACAAAAACCAAAAGAGTTGCAGGACAGCATGGCCAGACGGTCAAAATAGCACAGCGTGCAAGGCCTCAAAATGTCTTCCATAGTAGGAACAGTGCAGTGTGGCACTTTTTTGAACAAAACCTTTGCCTGATCATTAGGATTATCTGTAAGAAGTGCGCAAAGACCTTTAGCCGAGGGAAAAATCTGAGAAATTTGAATACCAGTTGCATGCTTAGACATTTAGCCACCATGCACTTGCAAGCGTGGACGGACTACCAAACCTCACGTACCACATGTGCAACTGCTCCGAATGAAGGTAGTCAGCAATGCTACATTGCTTCTCCCACTGTAAACCCACCGGTTAGCACACCACCAGCAGGAAATGTCGAGGTGTCGTCGCAAGGGCAAAGCAGTCATGGAATCACAATGTTATAGCTACGAAAGACTGAATCTAGGCCACCACCAACACCATCACCAACCCTCTCTCAGTCCGTCATGTCCACCGCTAGTTCCACCATATGCAGCTCTCAAGTTCAGCTCACCCTACCAGAGACTATGAGTAGGACAAGAAAGTATTCATCCTCTCATCCATGTACACTGGGTTTGAACGCCCACATTGCCAAACTAATCTCGTTAGAGATGATGCCCTACCGGTTGGTTGAAAGCAAAGCTTTCCAAGAGCTCATGGCCTATGCAGTACCACGCTATGACCTACCCAGTCGGCACTTCTTTTCGCGAAAAGCCATCCCAGCCCTCCATGTGCATGTGAAAGATCGCATTGTCCATGCACTCAAGCAATCAGTGAGTGGAAAGGTGCACCTCACAACAGATGCATGGTCCAGTAGGCATGGCCAGGACCGTTACATGTGCATCACTGCGCAGTGGGTTAATGTGGTGGATGCAGGGTCCTCAGGGGACAGCGGCGGAGGGACAGTGCTGCCTAGCCCACGGTATAGGAAACAGTTGGCTGTAGGCGTTCGACCCTCCTCCTCCTCCAGAAGCGAAAGCACATCCACAGAGCGCAGTCACACGAGCACTCCATCTGCAGCTGCCAGTGTTGCACATGAGGTGTACCACTATCAAACAGCTAGTGGTAAGCATCAGCAGGCTGTGTTGAAGATGATGTGTTTGGGCGACAACAGACACACCGCGGAGGTACTGGCCGACTACTTGCAGCTACAAACTGAGTCGTGGCTGGGCAGTCTACATCTTGAGGCAGGCAAGGTAGTTAGTGATAACGGGCGTAATTTTGTGGCAGCCAGAGCCCTTTCAAAACTCAGCCACATACCTTGCTTGGCTCACACCTTGAACCTGATGGTGCAGTGCTTCCTCAATAATTATCCGGAGTTAACAGCCCTGCTCCATAAGGTGCGAAGACTGTGCTCGCACATCCGCTGGTCGCCCGTACACTCCAGTCGCATGCAGAAGCTGCAGCGATTGCTCCACCTTCCCAAGCACCGCCTAATTATCGACGTTGCAACAAGGTGTAACTCCACCCTGCACATGGTTCAGAGGCTGTGCGAACAGAGGCAGGCTGTAATTCATTTGTGGGAGGATACACGGGAAGGCAGTTTGCAGGCAGACATGGAGTTGTCTGGTGTGCAGTGGTCCAAGCTGAAAGACCTCTGTAAACTCCTTCAGTGTTTTGAGGAATGCACACGGCTGGTAAGCGCAGACGATGCCATCATAAGCATGAGCATCCCACTTATGCGTCTGCTCATGCAAACGTTTTAACGAAAACCTTTTTTAAAAATGTTGACACAAATAGCTATATTCCTTTTAGTAGCGGTCATTTCGGGAAATGGTTGAGGAACATTCCCGGAAACCAATATAGAAGAATCAGAAAGAATTGTACTGATACGAAGGTTTTTGTGGATCAAGCTGGAATATTAAGAAATAGGTTTATTGATAAAAAATACCCTGATAATTTACTTACAAATGCCTTCAATAACTGCATTAATTTATCTCAAGATAGTCTTATTAATGGCACTAAAATGGTTAAACCAAAAAACAATAAATTTATGACTAATTTTATTACGCAATTCTGTTTTGAACATACAGAAATTAGAAAAATTCTGAGCAGCAACTGGCATATTTTATTAAATGATCCCATATTGCAGAAATTCCTCCCAAACAACCCTGGTGTAACATTCAGAAGAGCTCCCACCATTAAAAGTGTGGTGGCTCCTAGCCGGTTAAAAAATGCAAAGAATGGTAATGAGTTTTTATCTGCATTTAAAATTCCCCTCAAGGGTATTTATAGATGCGGCAAGAGGAATTGTCTTTGCTGTACATGTATTGCACATAAAGATAAGAGCTTTAAATCTACCAGCACTAACGAAGTTTTCCCTATTAAGGATTTTCTTTGTTGCACCACTGACTTTGTGATTTATTTGATTGAGTGTGAATGCGGGAAACAATATGTGGGTAGGACTGTCCAGCCACTGCATTTAAGAATTAATTCCCACAGATACAATATCAAAAAAGGTTTTTTAAAGCATGGTCTCTCCAGACATTGTACGGTCGAACATAATAAAAATCCAAATAGTTTGAGAATCAGTCCCATTGAACATATTCCGGACAATATTACTGATAGAATAGGATTATTAAATAGGAAGGAGGTCTTCTGGATCTACAGGCTGAATACCTTAAGACCTAATGGTCTCAATGAAATTACTGAGGTTTTTCTGTGAAGTCAAACTAATATTTTTTCTCCCAGTTGGGATAATTATTGTGGACCGATTTCCTATTTAATAATGTTGATTTTTATACATCTTTTTACTATAATGCATTTTTTATTGTTGCGACTTTATGGTTAATTCTAGTCGCTGTCCCCTGTACTTGTTATGTGTCTAAACCCCTTTATGTTGTGCTATGTGCAGCGCTGTTACTTAAAAATTATTTCTCTGTTACATCAATTTATTAGTCTCCCACATCCAGGGATTTATACTTCGCGCTGTCAATTTATGCGACTCCTCCGCTCTTCATTCTTTTTTCTTTCCTCCCTCTGGATGCGATCCTTCTCCTTTGAACGATCTGGGTGCTTTCTCTTCTCGGGTTCGTTTCCCTCTCCTACGCACCACTGACCTTGTGTCTGTAGAAATATATTGCCTTTTCCGAGCGTTCCCCCCCCCCCCCCTTTCTTTAACCTGGTCTCAGACATGGTTTTCCTCCTGTGCCTTTTTCCACGTGTATCTGACTTTGTTATTTTTATAAACTAGTATTTTTTTACATTGTGTCCCATTTCCCACGGCGTCTTTTTAATTGATCAAATACACTTTTTCATTTCCATTTTATTATCATTAATAAAGTTTTTATTTTATTTTTAATAGATAAAATCGTTTTTACCAGATTTCAAAATCGGATTATTAAATATTTATATATTTTATACAAAAAATCATCCATATATATATTCTTTTCCTTATCTATATATTCTTTCTCCTTTTTCTTTTCTTCTTTTCTTCTTTTCTTCTCTTCTTCTCTTTCTTTCTTTCCTTTTTTCTTTTTGATATCTAATCTGCACATTTAGAGTGATGGTCTGGGTACTGGCCACTGCTCGCTTCTGACTCTGTTTTTCTGGTTCTGTCCAAGTTCTTCCCATTTTTACTTCCTCTTTTTTCTTTCCCCTTTTTTCTTTCTTTTTTCACTTTTTTTCTTTTTCTAATTACCTGGAATTATATTAAAAGTATTAATTTTGTTGGAAATAATAAGTTTTTAACCAATTTTAACATCACAATACTGATGAACTTTGACTTTTGTCTTCCTTGCAACATGTGACCCTTGGCGCCAATTTTTGAACTGTGTATATATAAAACCGGCGATGTCTATACATGTCATCCCCTGAGGAAGAAGTTGTTAACTTTGAAACGCGTTGGGAATAAATGTATAAAGCACACCACTTGTGAGGAGTGATGGTCTGGCAGCGCACGCTTAATCCATAAAAGATCTTTTCTTTGAATCTCATGCAAACTTTGACGCACATTAAGGAGCAGGCGTCTGCAGCCGATGAGGAGGAGGGAAGCCTTGATGACAGTCAGCCATTGTCTGCTCAGGGAAGTCTCGTGGAGGAGGAAGAGGAGGAGGATGATGGGGATGATTATTTTGGGGAGGAGGATGCTTCTCAGGGGGCAAGAAAAAATGTTGGCGTGGCAAAGTCAGGTACAGGGTTTGTGCGTGACTGGAGGGATGTTGATTTGCCAGAAAATGCTCCTCCACCCAGCACTCGCAGTGCATCATTGACAACTGGAACATTGGCCCACATGTCTGATTATGCCTTGCAGATCCTAAAAAGGGACCCCTGCATTGCCAAAATGATGAACGATGACGACTACTGGTTGGCCAGCATCCTGGACCCACGCTATAAAGGCAAATTCCAAAACATCATGCCACAGGAGAACCTAGAGCTAATATTGGCTAACAAACAAGCAACTCTGGTAAACTGTTTGTTTGAGGCATTCCCAGCACACAGCGGCGGTGATGTTTTTCCAACGAGCCGTAGGGGGCAACATGAAAGAGGTGTTCATGGTGCACACAGCCAAAGTGGCGTTGGACACAGGGGTTTCATGACCATGTTGTGGACTGATTCTTCAAGTACCGCTCACACGACGGGTAATACTGCATTGATCGAAAGTGACAGGAGACAGCAGTTGTCAACTATGGTAACAAACTAATTCTCCTCCCATATCGATGTTCTCCCTCACCGGTCATTCCCCTTTGACTATTGGGCCAGTAAACTTGATACCTGGCCTGAACTGGCACAATATGCTTTACAGGAGCTCGCTTGCCCTGCTGCTAGTGTTTTATATGAACGAGTCTTCAGTGCTGCTGGATCAATCCTGACAGAAAAAAGAGCCCGTCTGTCGACCCAAAATGTTGATGATCTAACCTTCATTAAAATGAACCATGCATGGGTTTCAAAGGATTTTGTCCCACCCTCCCCTGCTGACACGTAAGTTGCCAGAAAAATGGCATATGTTGACAAAAGCAAGCCATTTTCCCACCTCCCTAACAGGGCTGCCTCCTCCCACAGGGCCAGGGTCACCACCTGGCGTACGCACCCGTGCGAGTGCCGTTGCCCTGGACAGGTGGGTGGGCACACTCTTTGGCAACATCACTGGCACAAGGTCCCTCATAGTACAATCAAGTGTCTCTGACGGTGGGGGTGCACACCCGCCATCAGACACACCGGCGTACAATGAGGGGCCCTTTGCCTGTAACACCGCCCACGAGTGGGGCCCCCCTGCTTGCTTAGGGCACCAGCACTTACAGTACATACCTCTCCTTGCTCCACCACTGTGTAGTCTCGCCTGTTAAATACTTCACTGGGACTGCCAATACAAATTTGGTTAAATGATAGATGATGGTTAAGACGTAACTATGCCCTGCCCTGCTGGGCTCTATCTTCAGATGATCAATGGCATCCATTTGTTATGGACATCGACTCACAATGAGATGCAGTGGTAATTATCATCAGCTTTCACGGTTTTCCGACTCACAGACGTGTGACATTCCTGCCCACATTTTTAAATGTGTTCTCTCATGCCAATCCAATACAATCGCCTGTGGCTTGTCTTTTGCACTCCAAAGTTACCTGACAGATCATGATAGGCAGTGAGGACAATATCTACATCTGTCCCTGTGATCACAATTTTATGGAGATGAGTAACGGTGATGGGTTCCACGGTACTGCGATACAGCAAAGCTTTCTTCACAAGAACTGTATTCTCTGTCTCCACAGACAAAGTAATTGAGGGTCAGCATCACCTCTGAGAATTCTCCCTGGAGTTTTTCCCGTGATTATTAATTCCAAAATTTCTGCAATCACTCGACTTTCCGTCTGTACTTGTATCCATCTTGTTTCCTCTTGCGGAGATTCTGGACTGTCTTACTGAGACTGAAATATATATGAAGATTGAAAAATACCCCAACAGTGTACGCTGGTGTACGCTTCGAATACATAACCCTTTTTCTACTTTTTAGATTCTTGTATAATCCATACTGAGGCTGTGTGTCTTTGTCGGACTCAAGAAATATACACGCAAATTTTTAATGTTTAAACTATGCTATGTATACTTGCTATCCAGTGATACTGTACCCTTTCTCAACTTTCTACAATCACGTTGAATCCATACTGGGCCTAAGAACGTCTGAGTCTGCCTGCTGATTTAGAGATGAGCGGTGTTCGAGTCGACCTGTTCGCCAAGTTAAAATTTCAGCTGTTTTGGGCGGTGTTCGAGCTGTTCGTCGAACTCAACCACTTTGCTTAAAATTCGGCTGTTCGAGGTTCCGTTCGAGAACGGTTCGTTCACCAAAAGCGTAGCTTCATTTTCACATTAATAATGGTTTTCAATGTTAATGGACAGTTTCATGACATTGTAGCGGTGTCTGGTATCCAGCGGTGTAGTACACCTGTCAATGAGCTGCACCGTGTGTGTTTCTAATTATTTTTTACCGCTTCTTGTACAGAAAATCCTTTTGGGCTTGTAGCACTGTCTGCTACTCAGCAGAGGAGCCCACCAGTGAACCTAGCTATGCCGCCTGTTTATGAAAGAGCCAGTTTTTGACTGCATTTAGCACAGTTAATACTTTGGGCCTAGTAACTGTGTCTGCTACTCATCAGAGGAGCCCACCCGTGAACCAAGCTGTGCCGCCCTGTTTATGTAAGAACCTTTTTTAACTCCATTTAGCCAAGTGAATACTTTGGGACTAGTCCCAGTGTCTACTGCTCAGCAGAGTTGCCCACCCATGAAGAAAGCTATGCCGCCTGTTTATGTAAGAACTGCGTGCTACTCAGCATAGGAGCCCAGCTGTTAAGCAAGCTATAGCACCTGTGGTTTGGACACTTAATTTTTTCATTTTTTCTGGAATGCCGGTTAGGCCTAATTCCAGAATTCCAGTTGACCTGCACTTACTGGGAAATCCTCGTTTACGGTGAAGAATTGGAATCCCAGATCCCCATCACTAACGGGGTTCAGCAGATTATCTGCACCTGTAAACGACACGCTGGACCTTTCAGTGTAGCGCGCATGCAGCCCCGGACATGTAAGGGCATGACAGACCTGTTATTGCTCGATCTCGCGTGCCAGAGCCTCGTGTGTCCCTCTAGTAAGCTTGACGCCAACTGCGGGGGCATGCTGGAGTCTCGTTCGTTAACGGAATTAAGCTGACAAATCACTAGCACAACTAAAAACGGACATCCACCACCACCCACAGAAATGACAAAGCTTGCAATCTGTCCATCTTTTCTGTAGCTGGCATGGTTGAGGTTTCCCGGGTGGAGTCGAATTAAGCCTCAGGCTCCACTCCTGGTGGTGCCCTTCTGGACATTCCTTTAAGGTTCAGCTTTGCAACCATACTGCCCCCGGAAACCAAACACTTTGCCTTCATGGATGCTGTTCGGAGGTTCGAGGGAATAACGCCGCCCGATCGGCAGTTGGCCTAATTTATGGTGGGAAGTCCTGCGGTATATGATCGTCTTCGACTTCAGATTTTTACTGTTTTTTGGTATTTTACATTTTTATTCCAGCCTTTCTTGACTATATAAGGGCATGACATGCCTATATCTGTGTCTCCTCCTCCTCCTTTTACTCCTCCACCTCTTTTTGTAGTTGCCCTTTTCCATATGTTATTTTTGTATTCTGAGCATTTTGTCTGCTTTGAGACACCTTTTATGGTGTTTTGTAATTGTTTTCTGTGTGTTTGTATGTGTTTGTCTGCCCTTATTTTCAATGGTGTTCAATGCTGTTCGACAAACATTCGACGAACCAAAAAGAACTGGAACACTAGCAGAGTGGCTCAACGCCACTCCTGAATATATAGACGTACATTTTTAAAGTTAAAACTATGCTATATATACCTGGTATCTGGGGATACTGTACCCTTTCTGCCAGGAAGTCCTACTCCACCCACCACTCTAAGTGTATCATTGACACCTGGATAGAGTTGAGCGAAACGGGTCGAAAAAATTCAAAAGTCGCCGACTTTTGGCAAAGTCGGGTTTCATGAAACGAAACCCGACCCTAGGATGAGGTCGGCCACGAGGTCGGCGACTTACGCGCCAAAGTCGCGTTTCAAAAGTTTGTTTTGCGCTCTTTTTCAGCCAATCAGGATCCAAGGACACTGTGGGCAACGTGATGACCTAGGCACGGGTCACCACCATCTTTCAGAAGGGCATGCAAGTGATTGGCTTGCTTTGGTGGGCGTCACAGGGGGTATAAAAGGGTGTGCACGCCGACCGCCATCTTAATTCTGCCGATCTCAGTAAAGGGAGAGGTTGCTGCTGATTCTGTAGGGAGAGCGTTAGGCAGGGAAGAAGACAAAAGAACTGCTTCTGCTGCTAGCGATTTGGCCTGCACAACACACAAGTCACTGTGTGTGCAGTGCAAGGGGAGGCTATATTGTGGTGTATCAGTGGTGTTGGTTGTTGGGCTGCCTTCTAAGGCTTCCTGACACGCTGGCATTGCTGTTTACCCACTGCTCCGCAAACTGCTTTTTTAAAAGCAATCCAATCTCCCTTATCCTCTAGTCACTTTTGTCACAGCTGTGCCATCGAGCGTGTCACATAGCGCTCAGATATCAGTGGGCCTCACACAATCTACAAGTGTCCAGTGTCCAAAAGTGTACGCAGAGATTCAAAATCTCCATTATCCTCTCGTCACTTTGGTCACAGGCAGCTGTGCCATCGAGCGTGTCACATAGCGCTCAGATATCAGTGGGCCTCACACAATCTACAAGTGTCCAGTGTCCAAAAGTGTACGCAGAGATTCAAAATCTCCATTATCCTCTCGTCACTTTGGTCATAGGCAGCTGTGCCATCGAGCGTGTCACATAGCGCTCAGATATCAGTGGGCCTCACACAATCTACAAGTGTCCAGTGTCCAAAAGTGTACGCAGAGATTCAAAATCTCCATTATCCTCTCGTCACTTTGGTCACAGGCAGCTGTGCCATCGAGCGTGTCACATAGCGCTCAGATATCAGTGGGCCTCACACAATCCACAAGTGTCCAGTGTCCAAAAGTGTACGCAGAGATTCAAAATCTCCATTATCCTCTCGTCACTTTGGTCACAGGCAGCTGTGCCATCGAGCGTGTCACATAGCGCTCAGATATCAGTGGGCCTCACACAATCTACAAGTGTCCAGTGTCCAAAAGTGTATGCAGAGATTCAAAATCTCCATTATCCTCTCGTCACTTTGGTCACAGGCAGCTGTGCCATCGAGCGTGTCACATAGCGCTCAGATATCAGTGGGCCTCACACAATCTACAAGTGTCCAGTGTCCAAAAGTGTACGCAGAGATTCAAAATCTCCATTATCCTCTCGTCACTTTGGTCACAGGCAGCTGTGCCATCGAGCGTGTCACATAGCGCTCAGATATCAGTGGGCCTCACACAATCTACAAGTGTCCAGTGTCCAAAAGTGTACGCAGAGATTCAAAATCTCCATTATCCTCTCGTCACTTTGGTCACAGGCAGCTGTGCCATCGAGCGTGTCACATAGCGCTCAGATATCAGTGGGCCTCACACAATCTACAAGTGTCCAGTGTCCAAAAGTGTACGCAGAGATTCAAAATCTCCATTATCCTCTCGTCACTTTGGTCACAGGCAGCTGTGCCATCGAGCGTGTCACATAGCGCTCAGATATCAGTGGGCCTCACACAATCTACAAGTGTCCAGTGTCCAAAAGTGTACGCAGAGATTCAAAATCTCCATTATCCTCTCGTCACTTTGGTCACAGGCAGCTGTGCCATCGAGCGTGTCACATAGCGCTCAGATATCAGTGGGCCTCACACAATCTACAAGTGTCCAGTGTCCAAAAGTGTACGCAGAGATTCAAAATCTCCATTATCCTCTCGTCACTTTGGTCACAGGCAGCTGTGCCATCGAGCGTGTCACATAGCGCTCAGATATCAGTGGGCCTCACACAATCCACAAGTGTCCAGTGTCCAAAAGTGTGTGCAGAAATTCTAAATCTCCCCTGTCCTATAGACACCTTGTACATTGTTTTACATTACTATATAGTTTGTTGGATTTTGTCTACATTTCTACCAAAAATGAGGAAGGCTGGTGGAAGAGGCCGTGGAATTGGGCGGGGGTTGGCGGCTGGTAATGATGGTGTTGGTGGTGGATCTGATGGTAGTGGCAAGAGCAAAATAGGACCGAATGCAGGAGGTGCTGACCCTGCGTCATCGTCTGGCTACATAAGGCCTCGAACGCTTAGTTTTCTAGGAGTTGGCAAACCGCTTTTAAAGGCAGAGCATCAGGAAAAAGTTTTGTCTTACATTGCTGACTCAGCCTCCAGCTCTATCGCCTCCTCTTCTTCAGTTGTAAAAAGTAAAAGCACTGAGTCGTCATTGGAGGCTCATGTTCATGAACCACACCTTTCCTTGTGTCCTTCACCCCAACCAAGATTGAAGGATGACGCAGGCCATACTACTGATTACTCCATGGAGCTGTTTTCACATACCATGCCTGGATTATCAAGTCAAATGGTGAATTACCCAGGCCAAGATGAATCTGACATGGAGTGCACTGATGCACAGCCGCTGATGGATGATTCTGCTGGTACATTCACTCAGAGCACTACATTGTCCTCGCAGTGTACAGAGCCAGATTTTGACCCTGATGAGACTCAGGTGCCCCTTCCCGCACACTATACCACCATACACGGTGACACAGAGAAAGGTGCACATGACATAGAAGAGGAGGTGATGGATGTCCCAATTGTTGACCCAGATTGGCATCCATTGGGGGAAGCTCAGATGAGGAGCATCCACAGCAGACATCGACATCGCAACAGCTGTTATCTGGCAGGCCCGGAGCACTCCAAAGACAGGTTCCAAACATCAAAAGAGTTGCTGGACAGCTTGTCCAGAGGGTCAAAAGATCACAGCGTGCTAGGCCGCAAAATGTCTGCCAAAGTAGGAAGAGTGCAGTGTGGCACTTTTTTGAACAAAATCCTCATGATCAGGCCAAGGTTATCTGTAAGAAGTGCGCAAAGACCTTTAGCCGAGGGAAAAATCTGAAAAATTTGAATACCAGTTGCATGCTTAGACATTTAACCAGCATGCACTTGCAAGCGTGGACACAACACCAAACCTCAAGTGCCACATGTGCAACTGATCACAACGAAGGTAGTCAGCAACGCTACATTGTTTCCCCCACTGTAAGCCCACCGGTTAGCACAGCAGCAAATGTTGAGGTGTCGTTGCAAGGCCACAGCAGTCAGGGAATCCCACTGTTATATCAACGAAAGACTGATTCTAGGCCATCAGAAAGAACACCAACTCCATCACCATCATCAACCCTCTCTCAGTCCGCCCTGTGCACCTCACAACTGATGCATGGTCCAGTCGGCATGGCCTGGCCATTACGTGTCCATCACTGCGCACTGGGTTAATGTGGTGGATGCAGGGTCCACAGGGGACAGCGGTGGTGGGACAGTGCTGCCTAGCCCACGGTATAGGAAACAGTTGGCTGTAGGCGTTCGACCCTCCTCCTCCTCCTCCAGAAGCGAAAGCTCGTCCACAGAGCGCAGTCGTACGAGCACTCCATCTGCAGCTGCCACTGTTGCACACGATGTGTCCCCCTATCGAGCAGCTAGTGGAAAGCGTCAGCAGGCTGTGTTGCAGATGATGTGTTTGGGCGACAGACACACCGCCGAGGTGCTGGCCGAGTACTTGAAGCGACAAACTGAGTCATGGCTGGGCAGTGTACATCTTGAGGCAGGCAAGGTAGTTAGTGATAACGGCCGTAATTTTGTGGCAGCCATAGCCCTTTCAAAACTCAGCCACATACCTTGCTTGGCTCACACATTGAACCTGGTGGTGCAGTGCTTCCTCAAAAATTATCCGGAGTTAACAGCCCTGCTCCAGAAGGTGCGAAGACTGTGCGCACACATCCGCCGGTCGCCTGTACACTCCGTTCGTATGCAGAAGCTGCAGCGATTGCTCCACCTTCCCAACCACCGCCTCATTATCGACATTGCAACAAGGTGGAACTCCACCCTGCACATGGTGGAGCGGCTGTGCGAGCAGAGGCAGGCCATAATGCATTTGTGGGAGGATACACGGCCAGGCACTTTGAGAGCAGACATGGAGTTGACAGGCGTGCAGTGGTCGAAGCTGAAAGACCTTTGTAAAGTCCTTCAGTGTTTTGAGGAATGCACACGGCTGGTAAGCGCAGACCACGCCATCCTAAGCATGAGCATCCCACTTATGCGTCTGCTCATGCAAACTTTGACGCACCTTAAGGAGCAGGTGTCTGCAGCCAATGTTGATGAGGAGGAAGAGGAGGAGGGAATCCTTGATGACATTCAGCCATTGTCTGCTCAGGGACCTCTCCTGGACGAAGTGGAGGAAGAAGAGGAGGAGGAGGAGGAGGAGGATGATGGGGATGATTACTTAGGGGAGGAGGATGCATCTCGTGGGGCAAGTGAAAATGTTGGCGTGGCAAGGTCTGGTACAGGGTTTGTGCGTGACTGGAGGGATGTGGATTTGCCAGAAAGTGCTCCTCCACCCAGCACTCGCAGTGCATCATTGACACCGGGAACATTGGCCCACATGTCAGATTATGCCTTGCGGATCCTAAAAAGGGACCCCCGCATTGCCAAAATGATGAACGATGACGACTACTGGTTGGCCAGCATCCTGGATCCACGCTATAAAGGCAAATTACAAAACATCATGCCACAGGAGAACCTTGACCTAATATTGGCTAATAAACAAGCAACTCTGGTAAATCGGTTGCTTGAGGCATTCCCAGCACACAGCAGCGGTGATGGTTCTCACACGAGCCGTACGGGCCGGGGGCAGCTTGGCAGAGGTGTTCGTGGTGCACACAGCAGAAGTGGCGTTGGAGACAGGGGTTTCATGCAATGTTGTGGACTGATTTTTCAAATACCGCTCACACAACTGGTAATACTGCATCGATGGAAAGTGACAGGAGACAGCAGTTGTCAGCTATGGTTACAAACTACTTTTCCTCCCATATCGATATTCTCCCACACAGGTCATTCCCCTTTGACTATTGGGCCGCTAAACTGGACACCTGGCCTGAATTGGCCCAATATGCCTTACAGGAGCTCGCTTGCCCAGCTGCAAGTGTGCTATCGGAAAGAGTCTTCAGTGCAGCTGGATCAATCCTTACAGAAAAAAGGACCCGTCTGTCAACCCAAAATGTGGATGATCTAACCTTCATTAAAATGAACCACGCATGGGTTTCCAAGGATTTTGTCCCACCTTCCCCTGATGACACATAGGGTGACAGAAAAATGGCTTGCTTTGGTCCACCTCTTCCTGGTACTTCACCTATTTCGCCTTTTGCATCAGCTGAATGTCCAACATCAACATATGCCACTTTCTAAAACTCCCTAACTGTGCTGCCTCCCCCCCCATGGCCGGGGTCACCACCTACCGCACGACACCGTGCGAGTGCCGTTGCCCTGGACAGGTGGGTAGGCCGTCTCTTGGGCGCGGGCACTGGCACAGGGTCCCTCATAGTGCAATCAAGTGTCTCTGACGGCGGTGGTGCACACCCGCCGTCAGACACACCGCTGTACTATGAGGGGCCCAGTGCCAGTACCGACGCCCACGAGTGGGCCCCCCCTTGCTTGGGCAGGGCCCCAGCATTTGCAATCTTTACCTCTCCCTGCTCCTCCGCTGTGTAATCTGGGCCGTCAAATCCATACTGTGCCTGACACCGTCTGAGCCTGCCTCCTGAGACATATATTTTGAATGTGTACGCTATCCATACATGTTATCCGGGGATACGGTACCCTTTCTAACCTTTGTGCAATGACGTGAAATCCATACTGGGCCTAACACCGTCTGAGCCTGCCTCATGCTGTATAGACATATATTTTGAATGTGTACGCTATCCATACATGTTATCCGGGGATACGGTACCCTTTCTAACCTTTGTGCAATGACATGCAATCCATACTGGGCCTAACACCGTCTGAGCCTGCCTCATGCTGTATAGACATATATTTTGAATGTGTACGCTATCCATACATGTTATCCGGGGATACGGTACCCTTTCTAACCTTTGTGCAATGACGTGCAATCCATACTGGGCCTAACACCGTCTGAGCCTGCCTCATGCTGTATAGACATATATTTTGAATGTGTACGCTATCCATACATGTTATCCGGGGATAAGGTACCCTTTCTAACCTTTGTGCAATGACGTGCAATCCATACTGGGCCTAACACCGTCTGAGCCTGCCTCATGCTGTATAGACATATATTTTGAATGTGTACGCTATCCATACATGTTATCCGGGGATACGGTACCCTTTCTAACCTTTGTGCAATGAAGTGCAATCCATACTGGGCCTAACACCGTCTGAGCCTGCCTCATGCTGTATAGACATATATTTTGAATGTGTACGCTATCCATACATGTTATCCGGGGATATGGTACCCTTTCTATCCTTTGTGCAATGACGTGCAATCCATACTGGGCCTAACACCGTCTGAGCCTGCCTCATGCTGTATAGACATATATTTTGAATGTGTACGCTATCCATACATGTTATCCAGGGATACGGTACCCTTTCTAACCTTTGTGCAATGACGTGAAATCCTTACTGGGCCTAACACCGTCTGAGCCTGCCTCATGCTGTATAGACATATATTTTGAATGTGTACGCTATCCATACATGTTATCCGGGGATACGGTACCCTTTCTAACCTTTGTGCAATGACGTGCAATCCATACTGGGCCTAACACCGTCTGAGCCTGCCTCATGCTGTATAGACATATATTTTGAATGTGTACGCTATCCATACATGTTATCCAGGGATACGCTACCCTTTCTAAACTTTGTGCAATCCATACTGGGCGTGAGAACGGCTGGCGAGCTGTTAAGCAAGCTACAGCACCTGTCCAGACAAGTACAGGGATTCCCTAGCGAGAAGACTTATTTGATTGTTTTCAATGTTGGGACAGCAATTTTTGGGGAGCACTATACTCTGGAGAATGATAGATGGGGCCCACCATACACTGGAACATTCCAAAGGTGGACATCAGACACTGGAGCAGCATTTACAGGGCCCATTATACACTAGAGCATTAGAAATGGGGCCCATTATGTTTGGAGCATTATTTGGGCCCATAAGACAGTGGAGCTTCATCCATGGGGACCAACATATACTGTAGCATTATGTGGAGCTCATCATATACTGTTTCAAACATTATATGGGACCAATGATTCTGTATGGAGAAATAGATGGGCCTCGTCATGAGATGTAAAAAGTGAGGTATTTTTCATTGTACTATACCGCTATTTATCTGCCGTATCGGAGCATGATGAGTTGTGGTATGTGTTAAAGGGGCGCTCTTTCGCCCAGGGCACCTGAAAACCTGCAGCCAGCCCTCTCCCCCCACAACTTTAGCCAAATAACACCCATTTTTCAGTGCTTAACTTATATTATGAAGTTAATTAAGGTTGACAAGCTTAAGTAAGAAGAATTGATGCTTTTGGCATTCAAATGGGCACTGTTGGTGTGTTTCCTGTCCTCCTCTCACTGCCGACTTTTATTCCCCATTGACTTACATTGGGTATCGTGTTTCGGGACGACCCCGACTTTTCCCTATAATCGGACGATCTTGCTCGACCCGACTTTTGGAAAAGTCGGGTTTCACGAAACGAAACGCGACCCTAAAAAACCAAAAGTCGCTCAACTCTACACCTGGAACATTGTCCCACATGTGTGATTATTTCTTGCGGATCTTCTTGTTATTGTCATGGTTTGAACAGGGTTCTTGCCCTGCACTCACAGGGTTAAGTCTTCGTGGCCTCTTTCTGGATCTGGGAGGGGTATTTATACTCACTCTTTACCAGGGTTCTCTGTCAGCTATACTGTTGTTCTGGTGTGTCTGACCCCTGGTGTGCGTGTATTCTGTGTTGCTTGTTTGATTCCCGTGTATGACCCGGCCTGTTCCCTCACTCTGTGCTCCATCTCTCGCTTTGGTACTACTGTCTTCTCCGGTTCTGACCTCCTGGCTTGGCTATCGTTACTCCGTTACAGTTTGTCCCTATTGTACCGTCTATTGCCCGTTCTGGTTTTCTGACCTATTGCTACGTCCTGACTATCCTTTCTGTCTAAACCCCATGGTACTGTATTGCTATCTGGTGCTTTGACCCTGGCTTCGTCTGGTTTCTGTCTCTGTCTATGCCCCTTGGTAACATTGCCCCGTAGTTACCTTTCTAGGAGTTTCCCTGCAGCTCCTAGATCTGTGGAGCTTAGGCCACGCCCCCATCAGTCATGTGCTTCAGGTCCTGATACTCTGAAGCACGCATCGTCACCGCTGCTGCCCTGCTCCACAGGTATCTGTGAGTACTGTCTTTGTACTCAGGACACCCGCACTGGCACAGTGAGCAAGTGCAGTGCGGTGTTCCTGACAGTTATATTGTGGTGTGATCCATCCTGAGCATGTGACAGTCGGTGGGTTACTCCTGCAATTTAGATGTACATTTAAAAATTACACCAACACTAGTGTATACAGCTCTACGCTTGTGATACATTACCCATTTACTGCTTTTTATATTCTGGTCTAATCCAAACTGACCAAGTGAGAGTTATTTTTTGACTGTGGAAATAAATACTGAGTGACAACAATGACTCCTACACTGTGTACAGCTGTAGTCTTCAGATCCATTACCGTTTTACGGCTTTTTATATTGTGTTGTTATCCATACTGAGCCTGAGAGCGTCTGTGTCTGGCTCCTGAAATATCTACGGAGATTTAGAATGTTTAAACTAAACTATATATTCCTGCCATCTGATGATACTGTACACTTTTTCTACTTTTTATATTCTTGTCTAATCCACACTGAGCCTGTGAGAGTCTGTGTGACTGGTGGAATATATAGGGAGATTGACAGTCATCCTTTGGCTGTATAGAGCTGTACGCATCTGATACAGTACCATATATCTGATGTTATTTTGAGTTCATTTTCTGCAACATTTTGAAGTTTGGTGGAAGAGGCCGAGGACGTGGGCGTGGGGGGGCCAGCTGGTGCTGATAGTGATGGTGCATCTGCTGGTAGTGACAAAAGCACAATAGCAGCTAAGGCAGGAGGGGTTGAGCCTGCATCATGGTCTGGCTCGCGTCCACCCACTTCCCCTTCTCTTCACAGACTGCTCTAACTTCCCTCCTCCTGACCACAGAGAGCAGCTCCTCAGCAGTCAGGTTCAGAGGTCTCCCTGCTGGCCTGGAGTGGGAACTGTGTTGTGTGTTGGTTTAACTGCTAGAGAGATACTTCATTGCTCCCAAGCATGACATCACACTCCCTAGGAGGAAGGTAATGCCACTGTGGCGACCTTACTCCTGGGGACGCCACAAGTGCACTGATGCCCAGCCACTGCTAGATGATGCTGCTGGTACATTGACCCAGACAACTACATTCCCCTCGCACTCTACACAGCCAGAATCTGACCCTGATGAAACTCAGGTTCCCCTTCCCGCATACTATACCACCTAACACGGTGACAAAGAGGAAGGTGCAGATGAAAGTACAGGTTCCTTGAGCAGGTGGGGGGGCATACTCATGGGTGACGGTACTGGCACAGGGCCCCTCATAGTACGCATAAGTGTCTCTGCTGGTGGGAGGGGTGGCCACCCCACCCGCCGTCAGACACACCACCGTACTATGAGGGGCCCTGTGCCAGTGCCGCCGCCAACGAGTGGGCCCTCCCTGCTTGCTTAGGATCAAAGCACTTGCAAAGTTGAAATACTTACCTCTCCCTGCTCCACCGCCGTGACGTCTTCCACGTTTCCTGACAGTATAGCTCCTTTTGGATAAAATATTTGGGCTTACTGTGCGCTGCTGAGTCCAGGATAAAGTCACCACATGAGAAACTTTTTAACTCTTTATTCCCAACGCGTTTCGAAGTGAAAAACCACTTCTTCTTCAGGGGATGATGTTACAATCTTTGTCTCTACCACGTTTCCTGACAGTGACATTCTGGTCAGAGAGCGCGATGACACCACGTCTGTACGCCCTCTGTCTAAACAGTCCAAGTGCAGTGAGATGGAAGATGGGGATGATGAGGAGTCCAAACTAGTACAGGGATTCCCTAGCGAGGAGAGTTATTTAATTGTTTTCAATGTTGGGACAGCTATTTTTGGGGAGCACTATACTATGGAGAATGATATGAGGCCCACCATACACTAGAGCATTCCACAGGTGGACATCAGACACTGGAGCAGCATTTACAGGGCTCATTATGCACTGGAGCATTAGAAATGGGTCCCATTATATATGGAGCATTATTTGGGCCTATAACACAGTGGAGCTTCATCCATGGGGACCGACATATACTGTAGCATTATGTGGAGCTCCTCATATACTGTTTCAAACATTATATGGGACCAATTATTCTGTATGGAGAAATATATGGGCCTCATTACTCTGTATGGCACACTATGCGGTGGCTAGAGTTGAGCGATACCGTCCGATACTTCAAAGTATCGGATCGGAATGGATCGGCCGATCTTTAAAAAAAGTATCGGTATCGCCGATTCCGATACCGGAAGTCCCATTCAAGTCTATGGGACTTCCGGTATCGGAATAAGAAAAACCCTGTTTTTGCCTTGTACAGCCTCTCTGGGGTCTGTACGGGCCTTTCGGGGGGCTGTGCCGGCCTGCCGGTGGTCTGTGCAGGCTCCGGTGGGCTGTGCCGGCCTGCCGGGGGGCTGTGCCGGCCTGCCGGGGGGGCTGTGCAGGCTCCGGTGGGCTGTGCCGGCCTGCCGGGGGGCTGTGCCGGCCTGCCGGTGGTCTGTGCAGGCTCCGGGGGGCTGTGCCGGCCTGCCGGGGGGCTGTGCCGGCCTGCCGGTGGTCTGTGCAGGCTTCGGGGGTCTGTGCAGGCATCGTCCGATGGGACTACAAGTCCCATCGGGCGATGCCTGCTACCATGACAGTGCTTGACACATTAGCCAATGATGGGACAGTAGTAGTCCCATCATCCAGCTAATGTGTTGAATGTAAAAAAAAAAAAAAAAAAAATTACATGCTACATACATACAACATGCATACTACATACATGCTACATTCATACTACATAAATACTACATGCAACATACATACTACATATATACTACATACATACTACATATATACTACATACATACTACATATATACTACATGCATGCTACATACATACTGCATGCTACATACATACTACATGCTACATACATACCACATATATACTACATACATACTACATGCATGCTACATACATACTACATATATACTACATGCATGCTACATACATGCTACATACATACCACATACATACTACATGCATGCTACATACATACTACATGCTACATACTACATATATACTACATGCATGCTACATACATACTACATGCTACATGCATGCTACATACATACTACATGCTACATACATACTACATACTACATGCATGCTACATACATACTACATGCTACATGCATGCTACATACATACTACATGCTACATACATACTACATATATACTACATGCATGCTACATACATACTACATACTACATATATACTACATGCATGCTACATACATACTACATGCTACATACATACTACATATATACTACATGCATGCTACATGCATGCTACATGCTACATACATACTACATATATACTACATGCATGCTACATACATACATATATACTACATGCATGCTACATACTACATGCTACATACATACTACATATATACTACATGCATGCTACATACATACTACATACATACTACATGCATGATACATACATACTACATGCTACATACATACCACATACATACTACATATATACTACATGCATGCTACATACATACTGCATGCTACATGCATGCTACATACATACTACATACATACTACATGCTACATACATACCACATATATACTACATACATACAATACATTCATACAATACATACATAGACATACAGTACATATAACATAGAGTAACATACTTACCAATACTTGTCACATTGTTCCCCGAAGCCATTGTCTTTTCCGGAATAAATATTAACATAACAAACCACAAAAATACTCACCCACGATCCGAAGCAGTCCACGAGTGTGTCCCACGACGATCTTGGGTAGAGAACTGCAGCATCAGCTGATGCTGCCGTTCTCTACGGGCTGCAGGAATCCAATGACGGAAGGTAAGTATCCTTCCGCACTGTATTCCTCCGCCACTTAAAAAAAAAAAAAAAAGTCCCTAGTCTCACTTTATGCCATTGCTGTGTGGGAATTTCCAACGCAGCAATGGCATAAAGTGAGACTAGGGACTTTTTTTTTTTTTAAGTGGCGGAGGAATACAGTGCGGAAGGATACCTACCTTCCGTCATTGGATTCCTGCAGCCCGTAGAGAACGGCAGCATCATCTGATGCTGCAGTTCTCTACCCAAGATCGTCGTGGGACACACTCGTGGACTGCTTCGGATCGTGGGTGAGTATTTTTGTGGTTTGTTATGTTAATATTTATTCCGGAAAAGACAATGGCTTCAGGGAACAATGTGACAAGTATTGGTAAGTATGTTACTCTATGTTATATGTACTGTATGTCTATGTATGTATTGTATGAATGTATTGTATGTATTTAGTATATATGTGGTATGTAGCATGTATGTAGTATGTATGTAGCATGCATGTAGCATGCAGTATGTATGTAGCATGCATGTAGTATATATGTAGTATGCATGTAGTATGCATGTAGTATGCATGTAGTATGTATGTAGTATGTATGTAGTATGTATGTAGTATGTATGTAGTATGTATGTAGCATGTATGTAGCATGTAGCATGTATTATGTATGTAGCATGCATGTAGTATATAGTATGTATGTAGCATGTAGTATGTATGTAGCATGCATGCATGTAGTATGTATGTAGTATGTATGTAGTATGTATGTAGTATGTATGTAGTATGTATGTAGTATGTATGTATGTAGTATGTATGTAGTATGTATGTAGTATGTATGTAGTATTTTTTTTTATTTTATTTTTTTTAACATTTAACACATTAGCCGGATGATGGGACTACTACTGTCCCATCATTGGCTAATGTGTCAATCACTGTCATGGTAGCAGGCATCGCCAGATGGGACTTGTAGTCCCATCGGACGATGCTTGCACAGACCCCCGGACATCAGCACAGCCCACCGGCAGGCCGGCACAGCCCCCCGGCAGGCCGGTACAGACCCCCACAGGGTGCACAGACCACCGGCAGGCCGGCACAGCCCCCCGGCAGGCCGGTACAGACCCCCACAGGGTGTACAGACCACCGGCAGGCCGGCACAGCCCCCCGGCAGGCCGGTACAGACCCCGGGCAGTCCACACAGCCCCCCGGCAGGCCGGCAGAGACCCCCGGAAGGCCCGAAATGACGGCGCATCATGATGCGCACACACCGCGCATCATGATGACGTCAGGCTGTCAATCAACTTTGAACTTCCGATTCCGATGCCGAATTCCGATATTGAAAAAATATCGGAAGTCGGTATCGGAATTCCGATACAGCAAGTATCGGCCGATACCCGATACTTGCGGTATCGGAATGCTCAACACTAGCGGTGGCCATAATAGTGTATGGAGTAATATACTGTCCGTTTTTGGAGCTATTGGAGAATTTAAAATGGATATCAGTCATGAGATGTAAGAAGTGAAGTATTTTTGATTGTACTATACCGCTATTTCTTTGCCGTA
The DNA here is from genome assembly GCF_039654945.1 of Dendrobates tinctorius. Lineage (NCBI taxonomy): Eukaryota > Metazoa > Chordata > Amphibia > Anura > Dendrobatidae > Dendrobates > Dendrobates tinctorius. The sequence goes on along the minus strand of NW_027361687.1, from coordinate 82,777,398 downwards.
TCAGAGGATCATTAATTGTGGCATGTGTTAAAGGAGCCCAGTGACACTCTTTGGCCCAGTGCCCACAAAAATCTGGAGCCAGCCCTACCCCCCCACAACTTTAGCCAAATAACCCCCAGTTTTCAATGCGTAACTATTATTATAAAGTAAATTAAGGTTGACAAGCTTAAGTAATAAGAATTGATGTTTTTGGCATTAAAATGGGCACTGTAGGTGTGTTTCCTGTCCTCCACTCCCTGCTGACCTTGGTTCCCCATTGACTTGCATTGGGTTTCGTGTTTCAGTCGGCCTTCAACTTTTCGCGATAATCGGCCGATTTCGTTCGACCCGACTTTTGAGAAAGTCGGGTTTCATGAAACCCGACTCGACCCGAAAAAAGGCAAAGTCGCGCATCTCTAGCGATATATATATTTTTTGTATTTTGGCGCTTTTACACAATAAAAACTTATTTATATGAAAAATAATTATTTTTGCATCACTTTATTCTGAGAGCTACAACTTTTTTATTTTTCTGCTGATGGAGCTGTATGGCGGCTTGTGTTTTGTGCGACAAGATGATGTTTTCAGCGTACCATTTTTATTTACATCTGTCTTTTTATTGCACTGTATATTTGGTGGTATGATGATAAAGCATTGTTTTTTGCCTTATTTTTTATTTATTTTTTTTAAAGTGTGCACTGAATGGGACAGTTTTATAGAGCGGGTCGTTACAGATGTGGCGATACCAAATATGTGTACTTTTAATTTTTTTAATATTTACTTAAATGAATTTATTGAAAACATTTTTTTTTCTTTATTTAGGGATTTTTAAAAAAAAATATTTTTACACTTTGTATTTTTTTTTTCACTAACCGGCTATAAAAACCAGCCATCAGTCATCAGCTTTCCCTCTGCTGGTTACAAAAATTGCACGGGAGCTCATGCCATTTTTGTTCGAAAAATAGTCTTTTATTAATTAAATACATGTACAGAAAGCTGCACACACTGTACTTATTGTCTATGTCACAGACATCAATATATCTACCGATTCTAATTGTATTTACTGTATGTTATCCATGTTTTCTATCCTGTTGGCTCCTGCTGTGATTTCACACCACCATGACAGCTGAGTTTACGGATTTTCTTCTATTATCTATCTATCTAATATAAATACATATATATGTGTGTGTCACTGACGTGTATATTTGTATTCTATGTGTATATATCTATTCTATTCTAACCTGTCACTCTGTGATATTACTGTATGTGGCACATGAATTGCCGGCTTTTCAAAGGACACCGGTGCGTAGAAATTGGACAGGACTCGCATGGTCCAAGTGCTGTGCGATTTGTTTTCTCGCGCCCATAGGCTTGCATTGGCGAATCTCGGCCAAATCTCGGTGCTAATTGAAGCCTTCTGTGATTTTACACGCACGTGAAATACTCCTGAGAAAATAAACGCTGATGTGAGCTGCCCCATAGATTAACACTGGGCTGGGTGCTATGTGATGTTTTCTCCAATAGCACTTGGTCGTATTCTACGGTATGGTGTGACGCTGGCCTTACAGAGAGAAGCAATGCTCCGCAGATCTGTGAGATGGCAATGAACAGACCCACGTCCCCTGCAGAATCAGATAGTGTAGGACACACCCATAGTTCAATTTTTTGCTGCTACAGTAGGACCATGCCTCGCATACAGTGAATTAGTGAGACCCCCTAGTGCTCATGAGTTTGCAGCCAATCCTTGAGTGGTTGCAAGCAAAAAAACCTTTGAAGCAATTTGATCATTAGACCCTTTCCTATAACATTAAATAAATGTACAGTCATTGCCAATAGATATATAGTAAATTAGTGCCTCCCACCCAATTACTTTGGCCATGTGATTTACCATGTAAATACATAGTATGAAAATAGGGGGGGGAAGCCAGCACTGCTTAAGGTTAGAACGCATAAATTGAAGTGCATATGCACATAATATCCAGCTGTATTCAAAAATGAGATATTTAGCAAAAAAATTGATCAATTCAATTGAGCCACCCCGCCGCGCCAAGGCAATCTCATGTGGGGGGTCCTACTCTACATTTATAATAAATACTGTGCCATTACAGCCTCCTAAGAGCATGACCACATCAAGTGCAATCTGTACCTGAACATTGCTGGATCGCTCCCATGAAGCCAGATGAAGCAAGTGCGGATGAAGGCCAACCAGGTCTGAACACAGACATATCAGGATTGACCTCCACACATTGCCCAACCAGCAAACATAGATGAAGGGCGATGTTGGCCCAGACACAGGTGCACAATTAAATAAAGCTTGGGGCAGGGCGGGGCTGCCATGTGTGTGCACAGCAGCCTAGATCCATCATAATGAACACAGAAAAATTTATAGCGGACATAGCCAAGCGTGCACGGCAGCAGTGGTGGTGAGCCACAAACCAACAACAAGAAAATAGGGGGGGGAAGCCAGCACTGCTTAAGGTTAGAACGCATAAATTGAAGTGCATATGCACATAATATCCAGCTGTATTCAAAAATGAGATATTTAGCAAAAAAATTGATCAATTCAATTGAGCCACCCCGCCGCGCCAAGGCAATCTCATGTGGGGGGTCCTACTCTACATTTATAATAAATACTGTGCCATTACGGCCTCCTAAGAGCATGACCACATCAAGTGCAATCTGTACCTGAACATTGCTGGATCGCTCCCATGAAGCCAGATGAAGCAAGTGCGGATGGGGGTCAACCAGGTCTGAACACAGACATATCAGGATTGGCCTCCACACATTGCCCAACCAGCAAACATAGATGAAGGGCGATGTTGGCCCAGACACAGGTGCACAATTAAATAAAGCTTGGGGCAGGGCGGGGCTGCCGTGTTTGTGCACAGCAGCCTAGATCCATCATAATGAACACAGAAAAATTTATAGCGGACATAGCCAAGCGTGCACGGCAGCGGTGGTGGTGAGCCACAAACCAACAACAAGAAAATAGGGGGGGGGAAGCCAGCACTGCTTAAGGTTAGAACGCATAAATTGAAGTGCATATGCACATAATATCCAGCTGTATTCAAAAATGAGATATTTAGCAAAAAAATTGATCAATTCAATTGCCGTGCACGCTTGGTTATGTCCGCCATAATTTTTCTGTGTTCATTGTGATGGATTAGGCTGCTGTGCACACACACGGCAGCCCCACCCTGCCCCAAGCTTTATTTAATTGTGCACCTGTGTCTGGACCAACATCGCCCTTCATCTATGTTTGCTGGTCAGGCAATGTGTGGAGGCCATTCCTGATATGTCTGTGTTCAGACCTGGTTGGCCTTCATCTGCACTTGCTCCATCTGGCTTCATGGGAGCGATCCAGTAATGTTCAGGTACAGATTGCACTTGATGTGGTCATGCTCCTAAATGTATTTAGGAGGCCGTAATGGCACAGCATTTATTAAAAATATATAGAGTAGGACCCCCCATATGAGATTGCCTTGGCGCGGCGGGGTGGCTCAATTGAATTGATCAATTTTTTTGCTAAATATCTCATTTTTGAATACAGCTAGACATTATGTGCATATGCACTCCAATTTATGCGTCCTAACCTTAAGCAGTGCTGGCTTCCCCCCCTATTTTCTTGTTGTTGGTTTGTGGCTCACCACCACTGTTGCCGTGCACGCTTGGTTATGTCCGCCATAATTTTTCTGTGTTCATTGTGATGGATTAGGCTGCTGTGCACACACACGGCAGCCCCACCCTGCCCCAAGCTTTATTTAATTGTGCACCTGTGTCTGGACCAACATCGCCCTTCATCTATGTTTGCTGGTCAGGCAATGTGTGGAGGCCATTCCTGATATGTCTGTTCAGACCTGGTTGGCCTTCATCTGCACTTGCTCCATCTGGCTTCATGGGAGCGATCCAGTAATGTTCAGGTACAGATTGCACTTGATGTGGTCATGCTCTAAATTTATTTAGGAGGCCGTAATGGCACAGCATTTATTAAAAATATATAGAGTAGGACCCCCCATATGAGATTGCCTTGGCGCGGCGGGGTGGCTCAATTGAATTGATCAATTTTTTTGCTAAATAGCTCATTTTTGAATACAGCTAGACATTATGTGCATATGCACTCCAATTTATGCGTCCTAACCTTAAGCAGTGCTGGCTTCCCCCCCTATTTTCAAATACATAGTATGTCTGCAACTCTTTACTAACATGTCAGGAGGACAATGAGAATGTCAGATATTAAAAGTGAAGCATGATTTGAGTTTGTGTGGTAACCTGCATAATTAAGAAAAAAAAGTTTAAAATGTGGGATTTGAACCAAGGACTTTTACTGGTATTCTATTCCAGAAATCAGTAGTCAAGTGTCAGGTCTCAGTCAAAAACATTTTGATTTTGATGTTTGAGTGAAGTCAAGTATCAGGTATCAGACATTCATTGAAATCACAAAGCAACCAGCAAACTTACCATCGTACTACTAGGTCAAGTGATCCACAATGCTCATTTTCTTTCGTAATGAAATCTGCTTTTCAAACTCAGTGAGTGGAAAAATCATTTGGATTTTCATTTTGACATATGATATGTGATGTTCTCCACTCATCAAAGTGAAACATCTCTGGAGTTTGTGTGCTAGGAAGCAGAAGTTAAAAAGCAAAGTTTACTTATGTACTGGGGCCTGAACTCACATTTTCTATTCCATATGCCAAGTATTTAACCACTCAACCATTAGCTCAACCAGCAGTGAGCTGATCTCTTCCCTGCTGTACAGATCTTTTATGAAGTTACTTGTCGAGATATCCAAAATATACGAATTAACAAACATTCTTGTTCTAATCTTAGCAGGGATGAATCTAGAGCTCTTTCTAATCTTAAAATAGCAACTCTTATGTCATTAAGGAAGCAGACAAGGGCTGAAATGTGTTCCTCTGGCCAACGGAAATGTATACAAGGGAAGCTCTTAGGCAACTCAAAAATTCCAACTCATACCAGATCCTTCCATCTGACCCCACTTATCTCTTCAAGAGGAGGTTAGACAGTCTTTTCTGTGGGGTCTTAGGATTGAGAATCATTAATAAAAGGGAGAGGGATTTTTGATCACGAAACATCCGGTTATCCTCACTTTTAATCTTTTCCCGAAGGTTCACAAATCTCTTAGTGAACCTCCGGGAAGGTCCATTGTGTCAGGCATTGAGGGGCTTTATGAACGCCCATGTCCATACTTTAATTTTTACCTCCAACCACTTGTCTTTTCTCTAGGTTCCTATATCCGCGATACCTCAGATTTGATTTCACAGCTCAATGGCATATCCTTCTCATCTGACACTCTGATTACCATGGATGTTAAGTAACTCTACACCTGTATCAACCATGATCTTGGATTATGGGCAGTATCTTTTTTTCTGGACTGCAGCAGTTCAGATGATCAACTCCATGATTCCTTCCTACTTGATTTGCTCCAACTTATACTCAATAATAGCTACTTTATAATAGGTACGGTCAAAGACAAACCTCTGGCACTGCAATGGGTGCCAAGTGTGCTCCCTCCTACACCAACCTCTTCATGGGTTGGTGGGAGGAGACTTTTGTACGCCAAACACCCCTTTTCAGTAAGCATGTGGTTTCGTTTCATCGACGATATTCTGTTTTTTTGGTCAGGTTGTGCCGAAAAATGTCATCAATTTATCGCAGACTTAAATCATAACCCTTGGAATATTCTCCTTACTTAAAGTATGACGTCGACTGAAGTGGAATTCCTTGACTTGAAAATTCATAACCAACTGGGTCAAATTAGTACCACTCTGTTTAGGAAGACTACCTCAACTAACAGCTTACTACATTATGGTAGCTTTCATCCCAGTCATGATCATGATGGGATTCCAAAAGGAAAGTTTTTTCGAGTATGTCAGAATTGCAGCAATCCTGAGGATTTTAGCAGGGAGGCGAAGGATTTGACTTCTTGTTTCAAGGCCAGAGGCTACCGTCACAAGGTAATGGCACGTGCCTTTGAGGCTTTCACACAGGTGAATTGGAAAGATTTTTTAAGACCACGCCTTTGTCAGCATTCAGATACGATCAATGTTATCACTCCCTTTAACAACCACTGTAGTGATATATATATAGGATCTTACAAATGAAATGGGTATTCTCCTCAGTGAACCTAGGGTGACTCCCTTTATCAACAAATCTCCAAAACTTGTTGCCAAAAGAGTGAGAAATTTGAGGGATCTACTCTGCACAAGTCACTTTAAAAGACCTACAGTTTCCTTGGGGAGTGGCATCAGGTTAGTAGGTACATATCCTTGTGGCAATTGTACTATTAGCCATTATGTGGTTTCCAACAACACAGTGTCTATTCCATCTCTTTCTGCTCCAATTCAGATATGGTACTATTCCAATTGCCCAACAAGGAATGTTGTCTATAGTCTTATTTGTGGTTGCCCAAAGGTATATGTGGGACTAATCATGAACTACGCTTCAGGGTCCAACAACATTCTTCCAATATTGCTTGTGCCAGGAAGGATAAAGAATTTGGTAAGCCCATCACCTCTGTAGCATCTCACTTTTTAGACTTCCATAATGGCACTTGTAGCCAATTACAAGTCATGGTAGTCAACTTAGTCCGGACATCCATTAGAGGAGGCAACATCACAGATGAACTTCTTAGGCAGGAATCCAAATGGATTCACGACCTTGATAATTTAGCACCCAGGGGCCTTAATGAGGAGATTCTTTCCACAGGTTTTTATAAGAAATAATCATTAATATTTCACATACCCTTTTTCCATATATTCAACTTTTTGTAATAACTTCATTGCCTTTTTTGACCCACTGGTGCTAAACCGAATTCTGGATCTAAGTCGTGGATACTTACCCCTTCTTGAGGACATCTAATTACATTCATGTCTTCTTTGTGACTCCATCATCCTTCCTTGGCTTACCAGTGCCAAACCAGGCCCCGGACATCGGACGTGGATACTTACCCTTTCCAGAGGACATCTATATATCAATTGTTTGTTTTTTTTTCTCTTGCATATATTTGGTTAATTGTACCTTACTGTGCCTCTTTGGACATAATCTTTTTTCTGTGTGCACCATCTTTACTTTGACTAAATCTTGGACTTATATTTAAATTGTTTTTAAAAAATAGCAAAGTTAAATAAAGTATTAAATATAAAGTTGAGGGTTTTACCATTTTGCACGGCCTTCACCATGCATTATGTGCACATGCATGAGTGTATGCCTAATTATTATTTATTATTTTTATTGGTTATGTGCAACTTGGTAAAAGAAGGTAAAAAAAATAAACTTAGTGGTGGCGAACTCACATCCACCTAATGCATTAGTGGACTTCACTATATGAGGCCTGTATCCACTTAACCATACAGCTTGCTGGCTTATTTATGTCCTTTCAGGGCTTTATCCTCTGACTTTTTTTTAGTTTATGTGCTAACATTTGAAAGGCAGCTCCTGTTCATCTATATTCTTTCAAACAGTCAGATGCAAGCCTATGATTCATAGGCTCTCTGGCTTATCACCCTGCCATTGCACGGATGTTGACATGTGACTGACAGGTGCTATTCTTGACCTTTTTTCTGTTCCCATGACCTTATACCATGTGCTTCCTATATGGGACTCCATAATGCCTGCACACTGGTTGATCTCCTTGAAAGTCCTCCCCTTCCTCACTTTTGACACCTGATTCACAGGTAATTGATTTTCGAGGGTTATATAAATCTGGTACTTGATAGGTAACCCACTCTTTCACTTGAGGAAGCCAATCTTAGTGGCAATACATGTGGGGTTCCTCTCTCCACACACCATGCTATGACCAGGTACTTGTATCTCCGCATCCACCTACAGGCTTTTTTGCTGCCTTCTTCTTTTACCCCTAAATGGCTTTTACCATATGCTATAGTCCTTATATTTAAAACTATAGCTCAACTGACCCCATTGTTTAGGGTCTTTTGCTTTATTGGGGTTCTCTCAGTGCAGCTTTAGCCACTGGACTTGAACATTTTGTCTGTTTTGGGGGGTAATTTACTTCATTTAGACTATTGGCTGATTGTCATTTGTTCAAAATTGCGCTATTTTTTATATATCTGGTGCACACAGTGGAGATAGCTACAAGGTACCTAACTGGTTTGACGGACTCGGCTTCTGCTGAGCCCATTTCTTTTTTAGAGTGGACCCCCTGGGCCGTGGCACCCACCCACCTAGGGCAAGCTGACCTAGTGAGAACACACCCCCTGTACAGGGAGTGTCAGGGGCAAGACCAAGGGGATGAGCCACCACGACTGCTGGGACCAGACGGACGGCTCAGGGGGACACTACGGGAGTGTCTGACGACCAGGGACAGGCAGGAAACAAGACAAGACAAGAGGTAAGTGCAAGGTATCTTCATTAAGATCTTCAGGATCACATTCAGTGCAAACATGAAAACAAGCAAAACGTGCAAGGTGCGCGTGGGCACGCCAAGGTCCATAGCATAGTACGTGCCAGGTGGCACACCTAGGTACAGGTAAAGGCACAATGGCATCGGATTCCGGACCACTGGCAACGATCGACATGATCAAGGCATCAGGCTGCGGACATCAGCCCCGGACATCAGGCCGCAGTCATCCATATTACGATCTCTGGCCGCGATCGGCAGGTTCCGGGCATCCGGCAGGCAAACCAGGGTTCAGGCAAGGAGGCACGTCAGATATCCAGGCATGGTGCGTGTTAGGTAACATGCCAAGGTCCAAGGCTAGGTGCAAGGCTAGGTGCGTGTGTAGGGGACACGCCAGGACTCAGGGCTAGGTGCGTGTGTAGGGGACACACCAGGGTTCACAAAACGAGACAGGGTGCGTGTGTAGAGACACGCCAAGGCACAAGGTACTAGACAGAGTCCTGCGCGTGCAAAGGGGCACGCCAGGGTCAGGCGAGGCAGAGTCCTGCGCGTGCAAAGGGGCATGCCAGGGTCAGGCGAGGCAGAGTCCTGTGCGTGCAAAGGGGCACGCCAGGGTCAGGCGAGGCAGAGTCAGAGTCCTGCGCGTGCAGAGAGGCACGCCAGGGTCATGGTTCCAGGACAGGGTTAGGGCCTGTACGTGCAAGAGGGCATGACAGGGGACATGGCAAAGCCTGCGCACACTTATAAAGAAGCACGGGGAGATATTCCATGGGCAGGCGAGGCCTGCGCGTGCTATAGAGAGCACGTAGCGCACAGTGCAGAAACAGCGTGAGGTGCAAGGGAGCACAGAGGGCACGGCTGGGGCACTGGCTAGCTGATCGGGCTGCGGCACTGACAGATGGGCAAGATTCCAGCGAACCCGACTGAGGCATGGCAGGCGACACAGCTGACACTGACCGACGAGCACGGCTGAGGCACAAGCAGGTGGGCATGGCTAGGGTGGGCACGGCTGAGGCACAAATAGGAGGCTAGGAAGGCCAGGCGCATGCAAAGAGCACACGAAGCAGCAAGGGAAGACAAGAAACCAGGCAGAGCTTAGGCAGAGTATGGAACCAGGAACGGAAGCATAGGCAGAAACACAGAACAAGAACAGAGCAAGAACAGAGCTAGCAGTGGAACGTAGGCAAGAGCCGGGCCAGGGCAGAGCCTTGGGACTAGCCTGGAAACGTGCAAGAGAGCACATAGGAAAGAGCCTAGCAGCGGAGCGTAGGCCGAAGCCCAGAGCCGGGCCAAGGCAGAGCCTTGGGACTAGACATGGAAAAGAGCACAAACTGAAAGAGAGGAGGAATGGTGCGTGTGCCAGGGAGCACTACAGAGCACCATAGCAGAGAGAGCGAGGCAGAGCAAGCAAAGACAGAGACCATAGGGAGGAACCAGGCAGAGCATAGTGAAGGCAAGACATGGCAAAAAACAGGCAAGGCAGAGAATAACAGAAGGACTACAAGTCCAAGCAGGACAAGGATGAACATGGCACAATGGACAAACATAAGACAAGGCAAGGCACGGGACAAGAGATGGAGTACGAGCACGGAGCGTGTGCAGAGACGTATGACAGAGCAGAGTGCAAGGGCACAGAATAGAGGGAGCAACCCCACAGACCAAACAGCCATGCAGAGAAACAACACAATACTCAGGCCCTGAGCATAGGAAGGGGCGGTCTAATATAGGGCATAGCACCTCCTCTTCCGGGTCAGGATCAGGGGAGAACTTCCTAGTTCAGATGCTCCAGGATCACAGAGCGCAGTCACATGATCAGGGTTTCAGACATGACGAGATGATCACAGAACCAGACAGTGCAGGATCCTAGGAAGGACACATGATCAGGGATTCTAGACATGACGAGATGATTGCAGAACCAGACAGTGCAGGATCCTAGGAAAGGTCACATGATCAAGATTTCTAGACATGACAAGATGATTGCAGAACCAGACAGTGCAGGATCTAAGGAAACGTCACATGATCAAGGTTTCTAGACATGACGAGAAGATCACAGAAGGCAAAGCAGAAACGCCGGCATCTTGCAGCTCAGCAGACATGAGGTGAGTGTGCACACTACTCTAGGGAACAATCAGGATAGCAGACATGAGATGCGCGTGCACACCGCTCCAGGGTCATGAGGCAAAACAGACATGGCGAGCATGACACTGGTCCTTCAGGTGTTATGGCTTATACCGTTTATACCTTCAATGGTTTTTTAATTGTTTTTAATATGTGGTCTGTACCTTGTTTGTGTGATCCTCTGTAATCATGCTTTAATAAAATGTATTGTTTCTAATATTTGAAATTTTATTTATGGTGATCCTGGCCAATTTTTATACACACTTCTTTTTTCTTGAGTATTAACATAGTCATGTTTTAAGTGTGGGGCTAGTAATTCCTAGAAATATTTTGTGGTGTCCTCAGATTTCTTTTATGCCATGTGTGTATGTAAGAAGAATTGACAACACAAAAAGCTGGAAAAAAAGAGTAAAATCATGTTTTAATTATTGTAAAACACTGTATAGAATATTGTATCTCCTGCTCATTATACAGACAGTGTAGGACACACTGCACAAAAATAGATAAACCACCAAAACAAACTGAATGCAAAAAGTCCAGAAACAATAATATTATAGCAAAAAGTGAAAATCTTTATTAGAAAACCAGATAGGTAACAAATGGGCTAAAAAGTGACACCTAATGTCTGCAAAACAGCAGTAGGACAATGAACAGTGACTCCCTAATTAATACCATCATAATTATAAAAAGGACCCTATACAGGTGGCCAGTACATAATAAAGTGCATATAGTCAGAAGAGGCATAGATAATATCAGATATATAAGATGTTATAAGGCTGACATGAAACAATGGCAGACAGTCAGCCTCTAAAATGTAATCAGGTGAACAAACACCACATACTATTAAATGAATGGAGTGATACCAGGCTGACATCCACCAGTGACACTCAGCAAGTTTTATGGCCACATTAGTGGGTATCAAATAAAGGAACACAAACCAGAATTATACCTCTATAATTATGATGGTATTAATTAGGGAGTTCATTGTCCTACTGCTGTTTTTGCAGACATTAGGTGTCACTTTTTAGCTCATTTGTTACCTATCTGGTTTTCTAATAAAGATTTTCACATTTTGCTCTATTACGGTTTCTGGACTTTTTGCCATGTGTGTACATAGTTGGCGCAAAGGGGGCTGAGAAAAGGGGGCTGGATGAAGAGAGATCGAGCAGGGATCAACACTTACAGATGTAGTCTCTCTTCTTTCTTCTTTTTTCTTTCTTCTTTCTTTTTCCTTCTGCTGTGCTGGGCTTTGTGGTGCCACAGCAGCCTATGACACCACAATCCCTGCTGGAGATTCAGTAGTATGACACTTCTGTAGGGAATCCTCAGCTAGTGTGAGGACCCATGCAGAGCAGTCAGACAGGTCAAAGGCAGGTGACAGACAGGTCACAGAGCCATCATACCTCTGCTGTGACCTGTCATTGGTGGGATCGAATGATCACATCGATCCCACCAATCACTGCTGGTCCTGGTGACCATGTCAACTGCCTAGGATCACTCCGAACCTAGGCAGATCACAGCCAGGCCACCAGCAGGGCACAGCTGTGCCCTGTGATTGGTGTGATCGACGATGACATCAATCACGCCATACAGCTCCTGCTCGGCCTGTCCTAGGCTCCGGCCTGGGATCGGTGCAATTACAGCACCAATCTGGGCAGTTACCGGCAGGGCACAGTGCGGTAATACTGCTGCAATCGGCAATCGCACCAATCTGAGGGGTTTCGATCCTAGCCTGAGACATCATTGTTTCAGCCAATGAGAGAGGCTGTGATTGGCTGTTCAGAATTGGCAGGCTGGGAGGGCAGGATCAGAGCCCAGGATGCCGACACCATCTTCCCTAAGGTAAGATTGAGTCGGAATTTTAATGTGATCATGTAGGGAAGGTGACCTGATGGATGGACAGACTTGTCAGAATAGAGAAAGGAAGGTTTGCACAGTTTAGACAGGTGTCAGTTATTACAGTGGGAAAACAGCTAAGAAAGTGTAGTGGACGTGCAGTACCTTGGGTTGACCATTAGAGGGCAGGGAGGAGTGTGAGGAAAGGACTTGACATCAGCTTAGGGCTTAGGAAACCGTTGGTCATGGGGGCGGAGTTACAGGGAACCGGGAAAGCTATAAATTTGACAGGAGGGTTCCAGAAGATTCCAGTCCCCAGGGGGAGCTCAAGTGACAGCAAGACTACGACAGTTTGTGCACTGTGAGGAGAACCAAACCAAGGGGACTGAGGAGAGAGAAAGGGGGGTGGTCCTGACACAAAAGTACCGCAGTATAGACGAGGCACCGAGGTAAAGCATACCGTATTGAGAGAGACGACTGATCAGTAAAAGTACTGTTGGTTTACGGGCCTAAGGCGGCCACAGTGACGGATTTGACAGGATCGTCGAAGAGTGAAGAGGGGACGGTGCGTATATGTACGTCCCCGGTGTAAAGTACGGTGTGCGTGAAGCGGCCCTGGAAACGGAGGGCCGATAAGTGAAGTGCGGTGCACTTCTGAGGCCGTCAGGCGGACGGCAAGTGAATAAACTTGGACCTGTTGTACCCGACATTTGCCTCCATCGTGTCTCTGTCAAGTCTCTGCGCGGTAAGAGAGGGACCATCCCCCAGCCCGGCCCACGAACCCTACACTTGGTGTAGTTGGCAGGATCGCCGCCGCTAACACGCTATTTTCTGCGGCAGGCCTGCCCCAAGGGACTGCTCTATGTGAATTATAAGCACCTGTGGAATAGAAATCACCCACCTGTGGATTACAAATTGGGAACGCTATGGCGGATCCACGTTGCTAGCAGAGGATTCGGGGCGGTATCAGGTACTGTGCAGGATGGCGGTTACTTCAACGCAGAGGAGAGGTCCGGGTGTTTGCAATCGTTCTGGATGGACTGGGACCCCCTCCTACATACCCCTCGGGGAAGCGATATGTACCAGGAGGCCGATGCTCCCACATACTGGACCCTGGCAGGTGGGTGGAAAAGCCTGTCATCGCCCCACCCAGCAGAGGGAGTGGCACAGAGGAAAAGATTGGCTGCGGCTGTTTGGCGCCATTCGAATGCTGCAGTGCCCACCGGACCGGATGCGACGCTGTTGTTGTCGAGGCATTGGCCGCCTGGAGAGGCGATGGCAGCGGGAGGTCGAGCTTCGCCAGAAGAAACATACCTCGGCGTCACAGGCAGCCAGTCAGATCTCGGGTGGAGAAGCGGAGCTGTGGCGGATCCCATGGGTGCGGCCGCCAAAGATGCCAGCAGAGAGCCTCCCCGTGGAACCTCTGAGCCTGGAGGCCAGCCCCGCCGGACGGCGGGGTGAAGAGCGGAGACTGCGGGAAGAGCTGCGTGATGACGTGACGGAGGCCACGGCGCCGGTGAAGGTGAGAGTTCCCCCGACCCCGACAGTGGCTCCACAAGCGGACCCCACCATTCAGCCGCACCACACGGCATTCTGTGTCCCCGAGAGCCCGGCCAAGGAGGGCCCTACCATTTATGTAGAATTGAGCAGGGCCTCCACTCCTGGCCCCGAACCACCCCACCCGGTGGCGCCACGCCCGGTGTCACCGGTGCGGAGTCTGACCCTAGAAGACGCTGCTGCATCCCCTCTGCCGCTAGTGACCTCATCTTCAAAGTTGGCCGCTACCCCGGCTCCGGCTGAAACTTCAGTTGCTGCCTACCCTGCGGCCGCGGCTATGTCAGTGCTGGAACCGGCTGCGGCCTGTTTGACAGGCCTGGTGGCCCAATCTTCCGAGAACACGACTGCACCCACCCGCCACCCGGCCCCAGCGGCTGCTGGGCCGCTGACATCATCGGCCGCCTCTGCCCCGCTCTCTTCTTTGGCGGAGCCCCGACCACCGGACTCCAGAGCCTGCACTGTACCCTCCGTTTGGGTCACAGAGGTTATGAAGAAGAAGAAGGCCCGGGAGCAAGAGGTATGGAACCTGCTCCACGCAAAGGGAGAGGCTGGTATGGCGGCTAACAGATCTATGGGACGGCTGGTGTATACCAACATCGCCAAAGGATATGGCTTTATTTGGGATGAGACTGGCCAGAAAGTTTACATAAATGTGACTTCCTTTCGTCACGGCTGGGCTTTGAAAGAAGGAGACTTAGTGTCTTATTACAAAGAGTACTGTCCCCATGGTTATTATGCGGTGGCCGTACTTGCAGAGCCTGAAGGATGCGAACCCCCGTAAAGAGGACTTGTGTGGACACCCTCGGTATCCCAGGAGCTCCATGGCTGTGGAGCCCCTCACTTCTGACCACTAAAAGTGGGTTAGACTGTCGGGAGTCCGGTGCACCGTTGTGCAGGTCATATGGACAGTTGCGTTTAGAGTGAAAAAAAAAAATTGTTGTTTATCTGTTGTTTCTATTTCCTTTTTCTTTCTTTCTTTCTTTCTCCTTTCTTTGTTCCTTTTAAAGGGAAGTATATGTAAATATGTTTGCCTGACAGAGAGGGGATACGAAGAAGAGAGGGAGTGTCCATGTCCAAGGAAGGGGGGGAAGAAGACATGCAATGTTTTGTTATATGTTGGTTTTAAAAGCAAAAGTAAATGAAAAATAAAATTTACAAAAATGGGGTACTTGTGATATTATAAAGTTGTTGAGATATAATATGCACAAGTAAATGCAACAGGTCAGGGTAAGAGGGAGGTCTGTGTGACCGAAGGAAATGTGAGACCGAAGGGGTCTAAGAGTTGAGGAGGTCTGGGACACCGACCATGACCCGTTATCGAGAGAAAGATAAAGAAATGGAAGAGGACAAGCGTACAGTAGTCACAGGTCAGTTCCCTGACACCACGGACACCCCCAGAAGAAAGCAGGTGGGCGCTGACAATGATCTGGTAGGTGTCAGACCTCGAACATGGCGTACCGAATAGTGGAAGGTGACAGCAGGGGAGAGTAGGGGAAGGTACATGCCATAGAGAGAATATGGGTGTACCTAGCCCAATTTGAAGGACATTGTCATGTGGCATGCGTGCTGGCAAGTAGCAGTAGGCTGCTCAGAGCCTTGTGCTCCCAGTTTGGTTTGGCCCCCGCGGGTAGTGCGTTTGGCTCAACAGCTGGTCCAACAACAGATTGTAGGGTAAGCTTCAGAACGACGAAGGCAGGGATTACGATTGTTGAGGACGACAATAGACGAAGGGGGAGTGTAGGGAAGGTGACCGGACGGACAGACTTGTCAGAATAGAGAAAGGAAGGTTTGCACAGTTTAGACAGGTGTCAGTTATTACAGTGGGAAAACAGCTAAGAAAGTGTAGTGGACGTGCAGTACCTTGGGTTGACCATTAGAGGGCAGGGAGGAGTGTGAGCATAGGACTTGACATCAGCTTAGGGCACCATTGGTCATGGGGGGCGGAGTTACAGGGAATCGGGAAAGCTATAAATTTGACAGGAGGGTTCCAGAAGATTCCAGTCCCCAGGGGGAGCTCAAGTGACAGCAAGACTACGACAGTTTGTGCACTGTGAGGAGAACCAAACCAGGGGGACTGAGGAGAGAGAAAGTCAGGGGGGTGGTCCTGACACAAAAGTACCGCAGTATAGATGAGGCACCGAGGTAAAGCATACCGTATTGAGAGAGACGACTGATCAGTAAAAGTACTGTTGGTTTACGGGCCTAAGGCGGCCACAGTGATGGATTTGACAGGATCGTCGAAGAGTGAAGAGGGGACGGTGCGTATATGTACGTCCCCGGTGTAAAGTACGGTGTGCGTGAAGCGGCCCTGGAAACGGAGGGCCGATAAGTGAAGTGCGGTGCACTTCTGAGGCCGTCAGGCGGACGGCAAGTGAATAAACTTGGACCTGTTGTACCCGACATTTGCCTCCATCGTGTCTCTGTCAAGTCTCTGTGCGGTAAGAGAGGGACCACCCTCCAGCCCGGCCCACGAACCCTAAAATCACCACGACTTAAGTCACGGTATCGCATTAAAGGGCATGAGGTACTATCCCATTCATGGTCATACAGGCCTGGGTCACAAGGACGGGACAGTAAGTCAGATGTCATAAAGGGGTTAAGGACTAACCTATTTCCTATATATAAATATATACGCACAAGAAAAACACAAAAAGTACAAGGATTGCAATTTTTCTTTGTATTTTTCTTGTGTGAACAAATATAGGACAATATGTTAGTGCTTAAATATGAGATGTTAATGCATGAATTTACACTCTTTTCTGTTTTGATGTCACATAGAGTTTAAAAAAGGCCCATGTTTTAGTGCCGAAATGTTACAAAATTATTTTTTGGGATTTCCATTTTGAGTGCCGAGTACATTATACATAGAAAATTACAGCTTGTCAAGAAAAATGTAAAAAAAAACAAAAAAAAAAAACTTACATGCATGCAAACATCAACCATAAAATGAAAAAGACTTCTAAAATTAGTGTAATATTATTTATGTAGAACAGTAATGGAGCAAAGCACTGCATATGAAAAAATAAAATTTGTTTTTAATAATTTCCCCCAGAAAGAGTTAGTAAGTTACTTTTACTCTCAATGATTTAATTAAAAAACACAAAAACACAAAACACAACTTGTACTGAACAAAAACTAAACTCTGTATTTGGCTGTATTGAAAAAAATGCCAATAATGAAATAATTCAATACATTAATAATAATAATAACAATGCAAACAAAATAGTCATCATGGTTCAAAGTCAAATCTGGTCTATAAGAGGTAAAAAATAATCAGGCGATTGGCATAACCATTTCATTATGTTTTTGTGGTTTGGTAAAATTTATACATTGTCTAGTTATTTTTCTTAACACATTTTTTACTTCTCTATTTCTGAAAGTATAAATAAATGGATTTAGAAGGGGTGTAACCACAGTGTATGTGAGAGCAAAGAACTTGTCATATTGACTGCCTTTTTGTTTGACACATACAATAATTGCTGAACCGTAAGCGAGAGACGCGACAATGAGATGGGACGAGCATGTTGAGAAGACTCTTGTTTTCTTCTCCCTGTTAATATTCACTACAGTATATATATAATATTAAAGTAGAATCCCACTATGGCGAAAAAGGGCAAAACTGTTGCAATAAATGCTGCAAAACTGGTTGTCATATTACTAATAAATGGATCTGAGCAAGCTAAATTTTGCAATGGGGTCAGATCACAGAAGAAATGGTCTACCTCATTTGGTCCACAAAAGTCCAACTGAAAAGTGAAAATTGTAGGGAAAAAAAGAGGTTAAAAAACCAAGAAACCATGACAGAGCAGCTAATTTACAGCAGAATTGACTGTTCATTATGGCTGTGTACCGTAATGGATTATTAATGGCTAGATATGGGTCAAAGACCATCAAAGCCAGCAGAAAACACTCCGTTTCCCCTAAGGCATTAAAGGTGTGCATCTGGACAAAGCAACCATAAAATGAAATGGTCTGCTTAGTCTGGATGGGAATAGCCAGCAGTTTTGGAATGGTTACCGAGACTATCATTATGTCCAAAGTACTAAATATACTGATAAAGAAATACATCGGAGAATGTAGGGTAGGCTCCATTCTAATCAACTGAATAATAATAATGTTTCCAAAAACACAAATTGTGTAGGCCAGAAGAACAGCACAAAAGAGTAAATTCTGAAACGAATGGAAGTGGGAAAAGGCCAATAAAAAAAAACTCATTCACGACAGTTCTATTGACATGCTTCATATTGAATATAAAAAAAATCTAATGGACGACAGACAGTATTATAGATTTAAGGTTATAGTATGTAGACTAATACAAAGAATATTTTATAACATTTTGCTACAGATATTATGGGGAAAAAAACAGCAGAACAAGAGGACCCAACTGATTAATGTCAATGTCGGTCGGGTGTTATTTAGCCCAAGGATGGTCAGTGTGGCAAAACGAAAAAAAAAGAGAGATTTCACCATGTTACCATGTTTGTCAAATTTTCTTCTTTGGCTAGAACTTTGTACAATTGAAAAACCCTGTGGCTCACTGTTAAATGTATTGTCTTCCACAGCAAAGGTCCTTATTTTGGGTTATGTCAAAGATCAGCTACAAAAATGAAGAATTAAACGTCATTTACTAGTCATATAATGTGAGCTGCAAGAGATTTTCAGTTAAACGTTTATGTTAAAATCTTCTATAAAATAGGCAAAAATAAAATATGGCTATCAGTTTGTAGGTCAGTTCTCATATTTGGTTCTTGTTTGAACCCCAAAAATTCCATACGCAATTCAAATTGAGCGTTTTTTTTAAATTGAGAGCCATCTGCAAATTTTAAATTAGGATGAAAAAACATTATTATAATTTGTTTCACCCTTTCTTGACATCGGCACACTGGTTTACCCTTTGCTGATTGCTCAGCTATGATGCAAGCACAGGAACCGAGCCTGCATCATACCTGACAGATGCTGACTGTTTTGCATAACCATCATCTGCCTCTAAAGGGCCTGTCACACTAAGAGATATCGCTAGCAATATCGCTATAACTAGTGACATTATAGCGATATTGCTAGCAATATCGCTGTGTCTGATACTTACCTACGACCCGCTCCCCTGCTGGTTATCGCTGATCACGTGAGAACGTTCAGGACTGTTTCTCGTCGTCGTCAGCTTCCTGCAGCGCTTCCTGTGGAGAGATGAGCGACGAGCGTGGACACGGGCGGGAGGACGCAGGATTGCCTAGTGTGACAGGTAAGTAGCAATCCCCGTCCCCAGCGATGTCGCTGGTGAGATCTGCCTGTGTGGCAGTTCACTAGCGACCACTTAGCGATGTACCAGCGATCCTGACAGCGTCATATCGCTGGTCGGGATCGCTGGTACATCACTAAGTGTGACGGTACCTTAACAGTGGCTTGCTCCACAGGCTGCTTTTAACCCCTTTAATGGAGCTGTGAGTTTTTTATGCCAGCATTTTAAGTATGTGGTCCAGGAGTTAACAGTTCTACAAACCATTCTCCCTTACAGGTTCCTGATGGGCTCCCATGTCAGTCAGAGGCCACCTGAAGAGTTGACTGGCATACCTGCCATGATGCTGCTGCCGTGAAGCACAATCTTTGCCTGGATTAATAGGAGACTGTAATGTTATGGTTTGGTAGTGTTGTAGTGTACTGTTTACGTGATCAAGTGATCACAGGTTCAAGTCACTAAGGGGCACTAACATATTGTGAGAAAAAATGTATTAAAAATTTAAATCTAGGTCATTCCATTTTTACCCTTTAAAAATAAATAAAAAAAAAAGTGGTATAGCTACATCTGTAAAAATGGGATCTGTCAAAATATAAAATTGATTAACCTGATTGTTAAATGCCATAAATGAAAGAAAAAAATATATAATGCCAGAATTGAGTATGTTTAGGTCAGTGAAACTCTTCATAAAATGCAATCAAAACATTGTATATGACACTAAGTGTAACAATAAAAATATCAGCTCACCAAGCAGGAAAAAGCCACCCAAACTGCTCCATCCGCCAAAAAAGGAAAGTGTGAACATGTTTTGGAAAATGTTGAAAGAAAATGAATATTTTTTTCTTACTTCACTACTTAAAAATCTACACAAGTTTGGTATCACCATGTTTGTACTGACCTGAAGAATCATATTGCCGGGCCTTTTTTCAGGTGTATTCCATAAAAACAAAACCCTGTGGAATTTCAGGGGATTTAATTCTTTTAATGTAATTTTTTTTCCAATACATCAAATGACAAAATGAATTGTGTCTGCAAAAAAATTTAGCCACCATTTGACCATGTTGAGTAAAAGGTTATGACTAGGGCAAGACAAAAGTGCAAAAATGGAAAAGTCGGGAAGATGCCTTTATATTAGTTCTACATCTCATTGACAGTAAAATCTTTGAGGCATGTTATCAATAATGAAGGTAAGACTAGGAATGTCTGCTTCTACAAATCTAAACTAATACTTGTAAAGAGTGGTAAGAAAAGTAGCCAGAACTCCCATTAATGAGACATCAATGTGATTTACGTCTTGTGAAAAACATCGCCAATTGGTAAAAAAAAATGATTGGCCTTCTATCATTGCTAAATAAATATTTCAAGGGTGAAACACACTAGTCCTTATCTTGTTATCATAAACAGATGCCATTTACTTCACTTGTGGCTGACTTAAGATATTCAAAAATACATTGATCATTGGATACTTGGCACCTTACTGCATACTATAAGGCTAAGTTCACACGTACCGGAACTCTCGCGGAAATTACCGAGAGAATTCCGGAATTCCAGTCCGCGGGAAAATCGCATTTTAAATTCCCACGATTTTCCCGCGGAAAAACTAGCATTTTGCAAGCGTAATTAGCTTGCAAAATGCTAGCGTTCTCCAAGCGATCTGTAGCATCGCTTGGAGAACTGATTGACAGGTTGGTCACACTCGTCAAACATAATGTTTGACGAGTGTGACCAACTTTTTACTACTGAGGCCGCCTATGCAGCATCAGTAGTAAAAGATAAAATGTAAAAAAAAATAAAAAACGGTGTTATTCTTACCCTCCGACGTCCCGCGCATCCGTTCCCAGTAATCCTTTGCGAAAATGCCCACGATGACGTCAGTTCTCGCGGGATCGCGACGTCTCGCGGTAATTCGCGATGACGTCGCGCGAATGACCGCGAGACTTCGCGATCCCACGAGATCGGACGCCATCGCGGGCATTTTCGCAGAGGACTACTGGGAACGAGAGCGTGAAGAGAAGCGGAAAGACTGCGCGGGACGCCGGAGGGTGAGAATAACAATATTTTTTATTTTTAAATTCTTTTTTTTACAGGGATATGGTACCCAAAGCCTGGAGGACAGTCTCCTCTCCTCCGGACCATGGGTACCATCCGCAAATGTTCTGCTTACTTTCCGCATGTTGTGCACAGCCACATGCGGGAAATAAGTGGAACAATGCATTCCTATGGGTGCGGGATCGCCGCGCTTCCGCAAATTAATGAGCATGCTGCGGTTTTTACCGCGAAGCGATTCCGCCGCGGTAAAAACCGCAGCATTAGCACAGCATTGCGGAATCCCATAGGAATGCATGGGATGCTTATTTTTCACGTTTTCGCGGCAAAATCGCGCGGTTAAAACAGCCACGGAAACGCGAAAAAAAGCCACGTGTGAACCCAGCCTTAAACATAATATAAATATATTTCTCTTTTTATATACTTTGTCTAAAAAAGCAAGCTAGGATAAAAATATCCTCTGATAATGCACCTGGTTTAATTGGTGTGATTAGGGACCTATTAGCATCACAGCTCCGTTTATGTTTTGGAACAAGATCTTATTTGGACACAGTATTATAGAACTGGAGTAGAGATGAGCGAATTTGCCTTTTTTTAGGGTCGAGTCGGGTTTCATGAAACCCGACTTTCTCAAAAGTCGAGTCGAACGAAATCGGTCGATTATCGGGAAAAGTCGGAGGTCCGACTGAAACACGAAACCCAATGCAAGTCAATGAGGAAGCAAAGTCGTCAGTGAGTGGAGGACAGGAAACACACCTACAGTGCCCATTTCAATGCCAACGACATCAATTCTTATTACTTAAGCTTGTCAACCTTAATTTACTTTATAATAATAGTTACACATTGAAAACTGAGGGTTATTTGGCTAAAGTTGTGGGGGGGTAGGGCTGGCTCCAGGTTTTTTGTGCCCTGGGCGAAAGAGTGTCAGTGGGCCCCTTTAACATATACCACAATTCATGATGCTCCGATACGGCAGAGAAATATTGGTATAGTGCAATGACAAATACTTCACTTCTTATATTACATGACTGATATCTATTTTAAATTTTAGAATAGCTCAAAAACCGGACAGTATATTCCTCCGTACAGTATTATGGCCACCACATAGAACACCATACAGAATAATGAGCCCCATATATTGCTCCATACAGAATAATTGGTCCCATATAATGTTCCATACAGTATATGATGAGCTCCACATAATGCTACAGTATATGATGGTCCCATATAATGTGCCATACCGTATAGGACGGTCCCCATAGAGTAGAATGAGCCCCACATATTGCTCCATACAGTATGAGTCGCATAAAAAGCTCCATACAGTATATGATGGGCCCCATATATTGCTCCATACAGAATGGATTCCATATAATGCTCCTTACAGAATAGGCCCTATATGTGCTCCATATAATGCTCCATACCCTATATGATGCCCCATAAATAATGAACCCCATATGATGCTCCAGTATATTATGGGCCCCATGGATGATGCTCCATTGTATGATGGGCCTATATTATGCTCCATATATAATGGGCCCCATATGATGCTCTGGTATATGATGGGCACCATGGATGATGCTCCAGTATATGATGGGCACCATGGATGATGCTCCAGTTTATGATGTATTCTGCACTGTGTGCAGAATTATAAGGCAAATGAGTATTTTGATCACATCATCCTTTTCATACATGTTACCCTACTTCAAGCTGTATAGGCTTGAAAGCCAACTGCCGATTATGTAAATCAGGTGATTTGCATCTCTGTAATGAGGAGGGGTGTGGTCTAATGACATCAACACCCTATATAAGGTGTGCTTAATTATTAGGTAACTTTCTTTCCTTTGGCAAAATGGGTCAGAAGAGAGATTTGATGGACTCTGCAAAGTCAAAAATTGTGAGATGTCTTGCAGGGGGGTGCAGCAGTCTTGAAATTGCCAAACTTTTGAAGCGTGATCACTGAACAATCAAGCGTTTCATGGCAAATAGCCAACAGGGTCGCAAGAAGCGTGTTGATAAAAAAAGGCTCAAAATAACTGTCCATGAATTGAAGAAAATCAAGTGTGAAGCTGCCAAGATGCCATTTGCCACCATTTTTGCCATATTTCAGAGCTGCAACATTACTGGAGTATCAAAAAGCATAAGGTGTGTCATACTCAGGGACATGGTCAAGGTAAGGAAGACTGGAAAGCGACTTGAACAAGAAACATAAGATAAAATGTCAAGACTGGGCCAAGAAATATGTTAAGACAGTTTTTTATAAGGTTTTATGGACTGATGAAATGAGAGTGACTCTAGTGACTCTTGATGGGCCTGAGGCTGGATCAGTAAAGGCCAGAGAGCTCCACTTTGACTCAGACGCCAGCAAGGTGGAGGTGGGGTACTGGTATGGGCTGGTATCATCAAAGATGAACTTGTGGGACCTTTTCGGTTTGAGGATGGAGTGAAGCTCAACTCCCAGACCTACTGCCAGTTTCTGGAAGACACCTTCTTCAACCAGTGGTACAGGAAGAAGTCAGTAATGTTCAAGAAAAACATGATTTTCATGCAGGCCAATGCTCTATCACATGCATCCAAATACTCCACAGCGTGGCTGCCCAGTAAAGGTCTAAAGGAAGAAAAAATGACATGGCCCCCTTGTTCACCTGATCTGAACCCCATAGAGAACCTGTGGTCCCTCATAAAATGTGATATCTACAGGGAGTCAAAACATTACACCTCTGGGAACAGTGTCAGGGAGGCTGTGGTGGCTGCTGCACGCAATCTTGATCGTAAATAGATCAAGCAACTGACAATGTATGGATGGAAGGCTTTTGAGTGTCATCGTAAAGAAAGGTGGCTATGTTGGTCCCTTTTTTTTTTTTTTTTGTTTTGAATGTCAGAAATGTTTATTTCTACATTTTGTGTTGTTATATTGGTTTACCTGGTGAAAATAAACAAGTGAGATGGGTATATATTTGGTTTCTATTAAGTTGCCTAATAATTCTGCACAGTAATAGTTACCTGCACAAACAGATATCCTCCTAAGATAGCCAAATCTAAAAAAAACCCACTCCAACTTCCAAAAATATTTTTTCGGTTGATTGAGGACATAGTTGTTGTTCAATAATAAAAAGAATCCTCTCAAATACAACTTGCCTAGTAATAATTATGCAAACAAGTATCGACCTAGGGCCTTGTCAGATCACTCCCCTGTTATGGCGACATTTAATTGGGAAAATGGCGGGAGAGGGGAACGGGCACCATGGTCGTTTAATGCATTCTGGTTACCTATTATTCAAGCAGATGCTAGGATCCCTGACTTGCTAAAATAATTTTTTTGCTATTAATGAGGGTACAGCCCCCAGGGAAATAATATGGGATGCGTCTAAAGCTTATCTGAGATGACTGTTGATATCGGAAGTGAATAGAGTTAGAACTAGAGAATATGAGGAACTTTTACAGAAGGAAGCTATCTCTGCAGAATTGCAATATTTGAAAACTCCGTCAGATGTACATTTTAACGCATTAAAAGATGCAGAAAAACGATCAGCCCAACATAAGCTTTCATAAGCTGCAGATAAATGATACTTCCGGCGGCAGCTCTATTTGGGGGAGTGGGAGGGAACTGGTCATCTACTAGCTACCCTGATCAAGACTCAATCTAGCCCTGCAATGGTAGTGGAGATAAAAAACAAAAATGGGGAACTAGAAAGATCTTCTGGGGCAATTCTAGCAACTTTTAGCGAGTTTTTTGAGACATTATATAATTCGCAGGGCGGGTTCTCTGGCGAGTTGCTCAGTAGCTTTTTGGGGACTGCTGGTCTGCCTACTCTGTCGGAATCGGAAGCTGTTGGGCTGGAGGCACCAATTAGTCTGGAGGAATTAGAGGAGGCTCTAGGTTCTATGGCAGGGAATAAGACACCGGGGTCTGATGGGCTGCCTGTGGAGGTATATAAACAGTACTCAAATATAATGCTTCCACAGCTGTTAAAGGTGTTTGAGGCAGCTAGGGAAGATGGGCACTTGCCCCGGTCCTTGAATGAAACAGTCATAGTGGTGATCCCCAAGGCTGATATGGATCCTTGTCTTCCAGAGTTATACAGGCCTATCTCCCTTTTAAACGTTGATGTCAAGATTTTTGCAAAGATTCTGGTGATGCGGCTGTCTAGAGTAATATCTAGTACTATTCATCCAGATCAAACTGGTTTTATGCCAGAGAAATAAACTGCAATTAATATCCGGCGATTGTTTCTAAATTTACAGATCCCATCAAAGGGAAAGGAATCTAGGGCTGTTTGACAGCATCGAATGGCCATATCTGTGTGCTATATTAGCCAAGATGGGTTTCCGTAAAAATTTTATTGCCTGGATACAGCTGCTGTATTCGAGTCCAGAGGCCAAAATGAGAATTAATGGGGAGATCTCAAATACAATTAGCTTACACAGAGGGACCAGACAGGGGTGCCCCCTGTCTCCTCTACTGTTTGCTCTGGCAATTGAGCCCTTGGCAGTAGTAATTCGGGCGACACCTGAAATTAAGGGGTTTGGGTATGAGTCTTTGCAATAAAAAATAGCGTTGTATGCTGATGACATGCTCTTGTTTTTGGGAGAGTGGCCGTCTTCTCTGAGGGTGGCAATGGAAGTCTTTTGATCCTTCGCAGTGATCTTTGGTTTATGTATCAATTGGGAGAAATCTTCAACTATGCCGGTGGGAGATGCTCCCGAGAACTCCTTGGAATTGGCCGGTCGATTAAATGTAGTCAAAGAATTTAAATACTTAGGAATTCATATTGGGTATAATATACAACATTTTGAGCATTTAAATATTACCCCGCTACTTGCTAAATTTCATAAAAAAATAAAAGACTGGTGCAAGTTAACAATGAGTATGGTGGGAAGGGCAAACCTGGTAAAAATGGTTCTCATGCCACAAGCTTTGTATGCCCTCCACAATGTGCCCATTTGGATTCCTGGTCGAATCTTTTATCACATAAACAGAATATTTAGGGAGCTTATCTGGAAGAGGAGTGTTCCTAGAATTTGTTTGGAGGTTTTGTGTACATCTAAAGAACTGGGGGGATTAGCGGTTCCTGACCCGTTTCTGTATTATTTTGCAGTGCAGTTGCAGCATTTCAGAGGATGGGGGGAGGAGGATTCCTTCATGCGAAGTTCCTCGGGATGTATGCTTACATGCGTAGTGGGAAAGGACTTACTGGTGCAGGCGCTAGACTCAGAGCGGTTCCGTCAGGGTCAAGCTATCAATAGTCCGATAATGAAGTGCATGGATAAGGCATGGAACACGGCCAAAGAAATATTGGGTATACAGGGAGTCACGGCGCACTCCCTGATCTGGAGAAACTTGACATGTACAGAGCTAAATAAATTAGAGGGTTTTTAGCTGTGGGAGAGGAGAGGGCTTAAACTAGTATCACAGCTTTATTTGGAAGGGGAGTTCCGATCTTTTGAGGATCTCAAACAGACATTTTCCATCCCTAATAAAAGATTTTTTCAATATCTCCAGCTGAGACATGCTTGTGAAGCACAACAGCGACTCGCTCCACTAGGTAATCCAGCTAAAACTCTGCTGTTGGATAGAGTAGAGCTGGGAGGAGGATCAAGAGGTGTTATATCCATGATATATGCAACCATGTTGGAAAAGAGAGTGGCAAGTTTGGAGACGCTGAAGAATAAGTGGCAAGTTGATGTAGGTGATTTAACAGATGATGAATGGGAGGATGCATTGCAAGAAGTCACGAAAGTCTCAGTTAGCGAGGCGCATCTTTATTTGCTTCATTTAGTTTATTGAACCCCTGTACAGCTGTTGAAAATGGGCTATGCAGGGGCATGGTCTTGGACACAGCACTTGTGAGCCACTAAAGGACTGAGCTCCTGAGGGAAAACCTCAAAAGCTACATCCATCCCAACGAAAGATTAACCAGAACGCTTTCCTCACCTCTGGATGACACCAAGGAACAGATATGGACCATTTTGAGCTCAAGATGGACCAGATTGGCTAATCCTGGATTGAAATATCCCACTTGATGCTGGATTAGTCAAACTGAGGCCTAGGACTCTCACCACAGCTGGACCCTGCTGGCACTAGGAATCCCCACAGGATTTATTCATCTGCTTTTTCTTAATTTGTCCTTCTAATAAGAAGATAATAAATATATATATATATATATATATATATATATATATAATTCCTCCCAGCAGCAACAGAACTCCAGGTACCGGTCCCAATACTGGACCCAACAACCTGGGTCAAGGACAGTTCACACCACCTCACCGGATACCTCCAGCACTCCTGACAAAAGGGATCGTCCGGTCTAACAACAAATAAGGTACACTGGGGATTAACTCATTTATTAAGTCTGGGACCCTTCCTTCCAGGTGGATCTGGCCCCACTGTGCCGCATTTTCAGGGCGACTCAGCATGACTTATAGCCTGCCAGCCACATTATAACGTATAGTGACCCCATGTGTTATTTTGGGCACTCCCAGGGTGTAGACAAAAGTGGCTGATAACTGCAAAGATTGCAGCAATAGCTTTTCCAAGCTGCAAATAGATCCAGCCATCAGAAGCTAGAGCAGAGACAAAGTGGTATCCCTCCACCTGCAAGTTCAGCCACACTGCAGCCTTGTGTACACTATAAAATAACTATTTTTAAGTGAGGGTTCCTCCCCTGGCCCTGGACAGACCAGTGCTAGCATCTACTTCTGGGCACAGCCACACCACTTGCCCTCCGGACCGCTGCTCTATTCAAGAATTGGCCTGAGCCGAGCCTCCCCTACCCCCCCAAGGAGGCATAGGCGGAGGACAGCATGACGGGGGGTGGTCGGCTATCAGTGGGTCTCCCCTTCCTCTTTGGATCCAGTCCCCAGGAAGAAGTCCCGCCCTCCCTCCCGTTGTGTTTCTTGGTGTGTTGTTGGTTATTTTATTTTGGGTCATGGCGGTTTCGAGAGGGGGGGGGGGGGGGGGGGTCCTTGAAGTCGGTAAAAATTGGGTTTGGAGACTGTGTTTAGGGTCTCCTTCGTTAAACAGGTATCTTGGGGGTGATCTGGTGAAGGGTGGTGGGGGAGTTTCCGGCCGAAGTGGCGGATCCCCGAGTAGCTTAGTGGACAAGATATATCGGTGTTGGTGCTCCCGAGCAAGTGGGGTATCGGCTGGGAGCAATTATGATGGGTTTTGTCCACAGCAATTTCTGGGGTTATTCACCAAGATCTTGGGGCTTCAAGGACTCCTTCTCAGTGTTCATGTTATTGTAAATGTGATTTATGATTCACTGTTTGCTGTTTTGGTGTTTATAATAAAGGCTGCTGTGGCCATAACATTCCAAAGAAATTCTGAGTCTCCATGTTCTGTGGTGGGGATTATTGGAGGTGATGCGGCAGGAGGTTTGGTGATGGGGTGAGTTTTGTTCCCACTCCCCCTGGTGGCAACTCGACACTACCAACGTCATGTTTACCACTGGCAGCACTGATAAAAAATAGTGCAGATGTGCTGCAAGTAGTTCCGGCTGCTGAGAGACACAGCAGGGAAAGGGTAGATCCCTCTGCCCACAAAGCCAGTTAACACTGACTGCTGAACTCACTTCACTCCTCAGCACAATAGCTCCAGGGCACTGAGGATACTAGGGATCTCTCCCTCCCTTCCTCCTCCCCAAAGAAGAGGTGACTTCAGCCTGTGGTCTCTATGATATCATTGTACTAAACTGAGCAGAGCTCCCCTCCTCCACTTGGAGAACTAAGAACTGCAGAGAGGCTACTTGGAAGCTCCAATTAACCCTTCCTGCCCTTTAACCCTCACTGGTCTCCTATCCTTTCCCTTTTACCACTGCAGTGGTCATCTCTGAAACCACAGGAACCATTGGAATTCCCTTTCCACCTTTCTTTCTCTCTTTAAACATATAATAGGATTAAACTCAAGGAAAAGTAATAACTACACCATTGTATTTTCTGTCAGTATAAAACTTGATTCCTCAAGCTATCTCTGCCAGGAATAAAACAAAACCACAGGTGACCTGAATACCCACTGTGCCACGGCTCTTGCCAACAATTCGCACATTGCTCCCTATTGTTGCTTCTATTACAAATATAATCAGCAAAGCACAGAACAAACGTGCTAACAAATATACTCGCCGGACCCTGGTCCATACCATAGGGCAGAAGTACCTTGCCCCATAGAGAATGAATACTCACCATCGACTCCCTAGAGACAGGCGTCCGCTGGGTCCAGATTACTGGCGCAGCTTACGTGTTGGTCTCATAAATATCTAGGGGGCTCATAGGCCTCCCTGAAAAGAGGCTCATTCCTTCCAAATTGCCACAGTCTCTGATTCACTCCCAGGCCAATTTAACATAAACCGATAACAGCAGTGTGGCCGCAAAGGGTGTTTGGGATTATTTTACACACTGACTTAGGGTTTTAACCCTTGAGCAATTATCTATATAAACCGGAACTCTCGTTTTATACCTTTTAAATCTCGTTTAAGATTCAATTCTCATTCTAATATATCCACATTCTCGTTAACAGTTGAACCCTCGTATACAAAATGAGCAACAGAGGCTCAAATTTAAAAAACAATACTCTAAAGACCCCAAACTCCCATAAAGGGAATCATCCTAACCACTCTGAAACTACAAATGTCAAAAGCCCCTTCAGATCTAGATCACCAAGAAGGAATGACAATGACAATAGAGTAACAGCTAACACTAACCTCTCCCAATCAACAGGTAAAAAACAAAACAATCCTCATAAATCTCAAAAGGAGGATCAGCTATTTAAAGCACCACAGAAACCACGGGCACCAAAAGAAAATCAAAAAACCGTACAAACAGCTCCTAACCCCTGCAACTATCCAGCAGAGGAAATGGATCTGTCACAATCCTCTAAAAGAAAAGACCCAGGGGATTGGGGAGAAAAATATTTGAATTGTCAAAACAATCCTGAAGAGGAAGAGGACTCTACCGACTCATCTCCCAACCCCAGCCCAGAGAGAAACAAATTCAAAAAAGGACTTAAGCCACATCTTCTCCGCTAGTGAAGAAACCATCCCAAGACCAAGCATCCCTAACGCTGAATCCTTCATGTTAGACCTGGCAAAGAAAATAAATGAGAGCATGGAAAAGAACTTTGAGAAACAGGCCAACATGTTAAAGTCTACCTTCGAAATGTTTAGTAAAAAATTGAATGAACATGAAAGCAGAATAAACATCATTGAGGGGAAGACGGATATAACAATTATTAAAACCCAGGAATTAGAAGCAGAACTGTCCAGACTCAAATTAAAAATGGCAGGAATAGAGGACAGAAACCGCAGAAATAACCTAAAAATCAGAGGCATACCAGAAGAGATCACCTCAAACAACCATGTCAGAACATGTGAAAAAAATTTTTAAGAAAGCAATCCCCACCCTCACAGATGCAGAGCTGATTATAGATAGGTGACACAGACTGCCTAGACCTACTCGAATCCCAACAGAGGTGCCAAAGGACACGATCATGCGAATTCATTTCTATAATACCAAAGAAAAGATACTACAATACCTGAAAGACTTGAAATAGTTTCCAGAGCCTTACAATAATCTAAAGGTATATGCGGATCTTTCCAAGGAAACTTTAGAAAGTAGGAAAACATTCAAGGAGATCACTACATTGCTCAGGGACAAAGGCATCGCCTACAGGTGTGGCTTCCCTTTGAATCACCTTCAGGTGGAAAACAAAACCCATATTCACCCCAGAGGAGGGACACGACTTCATTGAATTACTAGGGGCCAACAAAAAAGCCCCTCCATCATATCCTAACAGCTGACAAGAGGAATACCTTGTACATTACTTATCTTCACCCAAGGGCTTACATTAAGACTAATGTTTTATTATATATGCTATATTATCTGTTATGACACTGTATAGGAGGTTTCACTCAGGCCTCATGTGCACGAACTTTACCCCAAGTTAGAGGAAGAAGGGGTACTCACAAGTTGTGAGCCACCCTTCTTTCAGAGGACATTTGATAATTGATATTTGTATTCTATAATCGTTTATTTGTACTACTGGTATCTTAGTTAAAATTAATAGGTAACTGGCTCTTAGAGCTTAATAGTTTATATTGAGTTTAATAAACAGGTTCACGCTTCCGTTGAGCTTTACAAGTGCACATTTCTTCCGCCACCATACAAATAGTCATGAGCACAAAAATAATCCTACAATGTCAGAGGACTAAACAGTCCACAAAAGAGGTTCACAATATGGAAAGAAATTTCTCAATCTCAAGCAGACATCATATGCATACAGGAGTCCAAATTTAAAAAAGATAACCACCCGGTACTCTCCCACAAACAATTCCCACACATTTTTAAATCAGATAATAATAAGAAAAAGGCGGGGGTCATCACAATTATTAAAAATAGCCTCTCATTTGAATTCATTGAGGAGCATAAAGATGAAAAAGGGAGATTTCACATCCTGATCAGTGTCATTAATAACCAACCCTGCACAATCGTCAACACCTACGCCCCAAATAATGGACAGATTAGATTTCTAAACAAATTAAAAAAGAAATTAGCTACAACCAGAAAAGGAGATTTGATATGGTTGGGGGACTTCAACATGGTCCCAGATAACATCATGGATTCATCCTCACCTAACAGGTCGCGATAAAACACTTTGAATGGGTGGCTTCACATGAACGAACTGTTCGATGTATTCCATTGTATTAACTCCACATCAATTGAATATACTCACTACTCCGACCCCCACCAAATGGCCTCTAGGATAGATCTGATATTAACTGATGTATTCACCCTATCAAAATTTCAAAAACTATCAATTGAAAAAAGGACTATATCAGACCACTCACTGCTTAGTGCCAACATTCTACTCGGCCCTCCCACAAACAATGCCCCACTAAGGAAATGTAATCCAAATATACTACGTAACCCCATCCACGAGACAAAATAAAGTCCGCATTGGAAAACTATTTCAAAGAAGATAATATCGAAAATATTGACCCACTTACCCTGTGGTGGGCCCACAAAGCGGTCATCAGGGGAGTTATATTTCAAATTTCATCTGACGAAAAAAAAGCAAATAGATCAAAAATTAAAGCCATGCAAACTAAAATCAGAGATAAAGAAAACGAACAGCTCTCCTGCACTCACCCATCTGATATGATCCAAATAGAATTACTAAAACTATGACAGGAACTCAAAACAATCCTTTTCTCCTCTTACGATTCGGTCATCAAAAACCTAAAATTCAAACAGTACTCATCGCTTAATAAGCCAACACGTTTTATGATGAGCCGAATCAAACACGCAAGGCAGAATATCAGAATTAATAAAATTTTATCACCCAAAGGAACCCCTCTGCCCCACCCACAGGATATAGTAAACACATTCGCGGAATTTTACCACGAACTATACAACTTGAAACTCCAAATTTCACTTCCTCAACCTAAAAACGTGGACATAGAAAATTTCCTATCAAATATTAACCTACCTAAATTAATGCAAGAGAATCTAGGGACACTAACATCGCCCTTTACCCAGGAAGAGATCGAGGACACTATTAGAATATTAAAACTATTTAAATCCCCGGGCCCCGACGGTTTTGGGAACGACTATTATAAATCCTTCAACAAAATCCTATCCCCACACCTTTCAAAAATCTTCAACAAGGCCTCCACATCTGGTACATTTCCAGAGGAAATGCTAGAATCTACAATTATCCTAATCCCCAAACCCAATACTGACTTAACGAAAGTAACCAGTTACTGCCCCATTTCACTCATCATCTCTGACCTGAAGATATATTCGAAAATCCCTTCTGACAGAATTAAAAATCTTCTTCCCAGCCTAATAGACAAAGACCAGATTGGATTTGTTAAAGACCGACAGGCCACGGATGGGACTAGAAGAATAATCAACTCCATTAAACTAATCCAATCCTCAAAAAACCCCACCGTTATAGTGACCCTAGATGCCGAGAAGGCCTTCGACCGCATAAATTGGGATTACCTAAGGCATTTGCTTAGGAAACATGGCTTTTCAGAAAACTTCATAACAACAATTATGGCCTTATATACAAAACCAAAAGCTAAGATTTACCTGAATAACCATTCCTCTAATATCTGTTTCAGATATCTAAAGGGACTAGACAGGGGTGCCCCCATCACCACTTCTCTTTATTCTAGCGATTGAACCCCTGGCACAAATTATAAGGCAGAATAAGGCAATAAAAGGAATTGAAACCCCATCCCGTGAATTCAAGATCAGCCTTTTTGCTGATGATAAGATTTTAACTCTAGCAAATCCCCAAAAATCCCTCAAAGAATTGCAAAGTACCCTTAAGGCCTTCTCGGAAGTCTCTTTTTTTAAAATTAACCAAAAAAAATAAAAAATCTTGCATTTCCATATGGATAAATCCCAAATTCACGAAATAAGCCAAACTCAGAGTTAAGCTGGACAGACAATGAAATTGAATACTTAGGAATTACTATTACTAAGAACATTAACATTCTGATGCCCACCAATTTAAGGATTTTATCTGATACTATAGCTAGAGATCTCCATTCTTTTGAAAATCGGGACTTGTCATGGGGGGGAAGGAATTTGGTGACGAAAACCTTCATCCTTCCGAAGATGCTATATATTTTTAGGACTCTTCCCTTTAAAATATCGACCTCATACCTCACTAGTATTCAGACGGCAATCAATTCATTTATCTGGTCAGAAAAAAAGCCAGATCCTCTACCAAATTGCTATATAAAAACAAGGCCTTTGGAGGAATGGGGTTGCCTAACATTTCTGCATATTACCTGACAAACCCCATAAAACAAAGTGTTTACTGGTTATGCAATGACAATACACCGGCCTGGCTGGAACTAGAACACAAGATAAATAATCATAGATCCCTGAAATAACTTCTCTTCAAACTCCTGCTCAATAAAAAATTTTACACCCTAAATCATCCCATTTTTGAAGCAGCAATATACGCTTGGAAACAATTATCTAAAAGCAAAAAAGGTATGAATAGAACTGAATTTCTTTTAAAGTGCCCAATATCCCTAGCGGTAAAAATACAAAACCTCGCTCTTAACCCCTTCTGGCCAGATCATAATATCAAAAGAATCAGAGACATTCATAATGGGAATAAATTTACCACTTTTAGTGACTTGAAAAAGAACTTTAAACTCCCTGCATCCGCATTTATGCAATTTATACTCCTGAAAGACCAGATACAGAACTTCCTAAGCAGTAAACCTTTAATAACTGAAGCACTATTAACCTGCTAGGGAATACTAAACACAAAGTCTTCTGGAGCAACCAGAACATATATAAATGGTTCAATAACGATACGGAAATAACTAAGCTGCCATATATGGTTAAATGGGATAAAGAAATGAATACTTCACACACCACTGAACAATGGGAAAACGCTATATACTAATCATATGGGGCTAGTATTTCCATGTCTCTGCAGGAGACATACTTCAAGACACTTACAAGATGGTATTACACCCCTGCACGAATGTCACACATAGATCCGAACAACTCCCCTCTCTGCTGGAGAGGATGCGGCCGCCATGGGAGCTTGCTTCATATGTTTTGGCAGTGCCCCAAAATTAAACACATTTGGACCCAAGCTGACAAGTTGATAAACAAAATTTACAAGAGAAAAATCATTTTCACTCCGCAGCTAGCACTCCTGTCCCTAGGAATAGAAAATATAAATCCCTCTATGAGAGCTTCTATAATTCATATATTTCTGGTCATCAAAAATGAAATTGCCTACCACTGGAAAAGTCCAGATCCTCCTATCTTGTCTGACGTGATAAATAAAATTTACACAAAACATATGAGTATTTCAACAAATATGCCAAGAAATTGGCGAAGTGGCTGGAAACTTATCCAACGCACTGAACTAGTTTATTAATGTGCACCAAACCGATTTCAAACCATCCGATTACATGTTTGTATGACTATATGATATGTTTAATGTAGACACTATATAGAGCCTATTCGGACCTTATGGTCCTCTCCTTGTTAATACCCATCCCCCTCCCCCCCCCTTTTTCCCCCTTCCCCCCCCTCCCACTCCCCTCCTTTCCTATTTGTATTTAAATGTTCAATAAAAATTATTGGAAAAGGAAAATGGGCTAGGCTAGAGAGGCAGATTGTTGGAAATGCGGAACGCCCAATGTGGATCTGATACACATAACCTGGAACTGTCCTCGGTTATGTAGGTTTTGGGGAGGTGTGAATGATTTACTTAATACTGTCTATCAATGTCAAATGGTACTAGACCACAAAATGGCTCTTCTGGGGCGGGTGGAGACTTTGCCGCTTTCGGAGGAGCACCAGCTGGCAGTCTCACGAATATTATATCAAGCTCATAAAAGGGTGGCTGCTCACTGGAAGGGATCTTCTGTACCCACAATCATGGAAGTTACCGATGCAGTTAATAATAATATAGATATGGAAAAATACAGTATGTGTATCAAAAGAGAAGAACAACTAAGAAATGGGAAGATATGTGGGCACCTTGGTTGGACACACCCGGGTTGGCGCCTCCGGATATAAAAAAAATAATTATGCAAACAGTGTATAATGCTCCATATATAATGGGCCCAATTTATAATGCACAGGTGCATGATGGGCCCATACAATGCTCCATATATAATGGGCCCCATATGATGCTCCAGTGTAAATTGGCCCTATCTATGATGCTCAAGTGTATGATGGGCCCCATTTATAATGCTCCAGTGTATGATGGGCCCATATAATGCTCCATATATAATGGGCCCCATATGATGATCCAGTGTATAATGGGCCCTATCTATGATGCTCAAGTGTATGATGGGCCCCATATATAATTCTCCAGTGTATAATGCACCCCATATATTGCTCCAAACATTAAAAAAAAAATACCTCTCCTCGCTGGGCACTGCTCTACTCTATACTCTTCAGTGTCGCCATCTTCCAGCTCTCTGAACTTGGACTGTTCAGGCAGAGGGCGTACAGACATGACATCATCGTGCTCTCTGATCTCTATGTCACTGTCAGGAAACGTGGAAGAGTTCACAGTGCTGGAGCAGGGAGAGGTAAGTAGTGCAAATGCTGGTGCCCTGAGCAAAGCAAGGTGGGTCCACTCGTGGGCGACGGCAGTGGCACAGGGTCCCTCATAGTACGACGGTGTTTGTGACGGCGAGTGGGCCCCCCCACCATCAGAGACTTTTGCGTACTGTGAAGGGCCCTGTGCCAGTGCCGTCGCCCACGAGTGGGCCCTCCAACTGCTCAGGGCCCTGGCACATGTCCGGGTGTGCCAGATGCTGACACCGGCCCTGGGGCGGTACAGGCCAGTTAGGGAGGTGGAAAAACTGGCATATGTTGAGGTGTAGGCTGGACGTTCAGCAGCTGCAAATGGAGGAATTGCAGATGTCGGAGGAAGAGGAGGATAAAGCGAGCCATTTTGCTGGCAACCTATGTGTCATCAGGGGAAGGTGGTACAAAATCCTTTGAAACCCAGGCATGGTTCATTTTAATGAAGGTGAGATCACCAACATTTTGGGTCGACAGCCGGGTCCTTCTTTCTGTTAGAGTCTTCAGTGCTGCTGGATCAATCCTTTCTGATAGCACACTACCAGCAGGGCAAGCGAGCTCCTGTAAGGCATATTGTGTCAATTTAAGCCAGGTGTCCAGTTAAGAGACCCAGTTGTCAAAGGGGAATGAACTGTGAGGGAGAACAGCGATAGGGGAGGAGAGGTAATTTTGAACCATAGTTGACAACTGCTGTCTCCTGTCTGCTGCAACCGATTCAGTATTAACAGTCGTGTGAGCGGTCCTCGAGAAATTAGTCCACAACATGGTCATGAAACCCCTGTCTCCAACACCAGTTCGGCTGTGTGCACCACGAAAACCTCTTCCATTTGGCCCAGTATGGCTCGTGGTAGAACCTGCACCGCTGCTGTGTGCTGGGAATCCCTCAAACAAACGGTTTACCAGAGTTGCTTGTTTGTTTGCTAATAATAGCTCTAGGTTCTCCTGTGCCATGATGTTCTGTAATTTGCCTTTATAGCGTGGATCGAGGATGCTGGCCAACCAGTAGACGTTATCCTTCATAATTTTGACAATGCGGGGGTCCCTTTTTGGGATCCACAAGAGATAATCACACATGTGGGCCAATGATCCAGGTGTCAATGATGCACTAACAGTGGTGGGTGGAGGAGCACTCTCTGGCAAATCCACATCCCTCCAGTCACGCACAAACCCTGTACCTGACCTTGGCAAGCCAACATTTTCTCTTGCCCCCAAGAAGCATCCTCCTCCCCAAAATAATCATCCCCCTATCCTCCTCCTCCTTTTCCTCTTCTTCTTCCTCCACCTCGTCCAGGACAGTTCCCTGAGCAGACAATGGCTGACTGTCATCAAGGCTTCCTTCCTCCTCCTCTTTCTCCTCCGCTGCAGACGCCTGATCCTTAATGTGCGTCAAAGTTTGCATGAGCAGACGCATAAGTGGTATGCTCATGCTTATGATCTGCGCTAACCAGCCATGTGCATTCCTCAAAATACTGAAGGACTAAACAGACATCTTTCAGCTTTGACCACTGCACACCCAACAACACCATGCCTGCCCTCAAACGGCCTGCCCGTGTATCCTTGCTCAAATGCATTACAGCCTGCCTCTGTTTGCACAGCCTCTCAATCGTGCATGGTGGAGTTCCACCTTGTTGCAACGTCTATGATTAGGCGGTGCTTGGGGCGGTGGAGTGATCGCTGCAGCCTCTGCATATGACTGGAGTCTATGGGCGAGAGACGGATATGCGAGCACAGTCTTCGCACCTTATGGAGCAGGGCTGTTAACTTCGGATAATTATTTTGGAAGCACTGCACCACCAGGTTCAAGGTGTGAGCCAGGCAAGGTATGTGTCTGAGTTTTGCAAGGGCTATGGCTGCCACAAAATTACAGCCGTTATCACTGACTACCTTGCCTGGCTCAAGATCTTGACTGCCCAGCCATGACTCAGTTTCTCGCTGCAAGTAGTCAGCCAGTACCTCCGCGGTGTGTCTGTTGTCACCCAAAAATATCATCTTTAAAACAGCCTGCTGACGCTTACCACTAGCTGTTCGATAGTGGGACACCTCATGTGCAACACTGGCAGCTGCAGAAGGAGAGCTTGTGCGACTGCGCTCTGTCGATGAGCTTTTGCTTCTGGAGGAGGAGGAGGGTCGAATGCCTACAGCCAACTGTTTCCTATACCGTGGGCTAGGCAGCACTGTCCCACCGTCGCTGTCCCCTGTGGACCCTGC
Source organism: Dendrobates tinctorius (assembly GCF_039654945.1). NCBI lineage: Eukaryota > Metazoa > Chordata > Amphibia > Anura > Dendrobatidae > Dendrobates > Dendrobates tinctorius. The sequence goes on along the minus strand of NW_027361687.1, from coordinate 82,738,957 downwards.
ATCCACCACATTAACCCAGGGCGCAGTGATGGACATGTAATGGCCCTGGCCATGCCTACTGGACCATGCATCTGTTGTGAGGTGCATCTTTCCACTCACTGATTGTTTGAGTGCATGGACAATACGGTCTTTCACATGCAAGTGGAGGGCAGGGATGGCTTTTCTAGAAAAGAAGTCCCAACTGGGTAGGTCATAGCGTGGGACAGCGTAGGCCATGAGCTCTTGGAACGCTTGCTTTCAACCAAAGGTAAGGGCATCATCTCTAATGAGTTTGGCAATGTAGGCGTTCAAAGCCAGTGTATGTGGATGAGAGGATGAGTACTTTCTTGTCCTACTCAGAGTGTCTGTAGGCTGAACTGGACTTGAGACTTGCATATGGGGGAACTAGCGGTGGACCTGACGGACTGACACGGGGTTGGTGATGGTGATGGTGGTGGTGGTGATGGCCTTGATTCAGTCTTTCGTTGCAAAAACAGTGTGATTCCCTGACTGCTTTTGCCTTGCGACGACACCTCCACATTTCTTGCTGCTGGTGTGCTTATCGGTGGGCTTACAGTGGGGGAAGCGATGTAGCATTGCTGGCTACCTTCAGTCGGAGCAGGTGCACACGTGCTACCTGAGGTTTTGAATTCCATCCACGCTTGCAAGTGCATGGTGGTTAAATGACTAAGCATGCAACTGGTATTCAAATTTCTCAGATTTTTCCCTCGGCTAAAGGTCCTTCCGCTCTTCTTACAGATAACGTTTGCCTCATCAATAGGATTTTGGTCAAAAAAGTGCCACACTGCATTCGTCTTACTATGGTATAAATTTTCAGTGCTTGCACGCTGTGCTAATTTGACCGCCTGGCCAAACTGTCCTGCAACTCTTTTTGTTTTTGGTCCACGTTTTTGGACAGCTATGGGCCTGCCAGATAACCGCTGCTGCGATGATGATGCCTGCTGCGGATCCTTCTCCTCTTCTGAGCTATTGCCAGCGGCACCCTCTTCCTCCAATGGATGCCAATCCGGGTCAACATCTGGGTCATCCATCACCTCCTCTTCAATTTCATCTGCACCTTCCTCTGTGTCACTGTGTAAGGTGGTATAGTATGCGGGAAGGGGCACCTGAGTTTCATCAGGGTCAGATTCTAGCTCAGTACACTGCGAGGGCAATGTAGTGCTCTGGGTCAATGTACCAGCAGAATCATCTAGCAGTGGCTGTGCATCAGTGCACTCCATGTCAGATTCATCTTGGACTGGGGAATTCAGGATTTGACTTGATAACCTAGGCATGGTATGTGAAAAGAGCTCCATGGAGTAATCTGAAGTCTGGCCTGCCACATCCTTCAATTTTGGTGGGTGGAAAGGACACAAGGAAAGGTGTTGTTCCTGACCAGAAGCCTGCACTGATGACTCAGTGCTTGCAGTTTTTGAAACTTCAGAAGAGGAGGCGATAGAGCTGGAGGCTGTTTCGGCAATGTAAGCCAAAACCTGTTCCTGATGCTCCAGCTTTAAAAGCGGTTTACCTACTCCCAGAAAAGGGAACCTTACAGGCCTTCTTGAACCAGACTATGACGCTGGCTCAACATCTCCTTCCTTAGCTGCTATTGTACTTTTAGCAAAACCGGCAGATGTACCACCCCCACCATCAGTATCAGCTGCCCCCCCTGCCCACGTCCGCAGCCTCTTCCACCATACTTCCTCATGTTTGGGAAAATGTACCAAAAATACTAGCATATATATGGTACTATATGAGGAGCGTACAGCTGTATAAGGTGTAGTGAAAAATTTAAATCTCTGTATATATTTCCTAAGTCACAGATGCTCTCCCAGTATGTATTTGACCATAATCCAACCAGCAGATATATGGTACTATATGAGGAGCTTACAGCTGTATAAGGTGTAGTGAAAATTTTAAATCTCCGTATATATTTCCTTAGTCACAGACGCTCTCCGAGTATGTATTTGACCGTAATCCAACCAGCAGATATATGGTACTATATGGTACTATATGAGGAGCGCACAGCTGTATAAGGTGTAGTGAAAATTTTAAATCTCCGTATATCTTTCCTTAGTCACAGACGCTCTCCCAGTATGTATTTGACCGTAATCCAACCAGCAGATACATGGTACTATATGAGGAGCATACAGCTGTACAAGGTGTAGTGAAAAATTTAGATCTCTGTATATATTTCCTTAGTCACAGACGCTCTCCCAGTATGTATTTGACCGTAATCCAAACAGCAGATATATGGTACTGTATCAGAAGCGGACAGCTCTATACAGTGTATGGAAAAATGTAAATCTATGTACAGTATATTTATTTCCGGAGTCACACACACACACGCTGTCTCAGTATGGATTTGACTGTAATCCAAACAGCAGATATATGGTACTGTATCAGAAGCGGATAGCTCTATACGGTGTATGTATGGGAAAAATGTATATCTATGCATATTTATTTCTGGAGTCACAAACAGACGCTGTCTCAGTATGGATTTGACCGTAATCCAAACAGCAGATATACGGTACTGTATCAGAAGTGGACAACTCTATACGGTATATGTATGGAAAAATTTAAATCTGTCTATTTTTTTCTGGAGTCACACACAGATAGCATATATTTGTCCCTGATACCAGCCGGTACACGGTAGTGTGTGAGGAGCGTATAACCCCAATGTGGTGTGGGAAAAAATGAACGCTCGGTAACTGTTCAGAAAAAAAGAATAAAAGTAGGAGTGCTGTGTAAAAAGCAGTCTGCACAGCAGTGTGTACACAGCAATGCCGCTATCAGGTACCCTAATAAGGCAGCCTAATAACCAGCGCTGCTGCACACAAAAAAATCCTCCCCTGTCAGTGTACACTAGCGGTACAGCACAATTGCTATCAGCAGAAGCACAGAATGTTTTTTCTTCCCTGCCTATCTGTTTTCTTTCCTGCCTAACACTCTCCTTATTGAGAAACAGTGGCAGCCAGCAACCTCTCCCTATTCTATGATCGGCAGAAGTAAAATGGCGGTCGGCGGTCAGGGTTTTTATAGCCACTGTGACACCACAAAAAGCAAGCCAATCACTGCAATGACCTTCTCTAAGCTGGTGGTGGCCGCTGCCCATGTCATCGCGTTGCCCACAGTGTGCGTCCTTGCTCATTGGCAGAGAAAAGGCGCCTGAAAGCATTATGGGAAATGCGACTTTGGCTCTCGGGTCGGCAACCTCATGACCGACCTCACGCTCATGGCGACTTTTGAATTTGACCGACCCGTTTCACTCAACTTTAAACTGGAGTAATTGAGTTGCAAAAGAGTTTCATTGTTTTCAGGAAAAAAGGGTTAAGAGAAACATTTTACAGAAAAAAATCTGTCACAATAATATATAAGTTGCTATTTGCTTCACTTTTTTCTACTTTCAATGTTCTCTACACTGATCCTAAGTTTTATATACACAGGATGGGCCATTTATATGGATGTACCTAAATAAAATGGGAATGGTGGGTGATATCAACTTCCTGTTTGTGGCACATTAGTATATGGGGGGAGGGAACTTTTCAAGATGGGTGGTGATCATGGTGGCCATTTTGAAGTTTGCCATTTTGGATCCAACTTTATTTTTTCCAATGGGAAGAGGGTCATATGACACATCAAACTTATTGAGAATTTCACTGTTAGGGCTGGCGGAAAGCACCAAATAATAGGAAGATAGTAATAAGGTGTGTTCTCAGCCCGTGGTCCACCGTGCAGAGATGTTACCTGCTACCAGGTAATGGCGGACGTTATATGGCGGTATGGCTATGGCGGTATGGCTGGCCGCTGCATTCATACACATCCACCACCCTGGCACTAACCCTTTACACTCCATCCATATCGGCCCCTCAGTCCTTTCCTCTCCTATGTACAGTATAGCAACCATGCTCTCTTCACATTGCTAAATTGCACATGATCCAGTCAGTCCCACCATTCAACATCAGAGACGCTCTCACAAATCACTTAACCATCTGCTCATTCTTTCTATCTTCCTTCTTCTAGTCACAAGGGACATCTCTCCCAACCCTGGTCCCCCATGCTATAGTAAGTCAAACCCCCCAACTGCTACAGTCCTCTAATCTTATTAATGTTCCCTGCATGCCTTCTATCTCTCTTAATTGTGCCCTTTGGAATTCTCACTCAGTGTGCAATAAACTCTCCTTCATCCATGACTTCTTCTTTTCTGATTCTCTTAACCTTCTGACTATTTACTGAAACCTAGATCCAGCAGTCAGACATTACCGCTGCTGCTCTTTCATATGGGGGATTACACTTTTCTCATGCCCCAAGATCAGACAATAGAGCAGGTGGAGGTGCTGGTCTGCTCCTATCACCAAAATGTACCTTTCAGGTTATCCCTCAAGCACCCTCACTTGTCTTCCCTTCTTTTGAGGTCCATGCTGTCAGACTCTACACCCCCTTCTCCATGCGAGTGGCGGTGGTGTATCATCCTCCCTGCCCCTCCCATCAGTTCCTGGATCATTTTGCCACCTGGCTTCCACATTTTCTCTCCTGTAACATCCCCACCATCATCATGGGCAATTTCAACATCCCCTTTGCTCTTCCCCTCTCCCCATCTGCTACTCACCTTTTATCTCGAACCTCCTCTTTCGGCCTTTTGCAGCATACTAACTCTCCAATGCATGAAGATGAAAACTCCCTCGCCTTGGTCTTCTCTCGGCTTTCCCGCTCTTTGACCACAACCTTCTTTCATTCTCTATCAAGAACTGCCATCCCGCTCAGGTCACCCCCTCTGTCCATACTTATAGAAACATACAGGCCATTAACACTCAGAAACTTATGAAGAACTTGCAGTCATCATTGGCCCCTATCTCTTCCCTCTCATATCCTGATTCTGCACTAAAGCATTACAATGAAACACTTCAAAGTGCCCTGGATGAAATTGCACCTCCTATATATAGAACACGACACAGACAGCAACAACCCCGGCACACCCTGCAAACACGTTTCCTGCAGCAGTGCTCCAGGTGCGCCAAACGTCTGTGGAGAAAATCCAATCTACCCGAAGATTTCATCCATTATAAGTTTATGCTTAGAACATACAACACCGCCCTTCACCTCTCCAAACAAACCTATTTCAACACCCTCATCACCTCACTGTCCAATAACCCTAAACGTTTCTTTGACACTTTTCATTCCCTACTCAACCCAAGAGTGCAGGCCCCAACCATGGAGCTTCAAGCTGACGATCTGGCCAACTACTTCAAAGAAAAAATTGACCTTATCCGACAGGAAATTATCTCCCAATCACCTCATACCATGCATTTTCCTTCCTCCCCCACTGCATCTATCTCACTCTCTGATTTTGAACCAGTAACAGAAGAAGAAGTAAGCATGACCCAATTCCATCACATCTCCTCCAGTCCCTTTCCCCTGCTGTCATCACACACCTAACTAAAATATTTAACCTTTCTCTTCCGTATCTGTCCTTCCTCACTTAAGCATGCCATCATACAGCAATTACTTAAAAAACCATCCCTCGACCAAAACTGTGCCACTAATTATAGACCTGTCTCGAATCTTCCCTTCATCTCGAACTCCTGGAGCGCCTAGTCCACTCCCATCTTATCTGCTATCTCTCAGATAACTCTCTTCTCGACCCTCTCCAATCCGTTTTCCACTCTTTACACTCTACTGAAACTGCCCTCACTAAAGTCTAATGATCTACTAACAGCTCCTCCTCACTATGCTCCGCTCCATTGGCATCAAGGACACCGTTCTTTCCTGGTTTTCCTCCTATTTCTCTGACCGCTCCTTTACTGTATCTTATGCTGGCTCCTCATCCCCACATCTTCCACTTACTGTTGGGGGTTCTTCAAGGATCGGTTCTAGGCCCCCTCCTCTTCTCTTTGTATACTGCCCCTATTGGTCAAACAATCAATAGATTTGATTTCCATTATCATCTCTATGCTGATGACACCCAATTATATGCTTCTTCTCCTGATATCATGCCTGCTTTTTTAGAAAACACCAGCGATTGTCTAAACGCTGTGTCTAACATCATGTCCTCACTATATCTGAAATTGAACCTGTCAAAGACTGAACTCCTTGTGTTTCCTCCCTCCACTAATGCACCTATGCCCGACATTGCCATTTCTGTGTGTAGTGCCGCTATTACTCCCCAATAACATGCCCGCTGTCTTGGGGTCATACTTGATTCCGAGCTTTCCTTTGCCCCCCACATTCGATCACTGGCTCGCTCTTGTCATCTGCACCACAAAAATATTTCTAGAATTTGACCTTTTCTTACTTTCGACTCCGCAAAAACCACCCTACATCTCCTCCCTCATCTCCGTCTAGCACCCTACCCATGCCCACCTTTCTGCTGATGACCTGAGGTTAGCATCCTCAATAATCACAACCTCCCACTCCCGCCTCCAAGACTTTACACGTGCTGCGCCAATTCTTTGGAATGCACTTCCCAGGTCAATACGATTTGTCCCCAATCCCTACAATTTTAAGTGTGCCCTAAAAAAAAGGCATTTATTCAGACTGGCCTATCGCCTCAACACATTAACCCAAATATCCTTGTGTGGCACAGTAAAAAGTTTTAACATTACCAGGTTCCCCGCATCATGTTCTCACATGCTTTATGCATCTATTAGCCCTCTGTGCCTGTACTGTTACACACTTAACATTATGGCTGGTCCGAAAAATGAAGGCAACTGTTACCACCCACCTTTCGTGTCTACCTATTTTCCTCATAGATTGTAAGCTTGCGAGCAGGGCCCTCATTCCTCTTGGTATCTGTTATGATCTACTGTATGTGATTATTGTTATGCTGTAATGTCTATCCTCTGTACAAGTCCCTTCTGAAATGTAAAGTGCTGCGGAATATGTCGGTACTATAGAAATAAAATTATTATTATCATTATAATATATGAACACACGTGGATTAACGTCATCCCGTGTGTACATAGACAGACTCTGTTGCTTCACAGAACCGCACTACCATGGAATATAAATGCCACAGCCTGTTAAAGCTCACAGAGCTCAGCGATGTGAGCTCTAGTGTACAGTCACAGGACTCTGCCCTCAGGACACAGGGTTAGTCCCTCTAGACCTACTAAGCGCATGGCATCGCACCTGCAAACACCACTAATCAATGCTGGTTACTGTGGAGTGCAGACCAAGTGCACAGTGGCATACAGGCAAGCCACTACTTTGCACTAAGCTCTAACTGGCAAGGCTGAACAACTCATGTGTACCAAGAGTAGGGGTTTCATAATGAGTCATTCACTAGAGATATTCATACAGTACGTGCATACAACACTCACTTCACGTGGTCTATACTAGCGCACGGCCATGCGGCCATGCGATCCTTTTATAACTGCAGACTTCCAGGAACTTGCTGATGGCCCAATCCGAGCAGCTTGAGGACCTGAGCATGTGACCTCTGACCACCAATGAGCAGTCGTCTCACGGGAATGCTCAGATAGAGAAAAGCAGAACTTAGTCCCAGGAGCGTGGCACTCAACTTGATGCTTGGTGAGGCAGTTTATTGTAGTACCAGAAAATGTTTCGGTCAATATAGACCTTCATCTGTTACTACAGTGTGAAAAAAATAAATAAATAAATAAATAAACAAAAATAAATAAAGTATGTTCAAAAATCACATAGAATGCAATTCGGTCATGGATATATACAATATTATACAAGAAATACTACAACAGAGACCAAAAAATATATCTTGGGTGCTCAGATTGAAGGAGAATAGGATAAGACATACCACGCTAGTATGTTTGAAAGTAGCTTGAAGGAGGGCGCTTTTTATGTTATTCACTAATAACGCCTAAAAAGAAGTGATTGGCGCTGTTAAAGTGTATACATAAGGTCAATTAGGTGGTGTTACAGAATGGTACATACCAGTAATCAAATGGTCTGAATGCTGCTGTAATGCAGGATAATCTGTAAGGTAAACGTCATGTAGGATGACGTAAGACAGAGGTAAAGTACGCTGTAGATCAAAGTTGTGAGTGTCGCTATAAATAGCGAGGTAGTTACCTTAATAGTTGAAAATATCAGCGCAGCCTGGTCCTCCTGGATGTGGGTAAACACCACTTGTCAGTGAAGACAGAGGTGAGCTGAGCTTAAAGGGAAGGTGCCATCCAAAAAATTTTTTTTCAGCAATTGAAAAAATGTAAAGATTTAATGTTTACATTTTCTTAAAAAATATCATCATTTGTTTTTAATTTTGCAAAATATGAAAAATAATTTTAAAAAGTTTGGCATTTCCACTTGTTAACACTAGGGGGAGCAGCTGCTGAAATCTGGCACAAAAACCTATGACATCTAGGAACCCTTTGAGCCGCCATTTTGATGGGGCCTGCAAAGTTACCGACTGTCTTTTCATGTAAAGTCTGGATCAGAACAGGCCATCAATCAGCAGAAATGTTTCCTTGATTTCTGTGGAGCAGACGGTCCATCCATGTGTATAAAAGACAGCACTTGATGTACAATCCCTGGCTCCGAACAGGGTGCCCCCCACAGACCAGCACACTGCTCTCCTGAAATACTCTGTACTGCTGTCACTCTGCTCCTTCCACCATACATCAGGCCCGTGTCGCCTCGCTTTCACACATCACCAGGATGGGATCTGAGGAGAGGAATGGGGTCTTCGGTCACTGAGGATGGCAGGCAGCAAGGATTCTGGGAGCAGGGTGACAGCAGCACAGAGTATTTCAGGAGAGCAGTGTACTGGTCTATGGGAGGCACAGAGGGAGGTATATGGTGGAGGGAGCAGGGTGACAGCAGCACAGAGTATTTCAGGAGAGCAGTGTGCTGGTGTATGGGGGGCACAGAGAGAGATATATGGTGGAGGGAGCAGGGTGACAGCAGCACAGAGTATTTCAGGAGAGCAGTGTGCTGGTCTATGGGGGGCACAGAGGGAGATATATGGGGGAGGAGCAGGGTGATAGCAGCACAGAGTATTTCAGGAGAGCAGTGCGCTGGTCTATGGGGGGCACAGAGGGAGATATATGGGGGAGGAGCAGGGTGACAGCAGCACAGAGTATTTCAGGAGAGCAGTGTGCTGGTCTATGGGGGGCACAGAGGGAGATATATGGGGGAGGAGCAGGGAGACAGCAGAACAGAGTATTTCAGGAGAGCAGTATCACACGGGATAGGATTAGATACACAGCTCAGCAGTCAGTATCACACAGGATAGGATTAGATACACAGCTCAGCAGTCAGTATCACACAGGATAGGATTAGATACACAGCTCAGCAGTCAGTATCACACAAGAGAGGATTAGATACACAGCTCAGCAGACAATATCATACAGGATAGGATTAGATACACGGCTCAGCAGAAAGTATCACACAGGAGAGGATTAGATACACAGCTCAGGAGTCAGTATCACACAGGAGAGGATTAGATACACGGCAAAGCAGTCAGCATCACACAGGAGAGGATTAGATACACAGCTCAGCAGACAGTATCACACAGGATAGGATTAGATACACGGCTCAGCAGAAAGTATCACAGGAGAGGATTAGATACACGGCTCAGCAGACAGTATCACAGGAGAGGATTAGATACACGGCTCAGCAGTCAGCATCACACAGGAGAGGATTAGATACACAGCTCAGCAGACAGTATCACAGGAGAGGATTAGATACACGGCTCAGCAGTCAGCATCACACAGGAGAGGATTAGATACACAGCTCAGCAGACAGTATCACACAGGAGAGGATTAGATACACAGCTCAGCAGACAGTATCACACAGGATAGGATTAGATACACAGCTCAGCAAACAGTATCAAACAGGATAGGATTAGAAATGCAGCTCAGCAGTCAGTATCACACAGGAGAGGATTAGATACACGGCTCAGCAGAAAGTATCACACAGGAGAGGATTAGATACACAGCTCAGCAGACAGTATCACACAGGATAGGATTAGATACACAGCTCTGCAGACAGTATCACACGGGATAGGATTAGATACACGGCTCAGCAGACAGTATCACACAGGATAGGATTAGATACACGGCTCAGCAGTCAGCATCACACAGGAGAGGATTAGATACACAGCTCAGCAGACAGTATCACAGGTGAGGATTAGATACACAGCTCAGCAGACAGTATCACAGGAGAGGATTAGATACACAGCTCAGCAGTCAGTATCACACAAGAGAGGATTAGATACACAGCTCTGCAGACAGTATCACATGGGATAGGATTAGATACACGGCTCAGCAGACAGTATCACACAGGATAGGATTAGAAATGCAGCTCAGCAGTCAGTATCACACTGGAGAGGATTAGATACACGGCTCAGCAGAAAGTATTACACAGGAGAGGATTAGATACACAGCTCAGCAGTCAGTATCACACAGGAGAGGATTAGATACACAGCTCAGCAGACAGTGTCACAGGAGAGGATTAGATACACGGCTCAGCAGTCATTATCACACAGGAGAGGATTAGATACACGGCTCAGCAGTCAGCATCACAGGAGAGGATTAGATACACGGTTCAGCAGTCAGCATCACACAGGAGAGGATTAGAAACAGGGCTCAGCAGTCAGCATCACACAGGAGAGGATTAGATACACGGCTCAGCAGACAGTATCACAGGAGAGGATTAGATACACGGCTCAGCAGGCAGTATCATACCAGACAGTATTACAGATATGCCCACACTGGTGAAACAACCAGCCCCCCCCCCCCCAATTATACACTAGACTTTGGGCTGTATATGTCACTGTCCTCCTCAGACAGCCATAAAAGCTGTCATAGAAAGGAAGGTGTCAGATTACCGGAGATCACTGGGGCTGTGAGTGGGGAGGCGGAGACAGAGCAGGAGGACAGTGGAGCTGGAGCAGCAAGCATGGTGCAGAAAGTGGAGCTCAGCAGATAGCACTGGGCTACAGTAAAATGGCGCCCAGCCACACCCACAGCAGTGAATGGTGCAGCCCACAGGGGCGTGCCCAGTTCACTGCTAATGAGGCTGCATGGTGGGGTCGGGAGCCGACCGCAGTCTCCTATGTCCAGGGACGGCCATATTTGCAGACTGTATGAGTCCTCCACACATCTGCAAATCAAGATGGCAGCGCCCAGGAAGGGCGGGTCTATGGCCTTGACGGACAGGAGGGTAGGGTCAATGGGAGAGAGCTGGGTGGTGACATCAGCTGAACTAAGATGGCTGTATGCTCAGAAGCAAAATATGATGCATTGTAGTGTAATGAAGGGTTATAGAGTAAGGATGCACTGTTTTTCTGTGTGAAATTCATAGCGGTATAGGGGGGGAGACTATGAGGAATGCGTATACATCAGAATGTATTAATTATGTGACACTGTTTTTAGCCATATGATGGGTGATTATGTATCACTATGTGGGAAGAAAATATATGTACATGAATACATGAGAGACATTATTACATATGGAATCAAGCGGGAAAGAGGATGAATAAATAAATACATCAAACAAGGACACTGAGGATGGATCCAAGAATAGAGAGGAATTTTCCATGGAAAGCATATAGTATAAGATGGGTGCAGTCCGACAGAGCCATAGGTGCAGATCACATCAATATACAGTAAGTGACTCTATAAAAAAGAGATAAAAGTTAGTCATGTTTGAAACATAATCATAATCAACATTCTTATGAGACAATGGTACAAAATTATTATACAAAAGATAATAAATCATAATCTCGGTTTAAACCTTTAGGTTCAAGTGTCTCCATGGTGTGTATCCAAAAGGCCTCACGGTTAGAGATGAGCGACTTTGCCTTTTTTCGAGTCGAGTCGGGTTTCGCAAAAGTCGGGTCGAACGCAATCGGCCGATTATCGTGAAAAGTCGAAGCCCGACTGAAACACGAAACCCAATGCAAGTCAATGGGGAAGAAAAGTCGGCAGTGAGAGGAGGACAGGAAACACACCTACAGTGCCCATTTTAATGCCAAAACATCAATTCTTATTACTTAAGCTTGTCAACCTTAATTTACTTTATAATAATAGTTAGGCATTGAAAACTGGGGGTTATTTGGCTAAAGTTGTGGGGAGGATAGGGCTGGCTGCAGGTTTTCATGTGCCCTGGGCGAAAGAGTGTCACTGGGCTCCTTTAACACATGCCACAATTCATGATCCTCTGTACTATACCGCTATTTCTCTGCCGTATCAATGAAAAATACTTCACTTCTTACATCACATGTCTGATATCCATTTTAAATTCTCCAATAGCTCCAAAAACGGACAGTATATTACTCCATACAGTATTATGGCCACCGCATAGTGCGCTATACAGAGTAATAAGGCCCATATATTTCTCCATTGGTCCCATATAATGTTCCATACAGTATATGATGAGCTCCACATAATGCTACAGTATATGTTGGTCCCAATGGATGAAGCTCCACTGTCTTATGAGCCCAAATAATGCTCCATATATAATGGGCCCCATTTCTAATGCTCCAGTGCATAATGGGCCCTATAAATTCTGCTCCAGTGTCTGATGTCCACCTTTGGAATGCTCCAGTGTATGGTGGGCCTCATATATCATTCTCCAGAGGATAGTGCTCCCCAAAAATAGCTGTCCCAACATTGAAAACAATTAAATAAGTCTCCTCGCTAGGAAATCCCTGTACTAGTCTGGACTCCTCGTCGTCCCCATCTTCCATCTCACTGCACTTGGACTGTTTAGGCAGAGGGCATAGAGATATGATGTCATCGTGCTCTCTGACCAGAATGTCACTGTCAGGAAACGCGGAAGATGTCACGGCGGTGGAGCAGGGAGAGGTAAGTGTTTCAACTTTGCAAGTGCTGTGATCCTTAGCAAGCAGGGGGGCCCACTAGTTGTCGACGGCACTGGCACAGGGCCCCTCATAGTACGCCGGTGTGTCTGACGGCGGGTGGGCCCTCCCACCGGCAGAGACACTTTTGCGTACTATGAGGGGCCCTGTGCCAGTGCCGTCGCCCATGAGTATGCCCCTCCCCACCTGCTCAAGGAACCTGCACTTTCATCTGCATCTTCCTCTTTGTCACCGTGTAAGGTGATAGAGTATGCGGGAAGGGGAACCTGAGTTTCATCAGGGTCAGATTCTGGCTGTGTAGAGTGCGAGGGGAATGTAGTGGTCTGAGTCTATGTACCAGCAGAATCATCTAGCAGTGGCTGGGCATCAGTGCACTTGTGGCGCCCTCAGGAGTACGGTTGCCACAGTGGCATTACCTTCCTCCTAGGGAGTGTGATGTCATGCTTGGGAGCAATGAAGGGTCTCTCTAGCAGTTAAACCAACAAACAACACAGATCCCACTCCAGGCCAGCAGGGAGAGCTCAGAACCTGACTGCTGAGGAGCTGCTCTCTGTGGTCGGGAGGAGGGAAGTTAGGGCAGTCTGTGAAGGGAAGGGGAAGTGTGTGGATGTGAGAAGGGGAGCTGGAGGATGAGCAGAGTTAAGGCTCACTCCTAGCTGGATCGCATGGTCCGGATTCCGGTCTCCGAGTTTGTAGGGACACTGACGGTCCTGCAGCAGAAACCGGAGGAAGTAGCAGCTGTAAATGCTCTGTTCCCAACTAAGGCTTGGAGGCCCCAGCAGCGACTTGTGTGAGCCAGAAGGAAAAGACTACGGCCACCTACCATTCAAGAAAGTTTCAAATGAGAGTCAACAGGGGGAACTTCAGTGAACTGAGTACTGTGAGTACCTCAGGTAGTGTGGCCTCCGTTCTAGCGCTTATCTATCTGCAGAGAGAGAATTCCTAATTTGCTTCCAGGCTGACCAACTACTTCTCCATCTGTACTCTGGGTCCTGTACGGCACTTACCAAGTAAAGGTAAAGGAACTGCACAACTGTGTCTGTCATCTTTCTCCTGCGCCTGGCGCATGGCTCTGCTACATCCTGCACTGCACACCATCTACCAACTCTTTCATCTGCCCTGCGACTACGGCCCTACCTGTGCAGGGCTTCTACATCTTAGCTGCACAACAACATCTGTACCAGAGAAGCGACACTGCAGCAATGGTCAATCTGATCAGAAACCATAGGTGGCGTCAGGTATCATTCACCTATAAACGTTATTCACCCCTTTGCATGGACACCCATGCCCACGGACCGGGTCACCACCTTCGTGACACATTCCAGTGAGACACCGACCCGGTACCGATTAACCCCACTGCCCTGGCTGGCCACCCACACTCAATGTCAGATTCATCTTGGACTGGGGAATTCACAATTTTACTTGATAACCTAGGCATGGTATGTGGGAAAGAGCTACATGGACTAATGTGAAGCGTGGCCTGCTGCATCATTCACTTTTGGTGGGGGTGAAGGACACAAGGAAAGGGGTTCTTCCTGACCAGGAGCCACCACTTGACGACTCAGTGCTTGCATTTTTTTAAACTTCAGAAGAGGAGGGCATATTTGCTGGAGTGTTATGATTGAGTCACCGTAGGAGGCAAAAACAGAAATGCTAGCTAAGTCCAGAAAACCAGAGAGGAAGGCAGCTATCGGATTGCAGACCCCTGATCCTATCACAACAACTAACAGTAGCCGTGGGGGGTTCCTACGATGCCCTTGACCCCTCGATCACAGCCGGAGAATTAAATAGGCCTAAAGAAAGAAAGGGGAAATCTAAACTGCCCCAGAGCAGACCCCAAAGCAATAGGCAGCCCCCAACATATAATGACGGTGAAGCAAGATGAAAACACTAACACAGACAGAAAGATAGACTGAGCAAAGACGGGGCCCAAACTACCTAGATAGGAAATGACAGGAAGGCTGCTGTCTGCAATCCGTGAAAAACCCTATGAAAATAAGAGCCAACAGACTGACAGTGAAAAAGGCCCTGAAGACGCTAGGCTTCAAAAAGCTATGTCAGTACTCAGGAATATTCTGAAGAATGGCAGAATCCAGAAAAGCAAGGAAAACAAAAACAAAACATAAATGCAAGCAGGCAAAGCAGAAAACTTAGCTTTAGGGAAGCAGGAATCAGACTGGTGTCCTAGAAGTCCACAGAGAAATCACCCGCAGGGCAGAAGGGCGTCGGCAGCCTTATATCCAGTCAGTGACTCCACTCAGCCAGTCATCCTCATTAGGCTCAGGTGCCTGATAATAAGGCACATTACCTTCCTTTACCAGAATAGGGAGTTCACCAGACCTCAGTGACAAAGGGGAAAATGAACTCACAACACTGGAGTCTGTTTCGGCAATGTAAGCCAAAACCAGTTCCTGATGCTCTGGCTTTAAAAGCGGTTTACCTACTCCCAGAAATGGTAGCCTTCCAGGCATTCTGGAGCCAGACCATGATGCAGGCTCATGACCTCCTGCCTTAGCTGCTATTGTGCTTTTGCCACTGCCAGCAGATGCACCTCCACCATCAGTACCAGCTGGCCCCCCCACGTCCACGTCCTCTTCCACCATACTTCCAAATTTTGAAGAAAATGTACCCAAAATAACATCAGATATATGGAACTGTATCAGAAGCGTACAGCTCTATATAGTCAAAGGATAATTGTCAATCTCCCTATATATTTCATGAGTCACACAGAGACGCTCACAGGCTCAGTATGGATTAGACAAGAATATAAAAAGTAGAAAAAGGGTACAGTATCATCAGATACCAGGTATATATAGTATAGTTTAAACATTCTAAAACTCCGTATATATTTCAGGAGTCAGACACAGACGCTCTCAGGCTCAGTATGGATTACAACACAATATAAAAAGCCGTAAAACGGTAATGGATCTGAAGCGTTCAGTTGTACACAATGTAGGGGTCATTGTCAATCTCAGTATTTATTTCCACAGTCAGAAACAGACTCTTACTTGGTCAGTTTGGATTAGACCAGAATATAAAAAGCAGTAAATGGGTAATGTATCACAAGCGTAGAGCTGTATACAGAGTTGGGGTTATTTTTAAATCTACATATAAATTGCAGGAGTAACCGACAGACTCCCATCCTGAGCATGTGAATCACACCACAATATAAAAGGAAGATCCGCAAGAAATAATCACACATGTGGGCCAATGTTCCAGGTGTCAATGATACACTTAGAGTGGTGGGTGGAGGAGGACTTCCTGGCAGAAAGGGTACAGAATCACCAGATACCAGGTATATATAGCATAGTTAAACATTAAAAATGTACGTCTATATATCAGGAGTAGTGTTGAGCCAGCCCGCTAGTGTTCGAGTTCGGTTCGGTTCATCGAACAGGAGGCAAGTTCGTCAAATGTTTGTCGAACGTTCAATGAACACCGTCGAGCCCCATTGAAAATAATGGCAGGCAAACACAAACACACACAACCACATAGAAAACAGTTACAAAACACCTTAAAAGGTGTCCCAAAGCAGACACAATGCTCAGAAGACACAAATAGCATATGGAAAAGGGCAACTACATATAGAAAAGAGGTGGAGGAGTAAAAGGAGGAGGAGGAGACACAGATATAGGCATGTCATGCCCTTATATAGTCAAGAAAGGCTGGACTAAAAATCTAAAATAAAAAAAAATCTAAAATTCTAAAATCGAAGACAATCATATGCCGTTGCACTTCTCACCATAAATTATGCCAACTGCCGATCGGGCGGCGCTATTCCCACGACCCTCCGAACAGCGTCCATGAAGGCAAAGTGTTTGGTTTCCGGGGGCAGTATGGTTGCAAAGCTGAACCTTAAAGGAATGTCCAGAAGGGCACCACCAGGAGTGCAGCCTGCGGCTTAATTGGACTCCACATGGGCAACCTCAACCATGCCAGCTACGGAAAAGATGGACAGATTGCAAGCTTTGTCGATTCTGTGGGTGGTGGTGCATGGCCGTTTTTAGTTGTACTAGCGATTTGTCAGCTTAATTCCGTTAACAAACGAGACTCCGGCATGCCCACTCGGTACGCGTCCAGCTTACTAGAGGGACACGCGAGGCTCTGGCATGAGAGATCGAGCAATAACAGGTCTGTCATGCCCTTACATGTCCGGGGCTGCATGCGCGCTACACTGAAAGGACCGGCGTGTGTCGCTTACAGGTGCGGAAAACCCGCTGAACCCCGTTAGTGATGGTGATCTGGGATTCCAATTCTTCCCTGCGAAAGAGGATTTCCCAGTAAGTGCAGGTCCAGACTCTCCGCAAGAGGAAACGAGATGGGTACAAGTACAGACGGAAAGTTGAGTGATTGCAGAAATTTTGGAACTACTAATCACGGGAAAAACTCCTGGGAGAATTCTCAGAGGCGATGATGACCCTCAATTACTTTGTCTATGGAGACAGCGAAAACAGTTCTTGTGAAGAAAGGTTTGCTGTATCGCAGTACCATGGATCCCATCACCGTTACTCATCTCCATCAAATTGTGATCACAGGGAGAGATGTAGACATGGTCCTCACTGCCGATCATGATCTGTCATGTAACTTTAGAGTGCAAAAGACAGAAGCCACAGGTTGTAGGCGATTCTATTGGATTAGCATGAGAGGACACATTTAAAAATGTGGGCAGGAATGTCACACGTCTGTGAGTTGGATAACCGTGAAAGGTGATGGTAAACCACCACTGCATCTCATTGTGAGTCGGTGTCCATAACAAATGGAAGCCATTGATCATCTGAAGATAGCTATGCCCTGTCCTGCTGGGCTCTATGTCTTAACCATCATCTATCAGTTCACCAAATTTGTATTGGCAGTCCCAGTGAAGGATTTAACAGCCCAGACTACACAGCGGTGGAGCAGGGAAAGGTAAGTATTGCAAGTGCTGGGGCCCTGAGCAAGCAGGGGGGCCCACTCGTGGGCGGCGGTACTGGCTCAAGGCCCCTCATAGTACGCCGGTGTGTCTGACGGCATTTGTGCACCCCCACCGTCAGAGACACTTGATTGTTCTATGAGGGACCCTGTGCCAGTGCTGTCGCCCAAGAGTGGGCCCACCCACCTGTCCAGGGCAATGGTACTCACACGGGTGCGTGCACCAGGTGGTGACCCCGGCCCTGGGGGGGGGGAGGCAGCCCAGTTAGGGAGGTTGAAAAAATAGCATATGTTGATTTTGGACATTCAGCAGCTGAAAATGGAGGAATTGGAAAAGTCCGAGGAAGAGGAGGACAAAAGCGATCCATTTTTCAGGCAACCTACGTGTCAGTAGGGGAAGGTGGGACAAAATCCTTTGAAACCCATGCATTGTTCATTTTAAGGAAGGTTAGATCATCAACATTTTGGGCCGACAGACGGGTCCTTTTTTCTGTCAGGATTGATCCAGCAGCACTGAAGGCTCTTTCGGATAGCACACTAGCAGCAGGGCAAGCGAGCTCCTGTAAGGCATATTGTGCCAATTCAGGCCAGGTGTCCAATTTACAGGCCCAATAGTCAAAGGGAAATGACCTGTGAGTGAGAACATCGATATGGGAGGAGAAGTAGTTTGTAACCATAGTTGACAACTGCTGTCTCCTGTCACTTTCAATCGATGCAGTATTACCAGTCGTGTGAGCGGTACTTGAAAAATCAGTCCACAGCATGGTCATGAAACCCCTGTCTCCAACGTCTCTTCGGCTGTGTGCACCATGAACACCTCTTCCATGTTGCCCCCTACGGCTCGTGGGAGAACCATTACTGCCGCTGTGTGCTGGGAATGCCTCAAACAAACGGTTTACCAGCGTTGCTTGTTTGTTAGCCAATATTAGCTCTAGGTTCTCCTGTGGCATGATGTTTTGGAATTTGCCTTTATAGCGTGTATCCAGGATGCTGGCCAACCAGTAGTCGTCATCATTCATCATTTTGGCAATGCGGGGGTCCCTTTTTAGGATCTGCAAGGCATAATCACACATGTGGGCCAATGTTCCAGGTGTCAATGATGCACTGCGAGTGCTGGGTGGAGGAGCACTTTCTGGCAAATCCACATCCCTCCAGTCACGCACAAACCCGATACCTGACCTTGCCACACCAACATTTTCTCTTGCCCCCTGAGAAGCATCCTCCTCCCCTAAATAATCATCCCCATCATACTCCTCCTCCTCCTCTTCCTCTTCTTCCTCCACCTCATCCAGGACAGTTCCCTGAGCAGCCAATGGCTGACTGTCATCAAGGCTTCCCTCCTCCTCTTCCTCCTTGGCTGCAGACGCCTGCTCCTTAATGTGCGTCAAAGTTTGCATGAGCAGACGCATAAGTGGGATGCTAATGCTTATCATGGCGTCGTCTGCGCTTACCAGCCGTGTGCATTCCTCAAAACACTGAAGGACTTTACAGAGGTCTTTCAGCATGGACCACTGCACACCAGACAACTCCATGTCTGCCTTCAAACTGCCTGCCCGTGTATCCTCCCACAAATGCATTACAGCCTGCCTTTGTTCGCACAGCCTCTGAACCATGTGCAGGGTGGAGTTCCACCTTGTTGCAATGTCGATAATTAGGCGGTGCTTGGGAAGATGGAGCAATGCTGCAGCTTCTGCATACAACTGGAGTGTATGGGCGACCGACGGATGTGCGAGAACAGTCTTTGCATCTTATGGAGCAGGGCTGTTAACTCCGGATAATTATTGAGGAAGCACTGTACCACCAGGTTCAAGGTGTGAGCCAGGCAAGGTATGTGTCTGAGTTTTGAAAGGGCTATGGCTGCCACAAACTTCCAGCCATTATCACTAACTACCTTGCCTGCCTCAAGATGTAGACTGCCCAGCCATGACTCAGTTTGTCGCTGCAAGTAGTCTGCCAGTACCTCTGCGGTGTGTCTGTTGTCGCCCAAAAAATCATCTTCAACACAGCCTGCTGACACTTATCACTAGCTATTCGATAGTGGGAAACCTCGTGTGCAACACTGGCAGCTGCGGATGGAGTGCTCGTGCGACTGCTCTGTCGACGATCTTTCACTTCTGGAGGAGGAGGAGGGTCGAACGCCTACAGCCAACTGTTTCCTATACCGTGGGCTAGGCAGCACTGTCCCTCCGCCGCTGTCCCCTGTGGACCCTGCATCCACCACATTAACCCAATATGCAGTGATGGACACATAACGGCCCTGGCCATGCCTACTGGACCATGCATCTGTTGTGAGGTGCACCATTCCACTCACTGATTGTTTGAGTGCATGGACAATGCAGTCTTTCACATGCAGGTGGAGGGCTGGGATGGCTTTTCGAGAAAAGAAGTGCCGACTGGGTAGGTCATAGCGTGGTACTGCGTAGGCCATGATCTCGCGGAAAGCTTCGCTTTCAACCAACCGGTAGGGCATCATCTCTAACGAGTTTAGTTTGGCAATGTGGGCGTTCAAACACTGTGTACGCGGATGAGATGATGAGTACTTTCTTGTCCAACTGAGAGTCTCTGGTAGGGTGAGCTGGACTTGAGCTGCATATGGTGGAACTAGCGGTGTACATGGCAGACTGAGATAGGGTTGGTGATGGTGATGGTGTTGGTGGTCTTGCTGATGGCCTAGATTCAGTCTTTCGTAGCAATAACATTGTGATTCCCTGACTGCTTTGGCCTTGCGATGACACCTCAATATTTGCTGCTGGTGGTGTGCTAACCGGTGGGCTTACAGTGGGGGAAGCGATGTAGAGTTGCTGATTACCTTCATTCAGAGCAGGTGCACATGTGGTACGTGAGGTTTGGTAGTCCGTCCATGCTTGCAAGTGCATGGTGGTTAAATGTCTAAGCATGCAACTGGTATTCAAATTTCTCAGATTTTTCGCTCGGCTAAAGGTCTTTGCGCACTTCTTACAGATAACCTTTGCCTGATCGTTAGGATTTTGTTCAAAAAGTGCCACACTGCACTCTTCCTACTATGGAAGACATTTTGGGGCCTTGCACACTGTGCTAATTTGATCATCTGGCCAAACTGTCCTGCAACTCTTTGGGTTTTTGTAAACCGTTTTTGGACTGCTACGGGCCTGCCAGATAACAGCTGTTGCGACGTCGATGCCTGCTGCGGATCCTCCTCCTCCTCTTCTGAGCTTTTGGCAGCGGCACCCTCTTCCCCCAATGGATGCCAATCTGGGTCAACAACTGGGTCATCCATCACCTCCTCTTCAATTTCACGTGCACCTTCCTCTGTGTCACCGTGCAAGGTGGTATAGTATGCGGAAAGGGGCACCTGAGTTTCATCAGGGTCAGATTCTGGCTCAGTACACTGCGAGGACAATGTAGTGCTCTGAGTGAATGTACCAGCAGAAAAATCTAGCAGTGGCTGTGCAGCAGTGCACTCCATGTCAGATTCATCTTGGACTGAGGAATTAACGATTTTACTTGATAACCCAGGCATGGTATGTGAAAAGAGCTCCATGGAGTAATCTGTAGTGTGGCCTGCCGCATCCTTCACTTATGGTAGGGGTGAAGGACACAAGGAAAGGTGTTGTTCTTGACCAAGAGCCTCCACTGACGACTCAGTGCTTTTATTTTTTGAATCTTCAGAAGAGGAGGCGATAGAGCTGGAGGCTGTGTCAGCAAAGTAAGCCAAAACTTGTTCCTGAAGCTTAAAAGCGGTTTACCTACTCCCAGAAAAGGGAGCCTTCGAGGCCTTGTGGAGCCAGACGATGACACAGGCTCAACACCTCCTGCCTTAGGTGCTATTGCGCTTTTGCCACTACCAGCAGATGCACCACCACCCCCACGACCATCAGTACCAGCTGGCAACCCCCGCCCACTTCCACAGTCTCTTCCACCATACTTCCTCATTTTTGGAAAAATGTACCCAAAATACCACCAGCTATATGGTGCTGTAAAACAAGGTACAAGGTGTATATAGTATTGGGGAGAATTTGAATCTCCCTAGAGATTTTAGGAGGCTGAACTATTATCTCAGGCCCACTATAGATTACACGTCAATTTAACAGGCTGAAATTGGCTGATGTATGACAAAGTACAAGATGTGTATATAGCATTGGGGAGAATTGGAAGCTCCCTAGAGATTTTAGGAGGCTGAACTATTATCTCAGGCCCACTATAGATTACACCTCAATTTGACAGGCTGAAATTGGCTGGTGTATGACAAAGTACAAGGTGTGTGTATATAGTATTGGGGAGAATTGGAAGCTCCCTAGAGATTTTAGGAGCCTGACAATGATGCTCTCAGTCCAAGTATGGCAGCAGGCAGCCTAATAAGCAGGACTGCTGCACTCAAAAGTGTGGAAAAATGAACGTTTGGTAACTGTGCAGAAAAGAGGAAGAAAAGTATTTTTGCTTTTAAAAAAGTAGTTTGCACAGCAGTGTGCAAACAGCAATGCAGCTATCAGGGAGCCTTATAAGGCAGCCTAATAATCAACAGAGCTGATGCACAAAAAATATAGCCTCCCCTGTCACTGCACACAAACTGTTGTGTTGTGCAGTGGAAATCGCTAACAGCTGTAGCAGCTTTTTTGGTCTTCTTCCCTGCCTAACACTCTCCCTTATTCAGAATCAGCAGCAGCAACCTCTCCCTGTGCTAAGATCAGCAGAAGTAATGGCGGTCGGCGTGCACTCCCTTTTATAGCCCCTGTGACGCCACACAAAGCAAGCCAATCACTTGCATGCCCTTCTCAAAGAAGGTGGTGACTGATGCCCATGTCATCGCGATGCCCACAGTGTGCGTCCTCCATCATTGGCTGAAAAAGGGTGCTGGAAGCATCATTTGAAACGTGACTTTGGTGCTCTGGTCGCCAACCTCGTGGCCGACCTCACGCTTTGGTCGGGTTTCGTTTCATGAAACCCGACTTTAGCGAAAGTCGGCGACTTATGAATTTGACCGACCCGTTTCGCTCAACTCTACTCACGGCGTTTTAGAGTGGTGATCCTATTGCCACTTCGTCTGGGTTGAGGGCCATGTTCAATGACCTGGAACAGTAACTGGGAGATATTATGGCCAAAGATGATGAAATGAGAAGGAATGGGAAGCAGAAGGTTCTTGCACCGAAAGGTGGATTTATGTTTCGAGATCCTATCCCGAATGGCCTGGGTAGTCTCGCCAACATACGAGTAGTCGTCCACACGGACACTTTATAAGGTACACGACAAATGAGGTGTCGCATGTGAAAAATCCATTTATAGGGAAGCTTTGTCCTGTAAGGGGATGATGGAATTTATTGCCTTTAAGTATGTTTCTGCACTGCATACAATGCAGACAGGGGAAAGTACCTGCCTTTGGTCTCTGTAGAAAGCATAGTGTTTTGTGAATGGTAGTGCCTATGTCAGCCTTGGCTAGGCAGTCTCCGAAAACAGGGTAGAAAAAGATGCTGGAATTCTGGTATCTCAGGGTGGGCGGTAGAAAGAAAATGCCAATTTTTCCTGATAGACTTGTTGATGATATAGGAGAAAGGATGAAAGGAAT
The DNA here is from genome assembly GCF_039654945.1 of Dendrobates tinctorius. Taxonomy (NCBI): domain Eukaryota; kingdom Metazoa; phylum Chordata; class Amphibia; order Anura; family Dendrobatidae; genus Dendrobates; species Dendrobates tinctorius. The sequence continues at coordinate 82,715,732 of NW_027361687.1, read as the reverse complement.
TGACAAACGGGATCCGGTTGGTGGGTCTATTTTGGGAGGAGGTTCTTTCAGACCTTGCTTCATCTACTACTGAAGGGGGATATCCCCTTTCTGAAAATCGTGCAGACATCTCATTAAGCTGTACTGAACGGATAGTATTATCAGAGACAATCCTGGACACCCTATGAAATTGTGATCTTGGAATCGCATTCTTTGTGGATGAAGGGTGTAGACTCTGATAATGTAACAAACCATTACGCTCTGTAGATTTAGCATATAGGTCAGAGGACAGTATACCGTTAGGATCCTTGATGATCATGGTGTCCAGAAAATTCATCTTGTGTGAATCGTGACTAATTGTAAAAGAAATACCTGGCCAGGAGGAATTGAGTATATCAAAGAAGGAGAGAAGGGACTCCAACGTGCCCCTCCATATGCAAAAGACATAATTGATATAGCGTTTCCACAGAAGAGCGTTGGATTTGAATAAGTCATTTTTGTAGATTATGTTTTCTTCTAAATCTGCCATGTAACAATTTGCATACGGGGGTGCTACGTTCGAGCCCATCGCGGTGCCATGGATCTGTAAGTAAAAGGTGTCCTGGAATAAAAAATGGTTAGTGATTAGTACAAGTGTTAAAAGTTCTATACAGAGGTTCTCTTGGTCTGGGTCCATGTCAGAATTGGATAGTAGACGGTGGATGGAGTTGATGCCTTCAATATGTGGAATAGAAGTATATAGGTCCTTCACATCTAGTGAAACCAAAATGGCATCTGTTGGGATGGTGCCCATTTCCTTTAAAGTATTTAGGAAAGCTCCTGTATCTAGTATGAAAGATTTGGCTTCGCGGATTAATGGAGTCAGAATTTTTTCTAGAAAGATGGCAATAGGTGACAGGAAAGAGTCGCTTGAAGCTACAATCGGTCTCCCGGGTGGATGTTGTAAATTTTTATGAACTTTTGGTAATGTATAGAAAACTGGTGTGACTGGGTTGGTATTGGTGAGATAGTCACAAGTTTTAGTATCAAGAACACCTAGAAGTGAGTATTTATGGAGTATATCAGAAATCTTGTTTCTTATGGAACTAGTGGGGTCCCTGGTCAGTGACCGATAGATGGTATTGTCGTTAAGTTGGCGTAGAATCTCAGAAAGGTAGTCGGATTTATGCATAACTACAATAGCACCACCTTTGTCAGCCGGTTTTATAATTATATTCTTATCGTCCTGAAGGGACTGTAGGGCTTGGCGTTCAGTAGAAGACAGGTTCGGTGGATAATGTAATCTACCTTTATCAGTGTCAGTCCTTAGTGTCTGGAAAGAGTCTTGCACAAAATCTATGAACATCTCCACTGCATGTGATGCATGAGGCGGTCGAAAGTGGCTTTTAGTGCGTAGGCCTAAACTCTGAGATGACAACAATTAAGACTGGTCACAAGTAGAGGGATTAGCCACTATGGGGGAGGAATCTTAGAGAAATTAACTTTCAATCTGAAGTAGCAAAAAAACGTTGCAAATCCATTTCAAGATCAAAGGTGTGGCACCTGTATGTAGGACAAAAGGAGAGTCCTTTTTGAAGTACGTGGTATTCAGAAATACCCAATGGTCTGTCTATATCATATATGGTTTATCATATATGGTTTAGGAACCTAACTTGGCACCACTACAGTAGTGCACACGGTGTTTTCTACTAAACGTATCTCCTTTACGTGTTTGCACACTGCCTGGTCATGACCACTTCCTCTACCTTCTCTTACAACGTTGATGAGACCTCGAATATCTTAGCACAATACAATTTTTCTAGTGAATTTCTTAAGGTACCACCTCGCGAAACATGGGGTAGAGACCTTGAGCGAGAGCTACGTCACCCCACCAACTTAGAACTGCACTGCGCTACTCTCTCTGAATACCTTTGGGTACAAAGAATCCCATGCGGCCTATGAGTTTCTTTCCGACCAACACTATTTTGGGACACCCCTGAATATTGCACCAGATATGAGCAAATTCTTAATAAATGTTCGTTTGATTTAAAGGGGTTGTCCAGGCTTTTCACATAATCTCAGTACATATCTGGGCTGCAGAATTATGACAATAAGTAATTTACTTTCTGTGACTAGTTTGGACGGTTTTCTAGATATTCTGAACAGAACATCCAAGGGGGGGTGTAATGGCATTGAAATGAGAACTAGTCGTAACCTCCTACTCTTCTCCAAACATGCCCTCTGTAGCAACAACCCCACCCTCCATAGCTACAGGCCCTCCCCGTCCACATGAAGAAGCCCTCATCACACAGTAACAAATCCTCCCCCTCTATCAGCCTCACTGCAGAGAGCAGCTGCTCCTCCCCCAGACACAAGCTGAACACTGATCTATGGAATGTGAAACTAGTGAGGAGGAGGGAAAATCGTCCTGTATTCTGGGCCACTCCATGATTACAATACATAACTCATTATCAGTAATTCCTTCCCTCACTGTCCCAGGCTGCTGGCAGCAGTGAGAACAGACTGTGTGATGGCCAGTGATGGGGGTCTGCAGCTTCTAATCTGCACAGGGGATGGCAGTCACTGATGTAATCTGTTGTGTGACAAAGCCTCTGCTGAGTGAATGAGACAGCTCTGTGTCACTGATGTCTTCACACAGCAGCAGATTTGGTGCAGTGTATGTGTGAGCACTGTGTCTCTAATGACACAAATACTGATGGGAGCAGCCTGTCCCAGAATACAGGACAATTTTCCCTCCTCACTAGAGGGGGAGGATTTGTTACTGTGGGATGAGGGCTTCTTAATGTGGACGGGGAGGGCCTGTAGCTATGAAGGGTGGGGTTGTTGCTATAGAGGGCATGTTTTGAGTAGAGTAGGAGGTTACAACTAGTTTTCATTTCAATGCCAGAACACCCCCCCTTGGACGTTCTTTTCAGAATATCTAGAAAACCGTCCAAACTAGTGACAGAAAGTAAATTACTTTGTCATAATTCTGCAGCCCAGATATGTACTATGAGATTATGTGAAAAGCCTGGACAACCCCTTTAATGACCCTCACCATAGAGCATCTACAGAAGGCCATTGAAACCAGCACAGAAAAAATCAAGAACATTGAATCACAGCTATCTACCCAACAAACTGAGTTCCCTGAAAGCCTAGATCAAAACTCACGTGGACCAACATCGCAAAGAAACAGAATAGAAAACGCATCAAATTCACCAGAGACACTGAGGACTACCAATCCAACAGGGTTTACAGATGGCAAGATTCCTTCTCCTCCTGCCGAACCACCGGTCGCCCAAACACACGTACCTCCACAGACTACTCCACTTTAGGGTCCGACCAGGATCAAGGACTTTGTCCTAAAAAATTTGTTGAACTGGAAGGGAAGAGACGTTGCTTCCCTCGAAGAAGAGGACCAGACGGGGGCAGGGGCGAACAAAAAAAGAACAGAGATCCAGGACGAGTAACGAGATCACAGGTACCTACCCATTGGTGATCAACATTTCTTATAGACCATTGGGTATTTCTGAATACCACGTACTTCAAAAAGGACTCTCCTTTTCTCCTACATACAGGTGCCGCACCTTTGATCTTGAAATGGATTTGCAACGTTTTTTTTGCTACTTAAGATTGAAAGTTAATTTCTCTAAGATTCCTCCCCCCATAGTGTCTAATCCCTCTACTTGTGACCAGTCTAAATTGTTGTCATCTCAGAGTTTAGGCCTACTCACAAAAAGCCACTTTCGACCGCCTCATGCATCACATGCAGTGGAGACATTCATAGATTTTGTGCAAGACTTTTTTCAGGCACTAAGGACTGACATTGATAAAGGTAGATTACATTATCCACCGAACCTGTCTTCTACTGAACGCCAAGCCCTACAGTCCCTTCAGGACGATAAGAATATAATTATAAAACCGCTGGACAAAGGTGGTGCTAATGTAGTTATGGATAAATCCGACTACCTTTCTGAGATTCTGCGCCAACTTAACGACAATACCATCTATCAGTCACTGACCAGTGACCCCACTAGTTCCATAAGAAACAAGATTTCTGATATACTCCATAAATACTCACTTCTAGGTGTCCTTGATACTAAAACTTGTGACTATCTCACCAATACCAACCCAGTCACACCAGTTTTCTATACATTACCAAAAGTTCAAAAATATTTACAACATCCACCCTGGAGACCGATTGTAGCTTCAAGCGACTCTATCCTGTCACCTATTGCCATCTTTCTAGAAAAAATTTTGACTCCATTAATCCGCGAAGTCAAATCTTTCATACTAGATACAGGAGCTTTCCTAAATACTTTAAAGGAATTGGGCACCATCCCTACAGACGCCATTTTGGTTTCACTAGATGTGAAGGACCTATATACTTCTATTCCACATATTGAAGGCATCAACTCCATCCACCATCTACTATCCAATTCTGACATGGACCCAGACCAAGAGAACCTCTGTATAGAACTTTTAACACTTGTTCTAACTAGGGATGAGCGAAACGGGTCGAAAAATTTCAAAAGTCGCCGACTTTTGGCAAAGTCGGGTTTCATGAAACGAAACCCGACCCTAGGATGAGGTCGGCCACGAGGTCGGCGACTTACGCGCCAAAGTCGCGTTTCAAAAGTTTGTTTTGCGCTCTTTTTCAGCCAATCAGGATCCACGTACACTGTGGGCAACGTGATGACATAGGCACGGGTCACCACCATCTTTTAGAAGGGCATGCAAGTGATTGGCTTGCTTTGGTGGGCGTCACAGGGGGTATAAAAGGGCGTGCACGCCGACCGCCATCTTACTTCTGCCGATCTCAGTATAGGGAGAGCGTTAGGCAGGGAAGAAGACAAAAAAACTGCTTCTGCTGCTAGCGATTTGGCCTGCACAACACACCAGTCACTGTGTATGCAGTGCAAGGGGAGGCTATATTGTGGTGTATCAGTGGTGTTGGTTGTTGGGCTGCCTTTTAAGGCTTCCTGACAGGCTGGCATTGCTGTTTACCCACTGCTCTGCAAACTGCTTTTTTAAAAGCAATCCAATCTCCCTTATCCTCTAGTCACTTTTGTCACAGCTGTGCCATCGAGCCTGTGACATAGCGCTCAGATATTCATTGGGCCTCACACAATCCAAAAGTGTCCAGTGTCCACAAGTGTCTGCAGAAATTCAAAATCTCCCTTATCCTCTAGTCACTTTTGTCACAGCTGTGCCATCGAGCCTGTGACATAGCGCTCAGCTATTCAGTGGGCCTCACACAATCCAAAAGTGTCCAGTGTCCACAAGTGTCTGCAGAAATTCAAAATCTCCCTTATCCTCTTGTCACTTTTGTCACAGCTGTGCCATCGAGCCTGTGACATAGCGCTCAGATATCAGTGGGCCTCACACAATCCAAAAGTGTCCAGTGTCCACAAGTGTCTGCAGAAATTCAAAATCTCCTTTATCCTCTCGTCACTTTTGTCACAGCTGTGCCATCGAGCCTGTGACATAGCGCTCAGATATCAGTGGGCCTCACACAATCCAAAAGTGTCCAGTGTCCACAAGTGTCTGCAGAAATTCAAAATCTCCCTTATCCTCTCGTCACTTTGGTCACAGCTGTGCCATCGAGCCTGTCACATAGCGCTCAGATATTTAGTGGGCCTCACACAATCCAAAAGTGTCCAGTGTCTGCTGAAATTCAAAATCTCACTTATCCTCTAGTCACTTTGGTCACAGCTGTGCCATCGAGCCTGTCACATAGCGCTCAGATATTCATTGGGCCTCACACAATCCAAAACTGTCCAGTGTCCACAAGTGTCTGCTGAAATTCAAAATCTCACTTATCCTCTAGTCACTTTGGTCACAGCTGTGCCATCGAGCCTGTCACATAGCGCTCAGATATTCATTGGGCCTCACACAATCCAAAAGTGTCCAGTGTCCACTAGTGTGAGCAGAAATTCAAAATCTCCCCTGTCCTATAGACACCTTGTACCTTGTTTTACATTACTATATAGTTTGTTGGATTTTGTCTACATTTTTACCAAAAATGAGGAAGGCTGGTGGAAGAGGCCGTGGAATTGGGCGGGGGTTGGCAGCTGGTAATGATGGTGTTGGTGGTGGATCTGATGGTAGTGGCAAGAGCAAAATAGGACCGAATGCAGGAGGTGTTGAGCCTGCGTCATCGTCTGGCTCCATAAGGCTTCGAAGGCTTAGTTTTCTAGGAGTTGGCAAACCGCTTTTAAAGCCAGAGCATCAGGAAAAAGTTTTGTCTTACATTGCTGACTCAGCCTCCAGCTCTATCGCCTCCTCTTCTTCAGTTGTAAAAAGTAAAAGCACTGAGTCGTCATTGGAGGCTCATGTTCATGAACCACACCTTTCCTTGTGTCCTTCACCCCAACCAAGATTGAAGGATGACGCAGGCTATACTACTGATTACTCCATGGAGCTGTTTTCACATACCATGCCTGGATTATCAAGTGAAATGGTGAATTACCCAGGCCAAGATGAATCTGACATGGAGTGCACTGATGCACAGCCGCTGATGGATGATTCTGCTGGTACATTCACTCAGAGCACTACATTGTCCTCGCAGTGTACAGAGCCAGATTCTGACCCTGATGAGACTCAGGTGCCCCTTCCCGCACACTATACCACCATACACGGTGACACAGAGGAAGGTGCACATGACATTGAAGAGGAGGTGATGGATGACCCAGGTGTTGACCCAGATTGGCATCTATTGGGGGAAGAGGGTGCCGCTGCCAATAGCTCAGAAGAGGAGGAGGAGCATCCGCCGCAGGCATCGACATCGCAACAGCTGTTATCTGGCAGGCACGGAGCAGTCCAAAAACGGGTTCCAAAAAGCCGAAAAGTTGCTGGACTGCTTGGCCAGACGGTCAAAATAGCACAGCGTGCAAGGACGCAAAATGTCTTCCATAGTAGAAAGAGTGCAGTGTGGCACTTTTTTGAACAAAATCCTAATGATCAGGCCAAGGTTATCTGTAAGAAGTGCGCAAAGACCTTTAGCCGAGGGAAAAATCTGAAAAATTTGAATACCAGTTGCATGCTTAGACATTTAACCACCATGCACTTGCAAGCGTGGACACAACACCAAACCTCATGTGCAACTGATCACAACGAAGGTAGTCGCTACATTGTTTCCCCCACTATAAGCCCACCGGTTAGCACAGCAGCAAATGTTGAGGTGTCGTTGCAAGGCCACAGCAGTCAGGGAATCCCACTGTTATATCAACGAAAGACTAATTCTAGGCCATCAGAAAGAACACCAACTCCATCACCATCATCAACCCTCTCTCAGTCCACCCTGTCCACCGCTACTTCCACCATATGCAGCTCTCAAGTCCAGCTCACCCTCCCAGACACTATGAGTAGGTCAAGAAAGTACTCAGTCTCTCATCCGCGTACACTTGGTTTGAACGCCCACATTGCCAAACTAATCTCGTTTGAGATGATGCCCTTTCGGTTGGTGGAAAGCGCAGCTTCCGCGAACTCATGGCCTATGCAGTACCACGCTATGACCTACCCAGTCGCCACTTCTTCTCTCGCAAAGCCATCCCAGCCCTCCACCATCATGTGAAAGACCGCATTGTCCATGCACTCAAGCAGTCAGTGAGCGGAAAGGTGCACCTCACAACTGATGCATGTTCCAGTCGGCATGGCCAGGGCCGTTACGTGTCCATCACTGCACACTGGGTTAATGTGGTGGATGCAGGGTCCACAGGGGACAGCGGTGGTGGGACAGTGCTGCTTAGCCCACGGTATAGGAAACAGTTGGCTGTAGGCGTTCGACCTTCCTCCTCCTCCTCCTCCTCCTCCAGAAGCGAAAGCTTGTCCACTGAGCGCAGTCGTACGAGTACTCCATCTGCAGCTGCCACTGTTGCACACGAGGTGTCCCCCTATCGAGCAGCTAGTGGAAAGCGTCAGCAGGCTGTGTTGTAGATGATGTGTTTGGGCGACAGTACTCGGCCAGCACCTCGGCGGTGTGTCTTTCAGCGACAAACTGAGCCATGGCTGGGCAGTGTATATCTTGAGGCAGGCAAGGTAGTTAGTGATAATGGGCGTAATTTTGTGGCAGCCATAGCCCTTTCAAAACTCAGCCACATACCTTGCTTGGCTCACACCTTGAACCTGGTGGTGCAGTGCTTCCTCAAAAATTATCCGGAGTTAACAGCCCTGCTCCAGAAGGTGCGAAGACTGTGCGCGCACATCCGCCGGTCGCCTGTACACTCCGTTCGTATGCAGAAGCTGCAGCGATTGCTCCACCTTCCCAACCACCGCCTCATTATCGACATTGCAACAAGGTGGAACTCCACCCTGCACATGGTGGAGCGGCTGTGCGAGCAGAGGCAGACCATAATGCATTTGTGGGAGGATACACGGCCAGGCACTTTGAGAGCAGACATGGAGTTGACCGGTGTGCAGTGGTCGAAGCTGAAAGACCTCTGTAAAGTCCTTCAGTGTTTTGAGGAATGCACACGGCTGGTAAGTGCAGACGACGCCATCCTAAGCATGAGCATCCCACTTATGCGTCTGCTCATGCAAACTTTGACGCACCTTAAGGAGCAGGCTTCTGCAGCCAATGTTGATGAGGAGGAAGAGGAGGAGGGAATCCTTGATGACATTCAGCCATTGTCTGCTCAGGGACCTCTCCTGGACGAGGTGGAGGAAGAAGAGGAGGAGGAGGAGGATGATGGGGATGATTACTTAGGGGAGGAGGATGCATCTCGTGGGGCAAGTGAAAATGTTGGCGTGGCAAGGTCTGGTACAGGGTTTGTGCGTGACTGGAGGGATGTGGATTTGCCAGAAAGTGCTCCTCCAACCAGCACTCACAGTGCATCATTGACACCGGGAACATTGGCCCACATGTCAGATTATGCCTTGCAGATCCTAAAAAGGGACCCCCGCATTGCCAAAATGATGAACGATGACGACTACTGGTTGGCCAGCATCCTGGATCCACGCTATAAAGGCAAATTACAAAACATCATGCCACAGGAGAACCTTGACCTAATATTGGCTAATAAACAAGCAACTCTGGTAAATCGGTTGCTTGAGGCATTCCCAGCACACAGCAGCGGTGATGGTTCTCACACGAGCCGTACGGGCCGGGGTCAGCTTGGCAGAGGTGTTCGTGGTGCACACAGCAGAAGTGGCGTTGGAGACAGGGGTTTCATGACAATGTTGTGGACTGATTTTTCAAGTACCGCTCACACAACTGGTAATACTGCATCGATGGAAAGTGACAGGAGACAGCAGTTGTCAGTTATGGTTACAAACTACTTTTTCTCCCATATCGATGTTCTCCCACACAGGTCATTCCCCTTTGACTATTGGGCCGCTAAACTGGACACCTGGCCTGAATTGGCACAATATGCCTTACAGGAGCTCGCTTGCCCAGCTGCAAGTGTGCTATCAGAAAGAGTCTTCAGTGCAGCTGGATCAATCCTGACAGAAAAAAGGACCCGTCTGTCAACCCAAAATGTGGATGATCTAACCTTCATTAAAATGAACCATGCATGGGTTTCCAAGGATTTTGTCCCACCTTCCCCTGATGACACATAGGGTGACAGAAAAATGGCTTGCTTTGGTCCACCTTATGACCCAATATCAACATGGGTTTACAAGAGACCGTTCCTGTCAGACTAATCTGATAAGCTTTTATGAAGAGGTAAGTTCCGGACTGGACCAAGGGAATGCAGTGGACGTGGTGTACATGGACTTTTCAAAAGCTTTTGATAAGGTGCCACACAAAAGGTTGATACATAAAATGAGAACAATGGGGATAGGGGAAAATATGTGTAGGTGGGTTAAGAGCTGGCTCAGGGATAGGAAACAAAGGGTAGTTATTAATGGAGCACACTCGGACTGGGTCACGGTTAGCAGTGGGGTACCACAGGGGTCAGTTTTGGGCCCGCTTCTTTTTAACATATTTATTAATGACCTTGTAGGGGGCATAGAGAGTAGAATTTCAATATTTGCAGATGACACTAAACTCTGCAGGGTAATTAATACAGAGGAGGACAATTTTATATTACAGGAGGATTTATGTAAACTAGAAGCTTGGGCTGATAAATGGCAAATGAGCTTTAATGGGGATAAATGTAAGGTCATGCACTTGGGTAGAACGAACAAGTTGTATAATTATGTGCTTAATTGTAAAACACTGGGCAAAACAGTCACTGAAAAAGACCTGGGTGTATGGGTGGACGACAAACTCACATTTAGTGGCCAGAGTCAAGCAGCTGCTGCAAAGGCAAATAAAATAATGGGATGCATTAAAAGAGGCATAGATGCTCATGAGGAGAACATAATTTTACCTCTATATAAGTCACTAGTGCGACCACACTTAGAATACTGTGTACAGTTCTGGTCTCCGGTGTATAAGAAAGACATAGCTGAACTGGAGCGGGTGCAGAGAAGAGCGACCAAGGTTATTAGGGAACTAGGGGGTCTGCAATACCAAGACAGGTTATTACACTTGGGGTTATTTAGTTTGGAGAATCGAAGGCTTAGGGGTGATCTTATTACAATGTATAAATATATGCGGGGACAATACAAAGACCTTTCTAATGATCTTTTTACTCTTAGACCTGTGACGGGGACAAGGGGGCATCCTCTACGTCTGGAGGAAAGAAGGTTTAAGCATACTCACAGACGCGGATTCTTTACTGTAAGAGCAGTGAGACTATGGAACTCTCTGCCATATGATGTTGTAATGAGTGATTCACTACTAAAATTTAAGAAGGGACTGGATGCCTTTCTTGAAAAGTATAATATTACAGGGTATATACACTAGTCTCCTTAATATTGCGTTGATCCAGGGAGCTAGTCTGATTGCCATATGTGGAGTCGGGAAGGAATTTTTTTCCCCAATGTGAAGCCTACTGTTGCCACATGGGTTTTTTTTGCCTTCCTCTGGATCAACATGTTAGGGCAAGTTAGGATAGGATATGGGTTGAACTAGATGGACTTAAAGTCTCCCTTCAACCTTAATAACTATGTTACTATGTTACTATGTTACTATGTTACCTCTTCCTGGGACTTGACCTATTTCACCTTTTGCATCAGCTGAATGTCCAACATCAACATATGCCACTTTCTAAAACCCCCTAACTGTGCTGCCTCCCCCCCCATGGCCGGGGTCAACACCTAGCGCACGACACCGTGCGAGTGCCGTTGCCCTGGACAGGTGGATAGGCCGACTCTTGGGCGCGGGCACTGGCACAGGGTCCCTCATAGTGCAATCAAGTGTCTCTGATGGTGGTGGTGCACACCCGCCGTCAGACACACCGCCGTACTATGAGGGGCCAGTGCCAGTACTGACGCCCACGAGAGGGCCCCCCCTTGCTTGGGCAGGGCCCCAGCATTTGCAATCTTTACCTCTCCCTGCTCCTCCGCTGTGTAGTCTGGGCCGTCAAATCCATAATGGGCCTAACACCGTCTGAGCCTGCCTCCTGATGTATAGACATATATTTTGAATGTGTACGCTATCCATACATGTTATCTGGGGATACGGTACCCTTTCTCACCTTTGTGCAATCACGTGCAATCCATACTGGGCCTAACACCATCTGAGCCTGCCTCCTGATGTATAGACATACAGTGGGGCAAAAAAGTATTTAGTCAGTCAGCAATAGTGCAAGTTCCACCACTTAAAAAGATGAGAGGCGTCTGTAATTTACATCATAGGTAGACTTCAACTATGGGAGACAAACTGAGAAAAAAAAATCCAGAAAATCACATTGTCTGTTTTTGTTTCATTTTATTTGCATATTATGGTGGAAAATAAGTATTTGGTCAGAAACAAGCAATCAAGATTTCTGGCTCTCACAGACCTGTAACTTCTTCTTTAAGAGTCTCCTCTTTCCTCCACTCATTACCTGTAGTAATGGCACCTGTTTAAACTTGTTATCAGTATAAAAAGACACCTGTTCACACCCTCAAACAGTCTGACTCCAAACTCCACTATGGTGAAGACCAAAGAGCTGTCAAAGGACACCAGAAACAAAATTGTAGCCCTGCACCAGGCTGGGAAGACTGAATCTGCAATAGCCAACCAGCTTGGAGTGAAGAAATCAACTGTGGGAGCAATAATTAGAAAATGGAAGACATACAAGACCACTGATAATCTCCCTCGATCTGGTGCTCCACGCAAAATCCCACCCCGTGGGGTCAGAATGATCACAAGAACGGTGAGCAAAAATCCCAGAACCACGCGGGGGACCTAGTGAATGAACTGCAGAGAGCTGGGACCAATGTAACAAGACCTACCATAAGTAACACACTACGCCACCATGGACTCAGATCCTGCAGTGCCAGACGTGTCCCACTGCTTAAGCCTGTACATGTCCGGGCCCGTCTGAAGTTTGCTAGAGAGCATTTGGATGATCCAGAGGAGTTTTGGGAGAATGTCCTATGGTCTGATGAAACCAAACTGGAACTGTTTGGTAGAAACACAACTTGTCGTGTTTGGAGGAAAAAGAATACTGAGTTGCATCCATCAAACACCATACCTACTGTAAAGCATGGTGGTGGAAACATCATGCTTTGGGGCTGTTTCTCTGCAAAGGGGCCAGGACGACTGATACGGGTACATGAAAGAATGAATGGGGCCATGTATCGTGAGATTTTGAGTGCAAACCTCCTTCCATCAGCAAGGGCATTGAAGATGAAACGTGGCTGGGTCTTTCAACATGACAATGATCCAAAGCACACCTCCAGGGCAACGAAGGAGTGGCTTCGTAAGAAGCATTTCAAGGTCCTGGAGTGGCCTAGCCAGTCTCCAGATCTCAACCCTATAGAAAACCTTTGGAGGGAGTTGAAAGTCCGTGTTGCCAAGCGAAAAGCCAAAAACATCACTGCTCTAGAGGAGATCTGCATGGAGGAATGGGCCAACATACCAACAACAGTGTGTGGCAACCTTGTGAAGACTTACAGAAAACGTTTGACCTCTGTCATTGCCAACAAAGGATATATCACAAAGTATTGAGATGAAATTTTGTTTCTGACCATACTTATTTGCCACCATAATATTCAAATAAAATGAAACAAAAACAAACAATGTGATTTTCTGGATTTTTTTTCTCAGTTTGTCTCCCATAGTTGAGGTCTACCTATGATGTAAATTACAGACGCCTCTCATCTTTTTAAGTGGTGGAACTTGCACTATTGCTGACTGACTAAATACTTTTTTGCCCCACTGTATATTTTGAATGTGTACGCTATCCATACATGTTATCTGGGGATACGGAACCCTTTCTCACCTTTGTGCAATCACGTGCAATCCATACTGGGCCTGACACCGTCTGAGCCTGCCTCCTGATGTATAGACATATATTTTGAATGTGTACGCTATCCATACATGTTATCTGGGGATACGGTACCCTTTCTCACCTTTGTGCAATCACGTGCAATCCATACTGGGCCTAACACCGTCTGAGCCTGCCTCCTGATGTATAGACATATATTTTGAATGTGTACGCTATCCATACATGTTATCTGGGGATACGGTACCCTTTCTCACCTTTGTGCAATCACGTGCAAGCCATACTGGGCCTAACACCGTCTGAGCCTGCCTCCTGATGTATAGACATATATTTTGAATGTGTACGCTATCCATACATGTTATCTGGGGATACGGAACCCTTTCTCACCTTTGTGCAATCACGTGCAATCCATACTGGGCCTAACACCGTCTGAGCCTGCCTCCTGATGTATAGACATATCTTTTGAATGTGTACACTATGCTATCCATACACGTTATCCGGGGATACGGTACCCTTTCTCACCTTTGTGCAATCATGTGTAATCCATACTGGGCCTGAGAACGGCTGGCGAGCTGTTAAGCAAGCTACAGCACCTGTGGTTTGCACACGTAAGTTTTTCATTTTTTCAGGAATGACGGTTAGGCCTAATTCCGGAACTGCGGTTGACCTGCACTTACTGGGAAATCATCGTTCGCGAGTAATAATTGTAATCACAGATCCCCATCACTAACGTTGTTCAGCAGGTTACCTGCACCTGTAAGTGACAAATGCTGGCCTTTTCAGTGTAGCGCACATGCAGCCACGAACATGTAAGGCATGACACACCAGTTATTGGCCAATCTCATGTGCCAGAGCCTCACGTGTCCCTCTAGTAAGCCGGACTCGGACCGCGGGGCATGACGGAGTCTCGTTCGTTAACGGAATTAAGCTTGCAATGTGTGCATCTGTTCGGTAGCTTGCATGGTTGAGGTTTACCAGGTGGAGTCGAATTAAACCATAGGCTCCACTCCTGGTGGTGCCCTTCTGGACATTCCTTTAAGGTTCAGCTTTGCAACCATACTGCCCACGTAAAACAAGCACTTTGCCTTCATGAACGCTGTTTGGAGGGTCATGACTCATGGGAATAACGCCGCCCAATCAGTTAACCTGCTAGAGAGATCCTTCGTTGCTCCCAAGCATGACATCACACTCCCTAGGAGGAAGGTAATGCCACTGTGGTGACCGTACTCCTGGGGGCGACACAAGTGCACTGATGCCCAGCCACTGCTCGATGAATCTGCTGGTACATTGACCCAGACCACTACATTCCCCTCACACGCTACACGGCCTGAATCTGACCCTGATGAAACTCAGGTTACCATTCCCATATACAGTTCCATCTTACACGGTGACAAAGAGGAAGCTGCAGATGAAAGTGCAGGTTCGGCCCACCCGCCATCAGACACACCACCGTACTATCAGGGGCCCTGTTCCAGTGCCGTCGCCAACGAGTGGGCCCCCCCTGCTTGCTCAGGATCACAGCACTTGCAAGGTTGAAATACTGTGCAGTGAGATGGAAGATGGGAACGACGAGGAGTCCAGACTAGTACAGGGATTCCCTAGCGAGGAGACTTATTTCATTGTTTTCAATGTTGGGACAGCAATTTTTGGGGAGCACCATACTCTGGAGAATGATAGATGGGGCCCACCATACACTGGAACATTCCAAAGGTGAACATCAGACACTGGAGCAGCATTTACAGGGCCCATTATACACTAGAGCATTAGAAATGGGGCCCATTATGTTTGGAGCATTATTTGGGCCCATAAGACAGTGGAGCTTCATCCATGGGGACCAACATATACTGTAGCATTATGTGGAGCTCATCATATACTGTTTCAAACATTATATGGGACCAATGATTCTGTATGGAGAAATAGATGGGCCTTGTCATGAGCTGTAAAAAGTGAAGTATTTTTCATTGTACTATACCGCTATTTCTCTGCCGTATCGGAGCATGATGAGTTGTGGTATGTGTTAAAGGGGCGCTCTTTCGCCCAGGGCACATGAAAACCTGGAGCCAGCCCTCCCCCCCACAACTGTAGCCAAATAACCAGCATTTTTCAGTGCGTTACTTGTATTATGAAGTTAATTAAGGTTGACAAGCTTAAGTAAGAAGAATTGATTTTTTTGGCATTCAAATGGGCACTGTTGGTGTGTTTCCTGTCCTCCTCTCACTGCCCACTTTTATTCCCCATTGACTTACATTGGGTTTCGTGTTTCGGGACGACCCCGACTTTTCCCTATAATCGGACGATCTTGCTCGACCCGACTTTTGGAAAAGTCGGGTTTCACGAAACGAAACGCGACCCTAAAAAACCAAAAGTCGCTCAACTCTAGTTCTAACCACTAACCATTTTTTATTCCAGGGCACCTTTTACTTACAGATCCGTGGCACCGCGATGGGCTCGAATGTAGCACCCCCGTATGCAAACTGTTACATGGCAGATTTAGAAGAAAACATCATCTACAAAAATGACTTATTCAAATCAAACGTTCTTCTGTGGAAACGCTATATCAATGAAGTCTTTTGCATATGAGGGGGCACGTTGGAGTCCCTTCTCTCCTTCTTTGATATACTCAATTCCTCCTGGCCAGGTATTTCTTTTACAATTAGTCACGATTCACACAAGATGAATTTTCTGGACGCCATGATCATCAAGGATCCTGACGGCATACTGTCCTCTGATAATGTAACAAACTGTTACGGTCTGTAGATTTAGTATATAGGTCAGAGTCTACACCCTTCATCCACAAAGAATGCAATTCCAAGATCACAATTTCATAGGGTGTCCAGGATTGTCTCTGTTAATACTATCCATTCAGTATGGCTTAATGAGATGTCTGCACGATTTTGAGAAAGGGGTTATCCCCCTTCAGTAGTAGATGAAGCAAGGTCTGAAAGAACCTCCTCCCAAAATAGACCCACCAACCAGATCCCGTTTGTCCATTCCTTTCATCCTTTCTCCTATATCGTCCACAAGTCTATCAGGAAAAATTGGTATCTTCTCTCTACTGCCCACCCTGAGATACCAGAATTACAGCATCCTTTTCTACCCTGTTTTCGGAGAGCACCAAACATCAGACAGCCTAGTCAAAGCTGACATAGGCACTACCATTCACAAAACACAACATTTTCTACAGAGACCAAAGACAGGTACTTTCCCCTGTCTGCATTGTATGCAGTGCAGCAACGTACTTAAAGGCATTAAATTCCATCATCCCCTTACAGGAAAAAGCTTCCCTATAAATGGATTTTTCACATGCGACACCTCATTTGTCGTGTACCTTATAAAGTGTCCGTGTGGACGACTGTATGTTGGCGAGACTACCCAGGCCATTCAGGATAGGATCTCGAAACATAAATCCACCATTCGGTGCAAGAGCCTTCTGCTTCCCATTCCTTCTCATTTCATCACCTTTGGCAATAATATCTCCCAATTACTGTTCCCGGTCAATGAACACGTCCCTCAGCCCAGAAAAGGTGGCAATAGGATCACCACTCTAAAACGCCGTGAGGCCTTTTGGATACACACCCTTGAGACACTTGAACCTAAAGGTTTAAACCGAGATTATGATTTATTATCTTTTGTATAATAATTTTGTACCATTGTCTCATAAGAATGTTGATTATGATTACGTTTCAAACATGACTAACTTTTATCTCTTTTTTATAGAGTCACTTATATTGATGTGATCTGCACCTATGGCTCTGTCGGACTGCACCCATCTTATACTATATGCTTTCCATGGAAAATTCCTCTCTATTCTTGCATCCATCCTCAGTATCCTTGTTTGATGTATTTATTTATTCATCCTCTTTCCCACTTGTTTCCATATGTAATAATGTCTCTCATGTATTCATGTACATATATTTTCTTCCCACATAGTGATACATAATCACCCATCATATGGCTAAAAACAGTGTCACATAATTAATACATTCTGATGTATACGCATTCTCCATAGTCTCCCCCCCTATACCGCTATGAATTTCACACAGAAAAACAGTGCATCCTTACTCTATAACCCTTCATTACACTACAATGCATCATATTTTGCTTCTGAGCATGCAGCCATCTTAGTTCAGCTGACGTCACCACCCAACTCTCTCCCATTGACCCTACCCTCCTGTCCGTCAAGGCCATAGACCCGCCCTTCCTCCACTTAAGCTCAGCTCGCCTCTGTCTCCACTGACAAGTGGTGTTTACCCATGTCCAGGAGGACCAGGCTGCGCTGATATTTTCAACTATTAAGGTAACTACCTCGCCATTTATAGCGACACTCACAACTTTGATCTACAGCGTGGTATGTCTTATCCTATTCTCCTTCAATCTGAGCACCCAAGATATATTTTTTGGTCTCTGTTGTAGTATTTCTTGTATAATATTGTATATATCCATGACCGAATTGCATTCTATGTGATTTTTGTACATACTTTATTTATTTTTGTTTAATTTTTTTTTTTTCACACAGTAGTAACTGATGAAGGTCTATATTGACCGAAACGTTTTCTGGTACTACAATAAACTGCCTCACCAAGCATCAAGTTGAGTCCCAGGATTTCATTTTATCATACATGGTTTGGGAACCAAACTTGGCACCACTACAGTAGTGCACACTGTGTTTTCTACTAAACGTTAGTCCCAGGAGCGTCTGCTTGCTGCTGACTAATGCTGGATGCTATAGTTGGACCTGGGGCGGCAGCAGCAGCAGCAACCAAACACATAGCATCAGCCTGACCAAGACGCTGGGACCGACATCTCTGCTGAGCAGGAATCTCTGTAGCTGAAGAAGAATGGGAGACCGCAGAGGACATGGCTTGAGATTTCCCCTGTGCAGTGGTGGGAACTCGATGCCTTACATTCACAAGAAAAACAATTGTGTGCTTGGTTTTAACGTAACTTTATTCTTTCATGAGTTATTTACAAGTTTATGACCACTTATAAAATGTGTTCAAAGTGCTGCCCATGGTGTTGGATTGTCAACGCAACCCTCTTTTCCACTCTTGACACACTGATAGCAACACCGCAGAAGAAATGCTAGCACAGTCTTCCAGTATCCGTTGTTTCAAATGCTGCACATCACGTATCTTCATAGCATAGACAATTGCCTTGAGATAACCCCCAAAGATAAAAGTCGAAGGGGGGAGACCTTGATGGCCATTCAACTGGCCCACGATGACCAATCCACTTTCCAGGAAACTGTTCATGTAGGAATGCTTGCACCTGACACCCATAATGTGGTGGTGCACCATCTTGCTGGAAAAACTCAGGGAACGTGCCTTCTTCAGTGCATAAAGAGGGCAACACAGCAATTCAGATATCCAGTGGCATTGAGGTTTCCATTGATGAAGAATGGCACCAATATCTTTGCACCCCATATACCACACCATATCATCAATTTTTGTGTTCCTACAGTCTTGGAGGGATCTATCCACTGTGGGTTAGTGTCAGACCAATAGCAGTGGTAGTGTTTGTTAAATTGACCATTCACAAAAAAGTTTGCCTCATCACTGAACATAATGTTTGGTGTAAACTGAGGGTCCTGTTGCAATTTTTGTTTTGCCCATTCTGCAAATTCAGCAGCTGGATTTTGAAAGGGTGCCATTTGTGAGGAGCTAATATCCGCCGAAGGGATGTTCGACTGATGCCACTCTCCAGTGACATGCAATGAGTGCTACACTGTGGGTTCTTGCTGAATGAAGCTAGGACAACCACTAATGTTTCTTCATTAATGACAATTTTCTTGCGTCCACATTTTGGCAAAGTCAACACTAAACCTGTTTCACGAAATTTGTCATGTAGTTTTCTAACTAGCATTGGAGATGGGTGGTATCATAGGGTGTCTTGCATTGAAATCTGCTGCAATGACCCGGTACTGCGTTCACCAGACATCAACACAGTTTCTATCCGCTCCTCACATGTTAACCTCTGCGACATGTCAATTGCTGTAAACAAAGAGAGACTTGTAAATAACTCATGAAAGAATAAAGTTACGTTAAAACCAAGCACACCCATTTTATTTAGGTGTATCCATATTAATAGTCCACCCTGTATATACTGTGTTCCAAATTATTATGCAAAAAGAGTTTAGGAGTGATAAGGTTAGAATTTTTTTGTTTGTCATTTAAACTCATTGATGGTGATGTGTGTCAGGGCTCTTTATATCACTGAAAGCAATTGCAGATACCTGTGCAAATTAGTTTGGCAGGTGTGTCCAAATAAAGGCAAGACTACATAAGAAGGCTGTTCCACATTATTAAGCAGCCTACATTTTTTGCCAAAATGGGAAAGAAGAAGGATGTGTCGGCTGCTGAGAAGCAACAAATTGTGGAGAATTTAGGTCAAGGCATGACTACAACCAACATTGCCAAGACACTTCATCGTGATCATCGCACAATCAAGAAGTATGTCGCTGATTCCCAGCACACACGTGTACGTGCTGATAAGGAAAAATTGAGGACTCTTTCCAACAGGCAATTGCGTCAGGTTAAAAGATGCCTTGTCATAGCAGCAGACAAGTTTTTGAAGCTGCTGGTGCCTCCAACGTCCCCCAAACAACAAGATGCAGGGTCCTTCAGAGGTTTGCAGCTGTGAGTAAGCCATCCTGTCGACCACCTCTATCCACTGCACACAAGCAGGAACGGCTCCAGTGGGCCAAACGATACATGAAGACTGACTTCCAAACTGTTTTGTTCACCGATGAGTGCCGTGCAACGCTCGATGGTCCAGATGGATGGAGTGGAGGATGGCTGGTTGATGGACACCCTATGAAAACACGGCTAAGGCGACAACAAGGAGGAGCTGGAGTAATGTTTTGGGCTGGAATCATGGGGAGAGAGATTGTCGGCCCCTTTAGGATCCCTGAAGGGGTAAAGATGAACTCCATAATCTATGTGGAGTTTCTAAAACAGCACTTCCTGCCATGGTTCAAGAGGAAGAACCGTGCTTTCCACAGCAAGATCATTTTCATGCATGATAATGCACCGTCTCATGCTGCAAATAACACATCTGCATCTCTGGCTGCTATGGGCATAAAAGAGGACAAACTTATGGTGTGGCCACCATCTTCCCCTGACCTCAACCCCATTGAGAACCTCTGGAGCATCATCAAAAGGAGTGTCTATGATGGCGGGAGGCAGTTCACATCTAAGCAACAGCTCTGGGAGGGGATTCTGTCCACATGCAAAACAATTGAAGCACAAACCATCCAAAAACTGACAAATTCAATGGACGAGAGAGTTCAGAAGCTTCTTTCGAACAAGGGGTCCTATGTGCAAATGTAACATCACCGAGAATAAAGTTTTGACTTGAAAACTGTTTGATTTCATTGCGTAATAAGCTGATAATGCTTATAATTTCACAATTCACCATTTTTTTTTTGTTCAAAATAAAAATAAAAATGTTGTAAACTCTGCTGTGCATAATAATTTGGAACATGTATTTTGAGTGTTTATTATTTTTAAAAATATATTGTTTTCATACGCAGTTTGTTCAAAAACATTGCAATTATGCTAGAATATTAGATGACTGGAAAATAACAATGACTGCAATTCATATAGGTAATTTAGAGAAAATAGGAGGAAATATTTTTTGCATAATAATTTGGAACACAGTGTATATATATATATATATATATATATATATATAATATATAGAGCTCAAAGTGTGTATGTATGTATGTATGTCTGGGATAGGCATCCGCACCATCGCAGCTGCAGGGTATATGGGCATGGGCCTATGGGATGGAGGATGTGTGATGGGTATATGGGCACGGGACTATGGGATGGCGGATATGTATATGGGCATGGGACTATGGGATGGCGGATATGTATGATGGGTATATGGGCATGGGACTATGAGATGAAGGATGTGTGATAGGTATATGGGCACGGGACTATGGGATGGCGGATATGTATATGGGCATGGGACTATGGGATGGAGGATGTGTGATGGGTATATGGGCATGGGACTATGGGATGGAGGATATGTATGATGGGTATATGGGCACAGGACTATGGGATGGAGGATATGTATGATGGGTATATGGGCATGGGACTGAGATGAAGGATGTGTGATGGGTATATGGGCACTCAACTAAGGGATGGCGAATATGTATGATGGGTATATGGGTATGGGACTATGGGATGGAGGATATGTATGATGGGTATATGGGCATGGGACTATGGGATGGAGGATGTGTGATGGGTATATGGGCACGGGACTATTGGATGGTGGATATGTATATGGGCACGGGACTATGGGATGGAGGATGTGTGATGGGTATATGGGCACTGGACTATGGGATGGAGGATATGTATGACGAGTATATGGGTACGGGACTATGGGATGGAGGATATGTATGATGGGTATATGGGCATGGGACTATGACATGAAGGATACACATCCTTCATGTCATAGTCCCATGCCCATATACCCATCATACATATCCTCCATCCCATAGTCCCGTACCCATATACTGGGTATATGGGTGTATGGGTATATGGGCATGGGACTATGGGATGGCAGATATGTATGATGGGTATATGGGCACGGGACTATGGGATGGCAGATATGTATGATGGGTAAATAGGCAAGGGACTATGGGATGGAGGATATGTATGATGAGTATTTGGGCATGGGACTATGGGATGGAGGATGTGTGATGGGTATATGGGCACAGGACTATGGGATGGCGGATATGTATATGGGCATGGGACTATGAGATGAAGGATGTGTGATGGGTATATGGGCACGGGACTATGGGATGGTGGATATGTATGATGGGTATATGGGCACGGGACTATGGGATGGAGGATATGTATGATGGGTATATGAGCATGGGACTATGGGATGGAGGATATGTGTAATGGGTATATGGGCACGGGACTATGGGATGGCGGATATGTATATGGGCATGGGACTATGGGATGGAGGATATGTATGATGGGTATATGGGCACAGGACTATGGGATGGAGGATATGTATGATGGGTATATGGGCATGGGACTGAGATGAAAGATGTGTGATGGGTATATGGGCATGGGACTATGGGATGGAGGATATGTATGATGTGTATATGGGCATGAGACTATGGGATGGCGAATATGTATGATGGGTATATGGGCATGGGACTATGGGATGGATGATGTGTGATGGGTATATGGGCACGGGACTATGGGATGTTGGATATGAATATGGGCACGGGACTATGGGATGGAGGATATGTATGACGGGTATATGGGCACGGGACTATGGGATGGCGGATATGTATGATGGGTATATGGGCATGGGACTATGGAATGGAGGATATGTATGATGGGTATATGGGCATGGGACTATAAGATGAAGGATGTGTGATGGGTATATGGGCATGGGACTATGGGATGGAGAATATGTATGATGGGTATATGGGCACGGGCCTATGGGATCGTGGATATGTATGATGGGTATATGGGCACGGGACTATGGGATGGAGGATAATTATGATTTGCTATAACTAACCACAGTTAGTTACTATGCCCGGGCAGCGTCGGGCTCTTCAGCTAGTATATATATATATATATTGAAAGGATATTGTTCTAAAATGCCTTTAACTTATCCATGGAGAATTTCCTGAAAATCTCCAGTTTCCTTTAATTCAATTTGCAGTTTGAAACATGAGGGTTACAAAAAAATGCCCGTAAATTATTTCATACACTGCTGGAGACTGCAGCAGTCGTTGTGCCACCATTCAGGTCTCCTTATAATGCCTTGTACTTATCACATCACATGGTTTTACACAGCCAATCAGTGGGGACTATGACAGCCACTATAAAAGATGAGGGGCAGGGTAAGCAGTGGTCATTTTAGGATTTTACAGCTTTGGCATATAAAATTGAAATGCACAACTCACTACTCCAAGAAATAGAAAAACATCTAAATCTGATTGTGCCTAAACACATTGAAAATGGGAGTTGATGTTTCAATCTGTGAATAATAATGCCTAAAAAAGTGCTAGATCAAACAAATTACAATCATACTAACTCTTCAGAGCTTGCACCTGTGTTATACTACAGTAACAGCAACTTAACAGCATTTTTTTCATTCTCTGTGCCAATTATTGCTAATTGTAAAGAAAAAATCCTTATACCAAGGCTTGTGTGTTATCCATCACAGAAAGTGTAATTCATGACTCGTGATACAGACAAGCTTTTTTTTTCTTTAACCCCTTTACCCCCAAGGGAGGTTTGCATGTTAATGACCGGGCCAATTTTTACAAATCTGACCACTGTCCCTTTATGATGTAATAACTCTGGAATGGTTTCATGGATCCTGATGATTCTGACATAGTTTTCTCATGACATATTGTACTTCATGATAGTGGTAAAATTTCTTTGATATGACTTGCGCTTAATTGTGAAAAAAATGGAAATTTGGTGAAAATTTTGAAAATTTTGTAATTTTCCAACTTTGAATTTTTATGCCCTTAAATCACAGAGATATGTCACACAAAATACTTAATAAGTAACATTTCCACATGTCTACTTTACATCTGCACAATTTTGGAACCAATTTTTTTTGTTAGCAAGTTATAAGGGTTAAAAGTTGACCAGCGATTTCTCATTTTTACACCATTTTTGTTTTAGGGACCACATCACATTTGAAGTCACTTTGAGGGGTCTATATGATCGAAAATACCCCAAAGTGACACGATGCTAAAAACTGCACCCCTAAAGGTGCTCAAAACCACATTCAAGAAGTCTATTAACCCTTCAGATACTTCACAGGAATTTTTGGAATGTTTAAAAAAAAAAAATGAACATTTAACTTTTTTCACAAAAAAATTATTTCAGATCCAATTTGTTTTATTTTACCAAGGTTAACAGGACAAATTGGACCCCAAAAGTTGTTGTACAATTTGTCCTGAGTATGCTGGTACCCCATATATGCAGGTAAACCACTGTTTGGGTGCATGGAAGAGCTCCGAAGGAAAGGAGCGCTGTTTGACTTTTCAATGCAAAATTGGCTGGAATTGAGATCAGATACCATGTTGCATTTAGAGAGCCCCTGATGTGCCTAAACACTGGAATCCCCCCACAAGCGACACCATTTTGGAAAGTAGACCCCCTAAGGAATTTATCTAGAGGTGTAATGAGCACTTTGAACCCCAAAGTTTTTCACAGAAGTTTATAATGTAGAGCCGTAAAAATAAAAAATCCTTTTTTTTTTAAAAAAAAATGATCTTTTTGCCCCAAATTTTTTGTTTTCTCAAGGGTAACAGGAGAAATTGAACCCCAAAAGTTGTTCTGCAATTTGTCCTGAGTTTGCTGATACCCTATATGAGGGGATAAACCACTGTTCGGAAGCTCGGAAGGGAAGGAGTGCGGTTTGACTTTTAAATGCAAAATTGGCTGGAATTGAGATCAGACACCATGTTGCATTTGAAGAGCCCCTGATGTGCCTAAACAGTGGAAACCCCCCAATTCAATCTCCAACCCTAACCCCAACAAACCCCTAACCTTAATCCCAACCTTAACCATAGCCCTAACCACAAACCTAACCCTAATCCCAATCTTAACCGTAATCCTAATTTTAGCCCCAACCCTAACCCTAACTTTAGCCCCAAACCTAACCCTAACCCTATTGGGAAAATGTAAATAAATACATTTTTTATTGTATTATTTTTCACTGACTAAGGGGGTGATGAAGGGGAGTTTGATTTACTATTTGTAGCGGGATTTTATGCTTGGCAGCTGTCACACACTAAAAGACGCTTTCTATTGCAAAAAATAGTTTCGCATCACCACATTTGGAGAACTGTAATTTTTATTTCTTTTGGCTCACAGAGTCATGTGAAATCTTGTTTTTTGTGGGACGAGTTGACATATTTACTCGTATCATTTTTGGGGACATGACATTTTTTGATCCCTTTTTTTTTTTTCATTCTGCCTCCCAAACATCGGAATAAAAACATCAATTCATGAATTTCTTTTGGGGGGGCATTTATACTGTTCCGCATGTGGTAAAATGGATAAAGCAGCTTTATTCTTCTGGTCAATATGATGACAGCAATACTGTCATGTCCAGTCCGGAGTTTATCTTCTGCTGTCTTCACTCCAGACTGGTCATGCGGGGGGGGTTAATCTCCTCAGCCTCGTTCTGGAGCTAGCTGGGCCAGTGTTAGTGATAGGTCAAGCTTCCAGTTTAGAGCCTCTGACCCTTGTATCTTGGTGATCCTCCTGCCTTTGAATGATATTCACGTGTATGACCCAATCTCAGACCCCGTCTCTTGGTATTCGTCTCTGCTGTTACGTTCCCTCTCTGGCATCTGACTCCCCGGCTTGTACCCCGACCACGTATTTCGTCTCACGTTTTGGACCCCGTGCACATGTTCTGGCTTTCTGACTCTCGGCTTGGTATTTTGACTATTGCTGCTCCTTCTGGTACGTCAGCTCCTGCTAGTTTCTGACTCGGTTCGTCTGACTATTCTCTCTCGTTACCTGTGACACCGGTGCTGTTGCTCAGGGTTGCTGCTCTTAGTGTGTAACCTATCTTCCAACACCAGCTCCCCCTGGTGGAGGTTTCACTACATTATTACTAACCCATACATTTAAAAGGGATTTTGCACTTTTTTTCTTTGGTCATGGATCTGCTGCATAACTTGGCAGATCAAGTGTCCAGTTTGACGCAGATGGCGCAGGACTTTTCTGTGAATCATCAGTCCCTTGTCATGTCTCATACCCACTTACAGAAAGAACTGACTGAGACTATTAAGACCATGCAGGGAAACACCTCTCATATTGTTTGTCCACCAGGTGACTCTGTAGATGTTATTTTGCACTCTCCTGAACCCTCAGTTAAACTTCCTGACACATTTTCTGGCGAAAAGGATAAATTCCACATATTCAAGGAGAGTTGTAAATTATGGTTTTCTCTTAGACCCTGATCGTCTGGGGATGAGACTCAGCGGGTGGGGATTGTTATCTCCTAACTTAGGGAAGGTCCCCAATACTTGGCTTTCTCGTTGCCCCCTACTGCCCCTGAACGGATGTCTGTAGATAGGTTCTTTGAGGCCCTAGGACTTATCTATGATGAACCGGACCGTGTTAGGGTGGCAGAGGACACTATTATGGGTCTGGGGCAAGGGAAGCACTCAGCCGAATGGTACAGCTCCGAATTCTGTCGATGGTCCACTAGGTGTCCTGGGTCGACTCCGCACTGAGATGTCTGTTCAGGAATGGACTGTCGGATTGCTTGAAGGATGATCTGGCTCTCCATGCACGTCCCAGCTCATTGGAGGAGGCTATGACTCAGGCTATATATATGGATCGGAGACTGCGGGAGAGAGGTGTTACTCAGCGAGGGGTTCCGTTTTTCCCTGCTAACCCTGATGTTTTGCTTCCATCTGAACCTATGGAGGTGGGAGCCACCAATCCCCAGGAGGAGAGGAAACGGTGACATGATGGAAAGTTGTGTTTTTACTGCGGAGATCCCAGACATTGGAAAAAGGACTGCCCCTCCTGTCCTCCGACTAACAAGTGGCTGAAAGACGAAAGACGAAAGGGGAACAGCATCCACTCCAGGTGAAGAGATAAATATCTTTTATTCCGCCAAAAATAGATATATTGTATCTATTTTTGGCGGAATAAAAGATATTTACCTCTTCACCTGGAGTGGATGCTGCTCCCCTTTCGTCTTTTGGCTATATGTTGGTTCCTTTGGGTCCTGGGATCTTTGGAACGTGCATCCCATTCAATTCGTGTGCTGTTGGCTGCTTCTTTTCTGCATAACAAGCGGCTGAGTCTGGGTGATAATCGTGGAGGTCACCCACTCTCAGGTACCTTTTTCTTCATTTTCAAAGATACTGCTAAAGGTGGAACTTGGTGTTGAGAACGGCTTTTTCCATACTTCGGCTTTTGTAGACTGTGGGTCATCCCTGAACCTGATTGACGTAAGGTTGGGGACTCCCTTAAAAATTGTGGCTATTGACTCTACACCTCTCACTAAGGATGGTCTCCATTTCATTTCTAAAGAATTCACCCTCAGGGTGGGGGCCCTACATCAGGAGTGCATGTCATGCTTTGTTTTGGATAACCTCCCTGCTGGCCTGGTGTTATGGTTTCCCTGGTTGCAACGGCATAACCCGGCTATTGACTGGGGGTCCCGGGATATTGTTAAATGGGGACCTGGTTGTTCTGAAAATTGTCTTGCTACTGTGTCATCCGTCAATCTGGATACCGCGTTTACACAGGTCCTGCTGCCACCCACCAATGACAGACATTTGAAACTACAGCCAGCTGCTGTTCTTACAGCACGAAATTGGGGTTTTCTATGAATCACAGGATTTAACAATCCCACAAGTAATCCCCTTTGGGACAATTCCCTTCAGGCATAGCCATAGGATGTTTATGCCAACTTCTGGTTGGTGCAACCTTTGGAGCTTTTCAAAGTCACAGATCTAATAATCCTGTTTATGATCTCGTTTGGAATATTTCTCTACTACCCCTTCTCTTTGAAATCTACAGGATCATTTTATTGATTTAAATCTTGTCTCACCATAGATGTCCAGAAAATTATAGAGATAGGAGCAGTCTTGTTTACTGATAAAGGCTAGTTGGTACAGCCAAAACGTCTATATTTGTGACTGCAAATAAAAATTCTTCATCTTTGCAACGAGCTGAGTGCCAAAAATTTTTTGATTATTCTATACTGGTGTGGGAACCTTCTTTTGTGCACCGACACAGCTGTGCCACGTTATACTATTGATTGACTCTCAAGTGGTCAAACCCCTCACTGATCTCACGCAAAAGGGGGCGGATCTCAAAAACTGGTCAGCTCCAGCTGTGGCGGCGTTTTCTTTGTTAAAAGAACGTTTTATGACTGCTCCGGTACTGGTTCAACCTGATTTGTCTAAACCATTCATCATAGAAGTGGATGCCTCTGAGGTGGGAGTGGGGGCTGTGTTGTCCCTGGGGCCCACCACATTAACTAACTTAAGACCCTGTGCCTTCTTTTCTAAAAAATTTTCCTCTGCTGAAACAAATTATGATGTTGTTGGCCATTAAATTGGCTTTTGAAGAATGGAGGCATTTTTTGGAGGGGGCTGTCCATCGTATCACTGTCATTACAGATCACAAGAACCGGTCTTACATCGAATCCGCCAAACGTCTGACTCCGAAACAGGCAAGGTGGTCACTTTTTTTTTTCCAAGAATGTGAAGGCGGATGCCTTGTCTCGCAGCCTAGATCCGGTATTGCCTCCTGAGCCTCCTTCCTCCATTCTTCAGCGCGGGGTGGTGGTGGCTGTGGTGTCCCCGAGATTGGAGCAGGAGATTCGTGAGGCCCAATCTCTTGCTCCTCCATCCATACCTGAAAATAAGCTCTTTGTGCCTGTCCAGTATCGGTTAAGGGTGCTTCGGGAGTTCCACGACTCAACTCTGAGTGAGTGGGCATCCTGGAATCTCGGCCACTCGTAAAGCCATCACTAGGCTGTTCTGGTGGCACTCGTTGACTTCTGACGTCACTGGTTTTGTGCCCTCCTGTGAAATTTGTGCCCGCGCTAAAGCCTCCCACAACCGGCCGGCCGGGGAATTGGTGCCACTGCCAATTCCAGATAGACCGTGGACTCACCTGTCCATGGATTTCATCACCGATCTCCCACCCTCTAATGGCAAAACTGTGATCTGGGTAGTTGTGGATAGGTTCAGTAAACAAGCACATTTTGTACCCTTAACGGGCCTTCCTAATGCTGAGACTCTATCTAAGCTATTCATTGAGCATGTGATTCGGTTGCATGGTGTGCCTGTCATTGTGGTGTCTGATAGAGGGGTGCAATTCATGGCAAAATTCTGGAGAGCTTTTTGTAAAAGGCTGGGCATCAGTCTGACCTTTTCATCGGCCTACCATCCCGAGACCAATGGTCAGACTGAAAGGACCAATCAGTCTTTGGAGCAGATCCTGCGGTGTCTTGTCACATCCAGACTGATTGGTGCTCTGTGATACCTATAGTGGAATTCGCCTTCAATAATCGTGTCAATCAGTCTACTGGTACTTCTCCTTTCTTCCGCAACTATGGGTTTCACCCTCATTTTGGTGAATTCTCCAGACAAGATTCGGAGTGTCCAGGGGCTGATTCGGCCTTTTTGCGGTTGGAGGAGGTTTGGAGGAAGGTTCAGTTATAAATTTTTGGCGGATAAACGAATCTCGGCTTGGTATTTTGACTACGTGTATTGCTGCTCCTTCTGGTAAGTCTGCTCCAGCTAGTTTCTGACTCGGTTCGTCTGACTATTCTCTCTCGTTACCTGTGGCACCTGTGCTGTTGCTCAGGGTTGCTGCTCTTAGTGTGTAACCTCTCTTCCCTCACCAGCTCCCCCTGGTGGAGGTTTCACTACAAATACCTCATTTATATAATTTTTTTAAGTTTTGGTGCTTTTGTACTAAAAAAATTATTTTTGCATTGCTTTATTCTGACAGCTATAGCTTTTTTATTTTTCTGATGGCAAAGCTATATGGTGGCTTGATTTTTGCAGGACAATATGACATTTACAGCGGTACCACGATTATTTTTCCTCATCTTTTTGATCACGTGTTATTCTACTTTTTGTTCAGCGGTATGATGATAAAGCATTGTTTTTTGCCTTGTTTTTTTTTTTGAAGGGGTTCACTAAAACGGGTTAAATAATGGGACAGTTTAATAGGACAGGTTGTTACAGACGCGGAGATACTAAATATGTGCACTTTTATTGTTTTTTTTATAATTTACAGAAAAAAAGAATTTATTATGAAAATTAAAAAAAAATATATTTTTACACTTGGTTTTTTTTTTAATTTATTATATTGTCCCATGGGGGACATTACTATATAAAGTCAGATCTCTGATCTGACACTTTGCAATGCACTGTGTCAGATCAGCGATCTGACAGGCAGTGCAGGTGGCTTCTCAGTGCTGGCTCCTCAGTGCTGGCTCTCAGCAGGCACTGAGAAGCCACCTTCCTGCAGGACCCGGAAGGCCCCATGGCCATCTTGGATCCGGGGGCCTGCAGGGTGGAGGCCCTCGGAACAATACGAACACATCGAGCACACCGAGGATCTCAGGGAAGCACGCAGGAAGCCCCCTCCCTACGCAATTCTTCCCTATGCTCCCGGTACACTGCGATCATGTTTGATCATGTCCACAATACTGGTACTTGGAAAGTCCACCTAACCACAAACACGTTGACAAGTGCTTGTGGTCAGGGATAGTACGTGTCACTGAGGGTACACAGGGTTAATATATTGGAATCCGGGACACACTCAGACCTTGGTATGGTGGCTATCCTCACAAACACAGAGTATTGGGTGCCCTACATCAATCTGGGTTGCCCCAACAGTGTACAGCTCCTGCACCACCTCCTCCTTCGCCTCCTCTTGAGTCTCCAGCTACAAAAGGTAGCACATCAGTCAAAAGCTGGAAGCACTACAGCACTGCCTAATCAAAAAGGGACCCGGCTTTGCTGAAGCTAATATGCTTTTGTGACAAACGCCACAATGCTGAAGAGTTGTGGACAGCTCTGAAACAGCAGGCATATCGGTGGATGAGACCGCTGAACCCACACCCAGGCATGGTTGTGTGTGACAATGGGTGGAACCTAGTGGCTGCTCTCTGGTGAGGCGAGCTTACACACGTGCCATGCCTGACACATGCGCTTAACCTAATTAGTCAACATTTTTTGAAAAGCGACACATAGCTGGCAGATCTGCTAGTAAAAATACAAAACTCTAACTACCCATTTTAGAAAGTCAGCTACAGCTTCATCCGCCCTCGCCATGATTCAGCAGCGCTTGCAGCTTCCGGCTCACCAACTAGTGTGTGATGCTCCCAGGCATTGGAACTCTAAACTGCAGATGTATTAAAGGATTTCTGAGCAGAAGAGGGCAGTTGGTGACTAATCTACCAGCATCAACAAGGTTGTCGGTATTCAGTTCTGTCTTCACACATAACATCTGGTGTTGTGAGTTCATTTTCCCCTTCCTCACTGAGGTCTGGTGAACTCCCTATTCTGGTAAAGGAAGGTAATGAGCCTGATTATCAGGCACCTGAGCTTAATGAGGATGACTGGCTGAGTGGAGTCACGGACTGGATATAAGGCTGCCGATGCCCTTCTGCACTGCGGGTGATTTCTCTGTGGACTCCTAGGACACCAGTCTGATTCCTGCTCCTCTAAAGCTAAGTTTCTTCTTTGCCTGGTTGCTTTTGTGTTTTGTTTTTTTTTTCCTTGCTTTTCTGGATTCTGCCATTCCCTGCTGGGGTGAGCTGAATCTCCTTTTTCCGGTTGCTCTGTCTTCAGAATATTCCTGAGTACTGACATAGCTTTTTTGAAGCCTAGCGTCTTCAGGGCCTTTTTCACTGTCAGTCTGTTGGCTCTTATTTTCATAGGGTTTTTCACGGATTGCAGACAGCAGCCTTCCTGTCCTTTCCTATTTAGTTAGCTTGGGCCCCAGCTTTGCTCAGTCTATCTTTCTGTCTGTGTTAGTGTTTTCATCTTGCTTCACCGTCATTATATGTTGGGGGCTGCCTATTGCTTTGGGGTCTGCTCCGGGGCAGTTTATATTTCCCCTTTCTTTCTTTAGGCCTATTTAATTCTCCGGCTGTGATCGAGGGGTCTAGGGCTTCGTAGGAACCCCCCACGGCTACTGCTAGTTGTGTTGTTAGGATCAGGGGTCTGCAATCCGATAGCTGCCAACTTCTCTGGTTTTCTGGACTTAGCTAGCATTTCTGTTTTTGCCTCCTACGGTGACTCAATCATAACAATCTGGGGTGTGGACATGGATGTCTGACATGTGTACCATCCTCCAAAATCCACCAAGAGGGTGAGCATCAATGACACCATAATTAACGTCTCCATCCTGCTTATCTGTGTTATAATTTGAATATTGAGAGTTATTATAGAGCAAAAACACATTTACAGTTTAACAGTTTAAAACACAACAGTCCTAAATAACATTGATAACAATAATGCAATAATTAAACCCAAATAAAACTACCTTGCTTGTGATGGCTTACAATGTACACTAAGTAACAATGATAACAATAATTTAACCCAAACAAAACAATCCTACTCGTGACAACTTACGATCTAAAATGAGGTGGGGGAGATAAAAAATACAGGGGTGTATTTACAGTAAGGTATTTACAATGATGTTTGTACTATGATCTTACTGAGGTTCGTTGTAAGTATTGTAGGCCTGAGGACAAGGAGGAGGAGGACAGCATGGTCAGTCGTCCCCTTGTTGATGACATGGAAGTCTTGCCTGTTAGCAGTCTGGGACGCATTGGGCTGACTTTATGTTATGCTTCCTTTCCCATAACCCTCGCGCCCTCAAAATTTTGGATGACAGACAGGCAATACTGATTTGTGACACTTCAAGACCCATGGTAATAGGAGAACTTTATATCTCTTAGTCCTGAGGCAGACAGGTGTACTAAAAAGTTGCAGTACCAGAGGGCCCTTCTAGCACAATTATTAATAAAATTTCTATCTCAGACACTGGTGGCAGAGTACACAGTTCATAGGCCTACCAAAGAGTACAGATGAGAGAGACACAACTCCAACACAGCAGAGGCAATGGAACAATGGCAAAGTTCTCATAGAGTTTTAACAGACCCTCTCATCACCCTGACACAGAGGTGCAGAGTACTGTCACAAGGATTGCAATGTTTTGTAAGATACTGAGGGAGTACCTTGCTGACCATAACAACGTTCTCTGTCATTCCTCTGTGCATTATAAATATTGGTTATCCAAGCTGGATATGTGACATGACCTGGCTCCCTCTACTGCGCAACTGTGCTGTACTCACGGTCAAAGAAAGCAAGGTGCCTCGCTCTCTGGCGGTTAATGTGCAAATGGCACCTTGCTAAATGGCAGTACCACTTTTAGTGGCGGGAGATTACTGGAACAGTACTTACTGCTCCACTGCTCTAAGGACTGAGTACGCTACTCGGCCTCATATGCGCTGCTTGTCCACACCAAAAATCATTGCTGCTTTCTCTTAAGCTGGCCCCCTGCCTCTAGGTCACCAGGTCTGTCTGTCTGCTACATTTTGCCGCAGCATCGGCGCTTCAGGTGCATATTGCACTGCCCCCATTGCTGCTCACACGGTCACAGCGGTGACTCACTCCTTCATCTCTTTTTTTTCCCTCAGCTTCTGGGCTTGTTTCCTGTCTAAACACAACTCCAAGTTATTTGTAATGGGACCTGTCCATTCCCCTATTCCTTCCGCCGCTAAACAGGGGAGGCAGCCAAAACAGGTCCAGAACCGGCGCAGCACAGCTACCCGCGGACCAGTCATCCTGACTCCATACATATCTGGCAAATCAGTTCTTTAATGCAAGCAGCATAGAGTGCATGTACTTCCAAATTTCAAGAGAAAATTCTACAGTACATCCACAACAGTTTCAATTTGAAGGGCTTTGTGGCTCATATCATTCCACAAGATGACACTAGTCTGATACTTTAAATTTTTGGTGGAAAATAATTTCCCCACTGATAGGTTGTGTATGTTTAGAATTATGTAACATCATTGGTGTGATTAATTATTCACACTATGTCTGGTCCGAACAATGAAAGCAATTGTTACCATCCTTTCGTGTCTCTGGGTCGCCCTCCCAGGGCCGTGGGGTACTCGGTACCGGGCCGGTGTCAGCGGGATGTGTCACAGCAGCAGTGACCCGGTCCGTGGCCCTGGGCGCCCAAATCAATGGGGGAATGTAAATGGTGGAATAGTTTGTGACGCCACCTGCGGTGTTTGGCAAGTAGGATGTTAGGCCGACGCTGCATGCAGGTCCTCTGGGGCTGATGGTGTGTTGCAGCCTAGATGGTGTAGCTCCCCACAGGTGAAGCTGTAGCCCCAGGGCAGCGTGGATGCAATGGAAGAGGAGAGGTGCAGGCGGTGTGGTGAATGGTACCCAGCTGTAGCGGTGCTGAATGTGTTAGCGCACAAATGAATGGTGGACACCGGGGCTTGTAGTTCCAAAACTTTACTCACAGTCCGCTGTACACACACACAGGTGCCTGCCTCTGTGCCGTGTCCTCCGGGTCAGAGACTCAATCAACCTCCGGGCAAGTTATGATTCTCCCCTCCAACACTCCGCCAACATGTACCTTTCTGAACGACTCCTCTATAGCGCCTTAAAGTGTGAAGATCTCCTTGTACTGAGTTACACTGGATTTCCTCCTGACTGATGTTCCCAAGAACTTTACTTGTACGGCAGACAGCTGTAGCCTGCTTTGGGGACTCCCTTCTCCTGAGTCCCGGCTCTCTATCCAATTGCTGTTGTGCCCCAAGTCTTAGATGGGAGTAGTGCATTTACAACCAACTACTCCACCGGTGTCTGCTGCAGAACCATAAGTGTCCATACAACCTCGGGGAGCGGGCCCCGGCCTTGCGCTGAGAACCTATAGGCAGGGTTCCTCTTCTAACCCACATCCTCTCTGTTCTCTCTACTCCTTCGTTCCGTACTTGTCTTTCTTGCTTATGGAAGCTTAGATTTCAGTTCTATGTCTTTCTCCTTCTTTTCCTTTCCCGTGCCAGCTGGCTCAGATCACTGAGGCAGCTGCAGCACTCCTTCCTCCATCCCTTCTTCCAGGGATCCTCACTCCTGTCTGAGTGACTTCCTACTCGACTTACCTTCTGTCAGACTGACCTGTTATCCTACACTTTCCCACTCTTTTATGTATCTTAACTCCACCCACCTCCCAGCACGTCCAGTGTTCCAAGCAGGGAACCACCAAAGGTGCTCTGCTACCCTCTGAGCAAGGAGCCGCAATGTGCTTGTGCAGAACTACCCTGTTGTGTGGGGTGTGAGTGTTGGAGTGTGGAAAGGAATTCCAACCTTACCCGGATGGTGGGGCACTACACCTTAGGAGAAGGTGCAGTACCTCTGTGGCGACTGAGCCTCAGGGGCGCCTCGTCTCCCCTTTTCCTAATAGATTGTAAACTTGCGAGCAGGGTCCTCATTCCTCTTGGTATCTATTTTGATCTGTGTTTATTGTTATGCTGTAATGTTTATTGTTTGTCCAAGTCCCCTCTATAATGTAAATAATAATAATAATAAATCTTTATATAGCGCCAACATATTCCGCAGCGCTTTACAGTTTAACGGTTTCTGCGGAATATAAAGTGCTGCGGAAAATGTTGGCGCTATAGAAATAAAAAATAATTTTATACCTATTAGCTTCACAATATATTCATCTTTTTCTTGAAGGCTTTTGAATATAATGTGTTGTAAAAGTTAAAGGAAATTGTTGAATTGTGTTTTACCTCAAATGTGAAACTACTTGTCAATTGTCATCTTTACAATTTCTCCATTCTGTGTGTGGCTAACCACCTCATTGATGTGCTTTTCCAATTAATTCATCATGCTGCTGAAGTAGAGGTGAGATTAGGGGCCAACATAACATCTGGGGACTGTAGTCAACATGACATTGCCAACACCCACTGGGGTATAGCTCCCAATTTGACATAGTTTGTGCCCAGCTGAACAGAGTTGTCATAGAAATAAAAACTTCAATAGCATGTTTGATGTATTTTCTCTAGGAAACATCCATATAGTATTATTATTAGTATTATTATTTAGTTATTTTTATAGCGCCATTTAATTTCATGGTGCTGTACATGACAAGGGGTTACATACAAAGGAATAAATATTGTTTAAACCAAAAAAATTTACAATGACAGACTGCTACAGAGGGGAGAGTACCTTGTCCTTGCGGACTTTCATTCTGCTGGAGAATGGGAAAGAGACAGAAGGTGGGGGTGCGGCAAATTGGGTGGTGGAGAGGTGGCAGCTCCTGTGGTGGTGTAGAAGTCACATCTCCGATCACCACTCTCTCCAATTGACATCTCTAGACAATGCATGGGCTCCTTTAAAACATCAGCGGCCAGCCAGTTAAGTATTAGTATGTGAGGGCTTGTCAGAATCCTGCGCAGGAACACCAGGCTTCAGTTGTTGCGAGTCCTGTCCCCGTGAACTTCCACATAATCTTGCTTTGGCTTTTCCAGGCATGATTTTATCACGAAGATTTAGCCTTCGTAATACAGAGACAGGCGCTGTTGTACTCTGTTTTGTACTCTAAGTGTTCACCCTCTTCTACTCAGACTTTCTATCTGCACAGTGACTGCCTCTAGACGGTGGTAGTAGTTGGAGTATTTTTAAACCGAATTCTTTTTACCGACATCCCCCACTGTAAAACTGGAGTAACAGACAGGAAAACACTGGAATAAAGGAAAAAGAAACCAGCTTACCTGTGTTGGCTTGTGGTGCATGGATCCCGTGTAGTTGTCACGTGCCAAGATCAGAAAAATGAAAAAATGATCCAGCTTCCAAAATTGTTTCAAAATTTATTGCAAAATATTAAAAACAGAGCTAAGTGGACAAACCGGACATGTTCTCAAGGGCAACGCGTTGCGAACCAAATATGTTGCCCTTGAGAACATGTGTGGTCTGTCCACTTAGCTATGTTTTTAATATTTTGCAATACATTTTGAAACAATTTTGAAAGCTGGATCATTTTTTCATTTTACAAAACACTGGAATACCTACCTAAAATCCCCAAATTTTTATCTCACGGATGTATGAGGCATGTCACAGATATACCACACTAAAATATACTGAATATATATATTTTTATTGGATGCAAAAAAGTGCTGGATATAATGAGAGTGACATACTGTTAAAAAAGGGAATTTAGGTAAAAAATGCCTCATTTTTTGCGACACGGGTGTATGAGGCATGTCACAGATATAGAAAAACAAAAAAACTGAACTGGAGTAGACTTGAATGACATGCATGATGTAAAAGCATGTCACAGATATACCCCACTGTAAAATGTGGGCTGGTTTTTAAAATAATGCAACATAGTGCTGTATCTAAGTCCAGTTACACCCCAGGCCAAAAAAGAAAACAGCCATAAACTGGTCAACCTTTGAGCACACACAGATATGAGCTGGCACGCAGATACCACACATAAAAATGCAGGCCACACATTTTTCAAATTTTTTGGCTAAATACTGATGTATCTAAGTTGACCGAAGAAAGAAATCAGCCGTAAACTGGCCAAATTTTGAGCACACACAGATATGGGCTGACACGGAGATCCCACTACGACAATTTTTTTTTGGGGGGGGTAAATACTGCTGTATATAAGTCCTCTGACACCCCAGACAAAAAAGAAAACAGCTGTAAATTGGCCAAACTTTGAGCACGCACAGATATGAGCTGGCACGCAGATATCACACTGAAAAATGTGTGCCCTGTTTTTTTTTAATTGTTTGGCTAAATAGTGCTGTATATAAGTACAGTGCCAAACAGCAAAAAAAATTAATTTAGGGCTAAAAAGTCGAAAATTTTTAGCAGTCGGATGGATGAGGCGTGTCACAGATATACCACACTGTAAAATATGTGGCCTGTCTTTATTTTTTTTTGGGGGGGGCTCAGCAAAATAGTGTTAAGAAATTGTGTAAGACACTCAAAAAAAAATACTCAACCGTACCACATAAAAAAAATATTTGTCTGCACACTCAAAAGGGATGTTTGGGACACCTTTAAAATTGCTGGATTTTCACGTTGTGCTATGAAAAAGATCTGGCTGTATTATGCAGTGTCAAAAAGCGAATGGAGGAAAAAAGAAAGGGGGCTCTGGATTGCTTTGCAATAACAAAAAGCACTATTAGCCCTGGCCCCAAAAATTTTCAAAGCCAATTACACCTGGGGCTAGGTATATATGCCCAATATATCCCACAGGTAGCAGCAGCAGCACGAGAACACAGGAAGGGAATGGACCCTCTTGATGTATGCAATGCTCTATATACACAGATACCGTGCCTGCAGGCCTTGCACTGATGTGTATACAGCGACATACACTACCCTGCCTGCCTAACACTGGAACCTATATACTCCGGAATTAGTCCTTAGAAGGACTGTAGGTTTAGCTGGATTTGAGTTGTTTAGGATGGTAGACCCCACACTCACTAATAAATCCCCAGTTCTGACCCTATCTTGGCTGCAGGTCTCCCTACACTATCTCAATCCGGAGCTGAATGCGGCGAGCAGAGTGGCGTCCGGTCTCTTATACCCCTGATGATGCTGAGCGGCCAGCCAATCACTGCACGACCACAACAAAGATGGCTGCAGGGTTTCATTGCCTGGCAGACAATCCCTGCATCGTGATTGGTTCTGTAAAGTCCACCAAAAAAGCTAGGTGGAGACCCAAGTTCCCACCTAGTAATCCCGTAAATGCTTGGTGCTCGCCGAGTACAGTGATTCTTGGGCGAGTACCGATTAGTGGCGAGCACGTTCACTCATCACTAATTCCTAATAATTGTTTGCCTAACTCGGAGAGCCATCTTGCTCATGCTGCAGGGACTGATTGCTTGTTGGAGTTTTTAGAAGTAGACAAACCTAACGTCTCTGGATTATTACCCTTACTCCAGTTGGCAATGAAATGAGTTGTTCGTTTTGTTGACGTTATAGCTGAAATGCCATTATGGAATAATTCCTATTTCCCAATGCAATTAAACCACCCGTCCACTCAATTCTGGATCTCATATAATGTTTCCTTGATTAATGATTTATATGATTTCAATGTTTTAATGTCCTTTGAGCAAATGCAAATTAAACATGGTGTCCCAAGGTCCCAATTTTTTTCAATACCTACAGCAATTCAATCATGCTTACGTAACAGAAATAGGACCCAAGCAATATCATCCTTTCCTTTGATAGGGATTCTCAAATCACAAGGCCCCCAGGGTCTTATTTCTACCTTATATACTTATAAGTTGTCTGCAGACTCAGACTCTGCTTTATCATCAGTAAGGGAGAGGTTGAGGTCTATAGTTTCAGATATCCAAAATGAAGATTGGGAGGAGAACATTGAGTGGAGACACCCCGGTTGTAGAACCAAATGTATATAGTGCACCAGTCATATCTGACCCCATTACGGCTATTTAGGATGGGGTGGTCCCAATCCTCAGATTGTTTAAGATGTCATACAATGGATGCGGATTTTATACATATGGACATATGGTGTGGGGATGCCCAACTATTCTATCTTTTTGGAGCGAGGTGACCTCGTTGTTAACCTCCCTCATAGGTACTCCTGTTCCTATCACTCCATTGGTATGTCTGTTTGGTGTGCAGGAGGAAGAGATATGGGGACACCACGTCAAAATTTTCCTGCGGGGGACACTTTTTTTTAGCCAGGAAAATATTGTCCTTACGCTGGATCCTTCTCTTAGAGCTTGGATTGAACTAGTAAATTCAATTGTACTTTACGAGCGGACACTGTACCAGAATAGGGGTTGCTTGGGGAAGTTTAATAAAATTTGGGATGTATGGAATACATCTCACCTTACTATATCAATACGTAGATAGTAGTCTGTTATTAGCATAATAGCTGTAGTGAAAAATATATTGACTTATATTTTATGGGTTTATAATGTCATCAGTGCTATGGAGGTTGTTTTGAAAGCCAAAAAAAGTAGCGGTCACTAGGGAGCGCCGGGAAGGCGGTGAAGGAGGAATATTTAAAGGGTGGTCCAATGCAGCTCCTGCCGTACACCTCCAATGGAGGATGATAAGCTAGGACAATATGAGTGTAAGGTCAGAGGAGCGCTAAGGACACAAAGACAAAGTAAAAGTTTCTTTGCCACCTGATGAAGACTGACTGCCGTCGAAATGCGTTGTGGGCTAGTTTATTAATGGAGGTTGTTTTGATAGCAGGGTAGGAGTAATAGTTTTTTGTATTATGTTAGATATGTTGGCTGTAATGTATCATTCTGGGTTATGCATAGCCAAACATTTGTTTAGATGAATAAAGGGTTCTTGTAACTACTCCAAGATTGTCCATAGGCCTCGCAAGAGAGTGAGGACCTGTGAAATTGAGATCTGTACAAATAACTCAATATGTAAACTTGTTAGTTTTCTCCCTTTGCAGCTATTATGATGATCTTGTATACATTGCATTGGTTATTTACAAAATGTGTACATCTGTTTGCCAATATTTTTTTTTTTAAATTCGCTTACTAAACAACAGCAAACACCACCAAAGTGGAATCAATTTCAACACAGCAGAAATTGTAGAATAGGGCCCGAAAGGTCTTTCACTCTACCCAATCCAGCAGATGGACACCCTGCAAGGTGTGTTCAAATTTAAAGAAATGAGGGCCTTTCACCACAGAAGTGACATCAATTTCACTACAGTAGAAGTAGTCTAAGAGTGACTGACAGGTCTTTCACTTAACCCAATCTAGCAGATATATACTCAACAAGGAGTGTTCACATTTCCAAAAATTATTAGCATACACCACCAAAGTGGAATCATTTTCAACAAAGCAGAAATTGTAGAATAGGGACCGAAAGGTCTTTCTCTACACCCAATCCAGCAAAAGAACACCCTACAAGCTGTGTTCACATTTAAAGATAAGAGGGCCTTACACCAGATAAGTGGCATCAATTTCACCACAGTAGAAATAGTAGAATAGGGACCGACAGGTCTTTCATTACTCCCAATCCAGCAGATGGACACTCAACAAGGAGTGTTCACATTTCCAAAAATTATTGGCATACACCACCAACGTGGCATGAATTTTACCACAGTAGAAATAGTTGAAAAGGGACCGAGAGTGTCCAGCAGATGGACACTCTACAAGGAGTGTTTATATTTAAAGAAATGAGGGCCTTACACCACAGAAGTGGCATCAATTTCACCACAGTAAAAATAGTCTAATAGGGACCGACAGGTCTTTCACTACACCCAATCTAGCAGATGGTCACCCAACAGGGAGTGTTCACATCTGAAGAAATGAGGGCCTTATACCACATAAGTAGAATCAATTTCACCACAGTAGAAATAGTCTAAGGGCAGAGACAGACTGCCGTATTTCTCATGTGAGAATCGCATCATAAACCTCGTACTGGCTGTCAGCTCTTCTGACCTGAGCTTGACAGCTGCATATAATAATCCATCATGCTGTCTTGCTCAGGTCGGGAAAGGTGCCAGGCCAGTCCATGCAGTGCGATGTGATTCTCGCAAGAGTTATACGGCCATCTGACTCAGCCCTAATAGGGACCAACAGGTCTTTCTCTACACCCAATCCAGCAGATGAACACCCTATAAGGTGTGTTCACATTTAAAGAAATGAGGGCCTTACAACACAGAAGTGGCATCAATTTCACCACAGTCCAGCAGATGGACACTCAACAAGGAGTGTTCACATTTTCAAAATGATTAGCTTACATCACCAAAGTGGAATCAATTTCAGCACAATAGAAATAGTAGAACAGGGACCGACAGGTTTTTCACTACACCCAATCTAGCAGATGGACACCACACTTGGAGTGTTCACATTTTAAAAAATGAGGGCCTGACACCATCAAAGTGGAATAACTTTCACAAGAATAGAAATAGTTTAATTGGGTCTGACGCATCTTCCACTACAGCTAACTCAGCAGATGTATACCAACTATGACTGTTCACTTTTCCACAAATTTGTGTTAACATCAGCCATAGCAGCTGCCACAGAAGTGACACTAAAGATATCACAGAGTGCAGTTACATGACATTAATTCATCACACTAAAAAATGCAATATCACCTTGTCTGTACAGTCTGTGATCGGGATGCAATAGTCCTAGAGGTCAATGACTTGTTCATCCTAATGAAAGTTAGGCGGTCAACACTTTCAGGGGACAACCGTATGCGCTTATCTGTCAGGACATCACCAGCAGCGCTGAAGATACGTTCTGAGAGGCTGGCTGCCGGGCACGATAAAACCTCCAAGGCATGTAATGTGAGCACAGGCCACTCCTCCATTTTGGAAGACCAAAATGTGAATGTGTCCAAACCCCCCTGATGATATTGATATTTAGTTCTAGATACTCCTGCATCATCCTCTCCATTTGTTCACCACGTGTAAGACTTGGACTCTGTTGTGCTGGTTCACGAGTTGGTCTAAAAAAAAGTGTTATAATACTCACAGAAATTGCTTCATCCACTTCCACCACTGCTGCTGATGTTCTGGCTTTGACAAATTGATGGGTGAGAGGTTGAAAGTCTACAGTTGCAATGCAAACTGTGTGCTTCACTGCTGTCTTGGGGAAAAGCTCTCTTAAGGTTGTATAAAAGTATGTTTCTATACTCCAGCATTCGCGAGTCCCTATCTAGGGTGGTGGGAATCATCTGGAAAAATTTTGGTTTTGTAACATGGATCTAAAAAAGTGGCAACTTAGTAGTCAGCATTATTCCTATTACTATTCGACGATCATGTTGCAGCAAGAAGGTACTCATGTCGGGCTGTACCATGAGGACCAAGCCCATGCTGTTATGGTGGCTGGGTAACAATGAGGTTCATTTCCTCTGTCCCCTCCCACCAACCACGAACAACAGAGAGGGGAGGATTATCCTCTTAATCCGACAGTTGCTTGTCCACCATCTCTTCCTCCTCCATTTGTTTCTCGGATCTTGCACCTTTGATAACAGTTTATAAAATTATGAAAGACAACAGTCTTGAACTTCTAGACAATGTTATCTCTTCTGCAGCCTCCTCTGCTTCCTCCTCTACTTCAGGGACCACCATTTCCTCCCACAGGCTATTCAAAGTCTGCTCCAGCATATAAATGACTGGAATAATGATTCTTATGACAGCATCATCAGCTCAGCGTTAACCATCTTAGTAGCCATTTCAAAACTGTGCAGAAGAGTGCAGAAGTCCTTAATCTGTGCCCACTCTGTAAATGTGATATGCGCCACCTCCGCACTGCATTGGGCCAGACTATGCGACATGACATACTGCGTCAGGGCTCATTGCTGCCGCCACAGTCGCTGCAACATGTGCAGAGTGGAATTCCACCGTGTCGGCACATAACGTATCATCCTGTTAACTGGCATGGACAGAGACCTCTGTATCAATGCAAATCGATGAGCAGAGGGGTGCGAATGGCAGAAATGAGCACACAGCTTTCGTGTTTTCTGGAGCAGGTCACTGAGGCCAGGATAGTGACTGAGAAAATGCTGCACCACCAGGTTAAGGACGTGAGCTATGCAAGGCACATGTGTGAGCTTGCCTCGCCGTAGGGCCGCCACCAGGTTTGCACAGTTATCGGACACGGCCTTTCCTGGATACAGGTTCAAAAGGAGACAATCAATCATTGATCAAATTCAGCCTGGAGAGCTGTCCACATCTCTTCAGCTGTATGTCTGCGATCTCCAAGGCATATCAATTTTAAGACTGCAATTTGGCATTGAGCCCTGGCTGAGGTGGTGGGGGTTCTCTATGCACTGTTGGAACATGTGTCTTGTGAAGGCAGAGGTTGAGGGTGCAGATGGAGTCACTAGAGGAGATAGAGGAGGCAGAAGCAGTGGAGGACGTGTTAAATGTAAAGGTTTGGCCTGCAAACCTTAGGGATTCCAAGACTTGTGGAGCAGCAACTGTCCTCACAGCCACCAGAGTCACCCAGGTCCAAGTGTCTGTGGTGAAATGCACCCTGGCAGACAGATTTTGTCAAGGAATGGGTGATTGTTATGATTCAGTCACCGAGGAGGAAAAAACAAAACACAAGCTCA
The DNA here is from genome assembly GCF_039654945.1 of Dendrobates tinctorius. NCBI lineage: Eukaryota > Metazoa > Chordata > Amphibia > Anura > Dendrobatidae > Dendrobates > Dendrobates tinctorius. The sequence continues at coordinate 82,671,887 of NW_027361687.1, read as the reverse complement.
GCCCAGAAAATCAGAGAGGTTGGAAACTAGCGGATTGCAGACCCCTAATCCTATCACACAAATAGCAGTAGCCGTGGAGTGTTCCTACGGTGATCCTAGACACCTCGTCACAGCCGGAGATCTACATAAGCCTAAAGAGAGAAAAGGGAAAAACTGACTGCCCCAGAGCAGACCCCAAAGCAATAGGCAGCCCCCAACATATAATGACGGTGAAGCAAGATGAAAACACTAACACAGATAGAAAGATAGGTTGAGCAAACGATGGAGCCCAAGCTAACTAAAAAGGACAGGACAGAAAAGCTGCTGTCTGCAATCCGAGAAAACCCTGTTAAAAATATCACCAACACTACTGATAAGCAAAAAGACCCTGAAGTCACTAGACTTCAAACCCTATATCAGCACTCAGAATATTCTGGAAGCAGAGCAAAAGAGAACACTGATCAAGGAAAAAGAATCCAGCACACCCCCGGCCGGGGATGGCTGAACTCAAAAAACAAGGTAAACAAAACCAAAACTAATAAGTTCAATAGCAGAGCAAAAACTTATCTTTGGGAAGCAGGAATCAGACTGGTCTCCAAGAATCCAGCAGAGAAATCACCAGCGACTCAAGGGCGTCGGCTGCTTTATATCCAGTCTGAAGTTCCCATTACCCAGTCACAATTCACCTGATCGGGTGTTTGGTTTCTTTCATCCAAATCAGCCTCACTACCTTCCTTCACCAGAAGAGGGAGATCCTCGGACACAAAAGATGAATGAACAGATGTGCTCACAACAGGTGATGTCAGCTACATGCTGGTGGAGCGGCAGGCACAGCTTTCTTAGAAAAATAATGGTGACTGGGTAATTGGTACTGGGGGACTGCGACGGCCATCAGCTTTCGGAAACCACCAGTATCCACCAGATGGAAAAGCAAAATTTCCGTGGCCAGCAAATTGGAGATGGTGGAGTTCAACCTCTTAGCTTTGTCATGCATAGGAGGAAACAATCTTTTCCATGATGACAACTGCAGAACCAAAGGCTGGCTGCAGTGCTGTGAGAGGGCGGAATATGGTGAACCGGAAAAAGTGCTGAACCATGAGAGAGGTGACGGCGGAGATGTCACTGTGGATTGAGAAAATTGTTTTATGATCGTTCTTTGAGATCGGTCAAAAACATCAGGCATGTCCGCTTCCGTAACAGCTGAAGGTGGCCTCTCAGTCAGCGTGATTGGGTAAAGAACACGAGGTTCTACGGTCAAAGACCTGCGTCTCAATAGTTGGCATGGTAACAGAGCAAGAGGAAGAAGCAGCAGATGTGATTGATGGGGCGGCTGATGGTCATTGATGTCCGCTGGTCCGCAATTTTGCGAAGTGGGATTCCCACACTAAAGCATGTTGATTGCGCGTGTGAAGGTTCATATATGTAGTAGTCAAATTATTGCAGCTTTTACCTGGACTCAGCATAATGATTGCTCATGTGAAGGTTCATACATGTAGTAGTCAAATTATTGCAGTTTTTACCTTGACTCAGCATGTTGATTGCGTATGTGAAGGTTCATACGTGTAGTAGTCAAATTATTGCAGTTTTTACCTCGACTCAGTTTTTTTTTTTTCAAAGTTGGCAGATTACTTGAGTTGGCTCTTCCTTTGCAGTGTAAAAAAGGCCTAGGCTAGGCAACCCTTGCCACCCCTGCGAGCTGCAGACGCTGATGGTCAGAGGCACAGTTGTGGCTGAGGATACATCGCTCATCGTGGCTGCATCACTATGTGTCTGCGATGGATGGCGCAACGTAACCTTGTCTTCCTCCTCAGATGACCTACCCAGCTGTGTGCCTCTATGTTCAACTGGGATCTAACACATCATCATCCTCTGTGTAACCACATTCCTGGCCATTGAAGTCACTCTCACCTTCTTCTTGCCCTGACAGCACAGTACAGTCTGCATGAGTCTCAGATATCTGAGTCTCATCAGGATCACCTCCCCCCAGAGGTTAACGTCTGATGATGAGGGTCAGAATGCTGTTAGGACTGTAACTTTTCCTGACCTGGATCCAAGGTAAATAAATTTTGGGCATCGATGCAGATTTCCTCATCCTGACTTGCAGTCAGATGAACTTTTGGACAGTTGGGACGCGGGGAAAAGCAAGGGGAATTTGGGTGCTACATCTGTGGACTGTACTGGGTGTGATGTTGAGGAAGAGGAGGAGAGGCCACTTGAAGCTGCATTTGCCATCCACACGAGTACATGCTCTTTCTGGGCATGATCGACAAGGCGTGCCACTGTGCGTCTGCCAAAGAAAGTAGTTGTGTAGCCTGTCCAGTAACATAAGTTGTCAGTTGTTTTTGCATAGGACGTGAGGTTGCTTCACTAGTGCTTTCACAAACTTTACCACCTACCCCGAGTACACCTTGAACACCAAGTCTAATTTCCCTTCCACTACAGCCTCACTTTCTCCCAGTCATGTTGCTCAGATAGTGTGGTAGGAGCACAGTATTAACAACCAAAAATTAGATTTTAAACTCTGCACCACCTCTGCAAACAGCTGAATTTCAGCGTCAGTAAATTCAAAGTTGAAATATGACTTGCTGATTTTTTTAGTAACAGAAAAAAGATTTTTTCTTTGGACCAAGGATCTGACCTCTTTAACACACTAGATGCTGCAAACTCTTTACTGTATTCGCTATACTGTTTGCCTCTTAAAGGCATATGCACATTGTATAATATGGTTGAGCTGCCTTAAGAACTTGATCCCACCTGTTATACTTCATATTTTAGTGGTGTTTTTCAGACTCTCTATTTTTGTCCCGTGTCCTTCGCATTTATCTCTACCTATATAATACTTTGCAAATACGTATTGTAGTGACTTTTTTGCTCTTCATATTTTATGTCTATGTTTGAATTAACTACTCTTTGTATATATATTTATGATAGATCTTATGACTCCAATTTTTTTATTTTTTCATGTATTACGTTAATAAGAGAAGACTTTTTTTGGGGACCAAGGATCAGACCTCTATATAACACACTACTGTAGATGCTACAAACTATTTTTAAAGTTAGGTCCTTACTGTATGATGTTAATAACAGAAGAATATTTTGGTGGCGTCTGGATCAGGCCTCTAAAGCTTTATTTTAACCCAAACAAATGCCTACTGTGCAACGGCTGGTTGTCTACCTTTTTGTAACTGATAAATTATAGTTTGGTTTTAATGTAACTTCGGTCTGCAGACAGGTCCATATCACCACCACAAAATGACTGCGTGGGATACAGCAGGCTGTTTCACATTTAGCAACAGAAAAAAACTGTAACTATTTTATGTGCCTTAGGTCTGCAGAAAGTTTTAAATATCATCGCATCACTAAATGGCAAGGTGGGATACAGCAGGCTGTTTAATATATTTTCACTAGCTACATGTGAATTAGAAAGCTATACTCGTGTATGGATCACAGTAGAAGCAGCGCACAACACAGTCCCTGCTGGATTTGTTTCTGCACCTCAGTATGGCCAAAAAAGTTAAAGTGCTAGAAAGTAAATTTAACAGCCACACTGGACACTATCTACCTACAGTATCTGACTGATATACAACCACCTATCTAACTAGCTACAATGTGGGCTACAGCAGGCTTTTTCACATTTACGTACTGAAATAATATTATTTAGAATGCTATACTTGTGCAGGGAGCACTATAGAAGCAGTGCACAACACACTTGTAGGACATGATCCTGCTGGCTTTATCTGTGAACCTCAGTAATGCCCCCCCCCCCAAGAAAAAAAAAATCCAGAAGGTAAATTTCACAGCCACACTGGACACTATCTAACTACACTATCTGACTGATATACAACTGCCTATTTAAATGGCTGAAATCTGGATGCAAACAGTGGCAGTATCAGGAGCAGCCTCTCTGTGCTTTATCAGTGTCAAATTGGCGCTAAAACAACATGTCCACTATTGATATCCAGAGGGACATGTGATTTCAGCAGCCAATGACACAAGCCGATGTGTCAGGATATTGTGGGTGTTTCCTGCACCCTGATTGGCTAACAGCAATGTGCACACATAAAGTTAGGGGAAAAAAATGACTGCTGTGCTTACAAAAACGCCACGCGTCTGAGCTCTGCAAACCCCTTCCCCCCCATCAAACACGTGCCAAATGCTCATAAAACACCACCATTATCATTTCTAAAGTGCGGAAAATATTTTGGAGGCAACGCAAATATTTTCCTGCGCTTTTACCAAATGTTACCGATTTTATGAAATTTTGCTGGGATTTACGATTACGAATCCGAATCTGCCATATTCATGCTGAATTTATGTTTGGCGATCATTTCCGAACTGATTTCCTCATCGCTAGTCAAGAGAACAGGAAAAGAGCTTACTTGGGGTCAAGTTCTAAAAAACAATTCCAGTATACCTTCTTCACTTAGACTTATTGCATGTTTTCAGTAGCGGATTTAATGTCTTCTCATCCACTGGATATGTCTGACAGCTACTTCGTGGCTGTTGTGCATAGTGATAAACATGCATGCAGTACACTGAATCACTCATAGTCATCAGTGTAGATGGTTTGATTATCTGGCTCCAAAAAGTAGTAATTCATTTACCTAATATCTCTCATACTTAGGTGACAAACTATATACAAAAGAGATCAGCAAACGGTGCCAAAGGATAAAAGCTTAGAAACCAAAGGGTGAGAGTGAATTGTTGGAAGAATACAGTCAACTATTTATACATTGCAATTAAATATTTACAATGTGTAAGAAGCAGCTGTGTCAGCATCTTATCTTAAATCCAAAATGACAAATGCAAATGTATTAATGAAAAGAGATTTTGTGTAAAGAGTCATCATTAGATTACTAATGATAAAATTCTACTTGGAAGATATGTTTGAATTAAACCAATTTCTTCCTCAGGTCCTTACTATCAAAGCATCCAACAAACAATTCATAAAATTATGGAAACATAAGATAAAGAAAACAGATTAATGAAAATTTGTGTCACGTTAGAGAGATCTCTTGCATCTACTTTATAATTGTTTTTCTTAAATTTGATGTTATCTATTTGAGTTGAGTAAATAAGATGCGGTTGTTGAACCTTATATATCTGATCAGTGTAGTATCTTACACAGGAGAAAATTATTTCCTTTGATATTTGAAATTGTTTGAACATTTTCTGAAAGGCATTTTAATATTTTCTTATAAAACTAAAGATATAGCCGTAACAAGTTCCTTAGTGACTCTAGTTGCTTTCTGGTGACAATTAGCTATGGTCTTTTTATTTCAGAACTTAATGAAATGCATCTAACATTGTTAAAACTTTTTTAACCTAATATTAATGTTAAAAGTTTTTCAATGTTGCCTGAATGAAAAAGATAGAACAGTTCATCTGAAATGGTGTATGTACAGGTGATAGACACAAGTGGATTATTTGAAATTCGAATACACAAATATCAGAAAGTTCCCCCCCTCAAAAAAAACAACAACCTTTAATTGCCTAGGAAATACATACATAACTTTCTGAAGTTTTCTAGGACTGCATTGAACCCCACATAACCTCAACCTTACTGGCTGGCGAAAAATGGATAACCGGTCATAACTAGCAGTCTACTCAAGAACACACTGCAGTATCAGACTAACTAAGATACTTATCTTGTTAAAATGGTCCAAACCGATCCCTTATGGGACAGAAGACTGCTTGCTGTTGTTTATGCACAGGTGGTGCAAGCAGAAGAAGCTGCGGCTTTGTCACACAGGGTAGTGCAAACATTATCTCTTTTTTAGTTGCATAGTGAAGAAGCACTAGACCTTTATAAACAGTCCAAAAATTATCCCTTTATTTTGAAGGCAAAAGCAAGTGTGTGAAAGCTTCTCAATCGGAAGTGAAAAAAATATCCCCATTTTGGAATTTGATGCTGTGAACATAATTAATCAATTGCAAAGACTTTATATCAAACCATCCTAAAACCATCATTTTTTATGGAGCAGGAACAGACTGTTTTCAATTAGAAGCAAGAAGCTTTTAAAAAATGGCCAAATATAGAAAGCTGTTTAATGCTGCTAAGAAGCATTCTGAAAAACATGAGAGTATACAATATAAAACACAGTGATCATCCAGAAGATGTGTTGCTGACATGATTATATGGTGGCAGTGGCAGAAGTCACCCACTAGTAGTGTTGAGCATTCCGATACCGCAAGTATCGGGTATCGGCCGATACTTGCTGTATCGGAATTCCGATACCGACTTCCGATATTTTTTCAATATCGGAAGTCGGCATCGGAATCGGAAGTTCAAAGTTGATTGACAGCCTGACGTCATCATGATGCGCGGTGTGTGCGCATCATGATGCACCGTCATTTCGGGCCTTCCGGGGGTCTCTGCCGGCCTGCCGGGGGGCTGTGCCGGCCTGCCGGTGGTCTGTGCACCCTGTGGGGGTCTGTACCGGCCTGCCGGGGGGCTGTGCCGGCCTGCCGGGGGGCTGTGCTGATGTCCGGGGGTCTGTGCAAGCATCGTCCGATGGGACTACAAGTCCCATCTGGCGATGCCTGCTACCATGACAGTGATTGACACATTAGCCAATGATGGGACAGTAGTAGTCCCATCATCCGGCTAATGTGTTAAATGTTAAAAAAAAAAAAAAAAAAAATACTACATACATACTACATGCATGCTACATACATACTACATGCTACATACATACTACATGCTACATACATACTACATGCTACATACATACTACATATACTGTATACTACATGCATGCTACATACATACTACATGCTACATACATACTACATATATACTACATACATGCTACATACATGCTACATACATACTGCATGCTACATACATACTACATACATGCTACATGCATGCTACATGCATGCTACATACATACTACATACATACTACATGCATGCTGCATACATACTACATGCTACATACATACCACATACATACTACATACATACTACATACATACTACATGCTACATACATACTACATATATACTACATGCATGCTACATACACTCACTGGCCACTTTATTAGGTACACCATGCTAGTAAGGGGTTGGACCCCCTTTTGCCTTCAGAACTGCCTCAATTCTTCGTGGCAGAGATTCAACAAGGTGCTGGAAGCATTCCTCAGAGATTTTGGACCATATTGACATGATGGCATCACACAGTTGGCGCAGATTTGTCGGCTGCACATCCCTGATGCGAATCTCCCGTTCCACCACATCCCAAAGATGCTCTATTGGATTGAGATCTGGTGACTGAGGAGGCCATTTGAGTACAGTAAACTCATTGTCATGTTCAAGAAACCAATCTGAGATGATTCGAGCTTTATGACATGGTGCATTATCCTGCTGAAAGTAGCCATCAGATGTTGGGTACATTGTGGTCATAAAGGGATGGACATGGTCAGCAACAATACTCAGGTAGGCTGTGGCGTTGCAACGATGCTCAATTGGTACCAAGGGGCCCAAAGAGTGCCCAGAAAAAATTCCCCACACCATGACACCACCACCACCAGCCTGAACCGTTGATACAAGGCAGGATGGATCCATGCTTTCATGTTGTTTACGCCAAATTCTGACCCTACCATCCCAATGTCGCAGCAGAAATCGAGACTCATCAGACCAGGCAACGTTTTTCCAATCTTCTACTGTCCAATTTCGATGAGCTTGTGCAAATTGTAGCCTCAGTTTCCTGTTCTTAGCTGAGAGGAGTGGTACCCAGTGTGGTCTTCTGCTGCTGTAGCCCATCTGCCTCAAAGTTCGACGCACTGTGCGTTCAGAGATGCTCTTCTGCCTACCTTGGTTGTAACGGGTGGCAATTTGAGTCACTGTTGCCTTTCTATCAGCTCGAACCAGTCTGCCCATTCTCCTCTGACCTCTGGCATCAACATGGCATTTCCGGCCACAGAACTGCCGCTCACTGGATTTTTTTTCTTTTTCGGACCATTCTCTGTAAACCCTAGAGATGGTTGTGCGTGAAAATCCCAGTAGATCAGCAGTTTCTGAAATTCTCAGACCAGCCCTTCTGGCACCAACAATCATGCCACGTTCAAAGGCACTCAAATCACCTTTCTTCCCCATACTGATGCTCGGTTTGAACTGCAGGAGATTGTCTTGACCATGTCTACATGCCTAAATGCACTGAGTTGCCGCCATGTGATTGGCTGATTAGAAATTAAGTCTTAACACACAGTTGGACAGGTGTACCTAATAAAGTGGCCAGTGAGTGTACATACTACATGCTACATACATACCACATACATACTACATACATGCTACATACATACTACATATATACTACATGCATGCTACATACATACTACATATATACTACATGCATGCTACATACATACTGCATGCTACATGCATGCTACATACATACTACATACATACTACATGCTACATACATACCACATATATACTACATACATACAATACATTCATACAATACATACATAGACATACAGTACATATAACATAGAGTAACATACTTACCAATACTTGTCACATCGTTCCCCGAAGCCATTGTCTTTTCCGGAATAAATATTAACATAACAAACCACAAAAATACTCACCCACGATCCGAAGCAGTCCACGAGTGTGTCCCACGACGATCTTGGGTAGAGAACTGCAGCATCAGATGATGCTGCCGTTCTCTACGGGCTGCAGGAATCCAATGACGGAAGGTAGGTATCCTTCCGCACTGTATTCCTCCGCCACTTAAAAAAAAAAAAAGTCCCTAGTCTCACTTTATGCCATTGCTGTGTGGGAATTTATATACAAGTCCCATCGGGCGATGCCTGCTACCATGACAGTGATTGACACATTAGCCAATGATGGGACAGTAGTAGTCCCATCATCCGGCTAATGTGTTGAATGTAAAAAAAAAAAAAAATTACATGCTACATACATACAACATGCATACTACATACATGCTACATTCATACTACATACTACATACATGCTACATTCATACTACATATATACTACATGCAACATACATACTACATATATACTACATACATACTACATATATACTACATACATGCCACATATATGCTACATGCATGCTACATACATACTACATGTTACATACATACCACATATATACTACATACATACTACATGCATGCTACATACATACTACATGCTACATACCACATATATACTACATGCATGCTACATACATACTACATGCTACATACATACTACATATATACTACATGCATGCTACATACATACTACATGCTACATACATACCACATATATACTACATACATACTACATGCATGCTACATGCTACATACATACCACATATATACTACATACATACTACATGCATGCTACATACATACTACATGCTACATATATACTACATGCATGCTACATACATACTACATGCTACATACATACTACATACATACTACATACATGCTACATACATACTACATGCTACATACATACCACATATATACTACATGCATGCTACATACATGCTACATGCTACATACATACTACATACATACTACATGCATGCTACATACATACTACATGCTACATACATACCACATATATACTACATACATGCTACATACATACTACATGCATGCTACATACAATACATTCATACAATACATACATAGACATACAGTACATATAACATAGAGTAACATACTTACCAATACTTGTCACATTGTTCCCCGAAGCCATTGTCGTCTACGGAATAAATATTAACATAACAAATCACAAAAATACTCACCCATGATCCGAAGCAGTCCACGAGTGTGTCCCACAACGATCTTGGGTAGAGAACTGCAGCATCAGCTGATGCTGCCGCTCTCTACGGGCTGCAGGAATCCAATGACGGAAGGTAGGTATCCTTCCGCACTGTATTCCTCCGCCACTTAAAAAAAAAAAGTCCCTAGTCTCACTTTATGGTAAAAGCTGTGTAGTCCCATCGGACGATGCCTGCACAGACCCCCGGACATCAGCACAGCCCCCCCGGCAGGCCGGCACAGCCCCCCGGCAGGCCGGTACAGACCCCCACAGGGTGCACAGACCCCGGGCAGTCCGCACAGCCCACCGGCAGGCCGGCACAGACCCCCAGCAGGCCGGCAGAGACCCCCGGAAGGCCCGTACAGACCCCCGAGAGGCTGTACAAGGGCAGGAAAGGGTTTTTCCAATTCCGATACCGGAAGTCTCATAGACTTGAATGGGACTTCCGGTATCGGCATCGGCGATACCGATACTTTTTTTAAAGATCGGCCGATCCATTCCGATCCGATATTTTGAAGTATCGGAGGGTATCGCTCAACTCTAGCCATAGCCAATTGCACTTATATATTTATATATTGGCTAGACCAAAAAGTTCATAGCCACCAATAGATGAGAATAAAAAAACGGAACAATCTCACCAGTTTTTGCAGACGGTCAGGAGTCCCCAGGGATACTCTGTATGAATACAGGAAGGTAGCAATGGGAGGACAATGCCCTGTCAGACAGCAGATAGCATTGAGAGCAGGATATATGTCTCGTTTAAAAGTGCTAAAGCTAAGAGACATATATCCTCCTGCTCTCAATGCTATCTGCTGTCTGACAGGGCATTGTCCTCCCATCGCTACCTTCCTGTAACCGTCTGGGTTCTACCTTCTGATCTCAGGTGACATCAACTACCACCTGGCCGGATTTGGGGGTTGGTGGTGGTCCTATGGGCCCTAGCAGGGCATCCCATTTCCCAGGGGCACTTCCCATACCTGCTCCTCCAGTGCCGCTGCTGTCATCTGTCGCAGGTTCTGGTGCAGGGGGTACCGGTGGTGTGGGTACCTGGGACCCGGCAGCCTTCTCCGAAACAGTCTGCTTCCACCTGGTGATGGCAGCCAATTGCGTTCTCAGGAACCAGTGTGTCAGCTACTCCACCTCTCCTTCCAGGAGCGCCAGGTCAGTGCCAGATGGACGGCTGAAGCCTTGATCTCCCGGGACGGGGGAGCTTTTTGGTTCCTCCCCACGCCCTACGTCCTCCACGATGTCCTCCTAGTGCTCTGCCTTCTCTTAATAATAATCTTTATTTTTATAAAGCGCTAACATATTCCACAGCGCTTTTCATACATTATCATCGCTGTCCCTGATGGGGCTCACAGTCTAAATTCCCTATCAGTATGTCATTGGAGTATGGGAGGAAACCGGAGTACCCGGTGGAAACCCACGCAAACACAGGGAGAACATACAAACTCCTTGCAGATGTTGTCCTTGGTGGGATTTGAACCCAGGACTCCAGCGCTGCAAGGCTGCCGTGCTAGCCACTGAGCCACCGTGCTGCCTATTCTCTTCTGCTCTGTTTCCCCCCTTGGACTTAGCCTCAGGAACAAGTGCTTGACGCTGTCTATGGTCAGTGCACAGCATGAGTCTGGGCAAGATACCGAGACTGACATCTCCGCTGAGCGGCTCCACTGCTGTTGAAGAAGAATGGGAGACTCCAGAGGGAGACAAGACTTGGGATCCATCCTGTGCAGAGGGATGATCCCAATGCCTAATATTACTCCCCCTCCTAGCGCCCCCTCCCTGTGAGCCTCGCCACGCTCGAAGGCTGCAATAAGCTGGGGGGCACGAATGTGCTCAATGAGGTCCTATTCTCTGGCCCCTGACTCTTCCAGTCCACTAGATAAATTATTTTGCTGCATACTACCTTAGAAGCTACAATCGCGTTCACTAGAGATGAGCGAATTTGCCTTTTTTCGGGTCGAGTCGGGTTTCATGAAACCCGACTTTCGCAAAAGTCGGGTCGAACAAAATCGGCCGACTATAGGGAAAAGTCGGAGGCTGACTGAAACACGAAACCCAATGCAAGTCAATGGGGAAGCAAAGTCAGCAGGGAGTGGAAGACAGTAATCACACCTACAATGCCCATTTCAATGCCAAAAACATCAATTCCTATAACTGAAGTTTGTCAACCTTAATTTACTTCCTAATAATAGTTACGCATTGAAAACTGGGGGTTATTTGGCTAAAGTTGTGGGGGGGGTTGGGCTGGCTCCAGGTTTTCGTGTGCCCTGGGCCAAAGAATGTCAGTGCACCCCTTTAACACATACCACAACTCATGATGCTCCGATACGCCAAAGAAATATAGGTATAGTACAATGACACATACTTCACTGCTTACATGACGTGACTGATCTATTTTAAATTGTACAATAGCTCAAAAACAGGACAGTATATTACTCCATACAGTGTTATGGCCACCACATTGTGCGCCATACAGAATAATGAGCCCCATATATTTCTCCATACCAAATTAATTAGTCACATATAATGTTCCATACAGTATATGATGAGCTCCACATAATGCTCCATATATAATGGGCCCCATTTGTAAAGCTCCAGTGTATAATGGGCCCCTTAGATGCTGCTCCAGTGTCTGATCTGCCCCATTTACAATGCTCCAGTACATGATGGGCCCTATTTTTAACCCAGGCATGGTATGTGAAAAGAGCTCCATGGAGTAATCTGAGGTGTGTGCTTCCACATCCTTCACTTTTGGTGTTGGTGAAGGACACAAGGAAAGGGGTTGCTCCTGACCAGAAGCTTGCAGTTACAACTCAGTGCTTGTATTTTTTACAACTTCAGAAGAGGAGGTGATAGAGCTGGAGGCTGTTTCAGCAATGTAAGCCACAAACAGTTCCTGATACTCCGGCTTTAAAAGCAGTCTACCTACTCCCAGAAAAGGGAGCCTTACAGGCCTTCCAGAGCTACACCATGACGCTGGCTCAACACCTCCTGCCTTAGCTGCTATTGTGTTTTTGGCACTACCAGCAGATGCACCACCACCACCATCAGTACCAGGTGGCCCTCCACGCCCACATCCACGTCTTCTTCCATCATACTTTCTCATGTTTTGGAAAATGAGCCCAAAATACCAAAAGAAATATGGTACTGTATCAGAAGCGTACAGCTCTATACAGTCTATGGATAACAGTAAATCTCAGTATATATTTCATGAGGCATACACAGATGCTCACAGGCTCAGTATGGATTGCCCAATAAAATAAGTTGAGAAAGGGTACAGTATCACCAGATACAAGGTATATATAGAATAGTGTAAACATTCTGATTCTCCGTATACATTTCAGGAGGCAGACACAAATTCTCTCAGGCCCAGTATGGATTACACAAGAATACGAAAAGCTGTAAATGGGTTATGTTACACAAGCGTACAGCTGTATACAGTGTTGGGGTAATCTTAAAGTTCCAAATATATTGCCGGAGTAACAGACAGACGTTTACAGGCTCATTATGGATTTCACCAGAATCTAAATAGCTAAAAAGGTTACTGTATCAGAAGCGTTCTGCTGTATACAGTGTTGGCCAAATTGAAAATATCGGTATATTTTTCCGTAGTCACCCTCAGACACTCACTCAGTTTGGTTTTGACCATAATAAAAAATGTTGTAAAAAAGGCCCTGGATAACAAGATAGCAAGTATCTTGTTATCCAGAAACCCCTCTAATCTTATTAATATTCCCTACATGCCATCTGTCTCTTTTAATTGTGCACTTTGGAATTCTCGCTCAGTGTGTCAAACTCTCCTTAATTCATGACTTTTTCCTTTCTAATTCTCTTAACCTCCTGGTTCTTACTGAAACCTGGATCCAGCAGTCAGACACCACCGCTGCTGCTGCTCTTTCATACGGGGGACTACATTTCTCTCATATCCCAAGATCAGACAAAGGAGCAGAGCAACGCCTCCACCTGCTCTAATCACCAAAATGTACCTTTCAGGTTATCCCTCAACTACCCTCACTAGTCTTCCCTTCTTTTGAGGTCCATGCCATCAGACTCTACACCCCCTTCTCCAAGCGAGTGGCGGTGGTGTATCGTCCTCCCGACCCCTCCCATCAGTTCCTGGATCATTTTGCCACCTGGCTTCCACATTTTCTCTCCTGTGACATCCCTACCCTCATCATGGGAGATTTCAACATCCCCATTGCTCTTCCCCTCTCACCATCTGCTACTCACCTTTTATCTCTAACCTCCTCATTTGGCCTTTCGCAGCTTACTAATTCTCCAACGCATGAAGACGGAACTCCCTCGACTTGGTCTTCTCTCGGCTTTGTGCAGTGGATGATTTTGCAAACTCCCCTCTCCCGCTCTCTGACCACAATCTTCTTTCATTCTCTATCAAGAACTGCCAGGCTGCTCAGGTCACCCCTACTGTCCATACTTATAGAAACATACAGGCCATTAACACCCAGAAACTTATGAAGAACTTGCAGTCTTTATTGGCCCCTATCTCCTCCCTCTCATGTCCTGATTCTGCATTGAAGCATTACAATGAAACACTTCAAAGTGCCCTGGATGAATTTGCACCCCCTATAAATAGAACACCACAACGCAGACGGCAACAACCCTGGCACGCGGTGCAAACACGTTTCCTGCAGCGGTGCTCCAGGTGCGCCGAACGTCTGTGGAGAAAATCCAATCTACACGAAGATTTCATCCATTTTAAGTTTATGCTTAGAACATACAACACTGCCCTTCACCTCTCCAAACAAGCCTATTTCAACACCCTCATCACCTCACTGCCCAATAACCCGAAACGTCTCTTTGACACTTTTCATTCTCTACTCAACCCAAGAGTACACGCCCCAACCACGGAGCTCCGAGCTGACGATCTGGCCAATTACTTCAGAGAAAAAATTGACCAGATTCGACAGGAAATTATCTCCCAATCACCTCATACCGTGCACTGTCCTCCCTCCCCCACTGCATCTAGCTCACTCTCTGATTTTGTACCAGTCACAGAAGAAGTAGTAAGCAGGCTCCTTGCATCTTCTCGCCCAACCACTTGCACCAATGACTCATTTCCGTCACATCTCCTCCAGTCCCTTTCCCCTGCTGTCACCCCTCACCTAGCTAAAATATTTAACCTCTCTCTCTCTTCTGATATCTTTCCCTCCTCATTTAAGCATGCCATCATACATCCACTACGTAAAAAACCATCCCTCAACCAAAACTGTGCCGCTAACTATAGACCTGTCTCTAATATTCCCTTCATCTCTAAACTCCTGGAACGCCTGGGCCACTCCCGTCTTATCCGCTATCTCTTTGATAACTCTTCTCGACCCTCTCCAATCCGGTTTCCGCTCTCTACACTCTACTGAAACTGCCCTCGCTAAAGTCCCTAATGATCTACTAACAGCTAAATCAAATGGTCATTACTCCATGCTAATTCTCTTGGACCTCTCTGCAGCAATCGACGCTGTGGATCATCAGCTCCTTCTCACTATGCTCCGTTCCATTGGCCTCAAGGACACCGTTCTCTCCTGGTTCTCCTCCTATCTCTCTGACTGCTCCTTTACTGTATCTTTTGCCGGTTCCTCCTCCTCTCACCTTCCCTTTACTGTTGGGGTTCCTCAAGGATCGGTTCTAGGCCCCTTGATCTTCTCCTTGTACACTGCCCCTTTTGGTCAAACAATCAGTAGATTTGGTTTCCAGTACCATCTCTATGCTGATGACACCCAATTATACGCTTCTTCTCCTGACATCATGCCAGCCTTTCTAGAAAACACCAGCGATTGTCTAAACGCTGTGTCTAACATCATGTCCTCTGTTATGATTGAGTCACCATAGGAGGCAAAAACAGAAATGCTAGCTAAGTTCAGAAAACCAGAGAAGTTGGCAGCTATCGGATTGCAGACCCCTGATCCTATCAACACAACTAGCAGTAGCCGTGGGGGGTTCCTACGAAGCCCTAGACCCCTCGATCACAGCCGGAGAATTAAATAGGCCTGAAGAAAGAAAGGGGAAATCTAAACTGCCCCAGAGCAGACCCCAAAGCAATAGGCAGCCCCCAACATATAATGACGGTGAAGCAAGATGAAAACACTAACACAGACAGAAAGACAGACTGAGCAAAGACAGGGCCCAAGCTACCTAAATAGGAAAGGACAGGAAGGCTGCTGCCTGCAATCCACGAAAAACCCTATGAAAATAAAAGCCAACAGACTGGCAGTGAAAAAGGCCCTGAAGACGCTAGGCTTCAAAAAAGCTATGTCAGTACTCAGGAATATTCTGAAGACAGAGCAACAGGAAAAAAGGAGATTCAGCTCACCCCAGCAGGGAATGGCAGAATCCAGAAAAGCAAGGAAAACAAAAACAAAACACAAAAGCTACCAGGCAAAGAAGAAACTTAGCTTTAGAGGAGCAGGAATCAGACTGGTGTTCTAGGAGTCCACAGAGGAATCACCCGCAGGGCAGAAGGGCGTCGGCAGCCTTATATCCAGTCCGTGACTCCACTCAGCCAGTCATCCTCATCAGGCTCAGGTGCCTGATAGTCAGGCTCATTACCTTCCTTCACCAGAATAGGGAGTTCACCAGACCTCAGTGAGGAAGGGGAAAATGAACTCACAACAGTCCTCACTATATCTGAAACTGAACCTGTCAAAGACTGAACTCCTTGTGATTCCTTCCCTCTACTAATGCACCTATACCCGACATTGCCATTTCTGTGTGTGGTTCCGCTATTACTCCCCAGCAACAGGCCCGCTGTCTTGGGGTCATACTTGATTCCGAGCTTTCCTTTGCCCCCCACATTCGATCACTGGCTCGCTCTTGTCATCTGCACCTCAAAAACAATTCTAGAATTCGACCTTTTCTTACTTTTGACTCTGCAAAAACTCTTACTGTTTCTCTTATTCATTCTCGTCTCGAATATTGTAACTCTCTTCTAATCGGTCTCCCTCTGACCAAACTCTCCCCTCTCCAATCTGTCTTGAATGCTGCAGCCAGGATCATATTCCTCACCAATTGTTACACCGATGCCTCTACCTTGTGCCAGTCATTACACTGGCTACCCATCCACTCCAGAATTCAATATAAACTTATTACCCTCACCCACAAAGCCCTCCATGGCTCAGCACCACCCTACATCTCCTCCCTTGTTTCAGTATACCACCCTACCCACGCCCTCCGTTCTGCTGATGACCTGAGGTTAGCATCCTCAATAGTCAGAACCTCCCACTCCCGTCTCCAAGACTTTACACGTGCTGCGCCAATTCTTTGGAATGCACTTCCCAGGTCAATACGATTAGTCCCCAATCCCCACAATTTTAAGCGTGCCCTGAAAACGCATATATTCAGACTGGCCTATCGCCTCAACACATTAACCTAATCTATCTCTGTGTTGCACAGCCAAAAGTTTTACCATAACCAGTTTCCCCGCATCATGTTCCCACATGCTTTATGCATCCATTAGCCCTCTGTGTTTGTACTGTTACACACTTAACATTATGGCTGGTCCATACAATCAGGGCAACTGTTACCACCCACCTTTCGTGTCTACCTCTTTCCTCATAGACTGTAAGCTTGCGAGCAGGGCCCTCTTTCCTCTTGGTATTTGCTATAATCTATGTGATTATTGTTATGCTGCAATGTCTATTGTCTGTACAAATCCCCTCTGAAATGTAAAGTGCTGCGGAATATGTCGGCGCCATAGAAATAAAATTTATTATAAGTATATATTTTTTAGGGTACAATTGAAATCTCCGTATAAATAGTCCCGTAGTCACTCTCAGACGCTTGCACAGTATGGATTTGACCGTAATGCTAAATGTCGAACAATGGTACTGTATAACAAGATACACTATATTCGATACAGCTTGTAAAAATTTGTTTCTCCGATTCACCATATATATAGAAGGCATAACCCACATATGCTCACTCACTATGGTTGATGTAGGGCAGGCGGACTGACAGACAAACCAGCCTGTAGTGAGAAGCAGAGATGTAGCGAAGTGTAGGTGTGAAATCGCTAAGATAAAGAGAAAGGGTGCAGTGTTTTAGCTTGCCCATTGGAGGGCAGTGGAGAGTGTAGGAGTGGGACTGAATAACTGCCATTGGTCAGAGAAACGGTTAGGTGATGGTGAGCGGAGTTACCAGAACTGGAAGTATAAAAGGCTGAGGGAAGGTTCTGGAAGAGTCAGTCAGCGAAGGGAGCACAGTAAAGAGGAAGTTCTGCTGAGGAAATAGAGACAGTGGAAAGGCTCCAGAGAGGACTGACAGTTGAGGCGGTCACGTGGGGTGGCCCGGACGACGATAGCCGCAGGCAAAGACAGCCTGGGGCTATCATACGGATGGTGTGCTCAGACTGGTGCAGCGCTGTGGTGGTTGGGCCTAGGTCAGCCACCGTGGAAGAGCCACAGAGGATGCCATGTTTATAGTTACAAAGGAAGTGAATGTACTAGGGCCTGTGTACAGAGAAATGTGAAACGGCTGTGGTGAATTGCTGTTGTCGACAAACGGATGGGCACTAAAAGCGGACCTGTTCGATACAAACTCTGTCTCAGTCTCGTGTTTGTCTGCGGCAAGAAGAGGGTCCCCCCCCTACAGCTGGTTATCCTACAGATGATACCTTAATACAAATTTTTGAAACAAGGCACTGTATCAGCACATACCAGGTGTGTCCAGTCTAGGGTTAAATTTCCGTCTATACTTCCGGAGTCAGACACAGACACTCACAGGCTCACTATGTATTACACCAGAATTAAAAAAGTAGAAAAAGGGAAAGGTATTCATAGCATACACCAGTATACATTGTTGTGGTACTTTGAAATATATATGAAGATTTAAATCTCAGTAAGCCAGTCCAGAATCTCCGCTACTGGAAACTACATGGATACAAGTATAGACGCAAAGTCGAGTGTTAGCAGAAATTTTGGAATTACTGATCGCGGGAAAACCTCCCGGTAGATGTTGCAGAGGCGATGCAGACCCTCAATTACTGTGTCTGTGGAGGAAGCGAAAAAGGTTATTTGTGATAAAAGGATTGCTTTATTGCAGTAGCGTGGATCACATCACCGTTACTCGTCTCCATCAAATTGTGATCACAGGGAGAGATGTACCCATGGTCCTCACTGCCTATCATGATGTGTCTGGTCATTTTGGAGTGCAAAAGACAGAAGCTGTTAGGGTCGGCGGAATGCACCAAATATAAATAATAGTAGGTGCGCTCGCCGCCCGGGGTCCACCGTGCGGTAGGTGACAAGACCGCTGCTGAACAATGGCAGATGCACCTAGTAGGTGCGGTACTGCGCTCGGGTTAACGACACCCGAACGCTAAGAGCGGCTCCGTACAAACACAGAGTCGCTTGGCGAACACTAAAGCAAAGGCGCGGGCCCTGTTAGCGTCACAGAGGCCTGCGTGTTGCGTCACAGCCGCGAACACCAATAACTGCTGTTACTAGAGCGCAGCAGCAGAGAAAGCCGCAAGCGTCGGCGCCGAGGACCGGGCGCCGACAGACGCTAGTGTAGGCGTGGAGCAAGTGGCGTGTAGCTTGCCACAACCCTGGAGCTGACTATACACACTCAGTCACCACTCGTAATATCAGAGGGTAGGGGTTTCATAATGAGTCAGACACCAGTCCATGCATCCATCACCATACTCACACAGAATAATATGCTACACTAGCGCATGGCCGAGCCGCCATGCGGGGCTTTTATAGCCATGCGCTTCCGGGACCTTCCAATACTTTGGGAAGGACCAATCAGATCAGACACAGGACCTGCACATGTGACCCCTGCTCTCCACTGAGAGGGCACGTTGCGGGCATGCCCAGTAGCACGGCACGAGGACATAGCCTCTGGAGCGGTTCCCTGCAAAGCAGGTTGCGCTACCATTGCTGCACCGGAGGTAGCAGCAACATCCAGGCTCACAAAACGAGTCTGAGGAGAATGCCTGGCTCGCCGCGATTGCTGAGCAGGAGTCCGAGCGGTCGGAGGAGAATGGGAGACTGCAGGATGTCTGGCTCTGGATTCCCGCTGTGCAGTGCCAGGAATCCAACACCTAACAGAAGCCACAGGCCGTAGGCGATTCTATTGGATTGGCATGATTGAAAAATGGTGGCAGGAATGTCACACATCTGTGACTATCACAATTGTGAAAGGTGATCATAAATCACCATTGCATCCGCTTGTAAGTTGATGTTCATTTCAAATGGTAGTCATTGATCATCTGAAGGTAGAGGACAGGCCATAGCTACATCTTAACCATCATTGATCAATACACCAAATTTCTAGTGGCCATCCCTGTGAAGGGTTTGACTACACAGCGGTGGAGCAGGGAGAGGTAAGTATTGCAAGTGCTGTGGCAATGACCAAGCAGGGGGGGCACAATCATGGTTGATGGTACTGGCACAGGGCCCCTCATAGTACGCTGGTGTGTCTGATGGCGGGTGGGCCCTCCTACTGTCTGAGATTTTGTATTATGCTATGAGGAGACCTGGCCCATCCAACTGTTCAGAGCAACGGCACTTGCCCGGGTGCGCCAGGTCTTGACCCCAGCTATTGGGGGAAGGGTGGGCAGCCCAGTTAGGGAGGTTTTAAAATTGGCATATGTTGATGTGTTAGCTGGACATTCAGCTGCTGCAAAGGGCTTAATTGGGCAAGTCAGAGGAAGAGGAGGAAAAAACCGAGGCAATTTTCTGGTAAGCTATGTGTCATCAGGGGAAGGTGGGACAAAATCCTTTGAAACCCATGCATGGTTCATTTTAATGAAGGTTAGATCATCAACATTTTGAGTCGACAGACGGGTTCTTTTTTCTGTCAGGATTGATGCAGCAGAACTGAAGACTCTTTCAGATAACACACTAGCAGCAGGGCAAGCGAGCTCCTGTAAGGCATATTGTGCCAATTCAGGCTAGGCGTCCAGTTTAGAGGCCCAATAGTCAAAGGGGAATGACCTGTGAGAGAGAAAATCGATATGGGAGGAAAAGTAGTTTGTAACCATAGTTGACAACTGCTGCCTCCTGTCACTTTTAATCGATGCAGTATTAGCAGTCGTGTTAGCGGTACTTGAGAAATCATTCCACAACATGGTCATTAAACCCCTGTCTCCAACGCCACTTCTGCTGTGTGCACCACAAACACCTCTTTCATTGTGCCCACTACGGCTCGTGGGAGAACCAGCACCGCTGCTGTGTGCTGGGAAAGCCTCAAAGAAATGGTTTACCAGAGTTGCTTGTTTGTTTGCCAGCCAATATTATCTCTAGGTTCTCCTGTGGCACGATGTTGTGCAATTTGCCTTTGTAGCGTGGATCGAGGATGCTGGCCAGCCAGTAGTCGTCATCCCTCATCATTTTGGCAATGCGGGGGTCCCTTTTTAGGATCCACAAGGCATAATTGCACATGTGGGCTAATGTTCCAGGTGTCAATGATGCACTGCCCATGGTGGGTGGAGGAGCAGTTTCTGGCAAATCCACATCCCTACAGTCACGCACAAACACTGTACCTGACCTTGGAACATCAACATTTTCTCTTGCCCCCTGAGAAACATCCTCCTGCCCAAAATAATCATCCCCCTCATCCTCATCTTCCTCCTCTTCCTCTTCTTCCTCCACCTCGTCCAGGACAGTTCCCTGACCAGACAATGGCTGACTGTCATCAAGGCTTCCCTCCTCCTCCTCCTCCTCCGCTGCAGACGTCTGATCATTAATGTGCATCAAACTTTGCATGAGCAGGCGCATAGGTGGGATGCTCATGCTTATGATGGCGTCGCCTGCGCTTACCAGCCGTGTGCATTCCTCATAACACTGAAGGACTTTACAGAGGTCTTTCAGCTTTGACCACTGCACACCTGACAATTCCATGTCTTCCCTCAAACTGCCTGCCCGTGTATCCTCCCACAAATGCATTACAGCCTGCCTCTGTTTGCACAGCCTCTCAACCATGTGCAGGGTGGAGTTCCACATTGTTGCAACGTCTATTATTAGGCGGTGCTTGGGGAGGTGGAGCAATCGCTGCAGCTTCTGCATACGACTGGAGTGTATGGCTGAGTGACGGATGTGTGAGCACAGTCTTCACACCTTATGGAGCAGGGATGTTAACTCCGGATAATTATTAAGGAAGCACTGCACCACCAGATCAAAAGTGTGAGCCAGGCAAGGTATGTGTGTGAGTTTTGCCCGGGCTATGGCTGCCACAAAATTACGGCCATTATCACTGACTACCTTGCCTGCCTCAAGATGTAGACTTCCCAGCCATGACTGTTTGTCGCTGCAAGTAGTCGTCCAGGAACTCCGCGGTGTCTGTTGTCACCCAAAGACATCATCTTTAACACAGGTTGCTGACGCTTACCACTAGCTGTTCGATAGTGGGACACCTCGTGTGCAACACTGCCAGCTGTGGATGTAGTGCTCGTGTGACTGTGCTCTGTGGACGAGCTTTCGCTGATAGATGATGAGGACGAGGAGCGAAAGCCTACAGCCAACTGTTTCCTATACCGTGGGCTAGGCAGCACTGTTCCACCACCGCTGTCCCCAGTGGAGCCTGCATCCACCACATTAACCCAGTGCGCAGTGATGGACACGTAACGGCCCTGGCCATGCCTACTGGTCCATGCATCTGTTGTGAGGTGCACCTTTCCACTCACTGACTGTTTTAGTGCATGGACAATGCAGTCTTTCACATGTCGGTGATGGTATTGGTGGTGATGGCCTAGATTCAGTGTTGAGTTGCAAAACCATTGTGATTCCCTGAGTGCTTTGGCCTTGCGACAACACCTCCACATTTAGTGCTGGTGGTGTGCTTAATGGTGGCGGTGGTCTTACAGTGGGGGTAGCGATGGAGCGTTGTTGGCTACCTTCAGTCGGAGCAGGTGCATATGTGCTACCTGAGGTTTTGTTGTCCGTCCACGCTTGCAAGTGCATGTTGATTAAATGTCTAAGCATTAGTGTTGAGCATTCCGATACCGCAAGTATCGGGTATCGGCCGATACTTGCTGTATCGGAATTCCGATACCGACTTCCGATATTTTTTCAATATCGGAATTCGGCATCGGAATCGGAAGTTCAGTTGATTGACGGCCTGACGTCATCATGATGCGCGGTGTGTGCGCATCATGATGCGCCGTCATTTCGGGCCTTCCGGGGGTCTCTGCCGGCCTGCCGGGGGGCTGTGCCGGCCTGCCGGGGGGCTGTGTGGACTGCCCGGGGTCTCTGCCGGCCTGCCGGGGGGCTGTGCCGGCCTGCCGGGGGGCTGTGCACCCTGTGGGGGTCTGTACCGGCCTGCCGGGGGGCTGTGCCGGCCTGCCGGGGGGCTGTGCTGATGTCCGGGGGTCTGTGCAAGCATCGTCCGATGGGACTACAAGTCCCATCGGGCGATGCCTGCTACCATGACAGTGATTGACACATTAGCCAATGATGGGACAGTAGTAGTCCCATCATCCGGCTAATGTGTTAAATGTTAAAAAAAAAAAAAAAAAAAAAATACTACATACATACTACATGCTACATACATACTACATATATACTACATACATACTACATACATACTACATACATACTACATGCATGCTACATACATACTACATATATACTACATACATACTACATATATACTACATACATACTACATACATACTGCATGCTACATACATACTACATACATACTACATGCATACTACATGCATGCTACATATATACTACATGCTACATACATACCACATACATACTACATGCATGCTACATATATACTACATGCATGCTACATACATACTACATATATACTACATGCATGCTACATACATACTACATGCTACATGCATGCTACATACATACTACATACATGCTACATATATACTACATACATACTACATATATACTACATACATACTACATATATACTACATGCATGCTACATATATACTACATACATACTACATATATACTACATACATGCTACATATATACTACATACATACTACATATATACTACATACATGCTACATACATACTACATACATACTACATATATACTACATGCATGCTACATATATACTACATGCTACATACATACCACATACATACTACATACATGCTACATATATACTACATGCATGCTACATACATACTACATATATACTACATGCATGCTACATACATACTACATGCTACATGCATGCTACATACATACTACATACATACTACATGCTACATACATACCACATATATACTACATACATACAATACATTCATACAATACATACATAGACATACAGTACATATAACATAGAGTAACATACTTACCAATACTTGTCACATTGTTCCCCGAAGCCATTGTCTTTCCGGAATAAATATTAACATAACAAACCACAAAAATACTCACCCACGATCCGAAGCAGTCCACGAGTGTGTCCCACGACGATCTTGGGTAGAGAACTGCAGCATCAGATGATGCTGCCGTTCTCTACGGGCTGCAGGAATCCAATGACGGAAGGTAGGTATCCTTCCGCACTGTATTCCTCCGCCACTTAAAAAAAAAAAAGTCCCTAGTCTCACTTTATGCCATTGCTGTGTGGGAAATTCCCACACAGCAATGGCATAAAGTGAGACTAGGGACTTTTTTTTTTTTTAAGTGGCGGAGGAATACAGTGCGGAAGGATACCTACCTTCCGTCATTGGATTCCTGCAGCCCGTAGAGAACGGCAGCATCAGCTGATGCTGCAGTTCTCTACCCAAGATCGTCGTGGGACACACTCGTGGACTGCTTCGGATCGTGGGTGAGTATTTTTGTGGTTTGTTATGTTAATATTTATTCCGGAAAGACAATGGCTTCGGGGAACAATGTGACAAGTATTGGTAAGTATGTTACTCTATGTTATATGTACTGTATGTCTATGTATGTATTGTATGAATGTATTGTATGTATGTAGTATATATGTGGTATGTATGTAGCATGTAGTATGTATGTAGCATGCATGTAGCATGTAGTATGTATGTAGCATGCATGTAGTATATATGTAGTATGTATGTAGCATGCATGTAGTATATATGTAGCATGCATGTAGTATGTATGTGGTATGTATGTAGTATATATGTAGTATGTATGTAGTATATATGTAGCATGTATGTAGTAAGTATGTAGCATGCATGTAGCATGTAGTATGTATGTAGCATGCATGTAGTATATATGTAGTATGTATGTAGCATGCATGTAGTATATATGTAGCATGCATGTAGTATGTATGTGGTATGTATGTAGTATATATGTAGTATGTATGTAGTATATATGTAGCATGTATGTAGTATGTATGTAGCATGCATGTAGTATGTATGTAGCATGCATGTAGTATATATGTAGTATGTATGTAGCATGCATGTAGTATATATGTAGTATGTATGTAGCATGCATGTAGTATATATGTAGTATGTATCATGTAGTATGTATGTAGCATGCATGTCGTATATATGTAGTATGTATGTTGCATGTAGTATGAATGTAGCATGTATGTAGTATGTAGTATGAATGTAGCATGTATGTAGTATGTAGTATGAATGTAGCATGTAATTTTTTTTTTTTTTTTTTTTTACATTTAACACATTAGCCGGATGATGGGACTACTACTGTCCCATCATTGGCTAATGTGTCAATCACTGTCATGGTAGCAGGCATCGCCAGATGGGACTTGTAGTCCCATCGGACGATGCCTGCACAGACCCCCGGAGCCTGCACAGACCACCGGCAGGCCGGCACAGCCCCCCGGCAGGCCGGCACAGCCCCCCGGCAGGCCGGCACAGCCCCCCGGAGCCTGCACAGACCACCGGCAGGCCGGCACAGACCACCGGAGCCTGCACAGACCCCCTGGCAGGCCGGCACAGCCCCCCGGCAGGCCGGCACAGCCCCCCGGAGCCTGCACAGACCACCGGCAGGCCGGCACAGACCACCGGAGCCTGCACAGACCCCCTGGCAGGCCGGCACAGCCCCCCGGCAGGCCGGCACAGCCCCCCGGAGCCTGCACAGACCACCGGCAGGCCGGCACAGACCACCGGAGCCTGCACAGACCCCCTGGCAGGCCGGCACAGCCCCCCGAAAGGCCCGTACAGACCCCAGAGAGGCTGTACAAGGGCAGGAAAGGGTTTTTCTTATTCCGATACCGGAAGTCCCATAGACTTGAATGGGACTTCCGGTATCGGAATCGGCGATACCGATACTTTTTTTAAAGATCGGCCGATACCATCCGATACGATACTTTGAAGTATCGGATGGTATCGCTCAACTCTACTAAGCATACAACTGGTATTCAAATTTCTGAGTTGTTTACCTCGGCTAAAGGTCCTTCTGTACTTCTTACAGGTAACCTTTGCCTCATCAGTAGGATTTTGAACAAAGAAGTGCCACACTGCACTCTTCCTACTATGGTAAACATTTTCTGGCCTTGCACGCTGTGCTAAGTTGACCGTCTGGTCAAGATGTCCTGCAACTCTTTTAGTTTTTGTTCCACGTTTTAGGACAGCCACAGGCCTGCTAGATAACCGTTGCTGCGATGTCAATGCCTGCTGCGGATCCTTCTCCTTATCTGAACTATTGCCAGCACCACCCTCCTCCCCCAATAGATGCCAATCCGGGTCCAGAACTGGGTCATCCATCACCTCCTCTTCAAAGACATCTGCACCTTCCTCTTTACCTTCCTCTGTGTCACCGTGTAAGGTGGTATAGCATGCGGGAAGGGGCACCTGGGTTTCATCAGGGTCAGATTCTGGCTCAATAGACTGCGAGGGCAATGTAGTGCTGTGGGTCAATGTACCAGCAGAATCATCTAGCAGTGGCTGTGCATCAGTGCACTCCATGTAAGATTCATCTTGGACTTGAGAATTCAGGATTTGACTAAATAACCCAAGCATGGTATGTGAAAAGAGCTCCATAGAGTAATCTGAAGTGTGGGCTGCCGCATCCTTCACTTTTGGTGGGGGTGAAGGACACAAGGAAAGGGTTTTTTTATGACCAGAACCCTGCATTGACGACTCCGTGCTTGCAGGTGTCGACTGTTCAGAAGAGGAGGCAATAGAGCTGGTAGCTGTTTCGGCAATGTACGCCAAAACCTGTTCCTGATGCTACGGGTTTAAAAGAGGTTTTCCTACTCCAAGAAAAGGCAACCTTACAGGCCTTCTTGGGCCAGAGGATGACGCAGGCTCAACACCTCCTGCCTTAGCTGCTATTATGCTTTTGCCAGAACCAGCCGATGCACCACCACCATCAGTTACCAGCTGCACCCCCCTGCCCACGACCCTTCATTGCTTCCAAGCATGACATCACACTCCCTAGGAGGAAGATAGTGCCACTGTGGCGACCATACTCCTGGGGGCGCCACATTCCCCCCTAGTGTAATTCAGTACTCCCGGACTGAAGAAAAACAGGGAAACATATTAACACATTAACACTTATAAATGTTACAAGATTTCAAAAAGTGAGGAAAAAAACAAAAACCAAAGCTCAAAAAGAGTCCTATGATGATTAGTCCATGCGTCAATGTCCATGGTCCATTCCTGAGCAAGTTGGTAAACTATGTACAAGGATTAGTTTTGACCACACATAGTCCTGTGGCCCAATTGTCCATCAAAACAAAATAGAATATCCAAAAAGGTCTTACAGAGTCTCTGTAGGCACAAAACTTGAAACGTTGCATATTTACAGGTTAACATTTACAAAACTTATCTATATGTGGAATCTTAGGGGTGGCATCCCTTGGGTACTACGGACAGACCTACGTAGCACTGGTGTGGGTAAACTGGGTAGTAGCCGTCTGCGAACTCTTAGACTCACTATGGGCATGACAGATTCACCACTGGCAGGGCGAAGATTCTCTGGCCTTGTCTGCCTCTGCCACGGGAACCTGCCAATACCCACTAGTGAGATCTACGCTGTGTTCCAAATTATTATGCAAATTGGATTTGTGTCCTAAAGATGTAATTTTTTGTTTTTCAAATAAACTCATAGATGGTATTGTGTATCAGGGCTCTTTGGATCACTGAAATCAATCTCAAATGCCTGTGATAATTAGTTTACAAGATGAGCTCAATTAAAGGAAAACTACTTTAGAATGATGTTCCACATTATTAAGCAGGGCACAGGTTTCAAGGAATTTAGGAAAGAAAAAGGATCTCTCTGCTGCTGAAAAGCATCAAATAGTGCAATGACTTGGTCAAGAGATGAAAACATTAGATATTTCCCAATAACTTAAACGTGATCATCGTACTGTTAAGAGATTTGTGGTCGATTCTGAGCACAGACATGTTGTGCTGATAAAGACAGAATGAGGAAGGTTTCTGCCAGGCAAGTTCATCGGATTAAGAGAGTGGCTGCTAAAAAGCCATTACAAACCAGCAAACAGATATTTAAAGCTGCTGGTGCCTCTGGAGTCCCTCGAGCCTCAAGGTGTAGGATCCTTCAAAGGCTTGCTGTGGTGCATAAACCTACTATTCGGCCACCCCTAAACAGTGTTCACAAGCAGAAATGGTTGCAGTGGGCCCAGACATACATGAAGACTAATTTTCAAACAGTCTTGTTTACTGATGAGTGTCGAGCAACCACGGATGGTCCAGATGGATGGAGTAGTGGATGGTTGGTGGATGGCCACTATGTCCCAACAAGGCTGCGACGTCAGCAAGGAGGTGGAGGAGTCATGTTTTGGGCCGGAATCATGGGGAAACAGCTGGTAGGGCTCTTTAAGGTTCCTGAAGGTGTGAAAATGACCTCTGCAAAGTATATAGAGTTTCTGACTGACAGCTGTCTTCCATGGTTTAAAAAGTAGAAACATGCCTTCAGGAACAAAATCATCTTCATGCATGACAATGCACCATCTCATGCTGCAAAGAATACCTCTGAGTCATTGCCTGCTATGGGCATAAAAGGAGATAAACTCATGGTGTGGCCACCATCTTCCCCTGACCTCAACCCTATGGAGAACCTTTGGAGTATCATCAAGCAAAAGATCTATGAGGGTGGGAGGCAGTTCACATCAAGACAGCAGTTCTGGGGGGCTATTCTGACTTCATGCAAAGAAATACAAGCAGAAACTCTCCAAAAACTCACAATTTCAATGGATGCAAGAATTATGAAGGTGATATCAAAGAAGGGTTCCTATGTTAACATGTCACTTGGCCTGTTAGGAATGTTTTGAAGTTAAATAGCTTTTATGTTCAGTGAATGTGACCTCCTAATGCTGCAAATTCCACAAATGAGCATTTTCAGTTCTTTAAAACATATCAAATGTTTAGAAATTCTAATGTGCCTAATAATTTGGAACAGTGCAATTTGAGTTTTTATTCATTTTGGAGATTATACTGTTATCATTGAGAGGTTTCTTCAATAAAATTTGATGTATACTCTAACGAGTGATGACTTTTATTAGACTGACTGTCATTTGTACCGACTATTTAGGAAAATCAGAGAAAAATATCATTTGCTTAATAATTTGGAACACAGTGTAAGGTGGAAAAATAGTTAGCAGTTTTAAGTGCGGCTAATGATTCCTCAATTCTGGGTAATGGGTAGGCATCCTTATGTGTGATGCTGTTAATTTTTCGGTAATCAACACACACATTCTCATGGTACCATCTTTCTTTTTCACAAAGACTATTGGGGCTGCCCCGGGGCTACAACTGTCTCTGATCACCCCAGCCTCCTTCATTTCCCACAACATACTTTTGGCACATTGATATTGTGTTGGGGGTATAGGCCGGTACCTTTCTTTAATGGGTGGATGATCTCCAGTGGGGATATGGTGTTGAACCCCTTTTGCCTTCCCAAAGTCTAGTGTCATGATCCAGTTTTGGATCTGACAGCTTAAATGGATAAGTTGAACTTTTTTCCCTTTGGCTGGGTGCCAACGTGACGTGATTGCCCCCGGTGGCCATTAGAATTACTACACGTGGTGTTTCATTCCAAGTTGCCTGGTGGTGGTTAGTGGTATCGCACGTTAGTTTAGGTTTAATATGCACGTAATTAGTATTCAGGTGTGACGCTCTATAAAAGAGTGTCAGGTGGGTTCAATCACTGCTGGTGATATTGTGTCATTTTGAAAGCAAGCCTGGATGAAGATGGAGCTGAACATGAGTCCTGCGTGGCCCAGCCAGAGGGGACGAGTGGCAGCTATGTGGTCTGCAAGAAGGGCTGGCATGGCATGGTGGAGTCGCAGTTTATTGTCACAGGAGGTGCTTGCATGGCTTGGTGGAGTGGCGACTATGAAGAGAGTCGCACTCAGTATGCGGGACTATGTTGAAGAGCTGGACTCAAGCATGCTTGACTTCTTGGCCGAGGCTGACTCATCTTTGGGACTCTGTTACTGGACTGCTGCAATTGGTGATGGACTCTGCTCCAAGGCTGCACTATGGTGAAGGATCCTGTTATGGTGATGGATCCGGTTGGAGGAGAAGATGCATGCAGGTGGTGGGCTCTGTTGCTTGGAGCGTACGCAACAGAGCAAAGCTAAGTGGTGTTTCCCCTGTATTGTCGTCTTTCCTCATGTGTGTTTAGTGCAATGGTGGGATTAGTTTCCGCACCGACCAATTCCCTAGTGAGGGTTTAGGGTCAGGGCGAGCAAGGGTTTTAAGGTACGCGTGCGGCGCCCGGTGCGGAACCGGCATAGGGAACGTTAGGAGTGCAGGGACACTGGCTCAGGGGAGTTCAGGAGGTCTCCACTTCCCTATTCCCTATCGCAGGGCACACCATTGTTAATGTTACCCAGGTCCCCCTTATTATTTAAATTTGCCCCACTGGAGGCGCTGTATCCAGGGTCACGTTGTTGTATGAGTTCGCCTTGCGGTACCCGCTGTGTCCAGAGACACGTGACCCTGACATTATCACCAGCCCTACCTTTTTTTTTTTCTGGTGAGCTTTTGGCCATGTGGAGTCCTGTGAGCAATTATCAGGGTCTGGGGCCTTTGGCCATGTGGAGACCTGTGAGCAGTTATCAGGGTCTGGGGCCTTTGGCCACGTGGAGACCTGTGAGCAATTGCTGCTGGGCTTCACTGAGGTGAGTGAGGAGCTGCATGGTGTTGAAGCGGCAGCAATTATCAGGGTCTGGGGCCTTTCCTCTGGCTCAACCAGAAAATCAAAATTGCAGCTCTGGCATTGAAGCCCCCTAGAGTCGCTGCTGGGGAGCGGGAGTTGCTCATGTGCGCGGAGGTACCCAGGCAGGTGGGAGGAGTTGGTGCCCACGGAGCTGCCTGGTATTCCCCGAGGTGAAGGGGTACGTCCCTGTGGTGTGAGCAGACTGGTGTGATAGTCCACGGGGTTTATGCCAAATCTTCATTACCACCGAAGAAGTTGCCCCCTCCTGGTCATTTGGAGATAGATGACCAGCGAGTGTATATTTCCTCCATATTCCGGTCCCCTTCTCCTCCAGGTGCGAGCAGCAGGTGCGCTGCGGGGGAGTAGGGACAAATCTCACCCTTTGCCATTAGCCAACCCTGGGAGGCACAGACCTCATGGTGAAAGGGTTGGAGGGTGGTGTCCCTTGGTGAATAGCAGGGGTGTGAGTGTGGTGACACAGGGGGACGCCTCTGTAGTCGAGTCCAGAATGAGTTCACCAAAATATGACAAACGAATGTGTGGCAATAAACGTTCAGGTCCGGACCTGTGTGTGAACGAGCGTGTATGGGTGGCCACCAAAAAACCATCTTGTGGAAGTGTGTTGTGGAGTCTGATCAGCTCATAGCAAACATACACATACATAAACTCGTTCCCCAGGTCGGCGCTGTGGAGATGAGTGGTGCCTCCAAAGCGAACATTATTGCCAGTGCCAGCGGTGCGTTTGTCATAAACCTGAAGCGTCAGGTAGTGGTGGGGTGAACTCAGGATCTGGGCATCCCCGCTGTAGGTGTTTCCCTAATGAGGAGTGGTCTTGAGGGTCCAGAGGCCCCTCATTAAGGAGGGGGTACTGTCATGATCCAGTCTTGGATCTGACAGTTTAAATGGATAAGTTGAACTTTTTTCCCTTTGGCTGGGTGCCAAAGTGACGTGATTGCCCCTGGTGGCCATTAGAATTACTACACGTGGTGTTTCATTCCAAGTTGCCCGGTGGTGGTTAGTGGTATCGCACGTTAGTTTAGGTTTAATATGCACGTAATTAGTATTCAGGTGTGACGCTCTATAAAAGAGTGTCAGGTGGGTTCAATCACTGCTGGTGATATTGTGTCATTTTGAAAACAGGCCTGGATGAAGATGGAGCTGAACATGAGTCCTGTGTGGCCCAGCCAGAGGGGACGAGTGGCAGCTATGTGGTCTGCAAGAAGGGCTGGCATGGCATGGTGGAGTCGCAGTTTATTGTCACAGGAGGTGCTTGCATGACTTGGTGGAGTGGCGACTATGAAGAGAGTCGCACTCAGTATGCGGGACTATGTTGTTGAAGAGCTGGACTCAAGCATGCTTGACTTCTTGGCCGAGGCTGACTCATCTTTGGGACTCTGTTACTGGACTGCTGCAATTGGTGATGGACTCTGCTCCAAGGCTGCACTATGGTGAAGGATCCTGTTATGGTGATGGATCCGGTTGGAGGAGAAGATGCACGCAGGTGGTGGGCTCTGTTGCTTGGAGCGTACGCAACAGAGCAAAGCTAAGTGGTGTTTCCCCTGTATTGTCGTCTTTCCTCATGTGTGTTTAGTGAAATGGTGGGATTAGTTTCTGCACCGACCAATTCCCTAGTGAGGGTTTAGGGTCAGGGCGAGCAAGGGTTTTAAGGTACGCGTGCGGCGCCCGGTGCGGAACCGGCATAGGGAACGTTAGGAGTGCAGGGACACTGGCTCAGGGGAGTTCAGGAGGTCTCCACTTCCCTATTTCCTATCGCAGGGCCCACCATTGTTAATGTTACCCAGGTCCCCCTTATTTAAATTTGCCTCACTGGAGGCGCTGTATCCAGGGTCATGTTGTCTTATGAGTTCGCCTTGCGGTACCCGCTGCGTCCAGAGACACGTGACCCTGACATCTAGGGGGTGTTTACTGAATACCCGCTCAGACTCCTGAGTCACTTGGTAAACCCCATTCTTTTGGTATGGAGGGGTGGAGTCAGTCTCCACCTGCAGTTGCTGACATCACTTCTCCAGCTGCTTTACAGAGCCATTGTCCCCTGCCTGGTCGGACGAGACCAAGGGCTCTGCTGCCTATATGGCATTGTTGCTCACAATAAGCAGCTTAGCAACTGTGGCATACCGAGGTATTGTGGCCTCCTCTTCCCCACAATTTAAGAGGCGTACAGGTACTCTCCCTTTGCGAACATCAACTACCCCTCTGGCTGTCAGGACAGTGGGCTGGCTATCAGAGTACATTGGCTCCACCAATGCTTGGTAATCTTTTCCTCTGAGGCCGATGGCTGCCCGACACCAAATTAACATTTCACATCTGGGGGGTATCGCAATGGGGAAAGAATCACTCACCCTGACGCTGCCAATTTCTCTGCCAGACAGTTCTACCTGATGTCTTTGCATCAGGGCCTTGATTTCCTTCTGTAGGACTCGTTGTTCACTGGAACCAGCAGTCTCGGCTACCTGTTGCAGCAAAACAACAACCTCGGAAAGACAATTTTCAATCACATTAGTACCTAAGGTCATCATTGGGTTACATTCTCGTCGATCAATGTCTACAGCTATCAGACCTTGAGATATTAAATCTTCTCGCCCCACTTTAATGGTAATCTCTTTACATCCTACTTGCGGCAAAGACTGACCATTGCTGGCAACTACTGTCAGTTCATCACTTGGGCCATGAGTAAGTTCAGAGTCAGTCCAATACCACTTGTAAAGGATATATGGCATAGTTGTCACCTGAGAGCCAGTGTCCAGCAAAGCGTTCATGGGGATTCCATCAATCACCACTGGGAGAATCAGTCGCCCTCCAACATACTTGGCTCGCCAGTTCTTTGGGCCTTGTGGTCCTACTCCTGGGGGTTGGCCCTCTGCCCCAGGGGTTGCTCGTTTAAATAGCAGAATCTTGCGATGTGGCCTTCCTTGTGGCAGTGATGACAGATGGGACGTCCGTCCAGGTCATAGCGATCGTTGTCTCTCCCTCGGCGTGGCGGGATCCTCTTCTTCCGTAGCCATGGGACATCCTTTGGACTGGAGGCCAGCTGGATCTTCTCCTTTGATGCCAAACCTGTGCAGTCTCTACAGGTGTCAAGTGCAGCCATATTTTTGGTCAACTCCTGGACCTGAAGATGCAGTTCTGCAGAAAGGTCTTAGCCCTGTGGAGGCTGATGCACAGACTCTAGACAGAGAGGGAAAGATGCCGCTTCTTGATGGTATGTGATCGCTGGGCGCCTAGGGGGCGCTGGGCGGCTGACAGTTGGTTCATGCAGCACCCGAATAGCCCCTGTCCTTGAAGTCTGCAAATTCTAGGTCAGGGTTTTGTAGGGATATGATTCGCAGCTGTGCTCTGTGGGTACTGGATAGGAGTCCCTCAATAAATTGCTCCTTTAACAGTCTGTCTCCATCTTTCACACTGTCTGGATCAATCTGCTTTATGGCTCGCAGCGCCTCCTGCAGGTTAAGAGCATAGTCCCGTATACTGTCCTGCGCTCTCTGCTTACACTCGAAGAATCTCCTCTTTATTTCAGCTGCAAGGTGGGTGTCAAAGGTGCTTTTCAGCTTGGCCAGAATCTTTTTAACAGTCTCTTTATCAGTGTCCTGCCAGGCTTTTACTTCCCTCTGCGCTGCACCTGTGAGCTGCCCAATAAGGATGTTCACTTTTTGGTTTTCAGACAAAGGATACACCTCAAACAGACTACACAGTCTCTCTTTGAATTCACTCAGGGTATGTGACTCACCTGAGTACCGCGGTAGCCAGCCTGCTCCCGGTATATAGGGCATAGACAGTGGCATTATGGGGACTGCTGCAGTGGGCGCTTGTTCCTGCTGCGCTCTGGAGGTGGCGCTGGCTGCTGGATTCTGTGGCGCCATTAGAGCCGCAGCTGCGCTGGCCACTGCATCTTGCGGCGCTGTGGGGGGGTGCGGTGGCGTCCACCGCTGCATCTGCTCTTGCCTCAGACATCCTCCTCCCCCCCTAGTTAACATTGGCCAGGCCCTGGGTTGCGCTGGCTTACCGGTTGCCGCTTTGCAGACTGGATGATCAGGGGGATGATGGGTCTGAAGGCCTTGGCTTCTCACTTCCTGCGCGCTGGTCCCTTCCTGCGCAGCACTTAACTTTTTCGCGCTCTTTGGCTGGCTCCGCCCATGACGGCCCACCCCTTAGGCTTCCCGCGCACGCCAAGCAGCGGGGTAATGGCGGCAATTGCACAGATAGTCTCTGGCACACAGGAACCGGGGGACACTGGGCTCCGTAAATCCTGTTCGTGACGCCAAAATGGGTCACCCGCCAGGGCAGTGGGGTACTCGGTACCGGGCCGGGCTCTCAAAGGGGAATGTCACAGCAGCGGTGACCTGGTCCGTGGCCCTGGGCGCCCATGTAAAAGGGGTTAGGTGATGGAATAAAGTTTATGAATGATTTGTGACGCCACCTGTGGTGTTCGGCAAGGGAGGTGTTAAGCCGATGCTGCTGACAGATCCTCTGTGACAGATCGTGGGGTGCAGAATTGATGTTGTAGTCCTCCACAGGTAGGGCTGTAGTCCCAGGGCAGAATAGATGAAGAGAATAGGTGTTGAGGAAGAGGGTGTAGTGTCTGGCACAGAGATGTAGCAGTGCTGAAGAAGTTGCAGGAAGAAGGCAAGGACACAACAGAGTGTAGTTTCTTTATCTTTACTTGGTAAGTGCAGTCCAGGGTCCAGATTACGGATGGCACAGGAGCTGATTTGCCTGGAAGCAACTTAGGAATCTATCAGATGGGTGGTGTAGTCTCCTCTCTAGCACTTATTTTAGGGTACTTGCAGTACTGTGTTACACTGAAGTTCCACTTGTTTGTTCTCTTTTGAACTCGCTCGTATGGCAGACAGCTGTAGACTTCTATCTCCTCTGGCTCACACGTTGCTGTTGTGCCTCCGAGTCTTATCTGGAAACAGAGCATTTACAGCTTCCTATTCCTCCGGTTTCTGTTGCAGGACCATTAGTCCGTACAGCCTTGGAGACCGGGCTCCAGATCATGCGCTATAGCTGGAGATGAGCCTGAACTCTCTGCTCAATCACCCAGCTCCTCTCCTCAAATCCACACACTTCGCCCTCCTCACACGAGCGAACTAATTTCCCTTCCTGGCCCCCAGAGATCAGCTCTTCCCCCAGTCTTGGTTCAGAACTCCCTCTGCTGGCCTGGAATAGGAACTGTGCTGTGTGTTGCGATTAACTGCTAGAGAGACCCTTCATTGCTTCCAAGCATGACATCACACTCCCAAGGAGGAAGGTAATGCCACTGTGGCGACCATACTCCTTGGGATGCCACATATACATCCCCTTAAAACACAATTTTATTAATGATCATAAAAACACACCTTCCCAGTGACGTTGAAAAAATGTCAAAAAATAAACCTAGTATAAGGTGCTGCATAGCCCTACATTAAGGCCTAACTGATACCTTCCTATCCGTGGAGGTTGGCACCCTAATAGTACGATATTGGCGCCCCCACTCAACGAGGACTATCCCTCACTTCCCTAGTGATCCCTAGTATCACAGAGGGGAAAACAATTTCCAAGATAGAACAGTAATGAAAAGATCAGAATGCCCTAGGACTTATGCAGACCAAGCAGATAATACAGCAATAAAAACATTTACCACATCATGATATCATGTGACCCACAAAGATAGCAGCTATTCTCACTTGGAGAGATAAACATCCTCAAATACAATCAGCAATTAATAAAAAGGTCACTTATCATGTCTCATGGGGGACCCTCAACGCGTTTCCCCGCCGTAGCGGTTCATCAGGAGGAATAGTCACTATTATTGAAGGTATCAGGCATGAAGCAGCAACAATATCTTTGATAGGACTATTCCTCCTGATGAACCGCTACGGCGGGGAAACGCGTTGAGGGTCCCCCATGAGACATGATAAGTGACCTTTTTATTAATTGCTGATTGTATTTGAGGATGTTTATCTCTCCAAGTGAGAATAGCTGCTATCTTTGTGGGTCACATGATATCATGATGTGGTAAATGTTTTTATTGCTGTATTATCTGTTTGGTCTGCATAAGTCCTAGGGCATTCTGATCTTTTCATTACTGTTCTATCTTGGAAATTGTTTTCCCCTCTGTGATACTAGGGATCACTAGGGAAGTGAGGGATAGTCCTCGTTGAGTGGGGGCGCCAATATCGTACTATTAGGGTGCCAACCTCCACGGATAGGAAGGTATCAGTTAGGCCTTAATGTAGGGCTATGCAGCACCTTATACTAGGTTTATTTTTTGACATTTTTTCAACGTCACTGGGAAGGTGTGTTTTTATGATCATTAATAAAATTGTGTTTTAAGGGGATTTTTATGTACACTAAGTCTTTTCCAATCTCCATGAATTAGTGATTTTTTCTGATGCCACATATACAGACTGACACACGCTGTCTCTGTCTAGTTTTGACCATAATCAAACAGCAGATGTACGAAACTGTTTGAAAAATGGACAGAACTGTAAGGTGTAGGTCTGGAAAAATGGAATAACTCCTCGGCTTTTTTTTCCAGAGTCACACACAGGTTGCTACTATATGTCCGTGCTAGAAGGCGGCACACGGTAGTGTGTGGGGAGTGTACATCGCTGTACGGTGTGTGCATGGAAAATTGTCAAGCTCCGTGTATTTGTATATGGACTGACACACGCTGTCTGTCTAGTTTTGACTGTCATCAAACAGCAGATATATGAAACTGTTTGGAAGAAAAAGCCGAGGAGTTTGTCCGTTTTTCCTTACCTACACCTTAGAGTCCTGTCCGTTTTTCAAACAGTTTCGTATATCTGCTGTTTGATCACGGTCAAAACTAGACAGAGACAGCGTGTGTCAGGCCGTATACAAATACACGGAGATTGACAATTTTCCATACACACACCGTACAGCGATGTACACTCCTCACACACTACCGTGTACCGCCTTCTAGCACAGACATATAGTAGCTACCTGTGTGTGACTCTGGAAAAAAAAGCAGAGGAGTTTTTCCATTTTTCCAGACCTACACCTTAGAGTCCTGTCTGTTTTTCAGAGTCACACCCAGATAGCTTCTATTTGTCCGTGATACCAGCCGGTACATGGTAGTGTGTGAGGAGAGTACACCGCTAGACGGTGTGTGAAAAAATGAACGCTCAGTAACTCACCAGGACAAAATAATAAAATTTGGAGTGCTTTGAAAAAAGCAGTTTGAACAGTAGTGTGCACATAGCAATGTAGCTAGCAGGTAGCCTTAAAAGGCAGCCTAATCACCACCAACAAAAATCCTCCCCTTTCTCTGCACACTAACTGTACAGTGAAAAGCGCTATCAGCAGAAGCAGTTTTTTTTCTTCTTCCCTGCCTAACGCTCTCCCTGTTCAGAATCAGCAGCAGCACCACTCCCTATTGTAAGATTGGCAGAAGTAAGACGCCGGTCGGCGTTCAGAGCCTTTTATAGCCACTGTGACGCCACACAAAGCCAGCCAATCACTTCAATCCCCTTTTCTAAGATGGTTCTGGCCGCTGCGCATGTCATCGCGTTGCCCACAGTGTGCGTCCTCCATCATTGGGTGAGAAAAGGCGCTGAAAACATCATTTGAAACGCGACTTTGGCGCACTGATCGGCGACCTCATGGCCGACCTCATGCTAGGGTCGGGTTTCGATCGGTGAAACCCGACTTTGGCGAAAGTCAGCGATTTTTGAATCTGACCAACCTGTTTCGCTCAACTCTAGCGTTGACCACAAAGTAGTCTGCGGATGTATCCGAAATCTCGGTAGTAGTGATGAGGGACCATTAAAATGCTCGGGTGCTCGTTGCTCGGGTCGAGCAAATTGCAATACTCGGCTACTTGGACAGAACGAGACCAATGTAAGTCTATGGGAGACCCGAGCATTTTTATCGCGATCCCACCCGGGGGTCCTTTTAAGGTCTAAAAACATCTGAAAATGATGGAAACACTGCTCAAATGACATGGGGACATCATGGGAATCGCCCCCGGAAGCATTTCTAACTCCTAGTTCACAGATTTAAACAATGTTATCAGAGTTTCATGACATTTTTACCGGTGCACCAGAAAACATACCAAAACGAAACCAAAACGGATTTTGCTGGGGAATATGTTAAGGAAGGTACATCCTTTCTATGTTAATAACTTGTATATAAGGCAAAATAACAAACCCCAGACCAAAATGTTCCTCCATTACTTGGGCTATGTTCAGATGAAGCATATTTGAAGCTTTTTTCAACTTTAACATTGCTTTCAACCAATACAAATGCATTAACTGGGAAATGTCATTGCAACATTTAACAACCCTAGCTGGCCATGTGATGTGTGACACGTAAGCAGATACATCTTGTTTCATTTATGAAGGAGGGACTCAAAGTCACAGAGCCTATTTTTACCGGGGTATCAGGCGGCATTAATTTTCTTAAAGGACCATTATTAAACAGTGGGTCTCCTAAACTGTTATTTCCTAGGCAGTGAATGGATGAGCTGCCAAGAATTACGATGCACCCCAATACCCCTTTCAGGAAAGGTCCAGGAGGCCTTCCAGAAAAATGTTGCATTGAATGCAATGCCTGCCCTGCTACCAAGTCATATGCACCACAATAAGCCTTTGAACCCACATACTGGATGGGCACGGGAAAATCCACTTCACATTATTCATATTGTACTCCCATATTCTTTTCTTATGCATTCACAGCAAGGCCTGCCCTGCTGCCAAGTCATCTGCACCCCAATATGCCTTTGATCCCAGGTACTGGATGGGCCCAGGAAAATCCACTTCACGCTATTCATTTTGTACTCCCATTCAGTTATCTTATGCATTGACTGCAAGGCCTGCCCTTCTGACAAGTCTAATGCACCCAAAAACCCCAATCCCCCCTTGGAGGAAACATGGAGGAGGGCATCTTAACTAAAAATGTCCCATTAAAAAGGAGCGGGTCTCCTAGACATGGAAAGCCCATACAGTAAGTGTGCTGGCTGTCAAACATTTTCCCCTGTGGGGTACACCTCAACCTCTTCCATAACAAGTATTTTATGCCCAGCAAAACCACTCACCCTTGTTAGGAATTCAACCCTGGCTATAGCAGCATGGAACATGTTAACACTGTTGATCCAGTGGGGGGTGGATGATGAGGAGTGGAGGAAGGCGTGATTAAAAATTGGCCCAAATTCTAGGAGCGGGTCTCATAGACTTGGAATGCCCATACACTAAGTGTGTTGGCTGTCAAACATTTTACCCTGTGGGGTACACCTCAACCTTTTCCTTAACAAGTATTTAATGCCCAGCAAAAATCCCCACCCTTGTTAGGATTTTGACACTGGCTGTAGCAGCACGGAACACGTTAACGCTAGTGATCTAGCGGAGGCGTATGATGAGACGTGGAGCAAAGCCTGATAAAAAACTATGCCCAATTTAAAGGAGCAGGTCTCCCAGACTTGGAATGCCCACACACTAAGTATATGGGCTGTCAAACATTTCCCCATGGGGGTAGATATCAACATAGTGTGGCCTTTTTTTGGGAAAGGCATCATAAACACCATGCAAAACTGTAACGTGGTTTCATACACAGTTGCTGCTGGGAAGGTGCAGGTTTTTAGTAAAAATATGGCGGACGAATCATTGCATGAAGTGATCTGGAAAAGGGTCATGGTGATGACAGGAATGGGCAAGTACAGTGCTGTACAAATTAATTGGGACAAAGCATTTTTTAAAGTTAAATCGTAAGTTGTTTACCCGTCAGTGTTGTGGAGGAACACACACACAGACCCGTTCCTCCCACGTCACAACTGTGACGTAACTACACAGGCACAGCTCTCTGGCTCCCCCTTTGTCTCTGCACCTAGAGCAAATGGCCGCCGGGGAGGATGTCCTGCTACCCGCTGGGTATTCTAAGATTCGTGATCAGAGTAAAAGCATCAGCCCTAGATTAATTTTATAGTTTAATTGCCTTAAGGGCGCACTAGATAATTACAGAAATATACAGTAGATTTGCAGTCAGAGAAAAAATATAACAATAAGGGTACAAGACTTAGAGATATTAAGCTGGAGGTCAATTTACCAGATTGTATTGTAGGGTGCATGTGGGTGCCGGGGAGCTCTGCAGTCCACAAGTACAAGAATCTTAGTTGCCGGACAGACCCCCAAAGCACAGGCCGCTGCTCCCCCTTGGCAGGTCTGTCCCCAGTTCCTTCTTAGATCATCATCGTCTGGTTCTTCTTTGTGAATGACTCTCTGCCAGGGGTTGCTAGTCCTTAAACACGCTAGGTTCCTCCCCCTGTGTCAGAGGGTGGGCTAATAATCTCCACCCTTTAGCTCTCTGCAGAACTTATTCACAATATCTAAGAAAGGGGGTAACTTTCTACAGCAGGATCGGATCAGAACATGAGAGGTACCAGTGAATGTGGTTTGTTTTGCCTGTCGTGTGGAGGGCAAACATGGCCCCATTAGGTCATTGTGGAGGGCCAATCTCTATATCTCAGGAATCAGCGCCCTCACCGACTCGGGAGTCACACTGCCAGATGCGCGATTCCCTCAGGGTCACTTGGATATTTTCATGTGTCCATAACTCGAAAGATGAGTTCATAATCCATGATCCTAGGATGGAGCCGAAGTGAATGGTAAACACAATGGATGGGTATTCCTGTGTCTGGCTGACAGGTACATTCTAATTGAAGCCCTCAGGCATTTCCCTGCCTCATGCTGGCGCGGCTCCTTGCCTAAGCTTTGAAGTTCTGTTTTGGGCCTTATCTCATTATCATACTAATCGGCCTTGCAAATTAGCATTGGAACACTAAATCCTGCTTTATTCACTATGCATACAGCACCTGGGGGGGTATAGGAGCAGTTAGCTGCCTGAAATTCTTGAACTCAGACCAAAATGGATGCCAAGCTCAGACATGAGGCCCCATATCTAAGATGGTGGCTGCTCCTTCATCGCACCTCCCTGCTTTAGAGGGCACTAGGGGGTATCACATTCCTGTGTTCCCCCATGCGCCATTCCGCACCCTCTCCTTGCCGGGACAGCCCATCAGCGTTACCATGGTCCCTGCCTCTTTTGTAGTGAATGGTGAAATGATACTGCTGGAGAGCGAGGCTCCAGTGTGGCAACCTCCCATTCGTCCCAGAGACCGTGTGTAACCAGCTGAGGGGGTTATGGTCTGTTTCCACAGTGAAATGGCATCCGTACAAGTATGGCTGCAGATGCTGCAGGGCCCACACAATTGCCAGACATTCCTTCTCCATCATGGAATAGGCCACTTCCCTCGGCAGGAGCTTCTGGCTCAGGTACAGAACGGGGTGTTCATGGCCCCTAGTGTCGACCTGGCTGAGCACAGCACCGAGGCCGAAGTCGCTGGCGTCGGTCTGCACTATGAACGGCCGCGTGAAGTCGGCTGCCTATAGTACAGGAGAACTAGAAAGGGCGGTCTTGAGCCCCTGGAATGCTGTCTCGCAGGCGACTGTACAGTCAATTGCGATGGGCAGCCTCTTCTTGGTGAGGTCCGTCAGGTGCTTAGCCAGGGCACTATAGTGTGGAACAAACCTCCTATAGTACCCGGCAGTCCCCAAGAAGGACATCACCTGCTTCTTGGTCCTGGGGGTGGGACAGGATGTGATGGCATCCACCTTCCTGGGCTCTGGCTTCAGAGCTCCCCCACCTACCCGGTGTCCCAGGTAGTGGACCTCACTCATATCCAGCTGGCATTTTTCCGGCTTAATGGTCAAGCCTGCTCGCTGGATCCGCCCGAGCACCTGCGCCAGGTGCTCTAGGTGATCTTCCCAGGTGGGACTGAAGATGGCGATGTCGTCTAGGTAGGTGGTCGCATACCCTTCCAGTTCCTCTAGCAGCGTGTTGACCATCCTCTGAAAAGTGGCAGGGGCATTCTTCATGCCGAA
This sequence comes from Dendrobates tinctorius, assembly GCF_039654945.1. Lineage (NCBI taxonomy): Eukaryota > Metazoa > Chordata > Amphibia > Anura > Dendrobatidae > Dendrobates > Dendrobates tinctorius. The sequence goes on along the minus strand of NW_027361687.1, from coordinate 82,629,160 downwards.
TGGCATCACCGTGGACTCGTACAGTCCGAATAGGGTGATAAAGGCAGAGCGTTCCCGTGCCCCAGGGGTCAGGGGAATCTGCCAATACCCCCTGCTCAGATCCATGATGGTCAGGTACTTGGCCCCGGCCAGCTGATCGAGCAGGTCATCGATGCGCGGCATTGGGTACGCATCAGTGATGTCACAGCGTTGAGCCCCCGGTAGTCCACGCAGAACCACGTAGTTCAGTCCTTTTTAGGGGCGAGGACTACAGGCGAAGCCCACTCGCTGTTGGACACTTGGATCACCCCCTGCTTCAGCATCTCATTTATCTCTTGGCGCATGTGCTGCTGCACCTCAAGAGAGACCCGACCCGATATGCTGAACGCCGGATCGGGGGGTGATTGCCGGTGTCCACTTCATGACGGCTGTCTCAGTCCTTCCAGGCAGGCTGCTGAACAGCTCCAGAAAGGGGTGTAGGGTGACCCTCAGCTGGGAACGTTGGTCCTCCGAGAGCTGGTGGCAAACCCCCACATCCTCAATGGATCCACCCGCCTTGGCTTGGGTGAGCAGATCCAGGAGGGTTTCTACCTCTCCTTCCTCGGGAAGGTTGCACACTGGGTGGGCAAAAGCCTCCCGCTCATGATGGGCCTTCATCATGTTCACGTGGAAGGCCTTCCTTCTTCCACGGGCGTGGTCCAGGGTGGCCAGATAGGTGACAGCGTTGAGCCGCTGGTGCACAAGGTATGGACCCTCCCAGGCCGCCTGAAGCTTGTTTTGAGGTACGGGGACCAGTACCCACTCCTTTTGACCAACCTCGTAGGTCCGCTCACAGGCATTCCGGTCGTACCACCGCTTCTGGTCAGCCTGGGCTTGGGCCATATTGGCCTTAACACTGCTGGTGCATGACTTCATTCTGTCCCGGAAGCGCACGACATACTCAATGACCGACACTCCAGGGGTGGCCAAATCCCCTTCCCATGCTTCCTTCACCAGAGCAAGGGTCCCCCGTACACGTCGCCCGTACAGGAGCTCAAAGGAGAACCCCGTTGAGGCCTGTGGGACCTCCCGGTCAGCAAACAGCAGGTGTGGGAGATACCGTTCCCAGTCTCTCCCGTGGGAGTCGACCAACATCTTCAGCATCTGCTTTAAGGTGCCATTGAACATAGGCCATTGGTCTGTGGGTGGTACGGGCTCACTACCAGATGTTGCACCTGTACCTGCTTACAGAGAGACTCCATCAGCTGCGACATGAACTGGGTCCCTCGGTCTGTGAGCATTTCCTGGGGAAACCCCACTCTGGAGAAAATCTCCAGTAAGGCAGTGGCCACTTTGTCAACCCGAATGGTGGACAAAGCTACCACCTTCGGGTACCGGGTGGCATAGTCCACTACCGTTAGTATGAAGCATTTCCCAGAGCGGCTGGGAGTGGACAGAGGTCCAATGAGATCCACAGCCACCCTCGAGAAAGGCTCTTCGATGATAGGCAGAGTTACAATTGGGGCTTTGGGGCGCCGCCCCGCCTTCCCCACCCTCTGATAGGTGTCACACGAACGGCAGTAGGCAATCACCTCGGTCCTCATTCCCGGCCAGTAGAAATGCTGAGCTAGCCTGGTCCTGGTTTTAGTGATCCCTAGGTGTCCGGCCATGGGAATCTCATGTGCGATCTGCAACAATTCTTCCCTGAACGGATAGGGTACCACTAACTGTCGGTCCCTGGGCCAAGCCTCCGGTGAACCCGGCTGGACCGGTACAGCCGTCCCTGGTCAGAGACCACTCGCTCGCGGTCGGACTCCAGGGGAGACTGTGCCGCCTGCTCCTTGAGAGCTTTCAGGCTAGCGTCAGCTTCCAACGCTGCCTGAAATCCCTGACTCGATGTGGCAAGAATTGACTAAACTGCCACATCCTCTGTCAGCTCCCCGGGATCTGTCTCCTGGCCGCTGTCTGACTCGGCAGCCACTTGGTCGGAGAGAGGGGAACCGTCGGACCTCCACGAGGCTCCTTGGGCTCCGGCGCTCCTACTCCTGACATCCTGGATGCGGGGAACTCCTGCCCTGGGGTCTTACCTGGTGGCTCCTCTCCTGGGATGCCCCCTCCCCCCATGGCCTGTTCCTCTTTCTGCAGAGGCCCTAGACTCAGAAGGCTGGATTCACTTAGGGGTCCTATACTGCCCATAGCAGCCCCTCCCTCCACCTCTGAGCTCTCCCCTGCAGTTTTCTCACCTGTCTTCACTGTGAGCCCTGTGTGTGTAGTGTCAGTGCATGGCTTACCATCAGGTTTCACTCCCTCCTCCACTGTTGGAGGCACATTCAACACATTAACATTAGCATTCACAGTAGAGTCATGACATTCTTGGGGAGCCGGACTTGGGGGTTCAGTGGCCACATACTGAGACACTAGCCACCCCAAATCGGTCCCAAGCAACACATTGGCAGGAATATTTGGCATTACTCCCACCTCCCGCATTCCCCTCCCGGCGCCCCAGTCCAAAAACACCTTGGCGACGGGCAGCGCCGGTTCAACACCTCCAATTCCGGAGATGGAAAGGGTTTTCCCCAGCACCAAGTCTTGAGGAGACACCACCTCAGGACGTACCAGGGTTTGTTCAGCGCCTGTGTCCTGCAGTCCCTTGACCGCTGAGTTGCCGATGGTGACGGGTTGGTAATTGTCCGGGGACCTCACACCACCCCCTCCCACACACAAAACAGTGCACGGTTTCTGGGACAGGGATGGGGCCTTATGGCCCTGGGGACACGCAGCCTTAAAGTGTCCCGGCTGGTTGCAATGATGACAACGTCTGGGTTCTGCTCCTGGCCTAGAGAGGGCAGCAGGGGGGTACACCCCTTGCACTCTGGGGGCTGGGGGGCAGGGGCAGGACTGGGTTTACCCCCTCTCCAGGTGCTGCTGGCAGGCTTCTTTGGCTCGGATGCCCTGTTGTTGGCATACTCGTCTGCCAGGGCGGCTGTAGCAGAAGCCCCCTTTGGTTTCCGGTCACGGAGGAACTGCTGGAGGTCCTCTGGGCAGTTCCACAAGAACTGCTCTGTGACGAACAGTTCCTGGACCTCCTGGCGGGTGGTGAGCTCTAGACCCGAGGTCCAGTGCTCCGCAGCTCTCAGCAGTGCCCGCATGTCGTCGGTCCAGGTATCCTTTGAGCCCTGCTGTAGGCTCCGGAACTTCCTGCGGTACGACTCCGGGGTGAGGTTGTAGTGCTGGATCAGGGCCCGCTTGATGCTGTTGTAGTCCTGCTCCTCCCCAGCAGGAAAGTCCCCCAAAACTTCCAGGGACTTACCCCTCAAACGGGGGGTCAGGTACCTTGCCTACTGATCCAGGGCCAGATGGTGTTGGAAGCAGGTTCTCTCAAAGGCCAGCAGAAAGGAATCCAGGTCTCCATCCTTTTCAAGCAGGGGGAAGTCCTCCGCCCAGACCTTGGAAGCCTTGGTCCCCGGTGGGGCTGGAGCGTCCAGCGGGAGCCCGTGCTGAGCCATCTCCAGTCGGTGCCGGCGCTCTGCAGCTTCACGGCGTTCTGCAGCCTGCAGCACACATTCGGCATGCTCACGCTCAGCCGCTTTCTCTGCTGCCACCAGGAGTCTGTCATGGGCAGCGTCGTTACCAGCCTCGAGCTGTGCGATAGCCGCTTGGAACATGGCCTCTGATCTGGACAGGCTGGGGTGGCAAGTGGTGGGCAGTCCACTGCGGGACTGAGCACGGGGGTCTGACTCCTTGGGGAGCCCTGGCCCTCACCTTCATTGGTATTGTCCTCCACCACCTCCTCATAGACCATAGCATTGGCCTCCCCCTTTACCTTACTCCTGGTGCCTTCCGCCATCTTGGAAACCTCTGGTTACTGACACAGCTGCAACCCTGACCTCGCACACAACTTATTGTATTTGCACTTGGACCGTCTAGTGCTGGGCTGACCTTAAGACCCCAGCAGTGAAAGTTACCGCTGGTAGTCTCTAGTGTCTGGGAGTAGGGGTCCCACGCACAATATTACTCTGATCCCACCACTGCCACCAATTGTGGAGGAAAACACACACGGACCCGTTCCTCCCACATCACCACTGTGATGTAACTACACAGGCACAGCTCTCCGGTGCCCCCTTTGTCTCTCAGGTCAGTACGGGAACTGCACCTAGAGGAAATGGTCGCCGGGGAGGATGTCCTGCTACCCGCTGGGTATTCTAAGATTCGTGATCAGAGTAAAAGCATCAGCCCAAGATTAATTTTATAGTTTAATTGTCTTAAGGGCACACTAGATAATTACAGAAACATACAGTAGGTTTGCAGTCAGAGAAAAAATATAACAATATGGGTACAAGACTTAGAGATATTAAACTGGAGGTCAATTTACCAGATTGTATTGTAGGGTGCATGTGGGTGCCGGGGAGCTCTGCAGTCCAGAATCTTAGCTGCCGACAGACCCCAAAGCATGGGCCGCTGCTCCCCTTGGCAGATCTGTCCCAAGTTCCTTCTTAGATCATCATCGTCTGGATCTTCTTTGTGAATGACTCTCTGCCAGGGGCTGCTAGTCCTTAAACACGCTAGGTTCCTCCCCCTGTGTCAGAGGGTGGGCTAATAATCTCCACCCTTTTGCTCTCTGCAGAACTTATTCACAATATCTAAGAAAGGGGGTAACTATCAACAGCATGATCGGATCAGAACTTGAGAGGTACCAGTGAATGTGGTTTGTTTTGCCTGTCGTGTGGAGGGCAAACATGGCCCCATTGGGTCACTGTGGAGGGCCAATCTCTATATCTCAGGAATCAGCGCCCTCACCGACTCGGGAGTCACACTGCCAGATGTGCGATTCCCTCTGGGTCACTCGGATATTTTCATGTGTCCATAACTCAAAAGATGAGTTCATAATCCATGATCCTAGGATGGAGCCGAAGCGACTGGTAAACACAATGGATGGGTATTCCTGTGTCTGGCTGACAGGTACACTCTAATTGAAGCCCTCAGGCATTTCCCTGCCTCATGCTGGTGCGGCTCCTTGCCTAAGATTTGAAGTTCTGTTTTGGGCCTTATCTCATTATCATACTAATCGGCCTTGCTAATTAGCATTGGAACACTAAATCCTGCTTTATTCACTACTAGCTTTAGAGCCCGGCGCTGCCCGGGCATAGTAACTAACTGTGGTTAGTTGTAGCAAATTATAATTATCCTCCATCCCATAGTCCCGTGCCCATATACCCATCACACATCCTCCATCCCATAATCCCATGCCCATATACCCATCACACATCCTCCATCTAATAGTCCCATGCCCATACACCCATCCTACTTATTCGCCATCCCATAGTCGAGTGCCCATATACCCATCATACATATCCGCCATCCCATAGGCCCGTGACCATATACCCATCATACATATCCTCCATCCCATAGTCCAGTGCCCATATACCCATCACACATCCTCCATCCCATAGTCCCATGCCCATATATCCATCATACATATTCTCCATCCCATAGTCTCATGCCCATATACCCATCATACATATTCTCCATCCCATAGTCCCATGCCAATATACCCATCATACATATTCGCCATCCCATAGTCGAGTGCCCACATACCCATCACACATCCTTCATCCCATAGTCCCGTGCCCATATACCCATCATACATATCCGCCATCTCATAGTCCCGTGCCCATATACCCGTCATACATATCCTCCATCCCATAGTCCAATGCCCATATACCCATCACACATCCTCCATCCCATAGTCCCATGCCCATATACATATCGTCCATCCCATAGTCCCGTGCCCATATACCCATCATACATATCCTCCATCCCATAGTCCGGTGCCCATATACCCATCACACATCCTCCATCCCATAGTCAACCATTATGACATCATAATGAGCGGCGGCGGGGCTTGCGACCTATGATGACATCAGCGTCGCCATGGCAACCGTTGTGACATCACAATGAGGGGCGGGGCTTGACACGCACACACTTTTCCCCCCAGTATGTAGATAGGGGCAAAATTGTTTGGTGAATTGGAACGCGCGGGATTAAAATTTCGCCTCACAACATAGCTTAGGACGCTCTCGGGGTCCAGACGTGTGACTGTGCCAAATTTTGTGGCTGTAGCTGCGACGGTGCAGATGCCTATCCCGGACATACACACATACACATACACACACACATACACACTTTGAGCTTTATATATTAGATGCATACAGCACCTGGGGGGGTATAGGAGCAGTTAGCTGCCTGTAATTCTTGAACTCAGACCAAAATGGATGCCAAGCTCAGACATGAGGCCCCATATCTAAGGTGGCGGCTGCTCCTTCATCACATATGGGCTGTCAAACATTTCCCATGGGGGTAGATATCAACATAGTGTGGCCTTTTTTTGGGACAGGCATCATAAACACCATGCAAAACTGTAACGTGGTTTCATACACAGTTACTGCTGGGAAGGTGCAGGTTTTTAGTAAAAATATGGCGGACGAATCACTGCATGAAGTGATCTGGAAAGGGGTCATGGTGATGACAGGAATGGGCAAGTACAGTGCTGTGCAAATTAATTGGGACAAAGCATTTTTTAAAGTTAAAACTGCTTTGAATCACTGACTGGTAACCAACTTACGATTTAACTTAAAAAAATGCTTTGTCCCAATTAATTTGCACAGCATTGTACATGATTAATAACAGCAGTGACTATGGAAGGTATGAGATCCAGGATACAGTCAACAATGATTCGTCGTTTCGCCACCATCAATTACCATAATCGGTTTCACATCTGTCATAAGATCGGTGTACCAGATGCGCATGTGAGACTTGTCCTAAGAAATTCCTGTCCAAAATATGTTGCTAAACACGCACGTGTCTGTATAAAGGGCAAAGTGCAACATGTTCGTGAGATGCTGAATTATACAAAGCAGATCAGTGTAGGAGGAAAACCAAACAAACTGATGGATGCTCGAGAAAAACTAAGTTTAAAGAGAAGTGTACCGTCCTTATCTATGAACACACGCATGCAAAAAGCTTCTTCATCTTCACCCATACATATTACCAATAATATACAAATGTCAGTCTAAAAATAATTGTCCGAGAGTAACCAACACTGTTAAAGGAATGCCACCAAACGTAAATATCCATGATCCTTTGAAAAACCTGATTTCCTGTTTACAATATATGGAGGATGATGGTATTGATGACAACATAGAAAATTTCCACATGCACACCAAGAAGAAGAAAATTTTCAAAAAGGCAGTGAATGTCTGGAAAATCATTTTCTCTAGGGCAAAGTTTACCTCTTACTAAAGTGGTACCGAAAGAGGCATACACAGCTCTCTGGTGTACTCACAATGAGATGCTTGACAGATGATGTATTCTGAATTGTCCATGTGCACTTTTTGAAAGCGAGCAGAAAAGGACGATGACGAGAAGATGTGATTTTGGTCAGTAAGGAGTTGATGTCAGGTACAGATAGGTAGATCTGCGTGTCATCAGCGTAGTGATGATATTGCAAACCGTGCCATTACAACAGCTGGCCCAGGCCGAAGGTGTAGATGGAGAAGAGTAGGGTTCCTAGAACAGAGATTTGTGGAACAATGAAAGAAAGATGTCGAGGTGAGGAGGTGGTGTGGTAGAGGGATGTCCCCCTATCAGTCTTCTTGTTTTTTAAAGACTCTACCGATAACCCCAAAAAGTACATTTGCACCACTGGTCATGGCTGCATCTGCAGGGGTAGTAAAACTACCAGCCTTACCACCACCAGCATGATCAGGCACATGCAGCAAAGCAACAGACTTTGTTGGTTGAACACCAGCCTCCATGAACAGTGTCTGCGGGTGATACCACTGCTTCTTCCGCTGTTATGTATGCAAGCCAATCCCCCGTCCACAGTGCATGTGAAAATGCCTCCTACCCTGCACTTGTCGTTGACCAAAGTCAAATTGCACCGTCATCAAGCACGTCCATGTCCTTGTCCCAGCGCAGCCTTCAGTTGTCCATACCCTAGTCATTGGACCGTAAGTGGAAAGACGCAGCCAACGCCCCACAGGCCACAGTACTAAATTCACAAATTTCTAGTCTGCTTGCGCTCAAAATGTTGCATTCTAAGCTCTTCTTTGGAAACGGACGCTTTCCACAACCTGATGGCGGCGACAGTAACAAGGTACTCTGTCCCCACCTGGCACTATTTCTCCCGGTCTGCCGTCATGACCTTAGACAAGCAAGCACGTGTCCTACAGCATTACCCGTGCCATCAACAATGCTGATACAGGTAACCTTCACCTAACCATGGACACGTGGATAAGTGCTTGTGGGCAAGGATGGTGCATCTTCCTAATGGCACACTGTGTTTGCGTAGTAAAAATCATGACCCAGTCGGACATTTGGAGACCATGTCACAGATAAATGGAGGAGACAGGTTGGGGAAGGTTTTGTATGTCATATTTAGGGTTTTGAACTGTAGCCTATGGGCAATAGGAAGGCAGTGAAGGGCATGGCAGAGAGGAGAGGCTGTGGAATAGCAGAGGGACAGTTGGATTACTCTGGCAGCAGAGTTTTGGATAGATTTGAGTGGTGCTAGAGGGGAGGCTAGAGAGTATAAGGTTGCAATACTCGAGGCGGGAGATCTTGAGGGCATGTACAAACATTTTTTAGTTTCTTGTAATGTACGGCTCCAGGAAATGTTCTTGAGTTGTAATGGACAGGAGGAGGCAAAGGCTTTCATATGTAGCTTGAAAGAGAGGGCAGAGTCGAGGATCACCCAGAGGCCACGAACATGCGGGAATATTTGTCCCGGTGTGCCGTTCCGGCATTACACAGGCACATATCCCACAACATTACCCGTGCCCTCCACAATGCTGTTACTTGGAAATTCCACCTAACCACAAATACATGGACAAGTGCTTGTGGTCAGGGACGGTAGATCTCACTGAGGTTACACTGGATTAACATACTGGAAGCCGGGACCCACACCTACATTGGTATTCTGCCCGTCCTCCTAAACACAGAGTATTGCATGCCCTATGTCAATCTGGGTTGACCCCCCACTGTATACAGCTCCTGCACCTCCTCCTCCTCTTCAGACTCCAGCTACAAAAGGTAGCACATCAGTCACAAGCTGGAAGCACTGAAGCACTGCCTCATCAAAGCGAGATCAGGCTGTGTTGAAGCTAATATGTTTAGGTGACAACCCCACAATGCTGAAGTGTTGTGGACAGCTCTGAAAGAGCAGGCAGTTCTGAGGCTGAGACAGCAGAACCCACAGACAGGCATGGTTGTTTGTGACAATGGCTGGAAACTGGTGACTGCTCTGTGGCTAAGCGAGCTCACACACGTGCCATGCCTGGCTCATGCATGTAACCTAATTGGTCAACGTTTTTTGAATAGCGACACGGAGCTGGCAGATCTGCTAGGAAAAGTACAATGATCTGCGTACTCATTTTAGAAAGTCAGCTACAGCTTCATGCGCCCTTGCTATGATTCAGCAGAACTTGCAGCTTCTGGCTCACCGACTGGTGTGTGATGCCCCCAGATGTTGGAACACTGCAGATAGTGGAAAGGATTTGTGAGCAGAAGAGGGCAGTTGGTGAATAGTCTACCAGCATCAACAAGGTTGTCGGTATTCAGTTCTGTCTTCACACATAACATCTGAGGAGTGTCTGACATATGTAACATCCTCCAAAACTTTGGAGGAATCCACCAAGAGGGTGAGCGTCAATGACACCATAATTAACGTCTCCATCCTGCTTATCTGTGTTCTAATTTGAAGAATGATAGTTATTATAGAGCGAAAACATATTTACAGTTTAACAGTTTCAAACACAACAGTCCAAAGTAACAACGATAACAATAATTAAACAAACAAAACAATCCTGCTCGTGACAACTTACAATCTACATTGAGGTGGGGGAGATAAAAACTACAGGGGTGTATTTACAAGAATGTATTTACAATGATGTTTGTGTTAGAATCTGTTCAGTTTGTGACTATCCGCCATTTTCTTGTATCGTTTATCCGCTTGAGTTCTGGCTTGGAGCTTTGCTTTGCCTTCTGTGTGTTTAATTAGTGCAGCTCTGGGACCTCTGGTTCTGCAAGTCTTAGTTTCTTTTTTCAGTTTGTTTCTGCAGCCTTCACTTTGTTTTCTATTAGGAGGTGACCCGCTTTAGTACCCAGTCCTTAGATCTTTCAAGGACCCCCTTCCCCTTACCTACTGTATAGATCTTCACTTGAGATTAACCTAGGATCATTGGTGGGTCTATTCGCAAGGAATGGGTTGCCCACTCTATCATAGGGTATCAGCCTAGTCACAGTGCAGGGTCAGTTTTCCCCCTCCTACCCTAGTCCTGTGCTGCAGTACCATAATAGTTTGTACAATGATATTACTGAGTGTTATGAATGGGTCACCGAGGAGGATGGCAGAAACAGGCTAAGCCACCAGAAAACCAGAGAGGTTGGTAACTAAGTAGATTGCAGACTCCTGATCCTATCAAAACTGGCTGGATATCCTTAAAGACAAAAATGTCCAGGAAGGATGGGAAATCTTGAAAAATGAAATTCTCAAAGCACAGTTGTTAACAATTCCGAAAAGAGGGAAGAATAGGAAGCATTTAAGGAAACCAGGATGGATGAACACAGAACTTAAGCACATGCTAAAAAGGAAGAAAAAAATGTTTATAAAATGGAAAGAGGGAGGCATATCTAAAGAAGAATATAATGCTGTCTGCAGAACCTGCAGGGCACAAATCAGATTAGCTAAAGCTGAAAATGAACTGAGGCTTGCAAGAGATGTCAAAAGCAATAATAAAGGATTTTGGGGATATGTCAAAAGTAAAAGAAAAGTCAAAGATGCTATAGGATTTTTACAGGATGAAAATGATGAAATGGTAAGACAGGATGTTGAGAAGGCTGAACTTTTAAATTCCTATTTTGCATCTGTTTTCTCTCAGAAAGGAAATGCAACATCAACTGTTATTCACTGTCCTATTAAGGGAATAGAAGAATCCAGGATATCTATAAACAGAAAGATAGTGAGGAAACACTTAGCTAACCTAAATGAATTCAAGTCTCCAGGTCCAGATGAATTACACCCCAGAGAACTGAAGGAGATAGCAGAAGAAATTTTTGAACCCCTCTCCATAATCTTTGAAAATTCTTGGAGAACAGGAGAAGTGCCAGAAGACTGGAGAAGAGCAAATGTTGTTCCTATCTTCAAAAAGGGGAAGAAGGTGGACCCAGGCAACTATAGGCCGGTGAGTCTGACTTCTATACCAGGAAAGATCTTTGAACAAATTATTAAACAACATGTATGTCAATACCTGGATAAGAATGAAGTGATTAAACAGAGTCAGCATGGGTTTCTAACTAATAAGTCATGTCAGACTAACTTAATTTCCTTCTATGACAGTATCACTGATTGGGTGGATCAAGGAAATGCTGTAGATATAGTATATCTTGACTTCAGCAAAGCATTTGACAAAGTCTCTCATACAATCCTTATTGAAAAAATGACTAAGTATGGAATGGACAAGGCACCTGTTAGGTGGATTCATAACTGGCTTAGTGATCGGACCCAAAGAGTGATCGTAAATGGCTGTACATCCAGTTGGAAGAATGTCTCAAGTGGGGTACCACAGGGCTCTGTCCTGGGCCCTGTATTGTTCAACATCTTTATCAACGATTTAGATGAAGGAATTGAGGGTAAACTGATTAAATTTGCTGATGACACAAAGCTAGGAGGGATAGCTAATACTAGAGAAGAGAGAGAGAGGATTCAAAAAGATTTAAATAAACTGGAGAAGTGGGCAGCAACTAACAGAATGGTTTTTAACAGGGAGAAATGCAAAGTACTACATCTGGGCAATAAAAATGAAAAAAGCATATATAGAATGGGAGGAATAGGGCTAAGTGACAGCACATGTGAAAAAGACTTGGGTATACTAATAGATCACAGACTGAATATGAGTCAACAGTGTGATGCAGCAGCAAAAAAGGCAAATGCAATTCTAGGATGTATTAACAGAAGCATACAGTCTAGATCACGTGAAGTCATTATTTCCCTCTACTCCTCTTTGGTCAGACCTCATCTGGAATATTGTGTCCAGTTTTGGGCACCACATTTTAAAAAAGACATCAACAAACTGGAGCAAGTTCAGAAAAGAGCGACCAGAATGGTGACCGGTCTGCAAACCCTGTCTTATGAGGAAAGGTTGCAGGATTTGGGAATGTTTAGTTTGCAAAAGAGAAGACTGAGAGGAGACTTAATAGCTGTCTACAAATATCTAAAGGGCTGTCACATTGTAGAAGGATCAACTTTATTCTCATTTGCACAAGGAAAGACTAGAAGCAATGGGATGAAACTGAATGGGAAGAGACACAGATTAGATATTAGAAAAAACTTTTTGACAGTTAGAGTGATCAATGAGTGGAACAGGCTGCCATGAGAAGTGGTGAGTTCTCCTTCAATGGAAGTCTTCAAACAGAGGCTGGACAGACATCTGACTGGGATGATTTAGCGAATCCTGCTTTGAGCAGGGGGTTGGACCAGATGGCCCAGGAGGTCCCTTCCAACTCTACGATTCTATGATTCTATGATTCTAATTCTCCTTTTGGAATATTGGAATAAAACAACTAGCAGTGGCGTGGAGTGTTCCTACGATGCCCTAGACACTTCGTCACAGCCGGAAAACTAACTAAGCCTAAAGCCAGAAAGGTGAAATCTAAACTGCCCCGGAGCAGATCCCCAAAGGAATAGACAGTCCCCAAACATATATTGTCGGTTAGACAAGATGAGAAACAAACACAGGCAGAGAACAGACTGAGCAAACGGTGGGGCCCAAGCTGTCTAGACAGGACAGGACAGAAAAGATACTGTCTGCAATCACGCACAAAATCCTTAAAAAAAATCCAACACATTGGATATACAAAAAACCTGAGGCCACACGACCTCACCCCCACTAGATCAGCACTCTGGTGTTAACTGGAAGCAAAGCAAAAGATACTAACATAACAGTGGACTGAACAAACTGACACAAGCTGTAACATATGGAGCGAGGCCCAGCGCTGCCCCCAGCAGGGAGTATGCTGGACCCTAGCAACAAAGCAGAAATAAAAAAAAAAAAGGCACATCCAGATTAGATGCAAAGGATTAGCAAAATAATCACTTAACTGAACCATGCAGAGCAGGCAGGAGACAAAAGAACTCCAAATGCACAAGGAGGAAATCACCAGCAACCACCAAGAGCAGCCAGCTCAATTATATGCTCCCAGCCAGTAATCCCAGGTTCCCATTTATCGCTGCCAGGTGGGAAACTTCCATCAACCTGGCCAGCTCCACTACTCCCAGTAACCACCAGAGGGAGCAGAGGGAGCTTCGGCTCAGAAGTCCGAGCAAGGGAATTCACAACAACTGAAGTTAGTTCAAAGTCGTGGAGGCCTGAGCACAGGGAGGAGGTGAGCCTGGTCAGTTGTCCTCTTGGTGAGGACACGGAAGTATTGACTGCTAGCAGTCTTGCAGGCATGGCTGAGTTTATGTTACACTGCCTTCCCCGGCACCCTCTCGTTATCAAAATTTTGGGTGACGGGCAATACTGATTGGTGACACTTGTAGACCCATGCTAAGAGGCAGACAGGTGTACTAAATGCTGGAGGACCTGAGGGCCCTTCTTGCGGAATTATTAAAAAAATTCACATCTGAAAACGCTGGCAGCAGAGGTCACAGTTTGTTGGCCAAGCAAGGAGTACAGGTGAGGGAGACACAACTCCAAACCAGCAAAGGCAGTGGAACACTGGCAAAATTTGGGGAGAGTTTTTTCAGACCCTCCCATCGCCCTGGCCCTGAGGTGCGGGCGACTCTTACAAGGAGTGCAAAGTTTGGGAAAATGCTGAGGGAGTCCCTTGCTGACTGTAGCAACATCCTCTGTTATTCCTCTGTGCCTTATAATTATTATTATTATTATTAATTATTGGCTCTCTCTACTGTGCACATGCGCTGTACTCACAGTCAAGAAGCGGATGGCGCCTCGCTCTCTGGCGGACACTGGGCACATGGCGCCTTGCTAAATGGCAGTACCGCTTTTAGTGGCAGGAGACAACGGGAACAGTCCTTTGCAGCACCACTGCTCTAAGGACGGAGCCTGCTACTCAGCCTCCTATGCGCTGCTTGTCCACGCCAAAAATCATTGCTGTCGTGCCCACTTTTTCTTAAGATGGCCCCCTGCCTCTATGTCACTGGTTCTGTCTATCTGCTGCATTTCACTGCAGTGTCGGCACTTAGGGTGCATAGTGCACTACCCCCCTTGCTGCTCACACGCTCACAGCTGGGGACTCACTCCTGCTTTGCTTTTTTTTTCCCTCAGCTTCTGGCATGGTTCCTTTTCTAAGCACAACCCCTCTTTCTGTGTAATGGGGCCTGTCCATTCCCCTATTCCTTCAGCCGGGAAACAGGGGACGCAGCCTTGACAGTTCTGGACATGGTGCAGCACAGGTACCCGCAGCCTGGTCATTCTGACTCCATACATATCTGGCCAATCAGTTCTTTAATGCAAGTAGCTTTGAAGGCATGTTCTTCCAATTTTCTAGAGAAAATTGTACAGTACAACCAGAACAGTCTCAATTTGAAGGACTTTAGTGTCATCTTGTGGAAAGATATGAGCCACAGTATCAAACTTAAAATTTTCGGTGGAAAATGATTTCCCCACTGATAGGTTGTGTATGTTCTGAATTATGTAACATCATTTGTGTGATTATTCATATTTGCTGCACAATATATTCATCTTTTTCTTCAAGGATTTGGAATATAATGTTGTAAGAGTGAAAGCAACTTGTTGAAGTGTGTCTTACCTCAAATGTGAGGCTGTGTGCCCACATTGCATTTTCTTAAGTGTTTTTGAAGCGTTTGTGCCGGATTAGACGCTTCAGAAACGCTTAAAAGAAGCTTCCTATTCAATCTAATGCATTTTTGGCTTTTTGTGCCAATGCAAGCGTTTTTTCCCGGTCAGAAAACACTTAGCGGCTAAAAACGCAGCATGCTGATTATTTTCCGCATAGGTCCACGTTTTTAGCCATTTCCAATGTTCCCAGAAACCGCGGGGAAAAAAACGCGCGTTTTTTGTGCAAAAATCGGAAATAAAACGCGGAAATAAAACTCGCGGTTTCTGGGAAGAAGTCCGGTTTTCTGAGCATTTAAAAACGCTAACGTGGGCATATAGCCTTAAACTGCTTGTCAATTGTCATCTTTACTATTTCTCCATTTCGTGTGCAGCTAACCACCTCATTGATATTATTGAGTTTCTTTAGCAAGAAAATAGCTCCACCAATACCACGTGCTTTTCCTATTAATTCATGCTGCTAAAGTAGAGGTGAGATTTGGGGCCTAGTTCATCTGGGGACTGTAGTCAACATGACACTATGCCAACACCCATTGGGGTCTAGCTACCAATTTAACAGTTTGTGCACAGCTGAACAAAGTTGTCAGAAAAAAAAAAAATCCTTCACCTTCAATAACATGGTTGATGCATTGTCTCATGGAAACACCCATACAGTATTATTATTACCAAATTGCCTCACTGTAATAAGTGTTTTTTTAAGCAAAAGAGTGCTGGGTATAACAAGAGTGACAGACTGCAAAAAAAAAAAAAAAGGGAATTTAGGCCTAAACTGCCATGATTTTTGGCACACGGACGTATGAGGCGTGGCACAGATATACCCCACTGTAAAATGTGGCCTGTTTTTTAAAAAAATGCAACGGAGTGCTGTATATAATTTGAGTGTCAGACAGGAAAACACTAACACCGGCCTAAAATCCACAAATTTTAATCACATGGATGTATGATGTGTGTCATAGATATACCCCTCTGTAAAATATGTGCCCTGCTTTTTAAAGTAATGCAACATAGTGCTGTATATATTTTGAGTAACAGACAGGAAAACACTGGAATACTGGCCTAAAACCCCCCAATTTTTACCACACGGATATATGAGGCATGTCAAAGTTTTACCCCACAGTAAAATGTTTTTTTTTTTTATGCAAATGAGTGCTGGATATAAAGAGAGTGAAAGGCTGCAAAAAAGGGAATTTAGCACTAAAATGCCATGATTTTTGGCACACTGATGTATGAGGCGTGTCACAAATATGCCACTGTAATATATGTGCCCTGTTTTTAAAAAAAATGCAACAAAGTGCTGTATATAACTTGAGTAACAGACAGTAAAACACTGGAATACTGGCCTAAAATCCCCAAGTTTTTATCACAGGGATGTATGAGACATGTCACAGATATACCACACTGTAAAATATGTGGCCTTTTCTTTTGGGGGAGGTTCAGCAAAATAGTGTGAAGGAATTGTGTAATACACTCAAAAAAAAAATCTACTCTACTATACCATATAAAAATTAAATATTCCTCTGCGCACTCAAAAGGGATTTTTGGGATCCCTTTAAAATTGCAGGATTTTCACGCTGTACTAGGAAAAGGATCTGGCTGTAATGTGCACTGTCAAAAAGCAAATGGAGGAAAAAAGGGCTCTGGATTGCTTTGCAATAATAAAAGCTCTATTAACCCTGGCCAAAAAATTTTTCAAATCCAATGGCACCTAGGGCTAGGTATATACGGGTAATATATCCTACAGGTAGCAGCAACAGCACCAAAACACAGGAAGGGAATGGACCCTCTTGATGTACAGTATGCAATGACATGTATATACACACATACAGTGCCTGCAGGCCTTGCACTAATGTGTATAGAGCGACGTACACTACTCTGCCTACCTAACACTGGAACCTATATACTCCAAAATTAGTCCCAAGAAGGACTATTGGTTTAGCAGGATTTGAGTAGTTTACAATGTTAGACCTCACACTGACTAATAAATCCCCAATTCTGAATCTATCTCAGCAGCAGCTCGCCCTACATTATTTAAATCCGGAGCTGAATGCGCCAAGCAGGGCGGCGTCTGGTCTCTTAAACCCCTGATGATGCTCTGCGGCCAGCCAATCACTGCACAACCACATCAAAGATGGCTGTGGCGTTACATTGCCTGGCAGATAATCCCTACATCGTGATTGGGTCTCTAAAGTCCGCCAAAAAAGCTGGGTGGAGACCCGAGTTCCAGCCTAGTAATCCCGGAAATGCTCATTGCTTGCCGAGTACACCGAGTACCATGATGCTCGGGTGAATAATGAGTAGTGACGATCACGTTCGCTCATCGCTAATCAGCAGATGACTCAGAAAACCAGAACATGTGAACAGGTTTCAAGAGGGACACGTGAAAGGTGTCGGTGATATTCTGGCGCGGCGGAAAGGACAGGAATTAACCTGCTCCAAGACTTTAAAAGGACCTAGATAGCAGTGAGCAAACTTAGTGGACTCTATGCGCAGCTTGATATTACGAGCTCAGAACCACACCAAGTCGCCAGGAGCGAAGACAGGAATGGGACGGCGATTTGCATCGGCAGAAACCCTCATTCTCTCCTTAAAGGCCTTGATGGCATCCTGTGTGTGGTCTCAGATGCCACGAGCCTCCACAGTCCAGTCTACCACCCTAGAGTCAGACGAGCATGGGGACAGGAACACGTGGATGCTGACCATAACTAAGAAGGAACGGAGTCTGCCCTGTAGAATCG
The DNA here is from genome assembly GCF_039654945.1 of Dendrobates tinctorius. Taxonomy (NCBI): domain Eukaryota; kingdom Metazoa; phylum Chordata; class Amphibia; order Anura; family Dendrobatidae; genus Dendrobates; species Dendrobates tinctorius. Next base: position 82,611,591 of record NW_027361687.1, on the reverse strand, counting down.
GTGACCTCGTTGTTGAGAGCAAACTCTACCCATGGCAACAAAGATGCCAAATTCTCATGCCTGGCAGACAGACGAAGTGCCATAGGTACAGTATGTAACCAGAGTCTGATAGGTATAGGAGACGCATGTCTGGACATAGTCCCTAACGTTGTGTGCCATTCGAGGCCACCAATATGACCTCACTAGAAGCTCAGGTATCCTTTAGATCCCAAAATGTCCACCCACCCTAGACAAGTGAGCCCAAGAGAGAACCTCCGGCAGGAGATTTAGAGGTACCAGAGTCTTGCCTGGAGGTACAGACTCAAGCGAAACCAAGGCAACTGTTCGCAGACTCTCCACCGGGACATAAGCCGAGGTTCATCCCCCCCTCCTCAGATGACACAACAGAATGGGACAGAGCATCAGCACGGAGATTCTTCTCCCCCCAGAGAAAATGGAGGGTGAAATTCAATCGGGAGAAGAATAAGGACCATCTGGCCTGGCGAGAATTCAACCACTGGGCAGTCTGCAAGTACAGCTGATTTTTGGTCGGTGAAGACTTGGAAGGGGAAACCTGCCCCTTCTAGGAGATGTCTCCACTCTGAGAAAGCCAGTTTCATGGCCAGTAACTCCCTGTCCCCAATGGAATAGTTTCTCTGTGCCGGTGTGAAAGTCTTGAAAAAGAAAAAACATGGATGTTTAGAACCTTGAACATCCTTCTGGTACAGGGCTGCTCCAGCACTGACAGAAGAGGCATCAACCTCCAATATTAATGGTTTATTCTCATCTGGACGGTGTAACACGGGAGCCCTAACAAAAGGAAACTTTACAGAGATAAAGGCCTTGGAGACCTCCTCCGTCCACAACTTGGGGTTAGCTACTTTTTTGGTGACGGCTACCAGTAGAGCTACTAAAGTAGAGAAGTGCAGAATGAACTGGCAATAGCAATTAATGAACCCCATGAAGCGCTGCACAGCATTCAGAGAGTGGGGCTCCTGCCAGTTCATTGCAGACTCCAATTTGGCAGGATCTATGGCCAATCCCTTGGCCGAGATGATATAGCCAATTAAAGGCAAAGATGCCTGCTCAAACACACACTTCTCTAACTTAGCGAACAGGGAATTGGCCCGTAGGAGCTCAAAGACTTTACAGACACCGATATCTGGGGAGTAAATAAGTATGTCATCCAGATAGACAACTACAGAGCTGGATAACATCTCTCGAAAGATGTCATTCACAAAGTCTTGGAAGACGGCAGGAGCGTTACACAGGCTGTATGGCATCACCAAACACTCAAAGTGGCTGTCCCGTGTGATCACTTCTCCTTCACTAAAAGTTTGTCTGGTACAATGAGTCCCTCTCGATTGCTGTAATCCACCCTCCCATGGCACCTGCCTATCCAAGGACAGCCTGGAACTTTGAGATATTGATATCTCTTCTTCATCCTCCTCTGCTTCCACCTCTTCCTCTTTCACCACCTCATCCTCACACAGACTAATCAAAATGTATTCCAGCATAATGATGATGGGAATAGTGATGCTGATGACAGCAACATCAGTGCTAACCATCTTAGTAGCCATTTCAAATCTGTGCAGAAGTCTGCAGAGGTCCCTCATCTGTGCCCACTCTACAAGCGTGATTTCCACCACGTCCGTACTGCGCTGACACAAGCTATGCAAATGTACATACTGCACCAGGGCTTGTTGCTGCTGCCACAGTCGCTGCAACATATGCTGAGTGGAATTTCATCATATTGGAACATTGCAAATCAAATAGATAAAAAAAACGGTAGGCCGAAACATCTCTCTAGTGATGCAAGTCGATGACCTGCAGGGTGCTATTGGTGGGGGTGAGTAACCGTGCTTTCTGCAGCAGTACATCAAGGCCGGAATAGTGATGGAGAAACTGCAAGGCATGTGTGTGAGATTGACCCGTCGTAAGGCCTCCACCATGCCTGCACCGTTATCGCACATGACCTTCCCTGGCTACAGGTTCAGTGGAGACAGCCATTGCTCTAAGTTGACCTGGATAGCTGTCCACATCACTGGGTGACTGTGATCTCCAAGGCATAATAATTTTAGTAACACCTGATTGCGGTGAACCATGCACAGTACGGATGTGCGAGGGATTCTATCTGCACTGTTCGAATGCGTGTCTGATTAAGGGAGAGGTTGAGGGCCCATGTGGAAGACTTAGAAGCAATGGAGGAAGTGTTAGATACAGAGGTTTGTCCCACAAGCTTCGGGGATTCAAAGAGTTGTGGAGCAGCCTCTTGTCAGCCTGCCCCCACAGCCACCAGAGTCACGCAGTGCCCAGTCAGCGAGATGCAACTCCCCTGTGCAGGTTTGCTCATCTAGGTGTCACTGATGAAATACACCCTGGCAGACATAGATTTTTTCAGTGAACAACATTCTGCAACATGCTGGTGTAGTGCATGCACAGCTTTCTTAGAGAAGTAATGGCAACAGTTGGCACTGGGGTCTACGATGACCATCATCTTTTGGAAACTGTCTACTGTATATCCAACAGGCAGAAAGGCAGCATTTCCATGGCAAACAGATTGGAGATGGTGGAGTTCAAGCTCTTAGCTTTGGCATGTGTAGGAGAAAACATTCTTTTACATGACCACAACTGTGGGACCGGGGGCTGGGTGCTATGTTGAGAGAGGGTGGAGTAGTGTGAACAGGACAAACTGCTGGACTGTGAGTGAAGTGCAATCAGAAATATTATGATGGATGGATTGAGAATGATGTGTTGTGCTTGGTGACACAAACAGCAGGCATATCCAGTTCCATAACAGCTGACGGTCTCCCACTCACCCTGAGTATATGGGGTAAACAAATAGATTTTCTGTGGCCAGAGACCTGTGTGATAACACTTGGCACGGTGATAGAGAAGGAAGAAGCAGCAGATATGGTTTTTGGGACGAACGGTGGTGGGCGAAGCCAGCTAGTTGTAATTTTAGCGCAGTGAGATTCCCAGACTGACTTGTTGATTGCACATGTGGTGGCTCATAGTTGTTAGTAGAAGCAAAAATTGCAATAATTTAAGTTTTTTCTTGCAAATTTGGCAAATAACGTGAATTGGGTTATCATTGCTGTGTCATAAAAGGCTCAGGCTAGTCAACCCTTGCTGCCCCTGTGAACTGCATGCTCGAGACCAGTGCTAGCTTTAACACTAGAAGACCCAGAAATTTCGAGCTCCCCCTTGAAGTCCTGAAAGAGGGTCAAATGACCCTTAGGGTACCGTTACACCTAGCGACTCACCAGCGATCCCGACCAGCGATATGACGCGGTCAGGATCGCTGGCGCATCGCTAGGTGGTCGCTAGTGAGCTGCCACACAGGCAGATCTCACTAGCGACATCGCTGGGGACGGGGATTGCTACTTACCTGTCAGACGCGGCGATCCTGCGTCCTCCCGCCCGGCTCCACGCGTCGCTCATCGTCACAGCAGGAAGCCCAACAGGAAGTGACCGACAAGGAATGATCCAGGAGCTTCTCGCGCGATCAGCGATAACCAGCAGGGGAGCCGGTCGGAGGTAAGTATCACATGCAGCGATATCGCTAGCAATATCTCTGCAACGTCACAAAATCGGTGACTTTACAGCGATATTGCTAGCGATATCGCAGTGTGTAACGGGGGCTTTAGTCCAAACTGACAACTCTGATGGCTTCAATTAGCATCCTTTCATTTGTAAATGTGGCCATTGCCTGAGGAATCTGCAGGGAGCAATTATGTTGATCCACCTCAACAAAGGTCTTGTAAGAGAGTGTAAACAAAAGAATGTAAGCTGCTCCTGAGTGTGTCTGCCCACCCCCCAGTTGCATTATCCTTTTGTGCTGTGGGGGATAGATAGGTGACTGCTTCACCTTTTTTGTTCACAAGAAACAAAATGCAGAGAAGGCACACCATTCAACAGACATTGGAACTGATCCTGAGCAGCACCAACCCTTCAACCGGATTAGGACTCTGAGCTGTCTTCAGGTTAGATTTTTCAAATTACCTATTTTTATTTCCTGACTATCTTTTTTATTTATTATTATTATTTATTTATTTATATAGCACCATTGGTTCCATGGTGCTGTACATGAGAAGGGGTTAAATACAGATTACAGATATCACTTACAGCAAACAAACTAACAATCACAGACTGATACAGAGGGGAGAGAGGACCCTGCCCTTTCGGGCTTACATGCTACAGGATGGTGGGGAAGGAGACAGTAGGTTGGGGGTTACAGCAGTTCCAGTGATGGTGAGGCGGTAGCTCCAGTAGTAGTGAGGAGGCAGCGGGGATCACTGCAGGCTGTAGGCTTTCCTGAAGAGGTGGGTTTTCAGGTTCCGTCTGAAGGAACCGAGTGTGGTTGATAGCCGGACGTGTTGGGGCAGGGAATTCCAGAGGATGGGGGCTATTCGGGAGAAGTCTTGGAGGCGGTTGGGTGAGGAGCAGAGCCTTGGGGGACTCCAACAGAGAGAGGGTGGGATGAGGAGGTAGTGTGAGAGTGGGAGACGATGAATGTGCGGTTTGAAAGGTAAGAGGAGATCCAGGATAGGGCTAGGTCTTTGATGCCAAAGGAGGAGAGGATCTGTAGTAGGAGGCAGTGGTCAACTGTGTCAAAAGCAGAGGACAGGTCTAGAAGCAGGAGTATAGAATACTGTCCGTTTGCTTTGGCTGTAAGTAGATCATTAGTGATTTTGGTCAGGGCTGTCTCAGTAGAACCAAAACAAAATGTTAATTTGAAATTATTTATCTTGCAGATGATGAGACTCCTCCTCTACCAAAAAAGAGAGCTCGGTTGGCGAGTGAGCCGACAGAGACCGCAAAAGATGGCACAGTGTTGCGTGAAGTACAAGTGGGGAAACGGCTCCATTTCACCCCAATAGAACCATACCCTACAGATGGAGAGCCAAGTGCTAAGGCCAGACAAAGTGTCTGGAGTCACCTTCAGAGCTTCCTCTGTTTTATCACTCTTGACATGCTTCGCAGCATTCAAGAATGGACTACTCAACATGAACGCCACACGGAGCAGGTGGATTGGTTCATGGGTCTCCCGGAACTAATGGCATTTATTTCAGTCATTATCTTGCGGGGGGTGACCAAGGTTCCATCACTACGTGACAGCTGGTCAGCAAACCTGGCAAACCCAAGGATCATTGTAACTATGGCCCGAAACTGCTTTCAAGACATCATGCAACACCTACGCTTTGATGACATGTTCACACGCAGTGAGCAAGCAGAGACCGATAAGTTTGCTGCAATCTCCGATGTGTGGAGATCGTTTGTCACCAACTGCATCGTATCCTACAACCCTGGTCGACACATCACTATTGATGAACAGCTTTTCCCGTCAAAGACTCGCTGCTGTTTTCTGCAATACATTGCAACAAAACCAGACAAGTTTGGCCTCAAGTTTTGGGTGGCTTGTGACTTGAAATCAAAGTACATCTGTAATGTCCTCCCATATCTTGGCAAGGGCTCCAGTCGTCCCAGCGGGGAGAGACTGTCCAAAACTGTATTGATGAGGCTGATGGAACCATTCATGGACAAGGACAGAACTGTAACCACGGACAATTTCTTTACATCATTGTCACTTGCACAACGACTACTTAGCTGGAAAACCACTATCCTCGGCACAGTCAACAAGAGTCGCCGGGAAATTCCTCAATCTGCTAGACAGATGGACCGCACTGAATTCACCACTCAGGTGTTTTCAACCACTGGTGACACACTGACACTGCATACACCCAAACGAAAGAAGGCCATTTACATTCTCAGCAGCATGCACAGCGTGGTTGAGACTGAGGATACCAACAAAAGGAAGCCAAACACGGTCACACAATACAACCACACAAAGTGCAGTGTGGATGTAATGGACCAAATGGTGCGGGAGTACAGCGTGCGTGCAGGAGCACGGAGATGGCCAGTCGCCGTGTTCTACCACATGATTGACATGGCAGCACTGAATACACATGTTCTTTATCAGGCATGCAATGAAGTGCAGGAGAGACGGGTGGACTTCCTGGTTGAGCTTGCAAAAGAGTTAGGTGGCTCTCATGTGAGTGAAAAGAAGGCACGCAAGGAGAAACTCCTTCGGCAACAACCTTCCACACCCAGCCCTGGCAAAAGGGCGAAGTGTCAGGTCAACCATCGATGCACGAACAATTGTGCAACTGAGAAATGTGTTGACTGCTACAAATACACTTGTGGCAAATGTACCAGGGACATACCCAGGCAGTGCCAGGTATGTTCCGACAGTGCAGACAGACTGCATGGTGAGTGCTGAAATGCTAGTCACACAAGAAGGACATGCCACTCACACGCACACATGCAGCCCTGCCACTGTAGCCTATTGTAAATGTGTGGAATTGTTTTATTCCTTGTATTTTTTTATTATTTTTATATAAAAAATAAAAAGCATGGAGACAAATATATAAAAGAACAACTGTTATTTTTCACACTGAAATTTCAGTCCTCTTGACTTAGAAATTTTAGAGCAAGGTACAGCTGTGAGTAATGACCAGAAGCATTTGTGTCTAATTCTCTTGTCTTATATTATTTAAAATGATTCATTGCTTTAGTGCTTTTTTGCTCAAATGACAGTGCGTTATATGGCGGTACAGACCCCACATAGCTCTGTGACTATGCACTATATGGTGCTACAGGCCCCTCATAGCAGTGTGACTGTGCACTATATGGTGCTACAGGCCCCTCATAGCAGTGTGACTGTGCACTATATGGCAGTACAGACACCTTACAGCTGTGTGACTGTGCACTATTTGGCGGTACAGGCCCTTTATAGCTCTGTGACTGTGCACTATATGGCGGTACAGGCCCCTCATAGCTCTGTGACTGTGCACTATATGGCGGTACAGGCCCCTCATAGCTCTGTGACTGTGCACTATATGGTGCTACAGGCCCCTCATAGCTCTGTGACTGTGCACTAATTGGTGGTACAGGCCCCTCATAGCTCTGTGACTGTGCACTATATGGTGCTACAGGCCCCTCATAGCAGTGTGACTGTGCACTATATGGTGCTACAGGCCCCTCACAGCAGTGTGACTGTGCACTATATGGCAGTACAGGCCATCTATAGCAGTGTGACTGTGCACTATATGGTGGTACAGACACCTTACAGCTGTGTGACTGTGCACTATTTGGCGGTACAGGCCCCTTATAGCTCTGTGACTGTGCACTATATGGCGGTACAGGCCCCTCATAGCTCTGTGACTGTGCACTATATGGCGGTACAGGCCCCTCATAGCTCTGACTGTGCACTATATGGTGCTACAGGCCCCTCATAGCTCTGTGACTGCACTATTTGGTGGTACAGGCCCCTCAAAGCTCTGTGACTGTGCACTATATGGTGGTACAGGCCCCTCATAGCTCTGTGACTGTGCACTATTTGGTGGTACAGGCCCCTCATAGCAGTGTGACTGTGCACTATATGGCAGTACAGGCCACCCATAGCAGTGTGACTGTGCACTATATGGCGGTACAGACACCTTACAGCTGTGTGACTGTGCACTATTTGGCGGTACAGGCCCCTTATAGCTCTGTGACTGTGCACTATATGGCGGTACAGGCCCCTCATAGCTCTGTGACTGTGCACTATATGGCGGTACAGGCCCCTCATAGCTCTGTGACTGTGCACTATATGGTGCTACAGGCCCCTCATAGCTCTGTGACTGTGCACTATATGGTGCTACAGGCCCCTCATAGCAGTGTGACTGTGCACTATATGGTGCTACAGGCCCCTCATAGCAGTGTGACTGTGCACTATATGGCAGTACAGGCCCCTCATAGCAGTGTGACTGTGCACTATATGGCAGTACAGGCCACCCATAGCAGTGTGACTGTGCACAATATGGCGGTACAGACACCTTACAGCTGTGTGACTGTGCACTATTTGGCGGTACAGGCCCCTTATAGCTCTGTGACTGTGCACTATATGGCAGTACAGGCCACCCATAGCAGTGTGACTGTGCACTATATGGCGGTACAGACACCTTACAGCTGTGTGACTGTGCACTATTTGGCGGTACAGGCCCCTTATCGCTCTGTGACTGTGCACTATATGGCGGTACAGGCCCCTCATAGCTCTGTGACTGTGCACTATATGGCGGTACAGGCCCCTCATAGCTCTGACTGTGCACTATATGGTGCTACAGGCCCCTCATAGCTCTGTGACTGCACTATTTGGTGGTACAGGCCCCTCATAGCTCTGTGACTGTGCACTATATGGTGCTACAGGCCCCTCATAGCTCTGTGACTGTGCACTATATGGTGGTACAGGCCCCTCACAGCAGTGTGACTGTGCACTATATGGTGGTACAGGCCCCTCATAGCTCTGTGACTGTGCACTATATGGTGCTACAGGCCCCTCATAGCTCTGTGACTGTGCACTATTTGGCGGTACAGGCCCCTCATAGCTCTGTGACTGTGCACTATATGGTGGTACAGGCCCCTGTTATGAATGAGTCACCATAGGAGGCAAAAACAGAAATACTAGCCAAGTCCAGAAAACCAGAGAAGTTGGCAGCTATCGGATTGCAGACCCCTGAACCTAACAACAACAACTAGCAGTAGTCGTGGGGGGTTCCTACGGTGCCCTAGACACCTCGATCACAGCCGGAGAACTACATAGCCTAAAGACAGAAAGGGAACTCTAAACTGCCCCAGAGCAGACCCCAAAGCAATAGGCAGCCCCCAACATATAATGACGGTGAAGCAAGATGAAAAAACACTCACACAGATAGAAAGATAGGCTGAGCAAATGATGGGGCCCAAGGTAACTAAATAGGACAGAATAGAAAAGCTGCTGTCTGCAATCCGCCAAAACCCTCTCAAAAACAAGAGCCAACAGACCGATAGGGAAAAAGACCCTGAAGACGCTAGGCCCCAAAAAGACCACATCAGCACTCAGGTATTATCTGAAGACAGAGCAAAAAGGAAATCAGCTCACCCAGCAGGCAATGGCAGAAATCCAGAAAAACAAGGCAAAACAAAACCAAAACACAAATGCAAAAAGTAGAGCAGAAAACTTAGCTTTTGAGGAGCAGGAATCAGACTGGTCTCCAAGAATCCCTCAGAGTAATCACCCGCAAGGCAGAAGGGCGTCGGCTGCCTTATATCCAGTCAGCAATCCCAGTCACCCAGTCATCATCATTCTGCTCAGGTGCTTTGTAATCAGCCTCACTACCTTCCTTCACCAGAAGAGGGAGTTCATCAGACCTCAATGGTAAAGGGGAAAATGAACTCACAACAGGCCCCTCATAGCTCTGTGACTGTGCACTATATGGTGCTACAGGCCCCTCATAGCAGTGTGACTGTGCACTATATGGCGGTACAGGCCCCTCATTGCTCTGTGACTGTGCACTATATGCGGTACAGGCCCCTCATAGCTCTGTGACTGTGCACTATATGGCGGTACAGGCCCCTCATAGCTCTGTGATTGTGCACTATATGGTGGTACAGGCCACCCATAGCAGTATGACTGTGCACTATATGGGGAAACAGCCCCTCATAGCTGTGTGACTGTGCACTATTTGGCGGTACAGGCCCCTCATAGCTGTGTGACTGCACTATATGGTGCTACAGGCCCCTCACAGCAGTGTGACTGAGCACTATATGGCGGTACAGGCCCCTCATAGCTCTGTATGTATATATAAAAAAAGATTCATTGTTTCAGTGCTTTTTTGCTCAAATAAAACTAAATACAATATATATAGTCTTTATATTATCAAATACAATAAACTGAATAGAACTAACTTGAAACTAAATGGTTAAACTCAATGGAAAACTACCTCCTGTGGTGCTACAGTAGTGGCCTTAATTACATAACAAAAGACGGTGATTATAGGATGTTAGATAAAATCCTTCAGGTCATTCGACCTGTCTCTGGGTTCCAAAGGTAGAAATGTTAAATGACCCCTCTCTGGGACTTCTAGTGTTAACCACAGTTGTTGCTGAGGTTGCAGCGCTTGTCATGGTTGCTTCATGTCTCTGCAGGAAGCTGCAACATAACCTCCTTGTCTTCCTCCTCCTCCACCTCCTCTACTGAGGTACTCAACAGGAGAACTCTGAGTTTACACCAAGTGGTATCTACAATCTCATCATCATCCTCTCTGTTCTCATACTACTCACCCTGAGATTAACTCTCCTGCTCTTCCTGTCCTGACACCACAATACAGTCTGTGTTATGAGCTCATTTTCTGCTCCACCAGTTGAGAGTTCTCCTTCCGTTCTCCCTCTGGTGGTGACAGGAGGTAGTGAGGTTGGTTTAAGTGGTAGTGATCTGCCACCTGCTGAGGAGGATAACGATTGGATCTCTGGAGTATCAGACTGGATATAAGACAGCCGACGCCCTATCCTGGTGCTGGTGATTCAGTCTACTTCTCAGGTCTTGGACTTCAGCTCTCTTCCAGTCTTCTCAAGTTAAGTTTGATTTTTGCTAATGTTCACACTTGCGCTTGTTGGTCAATTCAGTTTCTTGTGTGGTCAGCCTGCCCCTGCTGGGGCTATGCTGAGCTTCCACTCCTATTTATCTGTATTTGCCAATTTGCCTTTTTGTCCCTTATTAGATTGGCCTCTTTTTGCTCTGTTTCAGAATATTTCAGAGTGCTGATATAGTGGGAGAAGTCTAGTGACTTCAGGGTTAATTTTGCCATCAGACGTGTTGGACATTATTTTGGTAGGGTTTTTTGGCAGATTGCAAACAGTGGCTTTCCTTTCCTGTCCTTTCTAGTTAGTCAGGCTGAGCAAACAATGGGGCCCATTTTCCTGCCTTTGTTTGCGTTGTCATCTTGTTTCACCGTCAATACATGTGGGGGGCTGTCTTTCCTTTGGGGTCTGCTCTGGGGCAGTTAGTTTTCCTCTTTTCCTGCTTTAGGCTTATGTAGCTCTCCGGCTGTGACGAGGCGTCTAGGACCATCGTAGGAATGCTCCACGACTGCTGCGAGTTGTGTGGTTAAGATCAGGGATCTGCATAGTTACCAACCTCTCTGGTTTTCTGAGACTTAGCTTGTTGTTTTTTTTCCTCCTCGGTGACCCATTCATAACAAGTCTGTGTGTGCCATCTGGTATCTGATTCTCATTAGGATCACCACCACATGTGGTTATTTTCTTAATGTAGGAGTAACTAATACTTTGAAATGCGTTGAATAAACCACTCTCCTTTAATTAACTTCTGAATTGATGTCTTCATAGTATGAGCAGCGCAGAATCACTAAACAGATATCCTTCTGACATCTTTGTTAACGGTCACTTCCTGACTTGTGGATCTGTTGCAGCTATGATTTATACAAAATGCTCAAACATCGGATCTATCAGGTTAGTTTACTCTGATATAATTTAATCAAGTATACCAGATAAGACTCCATTTGTGCTTTTTTCTTCCATAGTTTATGTCCATTAACCCTTGGAGGTATGTAATGTTTGTGATGTTAAGATGGAGGAAGAGGAGAGGCCACTTGATGCAGTGCTTGCCATCCACTGGAGCACATGCTCTTTCTGGTCCTCATTTACAAGGTGTACCGCTGTGCAAACTGCCAAAGAAAGGGAGTGGAGTAGCCCATCCAGTAAAAAATGTTGTCAGTGGTCTTTGGATAGGACCAGATGGTGTTTTTTCAGTTGAGCTTTCACTAACATTAAAACCTAACCCACATACACGTCAAACACCAAGCTTATTCTCCCTTCCACCATGACCTCGCTTTTTCCCCACTCATGTTGTTTGTATCCTTCCCTCTTGTAGCCTGCTTTTTCATAACCCACATCTGTCAGTCAGCTGTCATTTAGTGATCAATTACTATTTATTTTCTTAAATAAATAGTGCCTAAAAAACACTGTTATACCTAATGTTTTTTAAAAGGAAATGTGGACTTCTGATTTCTCACAACACAGTTTTAGCACGAAAAATTTGGATTTGCAAATTGGACCTCCTGGATGAACCCCAATATTAGGCTGTGATGAACAAAGCAGGATTTAGTGCTCCAATGTTGAATAGCAAGGCCTTTTAGTATGATAATGAGATAAGGCCCAAAACAGAATTTCAAAGCTTAAGTAGGAGCCATGTCAGCATGGGGCAGGAAGGCGCCTGGGAGCCTCAATTAGAATATACCTGTCAGCTAGACACAGGAATACACATCCATTGTCTCTCCCAGCCGCTTCTGCTCCATCCTAGGATCATGGATTATGAGCACATCTTTCGAGTTATGGACTCATTAAAAATATCCGAGTGACCCTGAGGAAATCGCGCATCTGGCAGTGTGACTCCTGAGTTGGTGAGGGTTCTGGGACCTGAGATACATAGACTAGCCCTCCACAGTGACCAAATGGGGCCATGTTTGCTCTCCACACGACAGGCAAAGCAAACCACATTCACTTGTACCTCTCATGTCCTGATCCAATCATGCTGTTGAAAGTTACCCCCTTTCTTAGATTTTGGGAATAAGTTCTGCAGGGAGCTAAAGGGTGGAGATTATTAGCCCACGCTCTGACACAGGGGGAGGGACCTAGCGTGCTTAAGAACTAGCAGCCCATGGCAGAAAGTCACACTCACAGAAGAACCAGACGATGATGATCTAAGAAGGAACCGGGGACAGATCTGCCAAGGGGAGCAGCGGCCCATGCTTTGGGGTCTGTCCGACAACTAACATTCTTGTACCTGTGGACTGCAGAGCTCCCGGCACTCACATGCAATCTACAATCTGGTAAATTGACCTCCAGCTTAATATCTCTAAGTCTTGTACCCTTATTGTTATATTTACTCTGACTGCAAATCCACTGTAATTCCATTGTATAGCTTACTATATATTTCTGTAATTATCTAGTGTGCTCTTAAGGCAATTAAACCATAAAATTAATCTTGGGCTGATGCTTTTACTCTGCTTACGAATCTTAGAATAACCAGTGGGTAACAGGACATCCTCCCCGGTGGCCATTTGCTCTAGATGCAGTTCCCTTACTGACCTGAGAGACAAAGGGGGCACCGGAGAGCTGTGCCTGTGTAGTTACGTCACATTGGTGACGTGGGAGGAACGGGTCTCTTTCCTCCACATATAAATCAACAGCCGCGGAGACACCATCACATGTTTCTCAACGCAAGCAATGACTAGCCAGGTCTTTCCCCGGGAAGGAACAACCACGGGAAGGGCAGTCTCCAATGAAGGAAACCACCTATGCCAAAACATGGTATCCATCCACAGACAGCTGTTTCGGGGTATTGCCCCTCATCAGTGTGGAGTAGGAAACTGGCTAGTAGGAGCAATGCCTAGTGAAAGGCTATGAACATAAGGATGAGTGACCTCATGGAGATCAACATCCAACACTGCGGAGACACCATCACATGTTTCTCAACGCGGTGATCTAGAGCAATGCCCCCATCCCTTATGGGAAATATGCAAAAGCATGTAAATCAACAGCCGCGGAGACACCATCACATGTTTCTCAACGCAAGCAATGACTAGCCAGGTCTTTCCCCGGGAAGGAACAACCACGGGAAGGGCAGTCTCCAATGAAGGAAACCACCTATGCCAAAACATGGTATCCATCCACAGACAGCTGTTTCGGGGTATTGCCCCTCATCAGTGTGGAGTAGGAAACTGGCTAGTAGGAGCAATGCCTAGTGAAAGGCTATGAACATAAGGATGAGTGACCTCATGGAGATCAACATCCAACACTGCGGAGACACCATCACATGTTTCTCAACGCGGTGATCTAGAGCAATGCCCCCATCCCTTATGGGAAATATGCAAAAGCATGTAAATCAACAGCCGCGGAGACACCATCACATGTTTCTCAACGCAAGCAATGACTAGCCAGGTCTTTCCCCGGGAAGGAACAACCACGGGAAGGGCAGTCTCCAATGAAGGAAACCACCTATGCCAAAACATGGTATCCATCCACAGACAGCTGTTTCGGGGTATTGCCCCTCATCAGTGTGGAGTAGGAAACTGGCTAGTAGGAGCAATGCCTAGTGAAAGGCTATGAACATAAGGATGAGTGACCTCATGGAGATCAACATCCAACACTGCGGAGACACCATCACATGTTTCTCAACGCGGTGATCTAGAGCAATGCCCCCATCCCTTATGGGAAATATGCAAAAGCATGTAAATCAACAGCCGCGGAGACACCATCACATGTTTCTCAACGCAAGCAATGACTAGCCAGGTCTTTCCCCGGGAAGGAACAACCACGGGAAGGGCAGTCTCCAATGAAGGAAACCACCTATGCCAAAACATGGTATCCATCCACAGACAGCTGTTTCGGGGTATTGCCCCTCATCAGTGTGGAGTAGGAAACTGGCTAGTAGGAGCAATGCCTAGTGAAAGGCTATGAACATAAGGATGAGTGACCTCATGGAGATCAACATCCAACACTGCGGAGACACCATCACATGTTTCTCAACGCGGTGATCTAGAGCAATGCCCCCATCCCTTATGGGAAATATGCAAAAGCATGTAAATCAACAGCCGCGGAGACACCATCACATGTTTCTCAACGCAAGCAATGACTAGCCAGGTCTTTCCCCGGGAAGGAACAACCACGGGAAGGGCAGTCTCCAATGAAGGAAACCACCTATGCCAAAACATGGTATCCATCCACAGACAGCTGTTTCGGGGTATTGCCCCTCATCAGTGTGGAGTAGGAAACTGGCTAGTAGGAGCAATGCCTAGTGAAAGGCTATGAACATAAGGATGAGTGACCTCATGGAGATCAACATCCAACACTGTGGAGACACCATCACATGTTTCTCAACGCGGTGATCTAGAGCAATGCCCCCATCCCTTATGGGAAATATGCAAAAGCATGTAAATCAACAGCCGCGGAGACACCATCACATGTTTCTCAACGCAAGCAATGACTAGCCAGGTCTTTCCCCGGGAAGGAACAACCACGGGAAGGGCAGTCTCCAATGAAGGAAACCACCTATGCCAAAACATGGTATCCATCCACAGACAGCTGTTTCGGGGTATTGCCCCTCATCAGTGTGGAGTAGGAAACTGGCTAGTAGGAGCAATGCCTAGTGAAAGGCTATGAACATAAGGATGAGTGACCTCATGGAGATCAACATCCAACACTGCGGAGACACCATCACATGTTTCTCAACGCGGTGATCTAGAGCAATGCCCCCATCCCTTATGGGAAATATGCAAAAGCATGTAAATCAACATTGGAGACTGCCCTTCCCGTGGTTGTTCCTTCCCGGGGAAAGACCTGGCTAGTCATTGCTTGCGTTGAGAAACATGTGATGGTGTCTCCGCGGCTGTTGATTTACATGCTTTTGCATATTTCCCATAAGGGATGGGGGCATTGCTCTAGATCACCGCGTTGAGAAACATGTGATGGTGTCTCCGCAGTGTTGGATGTTGATCTCCATGAGGTCACTCATCCTTATGTTCATAGCCTTTCACTAGGCATTGCTCCTACTAGCCAGTTTCCTACTCCACACTGATGAGGGGCAATACCCCGAAACAGCTGTCTGTGGATGGATACCATGTTTTGGCATAGGTGGTTTCCTTCATTGGAGACTGCCCTTCCCGTGGTTGTTCCTTCCCGGGGAAAGACCTGGCTAGTCATTGCTTGCGTTGAGAAACATGTGATGGTGTCTCCGCGGCTGTTGATTTACATGCTTTTGCATATTTCCCATAAGGGATGGGGGCATTGCTCTAGATCACCGCGTTGAGAAACATGTGATGGTGTCTCCGCAGTGTTGGATGTTGATCTCCATGAGGTCACTCATCCTTATGTTCATAGCCTTTCACTAGGCATTGCTCCTACTAGCCAGTTTCCTACTCCACACTGATGAGGGGCAATACCCCGAAACAGCTGTCTGTGGATGGATACCATGTTTTGGCATAGGTGGTTTCCTTCATTGGAGACTGCCCTTCCCGTGGTTGTTCCTTCCCGGGGAAAGACCTGGCTAGTCATTGCTTGCGTTGAGAAACATGTGATGGTGTCTCCGCGGCTGTTGATTTACATGCTTTTGCATATTTCCCATAAGGGATGGGGGCATTGCTCTAGATCACCGCGTTGAGAAACATGTGATGGTGTCTCCGCAGTGTTGGATGTTGATCTCCATGAGGTCACTCATCCTTATGTTCATAGTCTTTCCTCCACATAGGCCTAATGATTTTTAAGTGGAAATGTGACCATCTGATTTCTCACTGCAACATAGCTATATCATAAATGTTTGGATTAGCTAATTGGGCCTCCTAGCTAAACCTCAATATTAGGCCGAACGATTTTTAAGTAGAAATGTGAACTTCTGATTTCTCGCTGCAACACAGTTGTATCACAAATTATTTGGATTAGGAAATTTGGCCTCCTGGCAGAACCCCAATATTAGGCCTAATGATTTTTAGGAGGAAAAGAGGCCTCCTGATTCCTCTATGCAACACATTTTTATCTCAAAGAATTTTGATTGGTAAATGGGGCTTCCTGGCTGAACCCCAATACTAGGCCTAATGATTTTTAAGAGAAAATGTGGCCTCCTGATTTCTCACTGCAACAGTTTGATCCCAAATGATTTGGATTAACAAATACGGCCTTCTGGCTGATCCTCAATATTAGCCCTAACAATTTTAAAGAGGAAATGTGGCTGCCTGATTCCTATCTGCAACACAGTTTTATCTCAAATGATTTGGATTAGCAAATAAGGCCTTCTGGCTGAACCCCAATATTAGGCCTAATGATTTTTAAGAGGAATTGTGGTCTCCTGATTATTCACTGTAGCAGTTTTTGCCCAAATTATTTGGATGGGCAAATGGGGCTTCCTGAGACTGCAACACAGTTTCAGCACAATCTAGTTAGATGCTGGAAGATCGATTTTACACAGGACAGAAGCCTATCTAGCTAAATGACAAGTACATTTTCACAAGCAGAAGTGACCTCTCTGCGCTGTTTTACTGATAAAATGGCACCAGCAAAACAAGATGTCTGCTTTTAATATGGACATGGATTAACAAATCCATGTCCATATTCCTGCTTCAGCTGTCAAATGGTACCCGCTCATTAAATATGCGCATATTTAATGAGCGGGTGCCACGTGACCGCTGAACCAGGAAGAGAGCAGCGCCGACAACATGGAACAAGCTGGGGAGCTGCAGAGACAAGCGCCAGGACCCGGTGAGTATGAACGGGGGAGGGGGGGCATATTCACCTGTCCCTGCGCTCTGCTGTCTTGCGTCCTCTGCAGTGACGTTCAGGTCAGAGAGCGCTATCACTCTCTGCCTGCACAGTCACTGGTATACAGGTTTTTTTTGTTTTTTTTTAAGGGAGGCAGTAGCAGCAGCAACTTGATGGGGCCACTCACTGTGCATGATAACTGGGGCCACTCACTGTGCAGCAAAGCTGGGGCCACTCACTGTGCATGATAACTGGGGCCACTCACTGTGCAGCAAAGCTGGGGCCACTCACTGTGCATGATAACTGGGGCCACTCACTGTGCAGCAAAGCTGGGGCCACTCACTGTGCATGATAACTGGGGCCACTCACTGTGCAGCAAAGCTGGGGCCACTCACTGTGCATGATAACTGGGGCCACTCACTGTGCATCATAACCGGGGCCACACACTGTGCATCATAACTGGGGCCACTCACTGTGCAGCATAACTGGGGCCACACACTGCAGAAAACTGAGGCCACTCACTGTGCACCCTCGGCTTATACACGAGTCATTAAGTTTTCCCAGTTTTTTGTGGCAAAATTAGGGGGGTCGGCTTATACTCGGGTCGGCTTATACTCGAGTATATAGGGTACTTGTTGTTATATTTTAAAAACATCTTTGGACATGGACTCCTAGTCTCTTATAGGTTATATATCTAAGAGGAGTGTCCACTATTATTCCTTTTTTTGCTACTTACAGACAATTAGCCGTGATAAATTAATATACTATCATATAATGTCTTTCACTTGGATGATATCTATTATATTTTTGATTTAATAGTACCAGCTCCTCTTCCTCTATAGGAGTTAGTATCACGCTACATAAGGGTCTGCCCTTCACATAGAAAGGTACTCTCTCTGACTCTCTGACTCAGAAGGTAGATATCTTTTTGTGAAAGGTGGTTGTCAAAGAGGGGATACTCAGAATCCCTCCGGTGGCACCACTTTGTCAAAGAATCGCACCGAGGTCGTGCAGACCCACCTGCTGTTTTCTTTGGAGCAAACAGCTCTCTACTGTACCCTATCAACTGGATAATTACCCGATTGACCAATGGGCAATGGAGGAGGCCGCAGGCCGTTTCCACTAATAGGCCAGTTATCGGGAAGGTAACAGTGAACATATGTTATATACACTTCTGATTCCAATGCATGGAACAAATGCGCATACCACCAATACAGTAACTGCAAACTCCACGAAAACCCCAGACTACTCGCTGCCACCACCAGTCGTGTTTTATACAGGCTGACTGGAGGCCTGGTTCTCGTTCTGATAGCGTATGGCTTCGGGCTGAGGGTTACAGAACAAAAGGAACAGAACTATTAAATTTTATATTTAATCCAAACTATAGGCAGTGTTTGTAAAAAAATATACAAAATATTTTATAAACGGGACAAAATGCAGCATATATTCCTTAATATTGCGTTGATCCAGGGAGCTAGTCAGATTGCCATATGTGGAGTCGGGAAGGAATTTTTTTCCCCAATGTGAAGCTTACTGTTTGCCACATGGGTTTTTTTTTGCCTTCCTCTGGATAAACATGTTAGGGCAAGTTAGGATAGGATATGGGTTGAACTAGATGGACTTAAAGTCTTCCTTCAACCATAATAACTATGTTACTATGTTACTGTTGTGAGTTCATTTTCCCCTCCGTCTCTGAGGCCTGGTGAACTCCCTATCCTAGTGAAGGAAGGTAGTGAGCCTGATTATCAGGCACCTGGGACTAAGGAAGACGATTGGCTGAGTGGAGTCTCTGACTGGATATAAGGCTGCCTACGCCCTTTCTGCCCTGCGGGTGATTTCTCTGTGGACTCTTGGACTCCAGTCTGATTCCTGCTCTACTAAAGCTAAGTTTTGTGCTTTGCCATTTGCATTTAAGATTTGTTTTTGTTTTTCTTGCTTTTTGGATTCTGCCACTCCCTGCTGGAGTGTGCAGTATTCCTGTAGCTCTGTCCTCTGAAAATACCTGAGTGCTGATTTAGTTTTGAAGCTTAGTTGCTTCAGGGCCATTTTTATATCAGCTGGTTGGCTTTGTCTTTGATAGGGTTTTTGCAGATTGCAGACAGCAGCTTTCCTATCCGTTCCTATCCAGGTAGTTTTTGGGCCCCATCTTTGCTCACTCTGTCCTTCTGTCTGTGTAAGTGTTTCCATCTTGCTTCACCGTCATTATATGTGGGGGGCTGCCTATTGCTTTGGGGTCTGCTCTGGGGCAGTCAGATTTCCCCTTTCCTTCTTTAGGCCTATTTATCTCTCCGGCTGTGATCGAGGGGTCTAGGTCATCGTAGGAACCCCCCACGGCTACTGCTAGTTGTGTTCTTAGGTTCAGGGGTCTGCAATCTGATAGTTGTCAACTTCTCCGGTTTTCTGGACTTAGCTAGCATTTCTGTTTTTGCCTCCTGCGGTGACTCAATCATAATAGTTACTTTGTTACAGTTACATTAATAAAGGGGATAAAACAAAAGAAACTTACTACTCTGATCACAGATATATGATTCATCCCAGCAAAGGAGAGTGCTTTGACTGAAATTTTTTTAGCAGGAATCATGAATTCACTGATAGGTATCTCTTTACATGAACACAGATAATAATTTGTCTTGATATTTTATTAGTATCTGAGTTACACCCACCCACAAACCCCCACTTCCCCCTTGATGACCTCGCAATATTTCTAGCGTTCTTTCAGAGGCCTAAGTCTGGGGTTAATGTATAGCATTTCCCTTGCAGGAAACAACAGTGTCACTTGAAAGCCTTTTCCACTTTGTTATCTATGTGTAAACACATTTACCTTTGTTTCCAAACCTCTGAAAAGACCTTTTCCATCTTAACTACCTATATAATCTATATACCTTTGTCTAGGCACAATCGACATCCTGGTTGGTTCTGAAAGGATCTCTTCACAAAAGAACTGCCTGCATTTTAATTAGGATTCTCAATTCACAACTATATCCAATTTCCTATTTATTTACATACATTGTACCAGTCCATGCCTAAGAGACTCAGACTGTCAGCTATTTGTTTCCTTACTGGAAATCTGTATGCAAGGGAAGGAGGGAGGGGGGGTCAATGCTCAGAGATTTTAATATTTTCTATGATGGCAATATTGCAAACACTCTTGTAACACTATGCAAGATTTATGCTACTAAGCAAGGCTAACTGAACTGGATCCTTAAAACACTAGAAACTTTAGCCTTCTTCAGAGAAGGTCTTCTCATTGTAGTAGGAGACCTTAATATGCCATTAAACTCTTTCCTGAACACATCTATGGGCATTATTCTCTGAATTCACTACATTTAGTAGATCCCTGGAGAATCCACAACCCTACAGTTAAAGAATTTACCTTTTACTCCCAACCTCACAACTCATATCATGGGTATGATTATCTATTCATCCAAAATTAAGGTCTCCCCTTGGTCAAAACTACATCAATATATTCGATAGTGCTCTCAGATCAATCACCGATAATCTTAGAACTAATTATTGCTGCACTACCTTGTTCTATCCAAACTTGGAGACTAATCAAAGCCTCAATATATGAGAAAAATTTATTAAAATCATCCAAACCATAGAATTTATTTTTACAGAGTACATAAAGCCAGGCCCCCCTTCATCTATAATTTGGGAAGCCCATAAAACAGTTTTAAGTGAATTAATCACATTAGGTTCACATCTGAAAAAAGAAAAGGACAAAAAACTTCCTCTATTTTACACCAGATAAATACTCCATAAAAAATCAATAGCGAAAAAAGTTCAAAATGACCTTACTAACCTAAGAAACATGCTTAAAGACATCTTAATGATACATTCAGAAAACATTTATCAAAGAAGAATGCAAAAGTCCTACATGCTCGGCTGTAAAGGAAGTAAACTCACCTCTTCTTATTAAGGAAAACTTAAGAATGTTCCTTTATTAAATAGATTCGATCTAAGGCTATGTACACATGCTGCGGATTCACCTGTGGGTTTTTCCGCGCGGATCCGCAGGTAAAACCGCAAGTAAAGTGACCTGCGGTTTTCCTGCGGATTAGCCTGCGGTTTTGCCCTGCGGTTTCACACCTCTACAATGTTAAAGGTGTGAAACCGCAGTGGAATCCGCACAAAGAATTGACATGCTGCAGTTTGTAAGCCGCAGCAAAACCGCGTGGAAAAAAACGCAGCGTGAGCACAGCGGATTTGATTTGCCATAGGCTAACACGGTACTGTACCATGTCTGCAGTACTGCTGCATTTCCGCAGGGCCAAAAACGCTGTGGAAACGCAGCAGAATCCGCAACATGTGCACAAAGCCTAAAAGTAATACACTAATTAATAAAACAGATTAAATTGCAAATTCTTTTCAATGGTTTTAAGAAAACCTCTACAATCTAGAAACACCAAATTTAATGAAAGATCCTCAGGAAGCAGCTAATAAAATAAATGACTTCCTAAACTCATTTCCATTGCCTACACTTATGCCAAGCGATCGTGATAAATTATTAGCTGAAATCACCCCTCAAGAAATAATAGACAATCTGAATACCATTCCCAATGGGAAAATATCTGGTCCAGATGACTTCCCGATATTACATTATTACAAATTCAACAGTTATTTCATCACTTAGTAAATCTCTTTAACAGTTTCCTCTAAAGAAATCTCATCCTCCTCCTAAACAATTCTTGGAAGCATTCATTTCAGTTATTCCAAAAGAAGGCAAAGACTAATATGCAGCTACCATCCTATTTTATTACTGAATGCAGACACAAAGCTTTGGGTGAAAATTCTGGCTAGAAGGATGAGCAAAATGCTGCCAAAACTAATACACTTAGGGCCCCGTCACACATAGCGACTCACCAGCGATCCTGACACGATATCAACGTGTCGGGATCGCTGGTGAGTCGCTACATGATCGCTGGTGAGCTGTCAGACAGACAGCTTCACCAGCGATCAGGACCAGCGACGCCGCGCGCGGCGCCGCTGTGTACTTTAATTACCAGCGCGCTGATGCAGGGAGCTGGTAACTAGGGTACACATCGGGTTTCTAAGGGACGTGCGTCTCTTAGAAACCCGATGTGTACCTTAGTTACCAGCTCCCTGCATCAGCGCGCTGGGAACTAAGGTACACAGAGGGTGTAAAAGCACAGCGCCGTGCTTAGAAACCCTGCGTTTACCTTAGTTACCAGCTAATCGCTGGTCTCCCGCCTATCACATGCAGCGATGCGTGCTGGCCAGCGGGAGACCAGCGACCAATAAAATGTCCAGGGCTTTCCAATAGCAATCAGCAATACCAGCAGGGGGGCCGGTCGCTGATCGCTGTCACACACAGCGATCTCGCTGGTGAGATCACTGTTACGTCACAAAACTTGTGACTCAGCAGTGATCTCGCTAGCGAGATCGCTATGTATGACAGGACCCTTAGACCAAACGAGCTTTGTTAAAGGCAGAGAAGGGAAAGATAATGCTACAAGAATTATTCCCTTTATACAACATGCCATAAAATAAAGTCCCCCTTAACCATTCTATCGACCTATGCAAAAAAGGCGTTTGATATAATTAGCTGGCTTTTTATAGAAATTAACTAACTAAATTTGCTTAAATCAGTCCAATTTTAACGCTTTACTCTCAACTTTCAGTGAGGATAGGAATCAATGGATCACTCTCAATAAGCTTTCAACTTTGCATACACATCCTCATTTTCTGAAAAATTGATAACCCTGGTTTGAAAATTTGAACCTAGATTAAAGGGTCACAAGCCTACCCAGCGCCCAGTGTGAGGACTACTCCATTATCTAGTTCCGCTGATCCTATGTCCAGAGTCAATATATTCACCCCTTCTCTATACATTGAAGACATGAACTATTCGAGTCTCAAAGGTTTAAAGCTCAACATGCAATAATTTAACTTGTTTGTAAAATCGCTTTATTTACCTCGCTACTTGTTTTTTTATCCTCCACCTCCCTCGCTTCAGTTATTTTACTTATGCTTCTACCTATATTTTCTAATCTCAATGTTGCAACAATGTATGGACTCTAATTATTCATAAAATAAAAAAAATCACAGCATGAAAACAAAGTCAAAACAAAATAAAATGACAAATGATGAATTGATGATTATATCTTTAAAAATGTTTTTTATTACTATTTCAAGTTGGTGCTATGACTCGGTTTAATGAATTTCTGAAAACCTTTCGTACATCCCTGTTCCTAAAAGTGTAAATAAAGGGATTTATTGTTGGGGTGAATGCTGTATACATAAAAGCTAAGTACTTATCATAATTGCTGCCTTTAGGCTTGACATACACAATGATGGCTGCACCATAAAAGAGGCTGGCTATGATGAGATGAGACGAGCAGGTGGAGAAAGCTTTTTTCTTTCCGTCTTTACTCTTGATCTTGGTAACAGCTATTATGATCTTAACATAAAATCCTATAATTATAAAAAATGGTAGAACAACGTCAATAACGGCTGCAGAACTTGTCGAAATGCTGCTGATGAAAGCATCAGAACAGGCTAGGTTTTGTAAAGGAGCCAAGTCACAAAAAAAGTGGTCAATAGCATTGGGTCCACAGAATTCCAACTGTGCTGTAAAGATTGCCGGTATTAAAATAATGCTAAATCCAAAGATCCATGGAAATATAGCTAGTCCAATGCAAACCGTATGAGTCATGATGGTCGGGTAATGTAAGGGGTTGTTAATAGCCTGATGTCGATCAAATACCATCACTACAAGGAGATAACATTCGGTGACACCTAAAGAGTTGAAGACATACATTTGCGTAAAACATCCAACAAAGGATATTCTGTTGTTTTGTGCAATTAAGATGGCCAAAAGTTTTGGGACTGTGACCGAGACAAATATAATTTCCAAAGTGGAGAACACACTGATGAAAAAATACATTGGGTTCTGAAGTGACCGTTCTGCTTTCACAACAGTGATTATCGCAAGATTTCCCAGAAGACAAATTATAAAGGTCATCAGAAAAAGCAAGAAAATAAAAATCTGGATCTGGTGTAAATCAACAAAGGCCATTAAAATAAACTCTTGAACAACACTTTCATTTTTCTGTGCCATTTCTATGAAAGAGTCAATTTACCAGTAGTAGCCAAATTCTATTTCATAATTTCTAGTTAAAGTTAAAACAAAATGTGTTAATTTAATCTAATACATCATAGATCTAATTTACAAGTATATTATTTGATTTTTGAAGGATTGATAACATTAAACTGTTTAATATTAGTTTTCTCAAAACTCTTAAAATAGCGGAGTTGATAGCAGTTTTATTCATTTAAGCATTGTTTTAATTTTGTAAAAAAGTAGTTCTTGTTATTTATTTTCACAATGTAATTAAATTATGTTATAAAATCATGTTGCAAAAATGCAGTTATTACCGCTAAACATCTTAACTTTTACGAACTTGAGAATATTCATTAGACTTTTCTCCTTTTTATCGTATGCCTTAATAATTTCAAACTCAAACACTCTTAAAAACTAAATTTTCTTTGCTTATTTTTACTAATCGGTTTCATTATTTTATAAATCAGATTATAAAAATGTGGCTAACAAGTTATATCCCTTAGTTATATCCCTTAGCTTTTCCAAACATGAAAATATCACTACAGGGTATAACTTTTATGCTATATTGAGAATACCCATTAAAAAGGGTTTTGAATATTTAAAGAAGCAATCCCATCCTAATTTGTATCCTCTTAATATATTATGATCATCATATTATACAGAACTGTGCACTTATAATTGCATATTTTGTCTTTCTACTCAGTTTTTAATTTTAATTTCCATTAGATTTATGACATCATATGATTAAAAACTGAGTAGAAAGGGGAGGTAAATTTTCCCTGTGTGACTCAACAGTCAATGCAAAAGTTAATGGTAGAAGGAGGGGTGGATCATTTGAGTCAGGATTTGAAGAGAGGAATGATAAATGTAGGGGCAAGATGCTTCCTATTTCTACATAGAGCAGAGAAAAGAACACAAGAATTGGCTGGGTAGAAAGGCAAAATGAGCAATTGTAAGTATGCAGTGCTATATAGTATGATGACTGCAAAATATTAAGAGGATAAAAACTTTGATGGAAGTGCTTTTTTAAGTTATGTTGTATAATTAACACATAGGCAGCGTGGTGGCTTAGTGGTAAGCACTGTTAATTTTCAGGGAAAATCCCACCAAAGCACAATCTGCAAGGAGTTTCTATGTTCTCCCTGCATTTGCATTGGTTTCCCCCAGGTACTCTGATTTCCTCCCACTCTCCAAACATATACTTGTTACATCTGTTAGAGGCCATCAGAGAGACTTCTCAGCTGGTAGATTCCAAAGAAACCCAGACCACCCTTTAACTCCTGTCCAGGGATCTTATCTTACAACGGGGTCCAGTGGTAATGCTTCTGGTTCGCTCTTCCAGACTGAAGCCCTTCCATGAAGGATAAAGGGTCGCAAAGCAGGGTCAAAGCCGATTAGTCATGTCAAGAAATTCAGGAGATAAGCACACAAGCAGGAGTCAGAACATGGAAAATGAAAATCTGAATACAGGAGCCAAGTCGGAGAGCCTAGTACTAGCTAAACACAGGAATAACTGACAGCTAGAGACTGTCATGTGGGGTTTATATAAAATTGAGCCCCGCCCATAGCTCCCAGCAATGAGCCAATGACCTACCAGTTCAATGCAGCAAAACACAATAGTTTAGCAAAGAACTAGTATCAGCATTTGAAACCTAAACACCCATACACTGCCTTCATCTAGCAGTAAGAGTAGTGTTAGTGCGTTGCCACCTAATGACCAGGGCAGGCATTAAAGCAGTATGTTCAGATACAGATGGGACAATTCTGATAAAGATTTTTCATTGTGAGCTCCAATGGTGACAGTGATTATAATGTCTGTAAAGTGTTGCAGAATATGTTGGTTTTGTTTAAGCAAGTATACTAAATAAACACAGTGTAACGTCTATCAACTCATAAATCTCCCTTCATCCATTAACAAATACAATTTTTATACCTCTTTATAAATCTCGGAAAACAATCCAGTACTCATTGGTCAGAAATACCGTACTCTTCTGTGACTGATCCCTTCAGATAGATAAAAGGAGTTACAGTTACTCAATGTAATATATACCTTTGTAGGAATTACACAGGGGAAGGAACAAATACTTCATTTACTGTTTGAAGCTGTATACAATCTCATTAAGCCATAATATTTTTGTAGATTATTGGACAAACATCACTAACGAGGCCCATAGTGACCATACCTTTTCTTCTTCTAATGAGAAATCAACTGAGAATTTCAACCAAAGGGAAAATGTTTTCTGGATTGAAAATATATAAATATACTCCAGAGGGAAGATTTCACATTTTGGTTTGTGATCTTAATGGCAAAACCTTTACAATAGTCAATATCTATGCCCCAAATAGGAAGCAGTTACCATTTCTCAAAAAATGAATCAAAAAATTGAGAAGGTCAGAAGGGGAGAGTTGATGTTGGTGGGAGACTTTAATATGAAATCACAGTTTCAAAAAATGTATATAACAAAAGACTAATTCTATAAAAAGCTCAGTTTCTTTTGTAACTCTGCTAAAAATTCAAATTTTATTCCTAAAATACAACCACTCAATAAATCAAAAAATATAAATCATTACATCATACCAAGCAGAAATGAACACCACTGGGAGGTGCCTTCCCCTGCACTGGCTAATCTCTCCGTACCTAACAGCGGAGGTTGGAGCCCTAGGACCTGCGCAATGACAGAGCCCAATGTTTGGCTCTTGGAATCAATACAGAGGAATTATCTGATGTGAGGGTATTGGCTGACCTCTATGAGGAGGGTCAGAGGCGGGAAGGACTGGGACCCTTCACAGACCTCAAACCAAGGAGTACCAAGATGCCCCCTCCATCAGATAATAACAGTATTGATATCTTTACCAAACTTGTTGCAAATGATTTGAAGGCCCTTGTTGAAAATAGACAAAAAGGATATAGTAATCTACTGGCTATAGAAAGAAATGCTCTGGATAACCTTTCAATGAATAAGGAATTGATTTTTAAGTCTTCTGATAAACGGGGCAATATAGTCATTTTGAATCATGATATGTATAAGGGCATGTGCAATAAAATACTTCATGATAAATCCACTTATAGTAAGCTGCTGAAGGACCCCACTGATGAATTTAATGGTCAACTTGAGCTATTATTGAATAATGTCCTGGAATCGGGCATCATTTGGAAGAATGAAAAACATTCATGTTTCAGAAAACTCCTACTGTTCCAATTTTTTATGCTCTACTGAAAGTGCATAAGGAGTTGTCCCCCTTGAAGGGACGCCCAATTGTTTCGGGTAATGACTCTATATCTCAGAATTATGGAATCTATATAGATAGGGTGCTATGAAAATTGTGATGGCTTTACCATCGTATATTAGAGATACTTCAGATCTCTCAATGAAGATATAGGACTTGTCACTGGAGGATAATGTATTATTGGCCTCAATTGATGTTGAGGCTCTGTATAGTAGCATTCCTCATGATATGGGAATAAGAGCAGTGGCGTTTTTCTTGAAATCAAGAGGAGTGCATTGTAATGCACATAGTGAATTCATTTGTACTTTATTACAATTCATGATGACACACAACTATTTTCTTTTTGATGGCGTGTACTACCACCAGCTCAGGGGCACTGCGATGGGCAGCCCTTATGCGCCTACGTATGCCAATCTGCTCCTGGGCTGGTGGGAGGACACTGTCGTCTTTGGTGATGATAGGACAGCATGGTGGTGCCCCGAGATTATTTTCTGGGGGCGCTACATTGATGATATATTGATTTTCTGGATGGGGGATACATCTTCATTTAACAAGTTTGTTCAAGAACTTAAGATTAATGACATAGGTCTCAAGTTCACCTCTGAGGTAAATTTGAAATCTATAAACTTCCTGGATATTAATATTCAGAAAGGAGTGGATGGCTCGTTGGAAACTAAAATATTCAGGAAGCCATCTTCAACCAATAACCTACTTGATTGGAGGAGCAATCACCCCCTGAGCCTACGTAAAGGTATCCCCAAGGGGCAATACTTTAGGGTCAGGAGGAACTGCTCCAAGCCATCTGGCTTCAATAAACAAGTGAAGGAGCCCAAAAATAGGTTTCTTGATAGGGTTTACCCTAATAAAGTTCTTGTTAATGCATTTCAGGAGGCTGAAATATGTACCAGAAGTAGTCTTTTGCGGCCTAAAGAAAAATTAATTGACAAAAACAGGCACATCATTGGAAACTATGATGGATGTTCATATGAAGTACGAAATATAATCAAAAAACATTGGGGCATCTTGAAGGCTGACAGTGAAATTTGTGATCTTCTACCAGAAACTGCTGCCATCACCTATAGGAGGAGTAGATCTGTTGTTACACAGCTTTTATACTCCATCACCCAAAAAGAATACCTGGCTAGATAGAAGAGCAACAGGAACTTTAAAATGTGGAGGTTGCTCTTTTTGTGGATTTATTAAGGTTGGGAAAGATTTTTCCAGCGCTTCAACGGGGAAATCTTATATTAGGCTGGTTTCACATTAGCGCATTTTCAGCGCGCGCACGGCCGGGGGTAGCTCCGCCCCTGAGCCGGCTCTCTCCCGCCCCTTGCTTGTAGCGCCGCCTACTAGCGGACAGCGGCGCCTGCGATCGGCGCACCCTATCTTTAGCATAGGGTGCGCAGATCGTGCGCAGGCCGTGCGCTAGTTGCGCTTTGACCTGCGCTGCGCACTTTTGACGGTGCGCCGTGCGCGCCAAAATCCGAAAAGTTTGATTTTGGCGCGCACGGCGCACCGTCAAAAGTGCGCAGCGCAGGTCAAAGCGCAACTAGCGCACGACCTGCGCACGATCTGCGCACCCTATGCTAAAGATAGGGTGCGCCGATCGCAGGCGCCGCTGTCCGCTAGTAGGCGGCGCTACAAGCAAGGGGCGGGCACGCCGGGCAGAGAGCCGGCTCGGGGGCGGAGCTACCCCCGGCCGTGCGCGCGCTGAAAATGCGCTAATGTGAAACCAGCCTAAGTCGGCACTTTGCTAACTGTAGAACGAGTGGGGTTGTTTATCTTTTTGAATGTTCTTGCCCACTAAATTATGTTGGAAAAACTAAAAGAGAATTGAGAAGATGGGTTGATGATCATCTGGGTGACATTCGTCATGTCAGAGACACCCCAATCTCCAGACACATTAGAGAGGTACATCAGGGAGATTTGAACTCTTTCTCTTTTTGTGTTATTGAGGTTATTGTACCATCAGTGCATCAAGGTGACAGGAATAAAAGGATCCTACAAAAAGAACTGAAATGGATATATAGATTGGATATGGTATCTCCAAAGGGTTTGAATGAACAAATGCAATTTAATTGTTTTTTTGACATTTTTGTCTTATATTGACCCCTTCCCCCCTTTTTTCTTCCTTTCCTTATTTGGTGCTTTATGAATCTCCCTTTCTTAGTGGACCTGAGGTTATCTTTTGCTGCCCCATGTTTATCGGCCCTAATGGGCTTTGCATGGTTCTACCTGGTTCTATTTAGTACATAATATCTTTTTATCTCCCCGAGATATTGGGTGAGGATATCTTATAAAGGAGTACATCTAGTGACTAACTGCCCAATAGGTCTGATCTGGTTTTCTAAGTGTGTAACATAAATGTGGATTGTCATGTGATTGTGATCTGTTTATGTGAATAATTTTAAAGTATTTATTTATGTTAATCATGTGAAGTATATACAGTCATATGTAAAAGTTTGGGCACCCCTATTAATGTTAACCTTTTTTCTTTATAACAATTTTGGTTTTTGCAACAGGTATTTCAGTTTCATATATCTAATAACTGATGGACTCAGTTATATTTCTGGATTCAAATGAGGTTTATTGTACTAACAGAAAATGTGCAATCTGCATTTAAACAAAATTTCACCGGTGCAAAAGTATGGTCACCCTTACCATTTTCTTGATTTGAACACTCCTAACTACTTTTTACTGACTTTCTGAAGCACTAAATTGGTTTTGTAACCTCATTGAGCTTTGAACTTCATAGCCAGGTGTATCAAATCATGAGAAAAGGTATTTAAAGTGGCCACTTGCAAGTAGTTCTCCTATTTGATTCTCCTATGAAGAGTGGCATCATGGGCTCCTCAAAACAACTCTCAAATGATCTGAAAACAAAGATTATTCAACATAGCTTTTCAGGGGAAGGATACAAAAAGTTGTCTCAGAGATTTAACCTGTCAGTTTCCACTGTGAGGAACATAGTAAGGAAATGGAAGAACACAGGTACAGTTCTTGTTAAGCCCAGAAGTGGCAGGCCAAGAAAAATATCAGAAAGGCAGAGAAGAAGAATGGTGAGAACAGTCAAGGACAATCCACAGACCACCTCCAAAGACCTGCAGCATCATCTTGCTGCAGATGGTGTCACTGTGCATCGGTCAACAATACAGCGCACTTTGCACAAGGAGAAGCTGTATGGGAGAGTGATGCGAAAGAAGCCATTTCTGCAAGCACGCCACAAACAGAGTCGCCTGAGGTATGCAAAAGCACATTTGGACAAGCCAGTTACATTTTGGAAGAAGGTCCTGTGGACTGATGAAACAAAGATTGAGTTGTTTGGTCATACAAAAAGGCGTTATGCATGCGCTGTATTGTTGACCGATGCACAGTGACACCATCTGCAGCAAGATGATGCTGCAGGTCTTTGGAGGTGGTCTGTGGATTGTCCTTGACTGTTCTCACCATTCTTCTTCTCTGCCTTTCTGATATTTTTCTTGGCCTGCCACTTCTGGGCTTAACAAGAACTGTACCTGTGTTCTTCCATTTCCTTACTATGTTCCTCACAGTGGAAACTGACAGGTTAAATCTCTGAGACAACTTTTTGTATCCTTCCCCTGAAAAGCTATGTTGAATAATCTTTGTTTTCAGATCATTTGAGAGTTGTTTTGAGGAGCCCATGATGCCACTCTTCATAGGAGAATCAAATAGGAGAACTACTTGCAAGTGGCCACTTTAAATACCTTTTCTCATGATTTGATACACCTGGCTATGAAGTTCAAAGCTTAATAAGGTTACAAAACCAATTTAGTGTTTCAGGAAGTCAGTAAAAAGTAGTTAGGAGTGTTCAAATCAAGAAAATGATAAGGGTGCCAATACGTTTGCACCGGTGAAATTTTGTTTAAATGCAGATTGCACATTTTCTGTTAGTACAATAAACCTCATTTGAATCCAGAAATATAACTGAGTCCATCAGTTATTAGATATATGAAACTGAAATAGCTGTTGCAAAAACCAAAATTGTTATAAAGAAAAAAGGTTAACATTAATAGGGGTGCCCAAACTTTTACATATACCTGTATATAAGTATGAGAACATCATTTTGAGTACAGGAACTTATGTTGTTTGCGCTATGAATATGCGCATATGGAAAATCATATTAGTATACCGGGACGCCAGGACTGATATAATAGTGTACTCCACCATATATATATAAATATATTAAATAGGTGCTATTTTACATCATTGTCCTATTATTGTGCTGTTATAATATAAATAAGGGCATTGAGCATGCACGGTCTGTTATATTCTGACCTGCGCATTGCAGAATAGGTGGACACTTTGAGCGAGGCCATGTTGAGTGTTTGATTCTATTACTAGTAGGTCCTGGAGTGTATAGAAGAGCTGGGCATGCGCGGTGGGAACGAGCTATGTGCAAGGTCATATCCGGTCTCTCATTCTTTTGATCTGGAGTGTGCGCTGATACTGGGCATGCTCTGTTTGCTGAGTGGGCTGGGCATGTGCAATGGATATGATTGGTATGTCCGGCCCCTTATCTTTCTGATGTGGAATGTATTAGAACAGGGGACATGTGCGGTCTGAAGAGGGGCAGCGGCTATACAGCGATCTACATCCAGACCTGCGCTCTCTGTGCATGACGACATCGGTATGTTTCCTGCCTTGGCACACAATCAGCTGACACGCACGCTGTCAGCTGTGCATCCTCCATTTTCTATAAAGGGCGGTCTTTGTGTCACTGACTACAAGCATCATACCAATGGGGCATTGTACCTGACTACCAAATAGACATCCTACACATCATATAAGCTAAGTACTCCATTCCATCTTGCTCCTGATGAACCTCTAAGGAGGGGAAACGCGTCAAGCCGGTTTCTTACTGGAGTTATATTGGCCTGATTTGGGCTGATTTCAATCATTTAATATAGGAGAATTTTGTCCATTTGCCATACCAACTATCTGAATGGGTGCCATTCTTATTGGATAGGAAGGCATATTGATATACTCTTTATTGCAATCTATATACTGCAGAATGAGTAATTGTCTATACTGGAAGCTGCATGATTGGCTGCAGTGATTTGTACATATTGTGTGTGGCCTATGGTGATTTATGGAACTCAAGCACTGGATTTTGATTTTTGGTCCACAATCACAGATGGACTTTTTGGTTTTTGATAATTTGTGTTTTGTTTAATTGTTTATTCTGGTTGGATGAATCCTTTGTTGTATGAAGTAATTAAAGATAAAGAGCAAACACATAATTTACCAGATCATCAATGAATCAATCCTCAACATATCCAAAGGGAACTATTTACATGTGAAGATAGATGAATAAAGGACATTAGTACATTTCCGTTGAAAGAATAGGGATATTGAGTTAGTATTTATACCATCTGAAGAAGAAAGAAAAGCACTGACCATCTACAACTTTTGCCAAAAGAACCAGAATACACAGTTCTTTCTTTCTCACCTACCTATTTCATTTCTTTATCACATCCCTGCCAGGATGAGTCGTCGTTGAGTGGGGGGCCAATTGCGCAGGTCCTAGGGCTCCAACCTCCGCTGTTAGGTAGGGAGAGATTAGCCAATGCAGGGGAAGGCACCTCCCAGTGGTGTTCATTTCTGCTTGGTATGATGTAATGATATATATTTTTTGATTTATTGAGTGGTTGTATTTTTGGAATAAAATTTGAATTTATAGCAGAGTTACAAACGAGACTTTAATATGGTGGCTAATAATACTCTGGACTCATCTTCTAAGGCTCGTATGTCATACCCATCTTTAGACAAATGGATTTCTAACAGCGAGTTGTCTGATGTTTTTTGATGCCTCAATATGTCGTCCAGAGAGTATACTCACTATTCTGATGTACATCAGACCTCATCAAGAATAGATCTTTTTCTCACCAACATTTTCTCTCTGTCTAAATTTAGGAAACTCGAAATCCTTAGCAAAACATTCTCTGATCATTCACCAATTAGGGCACAATTTGTAATAGGTCCTCCAATGCACAATACTTTTTTGTGGAAGACCAATTTAACTATACTTAAAACAAATAAGTGTAGTAAAACCATAGAAGAGATGCTGAATAATTATTTTAAAGAGAATGCCACAGAACATATTGATCCGTTTATTTTGTGGAAGGTCCACAAGGCTGTCATTAGAGGGTGTATTATGCAGCTGTCATCTAGGAGTAAGAGGAAGAAGAGGGATAAAATATCACAAATACAATCCTCAAGCAAATTGAAAGAGGAACAACAAAATAGGCTACCTAATCCATCACATGACATCCACATAGAAAGACTAGAGTTAAGACAAGAGTTGAAAGCGCAACCCATATCTGATTTCGATGCAGCAATAAGAGCTTCTAAAGTTAACTATTATACCTCTATAAATAAACCCACACAATATATGATGAGGAAATTGAAAAGGGAAAGGATTATTAGAAGAATAAATAAGATTCAAAATACAGCAGGACATTTTCAAGCACATCCACAAGACATCGCGAATGTCTTTACTAATTTCTTCCAAAAGATATATAACCTAAAAGAAGACCCTATGACTCAACCTTCTGACCAAAGCGCTATAAATGACTTTCTAGCTGGCCTAAACCTCCCTCAAATTGACAAATCAGACTTAGATATATTGAATAAACCCATTACCATATAGAAAATTAACAATACTATTCTGAAACGCAAGCCATTAAAATCTCCCGGCCCGAAAAGGCATTCGACAGAGTTAATTGGCTGTACCTCAAAAATGTCCTGTTTTGGTTTGGCTTTGATGATAAATTCGTGTCCACAGTATTTTCCCTGTACTCTAATCCAAAACGCCAAAATCTACATAAACAATCATTTATCCAAGCCCTATAGTATCACAAATGAAACTTATACTTATCATATGTTTCATTTGTGATACTAAAGGGCTTGGATAAATGATTGTTTATGTAGATTTTGGCTTTTTGGATTAGAGTACAGGGAAAATAGAAACTAGACAGGGATGTCTTCTTTCTCCCTTACTATTCGCAATGGCGATAGAACCATTAGCAGAGAAAACACCAGAAGTCGTAAGCATAAACTAAGCCTCTTTGCAGACGACCTACTTGTTTCACTAACTAATCAAGTTAAATCGGTGGAAACCTTAATGGTAGATTTAAAACACTTCTCCAGAGTATCCTATTTTAAAATAAACAAGGGAAAATCTAAATTAATGCCATTCAACATACCTCAAAATGAAATTAATGCCGTTTTGGAAATGACTAATTTTCGGTTGGAAACACAAAATTTAACGTATCTAGATATTAGTATCACAAAAATTTTTAAACAAATCTCTACTAACATTGATGACCTAGTAAATACTCTTTCTAAAGATTTTACCCATTTTGACCTTCTGAACCTCACTCTCATGAGGCGAATATTAGTAGTAAAGTCTATAGTATTACCCAAAATTCTATATATTTTCTGCTCTATACCTCTGAAAGTTAACTTAACACTGATAAACAAACTGCAAGACTTAATTAAATTATTTGTTTAGAGTAATAAAAAGCCAAGAGTATCACATAACATACTCTTTAGAGGAAAGAAAAATGGTGGCCTAGCGTTACCTAATATTGGGGCTTATTACCAGGTGACCCTTGTCAAAAATAGCCAGCAATGGTTTAAGACAGGTGAACACCCAACATGGATGGATCTTGAACTAGCCAGTAATAACTATAAACCTCTACAAAGCGTATTTTTTAGTCTAATCTTAGGCTCTAAAATGACACCATACCCACCAGATTCTAGACGCCATATTAGATGTCTGGATGAAATTCTCTAAATTAAAGAGGAAAGAAAACAGAATTACCACTTTAAAAAATGTTCCTCTCGATTTACTTGCTGTAATATATCAGTCACCTCTGCTTGGTGTATGGTTCGACTCGAACGTTAAGAAAATAGCAGATGTATGGGATGGTTGTCAAGTAGCTTCCTTATCCGAGATCAAGGACAGATTTCAATGGCGACGTCACCTTCACAAAACATTCTTACATGGAAAGGTGGGAGGCAGATTTGAGAAAAGTTTTTAGTTCAGAACAATGGGAGTACGCTGTGGACCATTCATATAGAGCCATTGCATCTATGACATTGCAGGAGACTTATATGAGCTATTCTCGTAGGCATGTAATACCTTCCGGCCAACACTTTGTAATAAGTAGTGAATCTTCCTCTTTATGTTGGAGGAGTTGTACTCTCCCTGGGAACCTATATCACATCTTCTGGAGTTGCCCAAAGTTGAAACTTTTATGGAAAGATAGTAAAGAACATGTAGGCTTCTTTTCGTCAAATACCATTGACACTACTCCCCAGATGGTGATCTTGTCCTTGGACATGGAACAGGTAGATGCCTCCATAAAATTTGTAATGATACACATATTCACAGTGATAAAAAATTTGGTTGCTCTATGGTGGAGAAAGACAGAGACACCTTCATTCTCTGTTATTCTTGATACTTTACGCTCACATAGCCAGATAGTAGAAAGACTTACCTTCAATAACAATGTGTTGAATAAATATCACCTTAAATGGGCTGTTCGGAACTCTATATTTATCTACAAATATGAACAAATTTACATGATCTTGTTGTATACTTGGAGTCTGGATTGAATTTTATGAATATTTCTGCATCAGAGCGGAGCTCTCTATATTTTATTTCCTTCCCTTCCCTTTTTTCTGTTACTCCTTCCTTCCCTATATTTTATGTAAAATTTCAATAAACATATTTGAAAAGAAAATATATAAATATATGTACAGTGCCTTAAAAAGTATTCATACCCTTAAATTTTATGACAATTTTTCAAGTTATAGCCACAAATTTAAGTGATTTTTTTTTTAATCTTTTATGTGATATGCAGGGAATATGGCTGGTGGTGTCTGTGAACAGCAATTTTCATGTCTTGTCACAGATTCTCTGTGGGATTTAGGTCTGACTTTCAACTTACATTCAAACACATAAATAAGTACTGATCTAAACCATTCATTGTAACCCTGGCAGTATGTTTATGGTTGCTGTACTGCTGGAAGCTGACCCTATGCCCCAGTCTGACTTATCATGCAGCACATTTTCCTCTAGAGTTGCACTATACAGTGGGTATGGAAAGTATTCAGACCCCGTTACATTTTTAACTTTTTGTTTCATTGCAGCCATTTGGTAAATTCAAAAAACTTTTTTTTTCCTCATTAATGTACACTCTGCACCCCATCTTAACTGAAAAAAAAACAGAAATGTAGAAATTTTTGCAAATTTATTAAAAAAGAAAAACTGAAATATCACATGGTCATAAGTATTCAGACCCTTTGCTCAGTATTAAGTAGAAGCACCCTTTTGAACTAGTACAGCCATGAATATTCTTGGGAATGATGCAACAAGTTTTTAACATTTGGATTTGGGGATCCTCTTCCATTCTTCCTTGCAGATCCTCTCCAGTTCCCTCAGGTTGGTATCAGGATCCTGTCAGCGCTGGCGGACTGCCGTGGCTGAACATGGTATTTCACCCAGACTGCGGGGGGGGCCCGGGGTCCGAAACAACAGGAAAAGTTCAGACAACAGGACCTGTGATACTGAAGATAGAAAGAAGTTCAAGGACCTACAATCATGTGACCACAGGGGGCGTGGCTTAGCGTCCTGTTGCAGGAGATGACTAGGATTCTATTACAGGAATCCTGGAGTACAGGCTAGAGAAACTCAGGTCAGACAAACGAGGGGTCATACATGGAGAGGGCGGCGTGGTACCAGAGGAACAGACAGACAATAGTCAGAACGTAAGCAAGAATCATACACCGAGATAGCAACGCAGTACAAGAGGGGAAAACAGAGCGTAGTCAGGTCCAAGGCAAAAGAGTCATACACAGAGATAGCAAAGTAGTATGAAGGGGACAGGCAGAACTCATAACAGGGACAGAACCGGATCAAAACCAAACAAGCATAAAGTATCACAATCACTAAGCACACCAGGGTCACACACTATGCCAAGGTCTGAGTATAAGCGACAAGGAGTGAGCCCACAATGAGGCTATAAAAAGCCTCCCAGAATCTCAGAGTGAGGCTGTCCAGATTAACCTCTAAACTACCTGATCCCATGAACTCAGCAGATCATGACAGTACCCCCCTCTCAACGGGGGGCCTCTGGACCCCCAGGCTTCTCAGGATGCCAGGCATGAAATGCACGAATTAGACGGTCAGCATGTACTGATCTGGCTGGTACCCATGACCAATCCTCCGGACCATACGCCCTCCAATGTGCTAAATACTACAAAGACCCCTGAACCCACCTGGAATCCACAATATGTTGTATCTCAAACTCCATATGTCCCTCAACCAAGACTGGAGGAGGTGCAGTTTCAGTTTCAGTATCCTCCTTCACTGCCCCCAAGTGTTATGAGTTCATTTTCCCCTTCACCATTGAGGTCTGATGAACTCCCTCTTCTGGTGAAGGAAGGTAGTGAGGCTGATTACCAAACACCTGAGCTGGTAGAGGATGACTGGGTGACGGGAATTGCTGACTGGATATAAGGCAGCCGACGCCCTTCTGCCTCGCTGGTGATTTCTCTGAGGGATTCTAGGAGACCAGTCTGATTCCTGCTCCTCAAAAGCTAAGTTTTCTGCCTTGCTTTTTGCATTTGTGTTTTGGTTTTATTTTGCCTTGCTTTTCTGGATTCTGCCATTCCCTGCTGGGGTAAGCTGAATTCCCTTGTGTCTTTTTGCTCGGTCTTCAGAAAATACCTGAGTACTGACATAGTCTTTTTGAAGCCTAGCGTCTTCAGGGCCTTTTTCCCTGTCAGTCTGTTGGCTCTTGTTTTGATAGGGTTTTTGGCAGATTGCAGACAGCAGCTTTTCTATCCTGTCCTATCTAGTTAGCTTGGGCCCCATCAATTGCTCAGTCTATCTTTCTGTGTTAGTGTTTTTTCTTCTTGCTTCACCATCATTATATGTTGGGGGCTGCCTATTGCTTTGGGGTCTGCTCTGTGGCAGTTTAGATTTCCCTTTCTGTCTTTTGGCTATGTAGTTCTCCGGCTGTGATCGAGGGGTCTAGGGCACCGTAGGAACCCCCCACGGCTACTGCTAGTTGTTGATAGGTTCAGGGGTCTGCAATTCGATAGCTGCCAACTTCTCTGGTTTTCTGGACTTAGCTAGCATTTCTGTTTTTGCCTCCTACGGTGACTCATTCATAACACCCACGGGTTTAAGTAACGACCACTGATGAGTGACTTTGCAGGAAACCCGACTTTCTCAAAAGTTGGGTCGAATGAAATCGGCCGATTATCGTGAAAAGTCAAAGGCCGACTGAAACCCGATACCCAATGCACCCAATGAACCAAGGTCAGCAGGGATTGGAGGACAGGAAACACACCTACAGTGCCCATTTTAATGCCAAAAACATCAATTCTTGTTACTTAAGCTTGTCAACCTTAATTTACTTTATAACAATAGTTAGGCATTGAAAACTGGGGGTTGTTTGTCTAAAGTTGTGGGGGGGTAGGGCTGGCTCCAGATTTTTGTGGGCCCTGGGCCAAAGAGTGTCACTGGGCTCCTTTAACACATGCCACAATTCATGATCCTCTGATACGGCAGAGAAATAGCGGTATAGTACAATGAGAAATGCTTCACTTCTTACATCTCATGACTGATATCCATTTTAAATTCTCCACTAGCTCCAAAAACGGACAGTATATTACTCCATACAGTATTATGGCCACCGCATAGTGCGCTATACAGAGTAATGAGGCCCATATATTTCTCCATACAGAATCATTGGTCCCATATAATGTTTGAAACAGTATATGATGAGCTCCACATAATGCTACAGTATATGTTGGTCCCCATGGATGAAGCTCCACTGTCTAATGGGCCCAAATACTGCTCCATATATAATGGGCCCCATTTATAATGCTCCTGTGTATAATGGGCCCTGTAAATGCTGCTCCAGTGTCTGATGTCCACCTTTGGAGAATGACATATGAGGCCCACCATACACTGGAGCATTCCCGAGTATAGTGCTCCCCAAAAACTGCTATCCCAACATTGAAATCAATTAAATAACTCTCCTCGCTAGGGAATCCCTGTACTAGTCTGAACTCCTCATCGTCCCCATCTTCCATCTCACTGCACTTGGTGTTGTGAGTTCATTTTCCCCTTCGTCACTGAGGTCTGGTGAACTCCCTATTCTGGTAAAGGAAGGTAATGAGCCTGATTATCAGGCACCTGAGCCTAATGAGGATGACTGGCTGAGTGGAATCACGGACTGGATATAAGGCTGCCAATGCCCTTCTGCCCTGCGGGTGATTTCTCTGTGGACTTCTAGGACACCAGTCTGATTCCTGCTCCTCTAAAGCGAAGTTTTCTGCTTTGCCTGTTAGCATTTGTGTTTTGCTTTTGTTTTCCTTGCTTTTCTGGATTCTGCCATTCCCTGCTGGGGTGAGCTGAATCTCCTTGTGCCTGTTGCTCTGTCTTCAGAATATTCCTGAGTACTGACATAGCTTTTTTGAAGCCTAGCGTCTTCAGGGCCTTTTTCACTGTCAGTCTGTTGGCTCTTATTTTCATAGGGTTTTTCACGGATTGCAGACAGCAGCCTTCCTGTCCTTTCCTATCTAGTTAGCTTGGGCCCCGTCTTTGCTCAGTCTATCTTTCTGTCTGTGTTAGTGTTTTCATCTTGCTTCACCGTCATTATATGTTGGGGGCTGCCTTTTGCTTTGGGGTCTTCTCTGGGGCAGTTTAGATTTCCCCTTTCTTTCTTTAGGCCTATTTAATTCTCCGGCTGTGATCGAGGGGTCTAGGGCATCGTAGGAACCCCCCACGGCTACTGTTAGTTGTTGTGGATAGGATCAGGGGTCTGCAATCCGACAGCTGCCAACCTCTCTGGTTTTCTGGACTTAGCTAGCATTTCTGTTGTTGCCTCCTACGGTGACTCAATCATAACAACCTGGACTGTTTAGACAGAGGGCGTACAGACGTGATGTCATCACGCTCTCTGTCGAGAATGTCACTGTCAGGAAACGCGGAAGACGTCACGGCGGTGGAGCAGGGAGAGGTATTTCAACTTTGCAAGTGCAGTGATTCTGAGAAAGCAGGGGGGCCCACTCGTTGGCGATGGCACTGACACAGGGCCCCACATAGTACGGCGGTGTGTCTGATGGCGGGTGGGCCCTCCCACCGGCAGAGACACTTTTGCGTACTATGAGGGGCCCTGTGCCAGAGCCGTCGCCCATGAGTATGCCCCCCCACCTGCTCAAGGAACCTGCATCAGTGCACTTGTGGTGCCCCCAGGAGTACGGTCACCACAGTGGCATTACCTTCCTCCTAGGGAGTGTGATGTCATGCTTGGGAGCAATGAAGGATCTCTCTAGCAGTTAAACCAACACACAACACAGTTTCCACTCCAGGCCAGCAGGGAGACCTCTGAACCTGACTGCTGAGGAGCTGCTCTCTGTGGTCGGGAGGAGGGCAGTTAGGGCAGTCTGTGAAGGGAAGGGGAAGTTTGTGGACGTGGGAAGGGGAGCTGGAGGATGAGCAGAGTTAAGGCTCACTTCTAGCTGGAGCGCATGGTCCGGATTCCGGTCTCCGAGTTTGTAGGGACACTGACGGTCCTGCAGCAGAAACCGGAGGAAGTAGCAGCTGTAAATGCTCTGTTCCCAAATAAGGCTCAGAGGCCCCAGCAGCGACGTGTGTGAGCCAGAAGGAAAAGGCTACGGCTGCCTGCCATACAAGAAAGTTCCAAAAGAGAGTCAACAGGGGGAACTTCAGTGAACTCAGTACTGCGAGTACCTCAGATAAGCGCTAGAATGGAGGCCACACTACCTATCTGCAGAGGGAGAATTCCTAATTTGCTTCCAGGCTGACCATCTCCTTCTCCATCTGTACTCTGGGTCCTTGACGGCACTTACCAAGTACAGGTAAAGGAACTGCACGACTGTGTCGGTCATCTTTCTCCTGCGCCTGGTGCACGGCTTTGCTACATCCTGGATTGCACACCATCTACCAACTCTTTCATCTGCCCTGCAACTACGGCCCTACCTGTGCAGGGCTTCTACATCTTAGCTGCACCACAACATCTGTCCCAGAGAAGCGACACTGGTCAATCTGATCAGAAACCACAGGTGGCGTCACATATCATTCACCTATAAACGTTCTTCACCCCTTTGCATGGACTCCCAGGTCCACGGACCGGGTCACCACCACCGGCCCGGTACCGATTAACCCCACTGCCCTGGCTGGCGACCCACACTCCATGTCAGATTCATCTTGGACTGGAGAATTTACATTAGTCCATGTAGCTCTTTCTCACATACCCTGCCTGGGTTATCAAGTCAAATCGTGAAGTGTGGCCTGCTTCATCATTCACTTTTGGTTGGGGTGAAGGACACAAGGAAAGTTCTTCCTGACCAGGAGCCAGCACTTGAAGACTCAGTGCTTGCATTTTTTGAAACTAAAGAAGAGGAGGGCATATTAGCTAGAGTCTGTTTTAGCAATGTAAGCCAAAACCAGTTCCTGATGCTCCGGCTTTAAAAGCGGTTAACCTACTCCCAGAAAAGGTAGCCTTCCAGGCCTTCCGGAGCCAGACCATGATGCAGGCTCAACACCTCCTGCCTTAGCTGCTATTGTGCTTTTGCCACTACCAGCAGATGCACCACCACCATCAGTAACAGCTGGCCCCCCCACGCCCACATCCACGGCCTCTTCCACCATACTTCCAAATTTTGGCGAAAATGGACCGAAAATAACATCAGATATATGGTACTGTATCAGAAGCGTACATCTGTATACAGTGTAGGGGTCATTGGAAATAAATACTGAGATTGACAGAGTCAGAAACATATTCTGGTCTAATCCAAACTGACCAAGTGAGAGTCTAAAAACCAGTAAATGGGTAATGTATCACAAGCGTAGAGCTGTATACAGTGTTGGGGTAATTTTTAAATCTACATATAAATTGCAGGACTAACCCACAGACTCTCACACGCTCGGGATGGATCACACCACAATATAAAAAGAAGATCCGCAAGAAATAATCACACATGTGGGCCAATGTTCCAGGTGTCAA
Source organism: Dendrobates tinctorius (assembly GCF_039654945.1). Classification (NCBI taxonomy): domain Eukaryota; kingdom Metazoa; phylum Chordata; class Amphibia; order Anura; family Dendrobatidae; genus Dendrobates; species Dendrobates tinctorius. Next base: position 82,569,099 of record NW_027361687.1, on the reverse strand, counting down.
TGATACACTTAGAGTGGTGGGTGGAGGAGGACTTTCTGGCAGAAAGGGTACAGTATCACCAGATACCAGGTATATATAGCATAGTTTAAACATTAAAAATGTACATCTATATATTGTTATGGTTTGAACAGGGTTCTTGCCCTGCACTCACAGGGTTAAGTGTTCGTGGCCTCTTTCTGGATCTGGGAGGGGTATTTATACTCACTCTTTACCAGAGTTCTCTGTCAGCTATACTGTTGTTCTGGTGTGTCTGACCCCTGGTGTGTGTGTATTCTGCGTTGCTTGTTTGCTTCCTGTGTATGACCCGGTCCATTCCCTCACTCTGTACTCCGTCTCTGGTTTGGTAATATTGTCTTTTCTGGTTCTGACCTCCTGGCTTGGCTATCGTTACTCCGTTACAGTTTGTCCCTATTGTACCGTCTATTGCCCATTCTGGTTTTCTGATCTATTGCTACATCCTGACTATCCATTCTGTCTAACCCTTTGGTACTGTACTGCTATCTCGTGCTTTGACCCGGTTTGATCTGGTTTCTGTCTATGCCCCTTGGTAAAATTGTCCTGTAGTTAACTTTTCTAGGATTTTCCCTGCAGCTCCTAGCTCTGTGGAGCTTAGGCCATGCCCCCAGCAGACACGTGCTTCAGGTCCTGATAGTCTGAAGTACGCATCGTCACCAGGTATCTCTGAGCCCTGTTTTTGTACTCAGGACACGCGCACTGGCTCAGTGAGCAAGTGCAGTGCGGTGTTCCTGACATAGCTGACCATTTCAGTTTTTTTTCCTCTGAAGAGAAAAAAAAAAAGTGTGTTATCCACATGGATCCCATACAAGCTTTGGCTGATCAGATCAAGCACCTGACCCAAATGTTCCACAGACGTAATGTGGAACAGCGCACAATGGCCCATACCCAGCAACAGTTGGTGGATACTGTGCAGGGGGTGTCGCTGCAGGGGCTCCTAGTGCTGGGGATAGAGATGTGTCATTGGCATCCCCCGAATCTCCGGTCAAATTGCCAGACCCTTTCTCAGGGGATAAAAGGGAGTTCAGGTCGTTCAAAGAAGGATGCAAGCTTTTTTTTCTGTGAGGCCCCACTCCTCCGGGGATGAGTTCCAGAGGGTGGGGGTCATCATTTTCCTACTTCGGGGGGCTCCACAGGCATGGGCTTTCTCTCTCTCTTCCTCTGCTCCTGAACTTATGTCTGTGAATTTGTTCTTTGAGGTTCTGGGGCACATTTATGATGAGCCTGATAGAGTGCATCTGGCAGAGGATATGTTGATGAGTGTGATACAGGGGAGGCACTCTGCTGAATGGTTCTGCTCTGAGTTCAGACGCTGGGCAGATGATGGGATGCCTGGGATGATGCTGCCCTCTGGGGTTTGTTCTGTAAAGGCCTGTCCGAATGATTGAAAGATGCCCCATCCCTTCATCCTCCACCGGATTCTTTGGAGGACGCTATGATCCAGGCTGTCTGCATGGACTGTAGGCTGCGGGCAAGAGGGGTCATGCTGCAGGAGACCCCTTTATTCTCCAATCTGAGAGACTCTGCATCTAGTCCTGAGCCCATGGAGGTTGGTGCCATGTCTTTGGAGGAAAAAGAGAGGAGACACCGTAGAAACAACCAATTGTGCTTTTACTGTGGATCCGCTGGACATCAGAGAAGGAACTGTCCTTCTTGCCCTTCTTCAGTGAAGCCATCAGGAAAACGACTGAGTCTGGGTAACAATCGGGGAGGTTGCCCAGACTCCCAGGTACCCTTTTCCTCACTTACTAAAATACTGCTTCCGGTGGAACTAGAACTCACAGGTGGTCCAGTTGGGACTACTGCCTTTGTTGACTGTGGTTCTTCGATTAATCTGATCAGTGCCAAAGTTGTGACTTTTCATAAGATAGGGACAGTCAGGAGAAGAATCAATTGCCACAATTTTAACAGGATCTTTTAACCTATCACCCAGGAGGGAATTTGTTTCATGACTGATAATTTTTCCACGTGTGTGGAACCCACTTTCAGCGAAAAGGTAAGGTGTTTTGTTCTAAATAATCTGCCGGATGGACTGGTACTGGGTATGCCTTGGCTTCAACGTCACAATCCTACTATTGACTGGGTCACGGGGGAGATCATTCAGTGGGGTTGTATGGCTAACGGTCTATGTTGTAACTTGACAACTCTTGTCACCCCAGTAAAATCTGTGTCAGTGTCGTCTGTCAATCTGAAAGGTATTCCGGAGTACCTGAAAGATTTTGAAGACGTATTTTCTGAAAGTGAGACTGAGGCGCTACCACCGCATAGACCCTTTGATTGTGTCATTAATCTAGTCCCTGGAGCCAAGTTACCCAAAGGTCGACTGTTCAATTTGTCTGGGCCCGAACATCTAGCCATGAAGGAGTACATTACCGAGAGTCTCCGCAAAGGGTATATTAGGCCTTCTGTTTCACCTATGGCGGCGGGCTTCTTTTTTGTTAAGAAAAAAGATGGTTTGCGGCCGTGCCTCGACTTTCGGGAATTAAACAAAATTACTGTGAAAAATACTTACCCTCTCCCCCTAATTCCTGATCTATGTAACCAACTCACCGGAGCCAAGTGGTTCTCTAAACTGGATTTACGTGGGGCATACAACCTTATAAGAGTCCGGGAAGGGGACAAATGGAAACCAGCATTCCTGACAACTGAAGGGCTGTTCAAAAACTTGGTTATGCCCTTTGGTCTCAACAACACTCCTGCTGTTTTTCAGAATTTTATTAATGTAATTTTCTCTGATTTAATTGGTCGTTTTGTTGTTATCTATTTGGATGACATTCTGGTGTACTCGGTGCAAGTGAGATTGACTGTCCATCATTTGCGGATGGTTCTCCTGAGACTGAGGGAGAATCATTTGCATGCCAAGTTGGAAAAATGCTCATTTTTCATGCAAGAAGTATCCTTTCTGGGGTTGATTGTGTCAGGGGAGGGGTTCCGCATGGATCGTAAGAAGGTCCAGGCTGTGACAGATTGGGTGCAGCCTCATGACTTGAAAGGGTTGCAGCAATTTTTAGGCTTTGCTAACTTTTATAGGAAATTTATTAAGGGCTTCTCGCAGGTGGTAAAGCCTCTAACGGACCTCACTATCAAGGGAGCGGATGTAAAAAATTGGTCTGCAGCTGCAAAAAATTATTTCGTGACATTAAAAAAGTGCTTTTCTTCAGCCCCTATATTGGTACAACCTGACCCGTCAAGACCTTTTATAGTGGAGGTTGACGCCTTGGAAGTAGGGGTGTGGGCAGTTTTGTCTCAGGGCCCTCCTACGCTTACTAATCTGAGGCCTTGCGCCTTCTTCTCTAAAAAATTTTCGTCTGCCGAGAGAAATTACGATGTCGGCAATAGAGAGTTGTTGGCGGTAAAGTTGGCTTTTGAAGAATGGAGGCATTTCCTGGAGGGGGCTATTCATCCCATTAGTCATCACTGATCACAAAAATTTGGCCTATATTGAGTCTGCCAAGAGATTGACCCCGCCAGACAGGCTCGGTGGGTGTTTTTTTTCTCGATTTCAGTTTACCATCACGTTCCGCCCGGGATCTAAAAACATCAAGGCTGATGCCTTATCCCGAAGCTTTGATTCAGTGTCCCCTCCAGAACCTCCCTCCTCCATTCTTCAGCCAGGAGTAGTAGTGGCCGAAATCTCTGAGTTACAGAGAGTGATTTTGGAGGCCCAGGCTTGTAAAAAAAAATGCATACTCTTGTAAAATACTTAGCACTAGTTACCAGATAAAAATGTAGTGGTTTATTTGGATTCTTCCATCAAAGAAAAGATTATTAAAGAAAAACATAAAAATAGGTGCATGATTATAAAGAGATTGTACATTAGTTCATAGCATGTATTCTTCTTTCTCTGGAATCTCACATGGCAAATGGCGTCTGTCTCTCTTAGCTGATATGTAACTTTACTACATAAGAAGCCTGTGTGTCCATTCAATGCTATGTCCGTGCAGAGATGACATCCTCGTGTCTGTGTCTCATGATGGGGAGGGAGCAAGCGGCACCTCTAGAGTTAGCCATGAATTATATACGTCTCTTAAAGCACGTGATCTCTACATATGGAGTTGACCTTTTACCATGAGCTAAACTTAAATATGTAGTGGAGTTGACATTTAACATGCGCTAAACTTCCAAGAATAACCTATGTAGTGTCAGCTAAAGCAATGTACAGAACTGAGTGTAATAAGAAATTAACAACCAAATTATTAATATTTAACAATTCCCCCTTTTGAGGGAGACAGACATTAACTGGAACCCTCAAAATAAAATGAGATCTTTTTTCTTCTTCTTTGACAAAATAATTTAATATCAATAATAATAATATCAGATTATTGTTATACGTACTCAATGACATAATTGATGTGAATTCATGTTATGGTAAGCTGTGAACAATATTCATATAAAATATCTATAATTATACTTCCCTAAATCTAAATTGAAGCATCTTCGCTTCAGTCATCATCATCTGATGTCATCTGGTCTTCATTTTGATGTCTTCTGTCTTCTTCTTGGTTCTTTTAAAAACACAGTTTTTCTATAGCATATAGATGTTGTAGAAATCGTGTTGTGTATAAAATCAAAGTCCATATATTCAAATGTTTATAAGAAAACAAAGTCCATAGATGAAATGCAGCTTTAATATCTGTGCAGTGTTACCTTTAAAAACCTGGGCTTACATTGGCTCACCTTGGATATTTCTGGAATCCTCCATCGGTACTGGTCTTTGAACAGGTGTGACGTCTTTGGTCAGCAAAGCAAGGGTTAAAATGACTTCCTTGCTAAACATAGCACCATAACCAGTCCTCAGTCCTAATGCACAGGACACATGTCAGGGTTGTAGCTTCCTGACAATTACCGCTTTACAGGTGATTGGAAACCCCTGGAACTTGGTAAGAATGTGATAACAGTTCATCTCAGCATCATAGGAGCATCGTCCTCTGGTTGTCAGGTTGGATACTGCAATCGTGGCTGTCAGTGGTGGATACTGCACTTGTGATTGTCAGTGGTGGATACTGCACTTGTGACTGTCAGTGGTGGATACTGCATTTGTGACTGTCAGTGGTGGATACTGCACTTGTGACTGTCAGTGGTGGATACTGCACTTGTAATTAACACAGTCTATTACTCAGAAATCATAGCTTTGTTACCTTCTGGGACTTCTGGATAGCGGCATTCTTCTTCTTGCAACTGGTAAGAATCAATTTAGAAATATAAAAAGTTTTTATTAACGTAATTCAGGATCTTGCTTGAAGTCTTCATTCCCTATTCTATACCAAATCTGGTAATTTTCCTAACCTATCATATCACAGCGCACCATAGCAACCAGTAATATCCATATAATTATCAGAATTTGTACCATATATGGATTTCAATGTTTGAAATAATAAAATAAGTGATAATACATTATTATCCATATCCTTCATAGAACATTTTTTATGTCATAGGTGTAATTACCTTTTTCAACCCATAGGTGTCAGTGTGTCTTATGTAACAAGTGTTTTCATCTTTATTAATAAAGAATATATTTATTGTACTTATAATATGTAGGAATGTATAGCCATGAACCAAAATAAGAATATATGAGTGAGCGAATGAATGAATAAAAGAATTATTGCATATAACTCAGAATTGAAACATTTTCCTTTGTAATGGAACCATATCATCGCCATATCTAACGAAGCAATATTCTCATGCTAGACATTACTCCATTAAATATTGATGTTTTTTTCCTTGATTGACAGGAAAAATAAAAATTTAAGAATTAAAATAAAAATAGAATAATAAAAATTGAAAAATGGAAAAAATGAAAAATAAGAATAAAAATAAGGCCTTTATGTTGATACCAAATGCAGAGTAGTTATGTCCTCAGTAACATATGAAATAATCCAGATCATGGAAATATTAAGGGTATAATTGTCATAAACTTGTGTTACCAAAATATTCAAATTATGCAACTTTACACTAAGAAGAGTATTATATGCAAAGAAATGACTCTTTATAATACTTAATGTTATTATACCCAATACTTATACCATTGTACCTTATTTATATTTCTTCTTTATTAAAATTTGTGAGGAAGAGGTATTAATCAAATGTGATGATGTATTCAGGATCAAAAGCACATTTCCCACTTAATACCAAAAAATATTGTTTCATGAAATAATTCATTTATCAAAACCAAAATTAAAACTAATTTATAAATTGTGTAAATATTATACTTGCTTATACCATTTATTTGTCTGAAGATGTGTAACCATTAAAATTAATTTGAATATCATAAAATTATCCTTTGGAAAAATTAATTTAAATGTAGATTTTCTTCATAAACCTTTTTGATGTGCGATAGTACTTTGCAGTTATCACAATTAACTAAATCAAGAAATTACTAAAGAAATATAGAAATATATGTTGTGTAGATATTTCATTATATCTTAATATTCTAATAATTTAACTGATCTGCATATTTCTCCTAAAGACAGTTTTTCTTCATACAGAACCTCGAGGAGTATCATACATCAAACGTATCACATTACTCCTAAGCAGCTGCTCATACACTCATCTTGTCATCTGTCATTTCAGACTGTGTCACATATAAGTTTAAACCAAATTATCCCACATACAGAGGTGTGATGAATACATGTATTTTAAACCTAATTATCAATGCATTGTAAACTATTAAATTTAGTCTTAATATTTCTTTGAATATTCCCCAAATACACATAGCATAAAAATATATGCTGTATATGTGTAGCTATACTTGAAACTTTAGGCCTGTGAAAAAAATTCCTTTGATTTGCAAAAGCTGAGACTCCTTAAAAATTCTTTTCACTAAGGCTACAGGGACATAGTATACTGGTATACTTATTATTAGAACAAGGTTCAAATTTCACATGCTGTAGTTGTCATTCATGCCATGCAATAAAGGCATCCACACAGAACACATTTAAAATGCAATTAGTTATTTTCTTTTAAGTGTTAGATATATAAAATCATGCAATTATTGCAACTTCCTGTGTAAATAAAGGCATAAATCCTTGTAAGAGAATTTTTCCCGAATAAGTCCTGCTTTGAAATGAAAATTCTAAGGAAAAATAAAAATTCTTCAGAAATCCATATAAATCTTTCAAGTTGTTTTTCTATATATATATATATATATATATATATATATATATATATATATATATATATATATGTCACTTTGCTTGTCTTTTTCAAATATCTTTATGTGCAGGTTGACGCCCTTTTCTCACAACGGGGGGTTACGCCCACACAGCATATAAAGCTGTCATTTGTATAGACCGATCACAATTCTGTACTGTAACCTGAAGAGGTGCGGTTTGTCACCTCGAAACGCGTAGTTTCTGTAGTACATATAATAAAGAACTTGAAAGATTTATATGGATTTCTGAAGAATTCTTATCACTAAAGCAGCGCGGATGCTCAGAAGTGCTTTTCTTGGATCCTCAACTTATGATACCTAGTGGACGCTGTCCACCTGCACGAGCTCTGCAGCAGCTATATGACTGCAACAAACGTTGAGAGTGGTTGTGTCTGAACACAACCCATAAAGGGCGAGTACTCCAGAGTACTTTTATATTTTAATTGATTTATACCAGGTGAAGCCCTATGTCTGCGCCCCCGCCCTTGTTTTCTCTTATACAGTGATCTCAGTGGATCCAGTGAGGAAGGATCAGAGCTGGATTAGGTGTCAAATAGCACCAACATTTGGGGAGCTGCAATCTCTTTGACATTTGGGTGTTATCTTATTAAGGAGGATAAAATGGATTATTTCCAATTCCGGTTGTCTACGAGGGAAAGACTAATATTTCAGTCTATTGTAAACCCCTTGAAGCATCAAACTGTGAGTGAAAATGAGACTATTAAATTCTCTGAAGAGGAAGCAATTCAAATGAAAAACTTGTTCCATGATTTGGATAGAACTATTAGGGAAGAATTACAACATAGTCTGGATGCCAGATATTTGTGCATATACCTAGATGAAAATATCTGTCCAAGGGGTCTGAGAATCAACCACAGATCCCCCTTTCCCAATGACTCGGCTTTTAATATTGAATGGGACTCTATTTTAAAAAACTGTATGCAGAACCAGCTAGCATGTCTGTTTAGGAAACGTTCTTGTCACGTCACCGCCAGACTCAGGGCCTGCTGTCCCGGCCTCAGCCAGTAGGAGGCGCCGGACTATCACATCGCCGTCAGACTCAGGGCCTGCTGTCCCGGCCTCGGCCAGTAGGAGGCGCCGGACTATCACATCGCCGTCAGACTCAGGGCCTGCTGTCCCGGCCTCGACCACTAGGAGGCGCCGGACTGTCCTATCACCGTCTGACCCGTGGCCTGCAGTCCCGGCCTTGGTCTCTGGGAGGCGCTGTGCTTCAACCCCGAGTGGTGGCGGCGATAGTCATGAGGCCCCTGCGCAGGCGTCCGCTGGACGCAGGCTTCGCTCCTCGGTCAGTCATGAAGGGGCTGGTGCATCACCATCCAGCCTGGTCCTGGGGGCGGTCCGGATGACATCATCAGCCCACGGGCCTGTGAGGGATGACCTGATCCCTCAAATACCTTGGGACTGCTCTTGCAGGCCGCCGGATATATTCTTGGTTCCCCTGCGTGTTACTGTGTGTATTACTGTTGACTGACTCTGACTTTTGCCTGGACTTCTGACCCTTCTTCTGCCTAACGATTCTGTACCTCTGCGACTCTCCTGGTTTATGACACTGACTTCAGCCTGGATTCTGACTCTGCTTCTGCCTAACGATTCTGTACCTCTGCGACTCTCCTGGTTTATGACACTGACTTCCGCCTGGATTCTGACTCTGTTTCTGCCTAACGATTCTGTACCTCTGCAACTCTCCTGGTTTATGACACTGACTTCGGCCTGGATTCTGACTCTGCTTCTGCCTAACGATTCTGTACCTCTGCGACTCCCCTAGTTTATGACTCTGGCTTCGACCTGGTATCTGTCTTTGCTGCTGTCTACCGTTTTTATACCTTTTCTGCCTGACTGGTTTAGTCTCAGATATCATTGCCTTTGTGTCCTGTGTTGGAACACCTGTCTGGCGACTGTCCTGCTCTGGTCATTGCTCCTATTCAGACAGCACCTCCTGGGCTCTGCTATAAATCCAGATCCCTGTATAGGGGTAAAGGGTATCAGTGTTTCTCGGGGTGTTGTCTGGCTGCAGCCCAGACCGCAGGCAGACGTCATATTATATCCGGCCCAAAAAATAAAACTGCTTTTTGTGTCTACACTTAACACATATAAAAGCAGTTTTCCTCACCTTTTTTTTTCCTTCCTCCTGACTGAGCTGATTCTTGGCCCAAACACCTGTTACATTGCACAGCCTGGAAGGTTACTCTCAGGCTCAAGCATGCTGCAGCCTGGAAGCTTCAAGGAAAATGCTGGCTGTTGGAAATCCACACTCCGGGATCATCACCCCCTGGACAGCTTTGGGTGTCAGGTATTGCCCGCAAATGCGGCCAAACTGTTGTTACCAGTTTCCCTTTCTTTTGCTAAGAAACGTCTGTGTGTGAAGGCTTTTGTAGATTGTGGGGCTGCTGGCAACCTTATGGATTTTTTATTTGCTAAGAGCCTTGGTGTACCTCTGTCAAGGCTTAAAGCGCCTATTCAGACTACTGCGATTAATGGTACATCTATATTCCAAGGAGGCGTGGAATTCGTTACTGCCGAAATTTCTATGTCAGTGGGGACATTACATAACGAAAAAATGTCATTTCTTGTTATATACAATTTATCAGATCCAGTTGTGTTAGGCATGCCATGGTTGCACCAACATAATCCGGTTATTGACTGGCGCATAGGTGACGTTGTGCGCTGGAGTCCATGGTGTCAGAGAAACTGTATGTCTTTTTCAGTAAACCAGATTAAAATTAAAACACCTTCTATTCCCTATGCGTTTAGGGATTATGAAGATGTTTTCTCTATAGTGGAGTCGGAGAAACTACCTCCTCACAGAGAATACGATTGTCCTATTGAATTGGTCCCTGGTGCCCGTCTCCCTAAGGGGAGAATATTCAACCTCTCTGGTCCTGAGCATGTAGCCATGAAGGAATACATAGCAGACAGCCTTCGAAAGGGCTTCATTAGACCTTCCACCTCACCTGTAGGAGCTGGGTTTTTCTTTGTAGAGAAAAAAGATGGTGGACTCAGACCATGCATTGACTACCGTGAGCTGAACGCCATAACCGTAAAAAATCAATACCCACTGCCACTCATTCCTGATCTGTTTAATCAGTTACTGGGAGCTCGCTGGTTTACTAAGGTTGACCTCCGGGGGGCATATAACCTGGTCTGCATAAGAGATGGGGACGAATGGAAAACGGCCTTTAATACACCCCTTGGCCATTTTGAGTACCTGGTAATGCCCTTCGGACTCAGTAACGCTCCTGCAGTATTTCAGCACTTCGTCAATGATATTTTCAGAGATATTTGTGGGGTGTATGTCGTCGTATATCTGGACGACATTTTGATTTATTCTGCTGACCCTGTGACACATGCTCAACACGTCCGTTCTGTACTGCAAAGACTGCGCGAAAACTCTTTGTTCGCGAAATTTGAAAAATGTGTTTTTTTTGCCGAAGAGGTGCAGTTCTTAGGATACATGGTCTCAGGCAAGGGGTTCCGCATGGATCCTGCCAAGATTCAACCCATTAAGGATTGGGTACAACCTAAATCGCTGAAAGCACTGCAGCGATTTTTGGGATTTGCGAATTATTATCGCAAATTCATCAGGGGATTCTCAGAGATTGCCAAGCCACTCACGGACCTTACCCGGAAAGGGGCGGACATGACTAATTGGAATCCTGAGGCAACCCGGGCTTTTTCTACACTAAAGGAGTGCTTCGTGGCCAACCCGGTGTTGATTCAACCAAACTTGGACCACCCGTTTATTGTGGAAGTAACATAGTAATTAAGGTTGAAGGGAGACTTTAAGTCCATCTAGTTCAACCCATATCGTATCCTAACTTGCCCTAACATGTTGATCCAGAGGAAGGCAAAAAAAACCCATGTGGCAACAGTAAGCTTCACATTGGGGAAAAAAATTCCTTCCCGACTCCACATACGGCAATCAGACTAGCTCCCTGGATCAACGCAATATTAAGGAGACTAGTGTATATACCCTGTAATATTATACTTTTCAAGAAAGGCATCCAGTCCCTTCTTAAATTTTAGTAGTGAATCACTCATTACAACATCATATGGCAGAGAGTTCCATAGTCTCACTGCTCTTACAGTAAAGAATCCGCGTCTGTGAGTATGCTTAAACCTTCTTTCCTCCAGATGTAGAGGATGCCCCCTTGTCCCCGTCACAGGTCTAAGAGTAAAAAGATCATTAGAAAGGTCTTTGTATTGTCCCCACATATATTTATACATTGTAATAAGATCACCCCTAAGCCTTCGATTCTCCAAACTAAATAACCCCAACTGTAATAACCTGTCTTGGTATTGCAGACCCCCTAGTTCCCTAATAACCTTGGTCGCTCTTCTCTGCACCCGCTCCAGTTCAGCTATGTCTTTCTTATACACCGGAGACCAGAACTGTACACAGTATTCTAAGTGTGGTCGCACTAGTGACTTATATAGAGGTAAAATTATGTTCTCCTCATGAGCATCTATGCCTCTTTTAATGCATCCCATTATTTTATTTGCCTTTGCAGCAGCTGCTTGACTCTGGCCACTAAATGTGAGTTTGTCGTCCACCCATACACCCAGGTCTTTTTCAGTGACTGTTTTGCCCAGTGTTTTACAATTAAGCACATAATTATACAACTTGTTCGTTCTACCCAAGTGCATGACCTTACATTTATCCCCATTAAAGCTCATTTGCCATTTATCAGCCCAAGCTTCTAGTTTACATAAATCCTCCTGTAATATAAAATTGTCCTCCTCTGTATTAATTACCCTGCAGCGTTTAGTGTCATCTGCAAATATTGAAATTCTACTCTCTATGCCCCCTACAAGGTCATTAATAAATATGTTAAAAAGAAGCGGGCCCAAAACTGACCCCTGTGGTACCCCACTGCTAACCGTGACCCAGTCAGAGTGTGCTCCATTAATAACCACCCTTTGTTTCCTATCCCTGAGCCAGCTCTTAACCCACCTACACATATTTTCCCCTATCCCCATTGTTCTCATTTTATGTATCAACCTTTTGTGTGGCACCGTATCAAAAGCTTTTGAAAAGTCCATGTACACCACGTCCACTGCATTCCCTTGGTCCAGTCCGGAACTTACCTCTTCATAAAAGCTTATCAGATTAGTCTGACAGGAACGGTCTCTTGTAAACCCATGTTGATATTGGGTCATAAGGTTATTCTTCTCCAGATACTCCAGTATAGTATCTCTTAGAAAACCCTCCAGGATTTTACCCACAGTTGAGGTTAAACTTACAGGCCTATAATTTCCAAGTTCAGTTTTTGTCCCCTTTTTGAATATTGGCACCACATTTGCTATACGCCAGTCCTGTGGTACAGACCCTGTTATTATGGAATCTTTAAAGATTAAAAATAGTGGTCTATGACTGTGCTTAATTCCTGCAGTACTTGGGGGTGTATCCCATCCGGGCCCGGGGATTTGTCAATTTTAGTGATTTGTAGACGCCGCCGTACTTCCTGCTGGGTTAAGCAGGTGACATTTAATGGAGAATTTTTATCCCTGATCATGTTATCCGTCATGGGATTTTCTTGTGTAAATACTGTTGAAAAAAAGTCATTTAGCATATTGGCTTTTTCCTCATCCTCATCCACCATTTCACCCAGACTATTTTTAAGGGGACCAACACTATCATTTTTTAGCTTCTTACTATTTATGTAGTTAAAGAATATTTTGGGATTATTTTTACTTTCTCTGGCAATGAGTCTCTCTGTCTCAATCTTTGCTGTCTTGATTTGCTTTTTACAGAATTTATTTAATCTTCTGTATTTATTTAATGCCTCATCACTACCTACTTGCTTTAATTCTCTAAATGCTTTATCTCTTATTGCGCCCCTTACAGCTCTATTTAGCCATAGTGGTTTCCTCCTATTTCTCGCATGTTTATTCCCATACGGTATATATTGTGCACAGGTCCTATTCAGGATGCTAATAAACGTCTCCCATTTTCTTTGTGTATTTTTATGTCTCAGGATATCGTCCCAGTTAATTGCACCAAGATCATCTCTCATCCGTTGGAAATTTGCCTTCCTGAAGTTTAGTGTCCTTGTAACCCCTCTACTACACATTTTATTAAAGGATACATGAAAACTTATTAATTTGTGATCACTATTACCCAAGTGACCCTCAACCCTTACATTTGATATGCGGTCTGGCCTGTTGGTTAATATTAGGTCTAGCAGTGCCCCCCCTCTTGTTGGGTCCTGAACCAGTTGTGAAAGGTAATGGTCTCTCATAGTAGTCAAAAACCTATTACCTTTGCTGGAACTGCAGGTTTCGGTTCCCCAATGTATTTCAGGGTAGTTGAAGTCCCCCATAATAATGACTTCTCCTTGAGTCGCCGCTTCATCTATTTGCTTTATGAGGATATTCTCTGTAGCTTCCATTATTTTTGGAGATTTATAACAAACCCCTATCAGTAATTTATTATTTTTCCCCCCTCCCCTTATCTCTACCCACAGGGACTCTACATTTTCATTAGATTCATATATATTATCACGAAGGATGGGTTTTAAGGATGATTTTACATATAAACACACGCCTCCCCCTCGCTTATTTGTACGGTCATTTCTGAACAGACTATAGCCCTGTAAATTAACAGCCCAGTCATGGCTCTCATCCAGCCATGTCTCAGATATCCCCACCATGTCATAATTATGTTCCAACAACATTAACTCCAATTCCTCCATTTTGTTGGCGAGACTTCTGGCATTAGTATACATGCACTTTATGTATCTCTCTGTACCTCTATTCTTTCTTAAATTATTAACTGTTCTAACCCCACCCCCCATGCCACCCCCACCCCCAATGTCATTATTTGTGCCCAGGTCTCTATCTGCACTGTCTTCCCCTCCTATAAAAGGAATACCCTACCCCCCGTCCCTAGTTTAAACACTCCTCCAACCTTCTAGCCATTTTCTCCCCCAGCACAGCTGCACCCTCCCCATTAAGGTGCAGCCCGTCCCTAGCATAGAACCTGTAGCCAACTGAGAAGTCAGCCCAGTTCTGCAGGAACCCAAACCCCTCCTTCCTACACCAATTCCTGAGCCACTTATTAACCTCCCTAATCTCCCGTTGCCTCTCTGGCATGGCACGTGGTACAGGAAGTATTTCCGAAAATACCACCTTGGAGGTCCTTGCTTTAAGCTTACAGCCTAATTCCCTGAAATCATCTTTAAGGACCTTCCACCTACCTCTAACTTTGTCATTTGTGCCAATGTGCACCATGACCGCTGGATCCTCTCCAGCCCCTCCCAGTAGATGCCTCCGAAGTCGGAGTGGGAGCAGTGCTCTCACAAGGCACTGCATCCCTCACTCAGCTTCGTCCATGTGCCTTTTTCTCCTGCAAATTCTCTGCCACGGAGAGAAACTATGACATCGGCAACCGAGAACTATTGGCAATCAAGTGGGCCTTCGAGGAATGGCGCCACTTCCTCAAAGGCGCCAAACACAAAGTTACTGTTATTACCGGTCACAAAAACCTAACCTACCTAGAGTCGGCTAAAAGATTAAACCCTAGGCAGGCCAGGTGGGCCTTGTTTTTCTCCAGGTTTGATTTCTTAATCACCTTTCGCCCCAGAACCAAAAATGTGAGGGCAGATGCCCTCTCCCGCAGCTTTTGTCCCACACACACCGAGGACTATGAACCAGGTCCCATATTGGCTAATGGCATTGTCGTGTCGGCAGTATCTCTGGACCTTCTGGAGGAGATCCGTAGGTCATCAGAACGAGCTCCTGACACTACGCCCACCCAAAAATTATTCGTTCCAGCTACCTTTCGCTTACGAGTGTTAAAAGAATCTCATGACTCCGTCCTGGCAGACCACCCGGGTCTCAATAATACCACTAGGCTGGTAACCAGGAACTTTTGGTGGCCAACGGTGGCCAAGGACTGTAAGGAGTACGTCTCAGCGTGTGAAGTCTGTGCCCGCGCCAAGTCCCCCCATAACCGTCCTACCGGCTGGCTTCAGTCCTTGCCCACCCCTGACAGTCCATGGACCCACATCTCCATGGTGTCATGATCTCAGTGCGGGTTTGACTCGCACACGTGGGGTTAATGTTTGGAACCAGTGCTGATGACTGGCATTTCTGGGGTTAAAGGTTGTGATCCCGGTGCAGGCTTACCTGCACACCTGGGGCTATGATTGTGGCCTCTCCCTGGTTCTGGGGGAGGCTTCTTATAGCCTCAGGACGCTCCCATCCCTGTCAGTTATACTTTCGCCCTTGGCATTGTGTGGTGACCCCTGAGTGTGTTTGTGCTGTGTTCTGGTTACTTGATTCTCTGTGTATGACTCGGTCTGTTCCCTGGATATCGCTTTGGATTCTGCCTGGTACCTTATATGTCTGTTTGGTTTTGATCTCTGCTTGGCCCTGATTATCCGCTCTGTCTCCTCCCTGGTACTGTACTGTGATCCTGTGTATGACCTTTGGCTTTGTCTGACCTCCCATCTGTTTATCTCTCCTGTACCTCGCTGGTCTGTACTGTGCATAACCTCTGCTTTGCTTGGACTCTGAGTTCTCTTCCTTCTCTGTGTGCAGGACGCGAAACCCCGCCCCCTTGCAGTCACATGACCATTCACATGACCATAGGTCCTATGCTGGCTTCCTAAACTTCAGCATCCACAGATCCTGTGCATCGGTACTTTCTGGCTGTACCTGACCCCGGTACCCCTACATTGCGGGTGAGTCACTGCTCAGCGGAGGCTGCACGCTGGCGCTGACACTCAGGACACGCGCACTGGCTCAGTGAGCAAGTACAGTGCGGTGTTCCTGACATTATAACTGACCATTTCAGTTTTTTTTTTTCCTTCGGAAAAAAAAAAAAAAAAGTGTGTGTTATCCTCATGGATCCCATACAAGCCTTGTCTGATCAGGTCAAGCACCTGACCCAAATGTTCCATAAGCTCAATGTGGAACAACGCACGATGGCCCAGACCCAGTAACAGTTGGTGGTTACTGTGCAGGGGGCTGTCGATGCAGGGGCTTCTAGTTCTGGGGGTAGGGATGTGTCATTAGCGTCCCCCGAATCTCCGGTCAAATTGCCAAACTTTTTCTCAGGGGACAAAAAGGAGTTCAGGTCTTTCAGAGAAGGATGCAAGCTTTTTTTTTCTCTAAGGCCCCGCTCCTCCGGGGATGAGTTCCAGAGGGTGGGGGTCATTATTTCCCTACTTCGGGGGGCTCCGCAAGCATGGGCTTTCTCTCTGTCTTCCTCTGCTCCTGAACGTATGTCAGTGAACGCATTCTTTGAGGCCCTCGGGCACATTTATGATGAACCTGACCGAGTGCGATTGGCAGAGGATATGTTGATGAGTGTCTGTCAGGGCAAACATTCAGCTGAGTGGTTTTGTTCTGAGTTCCGCCGCTGGGCGGCAGAGGTCTCTTGGAGCGACGCCGCACTCCGAGGACTCTTTCGCAGAGGCTTGTCCGAGCGGCTGCAGGATGCCTTGGCGTTACATCCCCCACCTAACTCTCTCGAGGACGCCATGACCCAGGCCGTCCGGATGGACCGCAGGCTGCGGGCCAGAGGGGTGATGCAGGTGGATACTCCATTATTCCCCAGTGGAAAAGAGACTGCCCCTGAGCCCATGGATGTAGGCGCCCTCTCCCTGAAGGATACTGAGAGGAAACGCCGGAAGGACAAGCAGTTATGCTTTTACTTCGGTAAAACGGGACATTGGAAAAGGGAGTGCCCGAATTGCCCGTCTTCAAACCCGGTCGGTGGGAAACGACTAGGTCTGGGTAGTCAACGGGGAGGCTGCTCAGACCCTCAGGTACCATTTTCCTCGTTTTCTAAAGTATTACTGCCTGTGGAACTATTTGTGGACGGTAGTTCTTTTTCCTCTACAGCCTTCGTCGACTGCGGATCATCTATTAACCTCATTGACTCCCAATTGGTCACACACTGCAAGATAGGGACAGTTAGGCTCAAGGTTCCGATCAAGGTGATGGCCATTGACTCATCTCCCCTCACTAAGGAGGGAATTCGCTTTATGTCTGATGTGTTTTCGCTCAGAGTGGGCGCTATTCATGTGGAAAACATAAGTTGTTTTGTGCTGGACAATCTACCTGCAGGGTTGGTGTTGGGCATGCCCTGGTTACAACGCCATAACCCAGTTATTAACTGGAAAACAGGGGAGATTGTTCAATGGGGGTTTAATGATTTTGAGTTATGTGATAAATCCGCACTGCTGGTTGAACCAGTTAAATCTGTGTCTGTATCATCTGTCGAGCTGGAAGGTATTCCGGAATGCCTGAAGGACTTCGAAGATGTATTCTCCGAAAGTGAGGCCGAGACGTTACCGCCACATAGACCCTTTGACGGCGCTATTGAGCTGGTCCCGGAGGCTAAATTACCCAAAGCCCGTCTGTTTAATTTGTCTGGTCCTGAGCGCTTGGCTATGAAGGAGTACATTACTGAAAGTCTGCGCAAAGGACACATACGTCCTTCAGTCTCACCTGTAGCGGCAGGTTTCTTTTTTGTAAAGAAAAAAGATGGCGGGTTACGTCCCTGTCTCGACTTCCGGGAGCTTAATCAAATTACTGTACGGAATACGTACCCCCTTCCGTTGATTCCCGATTTATGTAACCAGCTATCAGGGGCAAAGTGGTTTTCTAAACTTGACCTTCGGGGGGCATATAATTTGATAAGGGTCCGGGAGGGGGATGAATGGAAAACCACGTTCCTCACGACTGAGGGACTATTTGAAAATTTAGTCATGCCGTTTGGTCTTACCAACGCCCCTGCCATATTTCAGAATTTCATCAACGTGGTATTCTCGGATCTCATTGGTCGTTTTGTCGTTATCTACTTAGATGATATTTTGACATATTCCCCCGACAAGTATTCTCATTTGGAGCATGTATGAACTGTGCTCCAAAGGCTTAGAGAAAATCATTTGTATGCCAAATTGGAGAAATGTGTATTCTGTGTACAAGAGTTGTCCTTTTTGGGGTTAATTGTATCCGGTGAGGGTTTTCGCATGGACCCCAAGAAGGTGCAGGCCATTGCGGATTGGGTGCAACCCCGAGATCTTAAGGGTCTTCAGCGCTTCTTGGGGTTCGCCAATTATTACCGCAAATTTATTCGGGGGTTTTCGCAAGTGGTCAAACCTCTCACGGATCTAACATGCAAAGGTGCGGATGTGAGAAATTGGTCCTCGCTCGCAAAAGAGGCCTTTGCAACGCTGAAAAAATGTTTTATGTCTGCTCCTGTGTTAGTGCAGCCAGATCCGTCCAAACCATTCGTCGTGGAAGTGGACGCCTCTGAGGTGGGGGTGGGGGCGGTGTTGTCCCAAGGGCCTGCCACTCTAACCAACCTCAGGCCATGTGCTTTCTTTTCCAAGAAGTTCTCTGCTGCGGAAAGAAATTATGACGTAGGCAATAGAGAGCTTCTTGCGGTCAAATTGGCGTTTGAAGAATGGAGGCACTTTTTGGAGGAGGCCAGTCACCCGGTGACGGTGATCACGGATCACAAAAATCTGTCGTACATTGAGTCTGCTAAAAGACTAACGCCCAGACAGGCCCGTTGGTCACTTTTTTTTTCCCGTTTTCAGTTTACGATTACATTTCATCCAGGGTCTAAGAATGTCAAGGCTGACGCCTTATCACGCAGTTTTCAGCCAGTGTCGCCCCCTGAGCCACCGTCCTCCATTCTTCACCCTGGGGTTGTGATAGCAGAGGTCTCATCTGAATTGGAACGGGAGATTCTGGGGGCCCAGTCGCAGGCCTCGGCGGCCAAGCCGGAGGGGAAGTTGTTTGTCCCAGAGCAACTTCGCCTGTAACTCTTGCAGGAGTTCCATGAATCCAAGCTGAGTGCTCACCCTGGTATTTCAGCCACACGTCTGGCGGTGGCTAGGATCTTTTGGTGGCCTACCCTTGGTTCGGACATAAAAAAATTCATTGCTGGTTGTGGGGTCTGCGCTCGTTCTAAAAGCTCTCATAGCCGGCCGGCAGGGGAGCTGATACCCTTGGCAGTGCCCGAAAGGCCATGGACTCATTTATCCATGGATTTTGTTACCAATCTCCCTCCATCTAAGGGTAATACAGTGGTATGGGTAGTGGTGGACAGGTTTTCTAAGCAGGCTCATTTCGTACCCCTGTCTGCACTACCGTCAGCTGAGACGTTGTCCAGGTTGTTTGTGCAGCATGTGATCCGGTTGCATGGGGTACCCCTGAATGTGGTGTCTGATCGTGGTGTGCAGTTTGTGGCTAAGTTTTGGCGTGCTTTCTGCAAAAAATTAGGTATGTCTCTGTCCTTTTCGTCTGCATACCATCCTGAGAGCAATGGGCAGACGGAGCGCACTAACCAGTCCCTGGAACAGATCCTCAGGTGTCTAACCTCTGCTAGACAGAATGACTGGTGCGATGCACTGCCGTTGGCTGAATTTGCCTTCAATAGTCGGGTGAGTCAATCCACTGGTAGGTCCCCTTTCTTGATTAACTATGGGTTCAGTCCTCATTTTGGTGAGTTTTCTCATCTGGATTCGGGGTGTCCCGGGGCTGAGGATTCTGTTCAGCGGTTAAAAGATACATGGGCAGAAGTCCAGCGGCATATATCTAGGTCTCAAGGCAGGTATAAGTTTTTCGCGGACAGGAAACGAACACCTGGTCCCATGTTTCGGGTGGGAGAGAAAGTTTGGCTCTCCACGCGAAACATTAAGTTAAAGATTCCGTCAGCCAAGTTGGGACCCAAATTCATTGGCCCGTACAAGATTGTGGAAAAAAATCAATCCAGTGGCGTATAGGCTGTGCCTTCCACCCTCTTTCAAGATCCCTAACATCTTCCACAAATCTCTACTGAAACCTTTTGAAGCAGTACGGGGAGACTCCGAGTCTGCTGCTCCTCCGGTTTTGGTCGAGGGGCAGGTGGAGTACGAGGTTGGTCATATCGTAGATTCCAGGTTGGTACGGCGGTCGGTACAGTACCTGGTTCATTGGAAGGGGTATGGACCGGAGGACAGGTCCTGGGTACCAGCCCGGTTGATGCATGCTGATCGCCTGGTGCGGGCTTTCCATGCTAAGTACCTGGGCAAGCCTGGGGGTCCAGAGGCCCCCCGTTGAGAGGGGGGTACTGTCATGATCTCAGTGCGGGTTTGACTCGCACACGTGGGGTTAATGTTTGGAACCAGTGCTGATGACTGGCATTTCTGGGGTTAAAGGTTGTGATCCCGGTGCAGGCTTACCTGCACACCTGGGGCTATGATTGTGGCCTCTCCCTGGTTCTGGGGGAGGCTTCTTATAGCCTCAGGACGCTCCCATCCCTGTCAGTTATACTTTCGCCCTTGGCATTGTGTGGTGACCCCTGAGTGTGTTTGTGCTGTGTTCTGGTTACTTGATTCTCTGTGTATGACTCGGTCTGTTCCCTGGATATCGCTTTGGATTCTGCCTGGTACCTTATATGTCTGTTTGGTTTTGATCTCTGCTTGGCCCTGATTATCCGCTCTGTCTCCTCCCTGGTACTGTACTGTGATCCTGTGTATGACCTTTGGCTTTGTCTGACCTCCCATCTGTTTATCTCTCCTGTACCTCGCTGGTCTGTACTGTGCATAACCTCTGCTTTGCTTGGACTCTGAGTTCTCTTCCTTCTCTGTGTGCAGGATGCTAAACCCCGCCCCCTTGCAGTCACATGACCATTCACATGACCATAGGTCCTATGCTGGCTTCCTAAACTTCAGCATCCACAGGTCCTGTGCATCGGTACTTTCTGGCTGTACCTGACCCCGGTACCCCTACATTGCGGGTGAGTCACTGCTCAGCGGAGGCTGCACGCCGGCGCTGACACTCAGGACACGCGCACTGGCTCAGTGAGCAAGTACAGTGCGGTGTTCCTGACACATGGACTTCATTACAGACCTGCCACCCTCCGAGGGGAAAACTTGTATTTGGGTGGTGGTGGACAGGTTCAGTAAACAGTCTCACTTTGTTCCCCTGTCCGGCTTACCCAACTCTGAAACCTTAAGCAAGTTGTTTGTTCTTCACGTTGTACGTTTGCACGGCGTTCCGGCAAATATCGTATCCGACAGGGGTACCCAGTTCGTCTCGAAGTTCTGGAGGGCGTTCTGTAGACGTATTGGTGTTGAGTTGTCCTTCTCCTCGGCATACCATCCCGAGACGAATGGCCAAACTGAGCGTGCCAACCAAACGCTGGAGCAATACCTCCGCTGCTATGTCTCAGCACATCAGTCAGATTGGGTGGAACATTTGCCATTGGCAGAGTTCGCTCTCAATAATAGATACCAAGACTCCATCAAAACTACCCCCTTCTTCTGTAACCTTGGACTACATCCGCGCTTTGGATCATTTTCGGCCAAGATGTCGGAAATCCCAGGGGTTGAGCAAAATATACATCGTCTGAAGACTATTTGGTCCGAAGTAAACTCTAATTTAAAAGGGGCTCAAATTAGACAGACTTCGGCGGCTAATAGACGACGATCCCAGGGGCCGCACCTGGAAGTTGATGACAAGGTTTGGCTCTCTACAAGAAACATCAAACTTAAGGTACCGTCGGCCAAACTGGGTCCCAGGTTCATCGGCCCATATGAAATATTAGAGGTAATTAACCCGGTAGCGTTTCGGTTAAAGCTCCCGCAGTCGTTTAAAATTCCTAACGTTTTTCATAAGTCCCTCCTCAAGGTATACCGTTCCCCAATTCGTCCCGTCCAGTCCCCTCCTCCTCCAATTTTGGTCAAGGGCGCCTTGGAGTACGAGGTCCAAGGCATATTTGATTCCCGTCTAGTGAGAAACTCGGTACAATATTTGGTGCATTGGAAGGGCTATGGCCCAGAGGAGAGGTCCTGGGTCCCCGCTAGTGACATTCGTGCTAAGCGGTTGATTAGAAGGTTTCACCTCCTCCACCCTGACAAACCGGGTTTTGAGGGTCCAGAGGCCCCTCTTAGAGGGGGGTACTGTCACGTCACCGCCAGACTCAGGGCCTGCTGTCCCGGCCTCGGCCAGTAGGAGGCGCCGGACTATCACATCGCCGTCAGACTCAGGGCCTGCTGTCCCGGCCTCAGCCAGTAGGAGGCGCCGGACTATCACATCGACGTCAGACTCAGGGCCTGCTGTCCCGGCCTCGACCACTAGGAGGCGCCGGACTGTCCTATCACCTTCTGACCCGTGGCCTGCAGTCCCGGCCTTGGTCTCTGGGAGGCGCTGTGCTTCAACCCCGAGTGGTGGCGGCGATAGTCATGAGGCTCCTGCGCAGGCGTCCGCTGGACGCAGGCTTCGCTCCTCGGTCAGTCATGAAGGGGCTGGTGCATCACCATCCAGCCTGGTCCTGGGGGCGGTCCGGATGACATCATCAGCCCACGGGCCTGTGAGGGATGACCTGATCCCTCAAATACCTTGGGACTGCTCTTGCAGGCCGCCGGATATATTCTTGGTTCCCCTGCGTGTTACTGTGTGTATTACTGTTGACTGACTCTGACTTTTGCCTGGACTTCTGACCCTTCTTCTGCCTAACGATTCTGTACCTCTGCGACTCTCCTGGTTTATGACACTGACTTCGGCCTGGATTCTGACTCTGCTTCTGCCTAACGATTCTGTACCTCTGCGACTCTCCTGGTTTATGACACTGACTTCGGCCTGGATTCTGACTCTGCTTCTGCCTAACGATTCTGTACCTCTGCGACTCTCCTGGTTTATGACACTGACTTCGGCCTGGATTCTGACTCTGTTTCTGCCTAACGATTCTGTACCTCTGCGACTCTCCTGGTTTATGACACTGACTTCGGCCTGGATTCTGACTCTGCTTCTGCCTAACGATTCTGTACCTCTGCGACTCCCCTGGTTTATGACACTGACTTCGGCCTGGATTCTGACTCTGCTTCTGCCTAACGATTCTGTACCTCTGCGACTCTCCTGGTTTTTGACACTGACTTCGGCCTGGATTCTGACTCTGCTTCTGCCTAACGATTCTGTACCTCTGCGACTCTCCTGGTTTATGACACTGACTTCGGCCTGGATTCTGACTCTGCTTCTGTCTAACGATTCTGTACCTCTGCGACTCCCCTGGTTTATGACTCTGGCTTCGACCTGGTATCTGTCTTTGCTGCTGTCTACCGTTTTTATACCTTTTCTGCCTGACTGGTTTAGTCTCGGATATCATTGCCTTTGTGTCCTGTGTTGGAACACCTGTCTGGCGACTGTCCTGCTCTGGTCATTGCTCCTATTCAGACAGCACCTCCTGGGCTCTGCTATAAATCCAGATCCCTGTATAGGGGTAAAGGGTATCAGTGTTTCTCGGGGTGTTGTCTGGCTGCAGCCCAGACCGCAGGCAGACGTCACAGGTCTGAATTAAGTGAGAAGGCTACAAATCTAGTAGAGAACATTACATCTAAATTGCAAACATTCAAATTACATCCTGAGTACACTAAGATAAATGCAAATATATCTACTAGTGTGCTCAAACAAGAGCATGATGCGGTTATGCGAAAAACCAGCAAACTGTTGAGAGACAGGAAATTTTATGAGGATAAAACAAATATAGTAATAAATGAAAATATTGAAAACAAGGGAAATGAATGGTTATCTAAATTTACTACAGATAGAGAAAATCCTATACCCTTTGTGAGAAATAGAGTATTTTCTAATAGAAATAATATAAGAGAAAAAGAAATAAAAAACTCAGAAAAATGTCAGGAAAAAAATCCAGTTATTAAAAAATCTATAGAGCAAAAACCCTCTAAAAAAGGAGTGGAGAATAATACAAACGGCAAAAGAATTATACAAAAAATTGATAAGTCTGAAAAATCAACTGCTAAAAAGGAGGAAAAACCTGATATAAGAGAAAAATCCAAAGGGAAAAACTTGGAACCAAAGAATGGTTTCAATATCATTGAGAGTAATATGAATAAAAATATAGAGGAATTTGAAACCCAAGATTTTGAGGTTTTAAAAAACCAGTATATGGAGAATAGGAGAATCTCTACTTCTTTCTCAATGCCATTATTCAATACAGGTGAGATCCCCAGTGCTTCCTCTGATCTGATTAATTTAGATGAAATACAGGTAGAAGACTTACTGGATCTCTCCCTACATGAAAATACCTAAGAAAAATAATATTGAGGATTTTTTTCTGGTAAAAAAGAAAAAAAGAAAATTCCCTATAGAGGCTGCAGGGGGGGGGGGGGGGGAGGAAGAAAAAATCGTAGTAGAGAGAGGAAAAATAGATCCGAACAAAAAAACAATGGATCAAACATCTTCAACCTCTCCTCCTATGATGCTCTAAAACCATTAGGAAAACAGGTGTTGTCCAAAGGACTTTCCTATTGTCCAACGTACACACCTAAGGATTTTGACACTTTCTTGGACATTCAAAACTTTTTAAGAAATCTTACCTTGAAACGTCACTTCATTATGAATAAAAACAAAACCGCTAACAAATTAGAACAGGTACCAACACATGAAAACCCAGAAGTGAATGCACATGCTGAGGTAAAACCCAAATCAGGTTTTTACCCCACTGAAAGCAAAGGGAACCATATAACTGTATTTGGGGATATCATTCTTAATGAGATGAAACAATTGGGATTGAAAAAATCTGGAATAAAAAATAGATACAAAAACAATTTAACAAAGAGGGAAAAAAATGCCATTCAGGATCTTTTAGAGAATAATGAAATTGTTATACGCCCTGCTGATAAGGGAGGAGGTATAGTGATTCAAAACTATGAAATATACTGCCAGGAAGCTAATCGTATCTTATCGGATCCAGATTATTAAAGTGTTGTAATAAATTACCCTTCAACTGAATTAACAACAACCTATTCGGATTTAATAAAAAGAGGGACTGAGGAAGGAATATTTAATGAAAAAGAAAGTAAATTTCTGAAAATAAAAAACCCTAACATACCCTTCTTCTATCACCTCCCAAAATTACACAAAGATATTAACAATCCCCCTGGACGTCCGATAATATCTGGAATAAACTCCATCTTGAGTAATCTTGCAGAGCATATAGATAAATTTATGAAAGTACATGTGACCAATTTACCCAGCTACTTGAGGGATTCATCTCATCTTATAGAATTATTGAATGAATTTACATGGAAAAAATCCAATACATTTTTTACCTTAGATGTAGCAGCCCTATACTCGAATATTCAACATGAATTGGGATTAACAAGCTTTTATCATTATGTTAAAAATGATGAGCGTTTTTCAGTGGCACAAAAGAGGTTTATTTATGATGGATTATTTTTTATTCTTAAGAACAACTATTTTACTTTTTTAAAAAACACATCACCAAGAGAAGGGAATGGCAATGGGGTCAAAAGTGGCGCCAACTTTCGCAAATCTCTTCATGGGGAGATTCGAAGAGATTTTTATTTATAAATCACGCTTTTACGATTGTATAAAATTGTTTAAACGTTTTATTGATGATATCTTCATAATATGGGACAGTAGTAAAGGGAATATTGAGGATTTTGTCATATAGCTGAATAATAATGATTGGGGGATGTCCTTTTCTCCATGCCACAATGAAAAAGAAATTAACTTTTTAGATCTTAATATTTATATTGAAAACCTTCAAATTAATACAAGAACATACTTTAAGAAAGTGGATGCGAATAGCTTCTTGCATTACCACAGTGGCCATTATAACAAATGGCTGGTAAGCATACCTGTGAACCAGTTTAAACGAATTAGGAGAAATTGTACTACTGAAATTGATTTTTTAAACCAAGCTAAAATACTAGAAGAAAGATTTGTTGAAAAAAAATATCCTAAGAAACTAATAAAGGAATCCCTGGGTCATGTGCAAAATAATTTTAGCTAAAAGTGATTTTTTATCATAAAGATTAAAACTAATTGTCACAGGCAGTGAGTGAACACCCTGAGCACACCTTTATAGGGTGTCACACCTGATCCATAATTAAGTGAACATTAACCTAAACCTAAGGTGCGATACCATTCCCCACCACCGGGCAACTTAGAATGAACGACACCACGTGATGATTCTAATGGCCACCGGGGGCAATCACGACACACTTTGGAACCAAAGGAAAAAAAGTTCACTTAATGCATTTAATACCGCCAGATCCAACACTGGATCATGACACTAATACTGACGGTTTTAATCTTAATTTTATTACCACTTTTAATAAATACCATAAGGAAATGCGTGAAATTTTAAAGGATAATTGGCACATTCTTTTAAATGACCCAATCTTAAAAACCATTTTACCGAAAACCCCAGGTGTTACCTTCAGGAGACCACCCAACATTAGAAACCTTGTGGGTCCGAGTAGATTGAGAGGACAAAAAATCTCTGTGACAACTAAAAAGAAAACTGCAGTACCACCAGGAATTTATAAATGTGGGAAAAAGAAATGTTTGTGTTGTAGGGGCTTTGGTCATAAAAAAACCCTTTTTAATTCAACATCAACGGGTGAAACTTTTACTATTAAAGCCAATCTCACTTGTGAATCAAGTTTTATTATATATTTAATACAATGTATTTGTGGAAAACAATACGTGGGACGAACTACTCAGTGTTTTCGAAAAAGGATGAACTCCCACAGGCACAACGTGATGATTGGCTATATGAAACATGGACTATCTAGACATTGTGCCCTACATCATAAAAATGATTTTTCTCCTCTAACAATTTTTCCCATTGACCATATACCTGAAAATGCTCCGAATAGATTTCTACAACTTAGTAGAAAAGAAAATTATTGGATTTATCGACTCGATACTATTAATCCAAAAGGTTTAAATGAAATATGCGATATTTTTATATAAGTCTTACCTTGAGGAAGGTTTTTCATATTTTTCTGTATATTTAATATATTAATTTATTTATAAAAAATTTTTTAAAGTGTACTAAATAATCAAATAAATTATTATTTTATGAGAAAAAAAAAAAAAATGTTACGTGAGATACATTTCTTAATGGGTTTTTTTTTTTCCCCCTTACTATGCTCTTGGCCGGGACATACCTCAGGGATCCCTTGGGTCATTCTAGTTCACTCAGCACTACTTCCTCTGGTGGACAAAATTATATTACAGTTGGGTTCACTGCTAATTCCCATTTTTAAATACATTTGTTTTTAATTTGTATCAGTCCTTTCATTCAGCTGGTTTTTGGGATTTAAAAACTTCCCCACAAAATTATTTTTAAATAATTTTTTTAATAATTTTAAAACACATTTTTAATTAAACACTTTGATTTTATATTTTTCACTCGCATATTTGCACACTGGGAATTGTGGCAATGAGCTTCTAGTTCTTTCATAGATTTGCCATGTGAATGGCAACATATAAAAAACAAAACAAAAAATACATTGGTTTAAAATACATAATTTCTCCAAATATAGCACCTTTTATACACTCCCATTTATCACTACTATTGGTGAAAGGAAACTTTTTGCACTCTCTATCTTCACTAGTTATATCAAATGAGTAATTACTCTCCACTACTCCTCACCACTGGTAGCTCATCACTCATGATTAGAGTTGAGCGATACCGTCCGATACTTCAAAGTATCGGATCGGAATGGATCGGCCGATCTTAAAAAAAGTATCGGTATCGCCGATTCCGATACCGGAAGTCCCATTCAAGTCTATGGGACTTCCGGTATCGGAATAAGAAAAACCCTGTTTTTGCCTTGTACAGCCTCTCTGGGGTCTGTACGGGCCTTTCGGGGGGCTGTGCCGGCCTGCCAGGGGGTCTGTGCAGGCTCCGGTGGGCTGTGCCGGCCTGCCGGGGGGCTGTGCCGGCCTGCCGGTGGTCTGTGCAGGCTCCGGTGGGCTGTGCCGGCCAGCCGGGGGGCTGTGCCGGCCTGCCGGTGGTCTGTGCAGGCTCCGGTGGGCTGTGCCGGCCTGCCGGGGGGCTGTGCCGGCCTGCCGGTGGTCTGTGCAGGCTTCGGGGGTCTGTGCAGGCATCGTCCGATGGGACTACAAGTCCCATCGGGCGATTCCTGCTACCATGAAAGTGAATGACACATTAGCCAATGATGGGACAGTAGTAGTCCCATCATCCGGCTAATGTGTTGAATGTAAAAAAAAAAAAAAAAAAACATTACATGCTACATACATGCTACATACTACATATATACTACATGCAACATACATACTACATATATACTACATGCATGCAACATGCATACTACATATATACTACATGCAACATACATACTACATATATACTACATGCATGCAACATGCATACTACATATATACTACATGCATGCAACATGCATACTACATATATACTACATGCTTGCTACATACATACTGCATGCTACATACATACTGCATGCTACATATACTGCATGCTACATACATACTGCATGCTACATACATACTACATGCTACATACATACTACATGCTACATACATACTACATATATACTACATGCATGCTACATACATACTGCATGCTACATACATACTGCATGCTACATACATACTGCATGCTACATACATACCACATATATACTACATGCATACTACATGCATGCTACATACATACCACATACATACCACATACATACTACATACATACATACATGCTACATGCATGCTACATACATAACACATATATACTACATGCATGCTACATACATACTACATGCTACATACATACCACATACATACTACATGCATGCTACATACATATTACATGCTACATACTACATATATACTACATGCATGCTACATACATACTACATGCTACATACATACTACATGCTACATACATACTACATATATACTACATGCATGCTACATACATACTACATACATACAGTCATGGCCAAAAGTATTGACACCCCTGCAATTCTGTCAGATAATATTCAGTTTCTTCCTGAAAATGATTGCAAACACAAATTCTTTGGTATTATTATCTTCATTTAATTTGTCTTAAATGAAAAAACACAAAATAGAATGAAGCAAAAAGCAAAACATTGGTCATTTCACACAAAACTCCAAAAATGGGCCGGACAAAAGTATTGGCACCCTCAGCCTAATACTTGATTGCACAACCTTTAGCCAAAATAACTGCGACCAACCGCTTCCGGTAACCATCAATGAGTTTCTTACAATGCTCTGCTGGAATTTTAGACCATTCTTCTTTGGCAAACTACTCCAGGTCCCTGATATTTGAAGGGTGCCTTCTCCAAACTGCCATTTTTAGATCTCTCCACAGGTGTTCTATGGGATTCAGGTCTGGACTCATTGCTGGCCACCTTAGAAGTCTCCAGTGCTTCCTCTCAAACCATTTTCTAGTGCTTTTTGAAGTGTGTTTTGGGTTATTGTCCTGCTGGAAGACCCATGACCTCTGAGGTAGACCCAGCTTTCTCACCCTGGGCTCTAAATTATGCTGCAAAATTTGTTGGTAGTCTTCTGACTTCATAATGCCATGCACACGGTCAAGCAGTCCAGTGCCAGAGGCAGCAAAGCAACCCCAAAACATCAGGGAACCTCCGCCATGTTTGACTGTAGGGACCGTGTACTTTTCTTTGAATGCCTCTTTTTTTCTCCTGTAAACTCTATGTTGATGCTTTTGCCTTAAAAGCTCTACTTTTGTCTCATCTGACCAGAGAACATTCTTCCAAAATGTTTTAGGCTTTTTCAGGTAAGTTTTGGCAAACTCCAGCCTGGCTTTTTTATGTCTCGGGGTAAGAAGTGGAGTCTTCCTGGGTCTCCTACCATGCAGTCCCTTTTCATTCAGATGCCGACGGATAGTATGGGTTGACACCGTTGTACCCTCGGACTGCAGGGCAGCTTGAACTTGTTTGGATGTTAGTGGAGGTTCTTTATCCAACATCCGCACAATCTTGCGTTGAAATCTCTTGTCAATTTTTCTTTTCCGTCCACATCTAGGGAGGTTAGCCACAGTGCCATGGGCTTTAAACTTCTTGATGACACTGCGCACGGTAGACACAGGAACATTCAGGTCTTTGGAGATGGACTTGTAGCCTTGAGATTGCTCATGCTTCCTCACAATTTGGTTTCTCAAGTCCTCAGACAGTTCTTTGGTCTTCTTTCTTTTCTCCATGCTCAATGTGGTACACACAAGGACACAGGACAGAGGTTGAGTCAACTTTAATCCATGTTAACTGGCTGCAAGTGTGATTTAGTTATTGCCAACACCTGTTAGGTGCCACAGGTAAGTTACAGGTGCTGTTAATTACACAAATTAGAGAAGCATCACATGATTTTTCGAACAGTGCCAATACTTTTGTCCACCCTCTTTTTTAAGTTTGGTGTGGAATTATATCCAATTTGGCTTTAGGACAATTCTTTTTGTGTTTTTTCATTTAAGACAAATTAAATGAAGATAATAATACCAAAGAATTTGTGTTTGCAATCATTTTCAGGAAGAAACTGAGTATTATCTGACAGAATTGCAGGGGTGTCAATACTTTTGGCCATGACTGTACTACATGCATGCTACATACATACTACATGCTACATACATACCACATACATACTACATATATACTACATGCATGCTACATACATACTGCATGCTACATGCATGCTACATACATACTACATGCTACATACATACCACATATATACTACATACATACTACATACAATACATTCATACAATACATACATAGACATACAGTACATATAACATAGAGTAACATACTTACCAATACTTGTCACATTGTTCCCCGAAGCCATTGTCTTTTACGGAATAAATATTAACATAACAAACCACAAAAATACTCACCCACGATCCGAAGCAGTCCACGAGTGTGTCCCACGACGATCTTGGGTAGAGAACTGCAGCATCAGCTGATGCTGCCGTTCTCTACGGGCTGCAGGAATCCAATGACGGAAGGTAGGTATCCTTCCGCACTGTATTCCTCCGCCACTTAAAAAAAAAAAGTCCCTAGTCTCACTTTATGCCATTGCTGTGTGGGAATTTCCCACGCAGCAATGGCATAAAGTGAGACTAGGGACTTTTTTTTTTTTTTAAGTGGCGGAGGAATACAGTGCGGAAAGATACCTACCTTCCGTCATTGGATTCCTGCAGCCCGTAGAGAACGGCAGCATCAGCTGATGCTGCAGTTCTCTACCCAAGATCGTCGTGGGACACACTCGTGGACTGCTTCGGATCGTGGGTGAGTATTTTTGTGGTTTGTTATGTTAATATTTATTCCGTAAAAGACAATGGCTTCGGGGAACAATGTGACAAGTATTGGTAAGTATGTTACTCTATGTTATATGTACTGTATGTCTATGTATGTATTGTATGTAGTATGTATGTATGTAGTATATATGTGGTATGTATGTAGCATGTAGTATGTATGTAGTATGTATGTAGCATGCATGTAGCATGCAGTATGTATGTAGCATGCATGTAGTATATATGTAGTATGTATGTAGCATGTAGTATGTATGTAGTATATATGTAGTATGCATGTAGTATGTATGTAGCATGTATGTAGCATGTAGTATGTATGTAGCATGCATGTAGTATGTATGTAGTATGTATGTGGTATGTATGTAGCATGTAGTATGTATGTAGCATGCATGTAGTATATATGTGTTATGTATGTAGCATGCATGTATGTAGTATGTATGTAGTATGTATGTAGCATGTATGTAGTATATGTGGTATGTATGTAGTATGTATGTAGTATGTATGTAGCATGCAGTATGTATGTAGCATGTATGTAGTATGTATGTAGTATATATGTAGTATGTATGTAGCATGCATGTAGTATGTATGTAGTATGTATGTAGTATATATGTAGTATGTATGTAGCATGTAGTATGTATGTAGCATGCATGTAGTATATGTGTAGTATGTATGTAGCATGTAGTATGTATGTAGCATGCATGTGGTATATATGTGTTATGCATGTAGTATGTATGTAGTATGTATGTAGTATGTATGTAGTATGTATGTAGTATGCATGTAGTATGTATGTAGTATATATGTGGTATGTATGTATGATGTATGTAGTATGTATGTAGCATGCATGTAGTATGTATGTAGTATATATGTGGTATGTATGTAGTACAGTCATATGTAAAAGTTTGGGCACCCCTATTAATGTTAACCTTTTTTCTTTATAACAATTTTGGTTTTTGCAACAGGTATTTCAGTTTCATATATCTAATAACTGATGGACTCAGTTATATTTCTGCATTCAAATGAGGTTTATTGTACTAACAGAAAATGTGCAATCTGCATTTAAACAAAATTTGACCTGTGCAGAAGTATGGGCACCCTTATCATTTTCTTGATTTGAACACTCCTAACTACTTTTTACTGACTTCCTGAAGCACTAAATTGGTTTTGTAACCTCATTGAGCTTTGAACTTCATAGCCAGGTGTATCAAATCATGAGAAAAGGTATTTAAAGTGGCCACTTGCAAGTAGTTCTCCTATTTGATTCTCCTATAAAGAGTGGCATCATGGGCTCCTCAAAACAACTCTCAAATGATCTGAAAACAAAGATTATTCAACATAGCTTTTCAGGGGAAGGATACAAAAAGTTGTCTCAGAGATTTAACCTGTCAGTTTCCACTGTGAGGAACATAGTAAGGAAATGGAAGAACACAGGTACAGTTCTTGTTAAGCCCAGAAGTGGCAGGCCAAGAAAAATATCAGAAAGGCAGAGAAGAAGAATGGTGAGAACAGTCAAGGACAATCCACAGACCACCTCCAAAGACCGGCAGCATCATCTTGCTGCAGATGGTGTCACTGTGCATCGGTCAACAATACAGCGCATGCATAACGCCTTTTTGTATGACCAAACAACTCAATCTTTGTTTCATCAGTCCACAGGACCTTCTTCCAAAATGTAACTGGCTTGTCCAAATGTGCTTTTGCAGACCTCAGGCGACTCTGTTTGTGGCGTGCTTGCAGAAACGGCTTCTTTCGCATCACTCTCCCATACAGCTTCTCCTTGTGCAAAGTGCGCTGTATTGTTGACCGATGCACAGTGACACCATCTGCAGCAAGATGATGCTGCAGGTCTTTGGAGGTGGTCTGTGGATTGTCCTTGACTGTTCTCATCATTCTTCTTCTCTGCCTTTCTGATATTTTTCTTGGCCTGCCACTTCTGGGCTTAACAAGAACTGTACCTGTGTTCTTCCATTTCCTTACTATGTTCCTCACAGTGCAAACTGACAGGTTAAATCTCTGAGACAACTTTTTGTATCCTTCCCCTGAAAAGCTATGTTGAATAATCTTTGTTTTCAGATCATTTGAGAGTTGTTTTGAGGAGCCCATGATGCCACTCTTCATAGGAGAATCAAATAGGAGAACTACTTGCAAGTGGCCACTTTAAATACCTTTTCTCATGATTTGATACACCTGGCTATGAAGTTCAAAGCTCAATGAGGTTACAAAACCAATTTAGTGCTTCAGGAAGTCAGTAAAAAGTAGTTAGGAGTGTTCAAATCAAGAAAATGATAAGGGTGCCCATACTTTTGCACCGGTCAAATTTTGTTTAAATGCAGATTGCACATTTTCTGTTAGTACAATAAACCTCATTTGAATCCAGAAATATAACTGAGTCCATCAGTTATTAGATATATGAAACTGAAATACCTGTTGCAAAAACCAAAATTGTTATAAAGAAAAAAGGTTAACATTAATAGGGGTGCCCAAACTTTTACATATGACTGTATGTATGTAGTATGTATGTAGCATGCAGTATGTATGTAGCATGCATGTAGTATATATGTAGTATGTATGTAGCATGTAGTATGTATGTAGCATGCATGTAGTATATATGTAGTATGTATGTAGCATGTAGTATGTATGTAGCATGCATGTAGTATATATGTAGTATGTATGTAGCATGTAGTATGTATGTAGCATGCATGTAGTATGTATGTAGTATTATTTTTTTTTTTTTTATTTTTTTTTTAACATTTAACACATTAGCCGGATGATGGGACTACTACTGTCCCATCATTGGCTAATGTGTCAATCACTGTCATGGTAGCAGGCATCGCCCGATGGGACTTATAGTCCCATCGGACGATGCTTGCACAGACCCCCGGACATCAGCACAGCCCCCCGGCAGGCCGGCACAGCCCCCCGGCAGGCCGGCACAGACCCCCACAGGGTGCACAGACCACCGGCAGGCCGGCACAGCCCCCCGGCAGGCCGGTACAGACCCCCACAGGGTGCACAGACCACCGGCAGACCAGCACAGCCCCCCGGCAGGCTGGTACAGACCCCGGGCAGTCCACACAGCCCCCGGCAGGCCGGCAGAGACCCCCGGAAGGCCCGAAATGACGGCGCATCATGATGCGCACACACCGCGCATCATGATGACGTCATTTCGGCTGTCAATCAACTTTGAACTTCCGATGCCGACTTCCGATATTGAAAAAATATCGGAAGTCGGTATCGGAATTCCGATACTTGCGGTATCGGAATGCTCAACACTACTCATGATAGCTCAGTGGTGAAACCGCCAGACATTTGTCTCAAACTCACCACAATGAAACTGGTTCTTATCCTCTCTTGTTCCCTTTTTTTTGTGTTCTACATATTTCATATATTTCTTTTTATTTAATTATAAAAGTCCATGTTATTGTATTGATAGTATTGTGTATCCTATTCTGACAATCACTATCCGGAATATATGTTTTTCTATATATATATATATATATGTCACTTTGCTTGTCTTTTTCAAATATCTTTATGTGCAGCATGTGCAGGTTGACGCCCTTTTCTCACAACGGGGGGTTACGCCCACACAGCATATAAAGCTGTCATTTGTATAGACCGATCACAACTCTGTACTTTAACCTGAAGAAGAGGTGCGGTTTGTCACCTCGAAACGCGTAGTTTCTGTAGTACATATAATAAAGAACTTGAAAGATTTATATGGATTTCTAAAGAATTCTTATCACTAAAGCAGCGCGGATGCTCAGAAGTGCTTTTCTTGGATCCTCAACTTATGATACCTAGTGGACGCTGTCCACCTGCACGAGCTCTGCAGCAGCTATATGACTAAAAAAAACGTTGAGAGTGGTTGTGTCTGAACACAACCCATAAAGGGTGAGTACTCCAGAGTACTTTTATATTTTAATTGATTTATACCAGGTGAAGCCCTATGTCTGCGCCCCCGCCCTTGTTTTCTCTTATACAAGGAAAAATAAAAGAGAAGGTTAATATCATATTCATAATTCTAAATATTATTACTGGAGTAGATTTTAATTTTCACTAAAATACAGTTCTACAATCTCTACTTCTACAAACACTCATACAGTCATGGCCAAAAGTTTTGAGAATGATACAAATATTATATTTTCACATGACCTGCTGCCCTCTGGTTTTTATGTGTGTTTGTCAGATGTTTTTATCACATACAGAAATATAATTGCAATCATATTATGAGTAAGAAAAGGTTATATTGACAGTTAGAATGAGTTAATGCAGCAAGTTAATATTTGCAGTGTTGACCCTTCTTCTTCAGGACCTCAGCAATTCTCCCTGGCATGCTCTCAATCAACTTTTGGATCAAATCCTGACTGATAGCAGTCCATTCTTGCAACATCAATGCTTTTATTTTGTCTGAATTTGAAGGTTTTTGTTTGTCCACCCGTCTCTTGATGATTGACCACAAGTTCTCAATGGGATTAAGATCTGGGGAGTTTCCAGGCCATGGTCCCAAAATCTCTATGTTTTGTTCCCTGAGCCATTTAGTTATCACCTTTGCTTTATGGCAAGGTGCTCCATCATGTTGATAAAGGCATTGTTGATCACCAAACTGCTCTTAGACGGTTGGGAGAAGTTGCTCTTGGAGGACATTCTGGTACCATTCTTTATTCATGGCTGTGTTTTTAGGCAAGACTGAGAGAGAGCCCATTCCCTTGGCTGAGAAGCAACCCCACACATGAATGGTTTCAGGATGCTTTACAGTTGGCATGAGACAAGACTGGTGGTAGCGCTCACCTGGTCTTCTCCGAATAAGCCGTTTTCCAGATGTCCCAAACAATCGAAAAGGGGATTCATCAGAGAAAATGACTTTACCCCAGTCCTCAGCAGTCCACTCCCTGTACCTCTTGCAGAATATCAGTCTGTCCATGATGTTTTTTCTGGAGAGAAGTGGCTTCTTTGCTGCCCTCCTTGAGACCAGGCCTTGCTCCAAGAGTCTCCGCCTCACAGTGCGTGCACATGCACTCACACCTGCCTGCTGCCATTCCTGAGCAAGCTCTGCACTGCTGGTAGCCCGATCCCACAGCTGAAACACTTTTAAGAGACGGTCCTGGCGCTTGCTGGTCTTTCTTGGGCACCCTGGAGCCTTTTTGGCAACAAGGGAACCTCTCTTCTTGATGATGCGATAGATTGTTGACTGAGGTGCAATCTTTCTAGCTGCGATACTCTTCCCTGTTAGGCCATTTTTGTGCAGTGCAATGATGACTGCACGTGTTTCTTTAGAGATAAACATGGTTAACAGAAGAGAAACAATGATGCCAAGCACCAGCCTCCTTTTAAAGTGTCCAATGGTGTTATTCTTACTTAATCATGACAGATTGCTCCATTAACACAGGTGTGGGTGTTGATGAGGACAGGGCTGGAGATCAATCACTGAAACGATGTTAGCTGGTCCTTTTAAGGCAGGGCTGCAATAATGTTGAAATGTGTTTTGGGG
Organism: Dendrobates tinctorius; assembly: GCF_039654945.1. NCBI lineage: Eukaryota > Metazoa > Chordata > Amphibia > Anura > Dendrobatidae > Dendrobates > Dendrobates tinctorius. The sequence goes on along the minus strand of NW_027361687.1, from coordinate 82,532,316 downwards.
GATAAAGTTAATTTTCTAGGCAAATATTGACTTTGCAAGTAATTCCTGTTAAGCTGATCACTTTTTATAACATTCTGGAGTATATGAAAATTGCCATTAGAAAAAATGAAGCAGTAGACTTTGTAAAATTAATATTTGTGTCATTCTCAAAACTTTTGGCCATGACTGTACTGTATGAATATGTATATCTACCAAACTATAGAACTACAGAATTATACTCTATAAAATAATTACAAATAACTGACTAATACATTGTATAACACTTTTACACAACATATAATTACATTTTTAGCCAATTCCTATACCCAGACTTATTTCTCTGTAAAAAATGTCTCGAAATATTCTTGCTATGTTGAAATTACTGGATCCTCTGTGCGGCTCTGATGTACTCTTCAGGTCAAAGTCAATGATGTCACTCACCACCTGCTTCTGTCTGTCAAATTCCGCCATCTTTTTTACAGAAAGAAGATCAAAACTCATCATTTTTCTTAACTCAATCTGTGTTTTTTCAGTGATCCTTTGCATCATTCCATAAGGCTTAAAACAAACATGTGATTTTCTTTGTTCTTCATAGATTTGATTACTTAGTTTTGGAGGCTTTGATACAGGCTTCTGATAACATTTTACCTTGCCTGTCTTCACAAAATTAGCACGATTTACTTTCCTTTCACGATTCTCGTATTTTCTGGCAAAATCAAGGGATTGCGCACATTCAAATAAAGAATCTTTTTGTGACGCAATAACATGAGATGCAGGATTTAAAAACCAAAATTTGCTTACAAAAGTCTTTATGAGGGACTGTGTTTTGACATTCTCACTCAGCATTCTATACAAGCGTTCATATATGGACATGAATGTAAAAGTGCATTCCTTCCGACCAATCCTTAATTTTTGATGAATATCAATATCTGGATGATTTTCATTTGATGCACAAAAAAATCAGAATTTTTAATCTGTCTTTATCATTTAAGTTCTCATGTGTTTCACCAGATATCTATAAAGATAATCTCCTAGCAAAATTTACAGGAATCCACATTTTAAACACCAGATTTTTTTCTTCGTTAGTTAAATCAAATTTGTCAACACAGCTTTCAAAAACCTCAGAGTTTCTTCAAACGTGAATTTTGTTATCATATGCAGGAATGATTTTGCATATTTTTAACACATTTTTCCTTACTTTACTTCGGAGTTGGGCCTCTGAGTGATCTATTCTTAGTGGTATGTCTTTCCCTTGTATGTCCTCCACATCAGTTCTGAAGTCTCCTCCTACTTCTCCATCTTGTTCCACGTCTGCAAGGTCACCTTCAATGGCTGCTACAGACACTTGATTACAGTCTTGTTCAATCTCCCTAACTTTACAGCCAATCTCGGGAACATCACTATTTTCCTTCACACAGCAATCATTTTTGGATTTCTCTGACACAGATCTATGAAAAATATTTTACAAATGGTAGATATATTTCAATTTATCTCTTTCTCTATTTAACGACACCAGCTTAGAATCTAACTTCAGATTTTCCACTTCACATTCTGCATATAAGCTGAGCCATAATACTTCTGAATTAGACTTGTCTACAGACTTAAATTTCAATTTACTCTGCTTAGAATAAGAAGTAATGACATCCATTTTTCTTACCTTGAAATATCTCAGCTTGTTCTTTTGATGGACAACGTTGGGCTCTTGTCTTCACACGTCTACCTTCAGCACGTCTGGCACTTGTAGTACTTCTCAATCCATCTGGCAATTCTTAGTCCTCACTTCTAGGTTCTGTCTGATTCTTGTGAGTAGTGGAGTTCCTGATAACTTGCACATATGACTGACGTTAGCAAAGTTCAATCCCCCTTTTGGGCAAGTTGAGGGAAATCCGCAAAAAAGTACAAAAATTCAGATCTGGCTGGCTCTCCAATATAAAAAAAAATGCGTACTCTTGTAAAATACTTAGGACTAGTTACCAGATAAAAATGTAGTGGTTTATTTGAATTCTTCCATCAAAGAAAAGATTATCACAGAAAAACATAAAAATAGGTGCACTGAAGACTCTTTCGGATAGCACACTAGCAGCAGGGCAAGCGAGCTCCTGTAAGGCATATTGTGCCAATTCAGCCCAGGTGTCCAGTTTACAGGCCCAATAGTCAAAGGTAGAGTTGAGCGAAACGGGTCGAAAAAATTCAAAAGTCGGGTTTCATGAAACGAAACCCGACCCTAGGATGAGGTCGGCCACGAGGTCGGCAACTTACGCGCCAAAGTCGCGTTTCAAAAGTTTGTTTTGCGCTCTTTTTCAGCCAATCAGGATCCACGGACACTGTGGGCAACGTGATGACATAGGCACGGGTCACCACCATCTTTCAGAAGGGCATGCAAGTGATTGGCTTGCTTTGGGGGGCGTCACAGGGGGTATAAAAGGGCGTGCACGCCGACCGCCATGTTACTCATGCTGATCTCAGAATAGGGACAGCTGCTGCTGCTGCTGATGATGATTTTGTAGGGAGAGCGTTAGGCAGGGAAGAAGACACCAAAAACTGCTTCTGCTGCTAGTGATTTTGCCTGTACAACACACCAGTCACTGTGCAGTGCAAGGGGAGGCTATATAGTGGTGTATCAGTGGTGTTGGTTGTTGGGCTGCCTTCTAAGGCTTCCTGACATTCCTGCATTGCTGTTTACCCACTGCTCCGCAAACTGCTTTTTTAAAAGCAATCCCAATTTTTTTTTTTTGTCCTGCTGAGAAGAAAAAAAACTGCTTCTGCTGCTAGCGATTTGGCCTGCACAACACACCAGTCACTGTGCAGTGCAAGGGGAGGCTATATTGTGGTGTATCAGTGGTGTTGGTTGTTGGGCTGCCTTTTAAGGCTTCCTGACAGGCTGGCATTGCTGTTTACCCACTGCTCTGCAAACTGCTTTTTTAAAAGCAATCCAATCTCCCTTATCCTCTAGTCACTTTTGTCACAGCTGTGCCATCGAGCCTGTGACATAGCGCTCAGATATCATTGGGCCTCACACAATCCAAAAGTGTCCAGTGTCCACAAGTGTGTGCAGAAATTCAAAATCTCCTTTATCCTCTAGTCACTTTGGTCACAGCTGTGCCATCGAGCCTGTCACATAGCACTCAGATATCAGTGGGCCTCACACAATCCAAAAGTGTCCAGTGTCCACAAGTGTCTGCAGAAATTCAAAATCTCCCTTATCCTCTCGTCACTTTGGTCACAGCTGTGCCATCGAGCCTGTCACAAAGCGCTCAGATATTCATTGGGCCTCACACAATCCAAAAGTGTCCAGTGTCCACAAGTGTGTGCAGAAATTCAAAATCTCCTTTATCCTCTCGTCACTTTGGTCACAGCTGTGCCATCGAGCCTGTCACATAGCGCTCAGATATTCATTGGGCCTCACACAATCCAAAAGTGTCCAGTGTCCACAAGTGTGTGCAGAAATTCAAAATCTCCTTTATCCTCTAGTCACTTTGGTCACAGCTGTGCCATCGAGCCTGTCACATAGCGCTCAGATATCAGTGGGCCTCACACAATCCAAAAGTGTCCAGTGTCCACAAGTGTCTGCAGAAATTCAAAATCTCCCTTATCCTCTAGTCACTTTGGTCACAGCTGTGCCATCGAGCCTGTCACATAGCGCTCAGATATTCATTGGGCCTCACACAATCCAAAAGTGTCCAGTGTCCACAAGTGTGTGCAGAAATTCAAAATCTCCTTTATCCTCTAGTCACTTTGGTCACAGCTGTGCCATCGAGCCTGTCACATAGCGCTCAGATATTCATTGGGCCTCACACAATCCAAAAGTGTCCAGTGTCCACAAGTGTCTGCAGAAATTCAAAATCTCCCTTATCCTCTCGTCACTTTGGTCACAGCTGTGCCATCGAGCCTGTCACATAGTGCTCAGATATTCATTGGGCCTCACACAATCCAAAAGAGTCCAGTGTCCACAAGTGTGTGCAGAAATTAAAAATCTCCCCTGTCCTATAGACACCTTGTACCTTGTTTTACATTACTATATAGTTTGTTGGATTTTGTCTACATTTCTACCAAAAATGAGGAAGGCTGGTGGAAGAGGCCGTGGAATTGGGCGGGGGTTGGCAGCTGGTAATGATGGTGTTGGTGGTGGATCTGATGGTAGTGGCAAGAGCAAAATAGGACCGAATGCAGGAGGTGTTGAGCCTGCGCCATCGTCTGGCTACATAAGGCCTCGAACGCTTAGTTTTCTAGGAGTTGGCAAACCGCTTTTAAAGCCAGAGCATCAGGAAAAAGTTTTGTCTTACATTGCTGACTCAGCCTCCAGCTCTATCGCCTCCTCTTCTTCAGTTGTAAAAAGTAAAAGCACTGAGTCGTCATTGGAGGCTCATGTTCATGAACCACACCTTTCCTTGTGTCCTTCACCCCAACCAAGATTGAAGGATGACGCAGGCCATAGTACTGATTACTCCATGGAGCTGTTTTCACATACCATGCCTGGATTATCAAGTCAAATGGTGAATTACCCAGGCCAAGATGAATCTGACATGGAGTGCACTGATGCACAGCCGCTGATGGATGATTCTGCTGGTACATTCACTCAGAGCACTACATTGTCCTTGCAGTGTACAGAGCCAGATTCTGACCCTGATGAGACTCAGGTGCCCCTTCCCGCACACTATACCACCATACACGGTGACACAGAGGAAGGTGCACATGACATAGAAGAGGAGGTGATGGATGACCCAGTTGTTGACCCAGATTGGCATCCATTGGGGGAAGAGGGTGCTGCTTCCAATAGCTCAGATGAGGAGCATCCACAGCAGACATCGACATCGCAACAGCTGTTATCTGGCAGGCCCGGAGCACTCCAAAGACAGGTTCCAAACATCAAAATAGTTGCTGGACAGCTTGTCCAGAGGGTCAAAAGATCACAGCATGCTAGGCCGCAAAATGTCTGCCAAAGTAGGAAGAGTGCAGTGTGGCACTTTTTTGAACAAAATCCTCATGATCAGGCCAAGGTTATCTGTAAGAAGTGCGCAAAGACCTTTAGCCGAGGGAAAAATCTGAAAAATTTGAATACCAGTTGCATGCTTAGACATTTAACCAGCATGCACTTGCAAGCGTGGACACAACACCAAACCTCAGGTGCCACATGTGCAACTGATCACAACGAAAGTAGTCAGCAACGCTACATTGTTGCAAGGCCACAGCAGTCAGGGAATCCCACTGTTATATCAACGAAAGACTGATTCTAGGCCATCAGAAAGAACACCAACTCCATCACCATCATCAACCCTCTCTCAGTCCGCCCTGTCCACCGCTACTTCCACCATATGCAGCTCTCAAGTCCAGCTCACCCACCCAGACACTATGAGTAGGTCAAGAAAGTACTCAGTCTCTCATCCGCGTTCACTGGGTTTGAACGCCCACATTACCAAACTAATCTCGTTTGAGATGATGCCCTTTCGGTTGGTGGAAAGCACAGCTTTCCGCGAACTCATGGCCTATGCAGTACCACTCTATGACCTACCCAGTCGCCACTTCTTCTCTCGCAAAGCCATCCCAGCCCTCCACCATCATGTGAAAGACGGCATTGTCCATGCACTCAAGCAGTCAGTGAGCAGAAAGGTGCACCTCACAACAGATGCATGGTCCAGTCGGCATGGCCAGGGCCGTTATGTGTCCATCACTGCGCACTGGGTTAATGTGGTGGATGCAGGGTCCACAGGGGACAGCGGTGGTGGGACAGTGCTGCCTAGCCCACGGTATAGGAAACAGTTGGCTGTAGGCGTTCGACCCTCCTCCTCCTCCTCCTCCTCCAGAAGCGAAAGCTCGTCCACAGAGCGCAGTCGTACGAGCACTCCATCTGCAGCTGCCACTGTTGCACACGATGTGTCCCCCTATCGAGCAGCTAGTGGAAAGCGTCAGCAGGCTGTGTTGCAGATGATGTGTTTGGGCAACAGACACACTGCCGAGGTGCTGGCCGAGTACTTGAAGCGACAAACTGAGTCATGGCTGGGCAGTCTACATCTTGAGGCAGGCAAGGTAGTTAGTGATAACGGCCGTAATTTTGTGGCAGCCATAGCCCTTTCAAAACTCAGCCACATACCTTGCTTGGCTCACACCTTGAACCTGGTGGTGCAGTGCTTCCTCAAAAATTATCCGGAGTTAACAGCCCTGCTCCAGAAGGTGCGAAGACTGTGCGCGCACATCCGCCGGTCGCCTGTACACTCCGTTCGTATGCAGAAGCTGCAGCGATTGCTCCACCTTCCCAACCACCGCCTCATTATCGACATTGCAACAAGGTGGAACTCCACCCTGCACATGGTGGAGCGGCTGTGCGAGCAGAGGCAGGCCATAATGCATTTGTGGGAGGATACGCGGCCAGGCACTTTGAGAGCAGACATGGAGTTGACAGGTGTGCAGTGGTCGAAGCTGAAAGACCTCTGTAAAGTCCTTCAGTGTTCTGAGGAATGCACACGGCTAGTAAGCGCAGACGACGCCATCCTAAGCATGAGCATCCCACTTATGCGTCTGCTCATGCAAACTTTGACGCACCTTAAGGAGCAGGCGTCTGCAGCCAATGTTGATGAGGAGGAAGAGGAGGAGGGAATCCTTGATGACATTCAGCCATTGTCTGCTCAGGGACATTTCCTGGACGAGGTGGAGGAAGAAGAGGAGGAGGAGGAGGATGATGATGGGGATGATTACTTAGGGGAAAAGGATGCATCTCGTGGGGCAAGTGAAAATGTTGGCGTGGCAAGGTCTGGTACAGGGTTTGTGCGTGACTGGAGGGATGTGGATTTGCCAGAAAGTGCTCCTCCACCCAGCACTCGCAGTGCATCATTGACACCGGGAACATTGGCCCACATGTCAGATTATGCCTTGCAGATCCTAAAAAGGGACCCCCGCATTGCCAAAATGATGAACGATGACGACTACTGGTTGGCCAGCATCCTGGATCCACGCTATAAAGGCAAATTACAAAACATCATGCCACAGGAGAACCTTGACCTAATATTGGCTAATAAACAAGCAACTCTGGTAAATCGGTTGCTTGAGGCATTCCCAGCACACAGCAGCGGTGATGGTTCTCACACGAGCCGTACAGGCCGGGGGCAGCTTGGCAGAGGTGTTCGTGGTGCACACAGCAGAAGTGGCGTTGGAGACAGGGGTTTCATGACAATGTTGTGGACTGATTTTTCAAATACCGCTCACACAACTGGTAATACTGCATCGATGGAAAGTGACAGGAGACAGCAGTTGTCAACTATGGTAACAAACTACTTTTCCTCCCATATCGATGTTCTCCCACACAGGTCATTCCCCTTTGACTATTGGGCCGCTAAACTGGACACCTGGCCTGAATTGGCCCAATATGCCTTACAGGAGCTCGCTTGCCCAGCTGCAAGTGTACTATCGGAAAGAGTCTTCAGTGCAGCTGGATCAATCCTGACAGAAAAAAGGACCCGTCTGTCAACCCAAAATGTGGATGATCTAACCTTCATTAAAATGAACCATGCATGGGTTTCCAAGGATTTTGTCCCACCTTCCCCTGATGACACATAGGGTGACAGAAAAATGGCTTGCTTTGGTCCACCTCTTCCTGGGACTTCACCTATTTCGCCTTTTGCATCAGCTGAATGTCCAACATCAACATATGCCACTTTCTAAAACTCCCTAACTGTGCTGCCTCCCCCCCCCATGGCCGGGGTCACCACCTAGCACACGACACCGTGCGAGTGCCGTTGTCCTGGACAGGTGGGTAGGCCGACTCTTGGGCGCGGACACTGGCACAGGGTCCCTCATAGTGCAATCAAGTGTCTCTGACGGTGGTGGTGCACACCCGCCATCAGACACACCGCTGTACTATGAGGGGCCCAGTGCCAGTACCGACGCCCACGAGTGGGCCCCCCTTGCTTGGGCAGGGCCCCAGCATTTGCAATCTTTACCTCTCCCTGCTCCTCCGCTGTGTAATCTGGGCCGTCAAATCCATACTGTGTCTGACACCGTCTGAGCCTGCCTCCTGATGTATAGACATATATTTTGAATGTGTACGCTATCCATACATGTTATCCGGGGATACGGTACCCTTTCTAACCTTTGTGCAATCACGTGCAATCCATACTGGGCCTAACACAGTCTGAGCCTGCCTCCTGATGTATAGACATATATTTTGATTGTGTACGCTATCCATACATGTTATCCGGGGATACAGTACCCTTTCTAACCTTTGTGCAATCACGTGCAATCCATACTGGGCCTAACACCGTCTGAGCCTGCCTCCTGATGTATAGACATATATTTTGAATGTGTACGCTATCCATACATGTTATCTGGGGATACGGTACCCTTTCTCACCTTTGTACAATCACGTGTAATCCATACTGGGCGTGAGGACGGCTGGCGAGCTGTTAAGCAAGCTACAGCACCTGTGGTTTGTACACGTAAGTTTTTAATTTTTTCAGGAATGACGGTTAGGCCTAATTCCGGAACTGCGGTTGACCTGCACTTACTGGGAAATCATCGTTCGCGGGTAATAATTGTAATCACAGATCCCCATCACTAACGTTGTTCAGCGGGTTATCTGCACCTGTAAGCGACAAACACTGGCCTTTTCAGTGTAGCGCACATGCAGCCACGGACATGTAAGGGCATGACACACCAGTTATTGGCCAATCTCATGTGCCAGAGCCTCACGTGTCCCTCTAGTAAGCCGGACTCGGACCGCGCGGCATGACGGAGTCTCATTCGTTAACGGAATTAAGCTTGCAATGTGTGCATCTGTTCTGTAGCTGGCATGGTTGAGGTTGCCCGTGTTGAGTCAAATTACGCAGTAGGCTCCACTCCTGGTGGTGCTCTTCTGGACATTCCTTTAAGGTTCAGCTTTGCAACCATACTGCCCACGTAAAACATACACTTTGCCTTCATGAACACTGTTTGGAGGGTCATGACTCGTGGGAATAACGCCGCCCAATCAGTTAACCTGCTAGAGAGATCCTTCGTTGCTCCCAAGCATGACATCACACTCCCTAGGAGGAAGGTAATGCCACTGTGGCGACTGTACTCCTGGGGGCGACACAAGTGCACTGATGCCCAGCCACTGCTCGATGAATCTGCTGGTACATTGACCCAGACCACTACATTCCCCTCGCACGCTACCCGGCCTGAATCTGACCCTGATGAAACTCAGGTTACCCTTCCCATATACAGTTCCATCTTACACGGTGACAAAGAGGAAGCTGCAGATGAAAGTGCAGGTTCGGCCCACCCGCCATCAGACACACCACCGTACTATCAGGGGCCCTGTGCCAGTGCCGTCGCCAACGAGTGGGCCCCCCCTGCTTGCTCAGGATCACAGCACTTGCAAGGTTGAAATACTGTGCAGTGAGATGGAAGATGGGGACGACGAGGAGTCCAGACTAGTACAGGGATTCCCTAGCGAGGAGACTTATTTCATTGTTTTCAATGTTATTTTCACTAAAGGGTTGAAACAAAAGCGCAATAGGGTCTTATCCGGGTAAAATGTACAAATACTGAAAGTATTAAACTCACCTTCTCAAAGAGAAAATAAAGCTTGGACGTGCAGCAGGCTGACATACTATACAACGGTCCACAGCGGAACCGTACCACAGTTCAATAAGGAATAAATTCTTGGACTTAGAGTGCGCTGCCAGACAGATTCAATAACCACACAAGGTTAAAAAAGTTAACCCTTTAATCCCTACGCGTTTCGAAGCATAACGCTTCTTCTTCAGGGGTTGATACATGACTACAGAGAGCTGTCATCACATTTATACATACAAGATTCAAATTTGGCGCCCTCAGAGACACGAGGAGCGCAGCAAAGGTCAAAGATCAAAGTGATTCAAGCGTCAAGAGTTCATAAAGGTTAAACATTCCCTAATTAAAAATCAATCTTTATTATATTTTACAGATAAAAGAAGAAGAGAAAAAAAAAGAAAAAAAAGGAAGAGGAAAAGGAAAAGAATAATAAAAAATATATAAAAATGAACCCACGACGAGATGGCAAAAAAAAGATCAAAGTCCAGCGAACACACCGCTACACCAAGGAGAGTGCATGAATTTAAAAGAGAGCTTATAATCCAACCATTGGAATGAGTCTCCAAAAAAGTGATGATTAAATGTTGAATATATATATATGATTAAAAATACGATAGAGGAGTTGATGTGAAAAAATGAATGAAGATAAAAATAAAAATAAAAAATAAAAATAAAATGTGTCACCAGTTATTTTATTTCACATTCCATGAGAAATCAGTGGCGTGAGCTGGTAGACAAAAGGAAAAAAGAAAAAGAAAAACCACAAATAGAAGAAACCAAGATCGCATACCGCAGAAGGGGAAAAAAAAAAAAACGAAAAGCAATGCTAAAAAGATTAAAAATATATTTTATATTGTAAATATATTAAAAATGAGAAACTATATAACGAGGTCACCTAGAACAAGAATTAATTAATAAAGAAAAAGAAAATCTGTACGCAAGAAAAAAATTGAGAACAGAAAAACGCATTATTTATTTCATTTCAGAGGTCTATTCGGGATACGAGGTTCTAATAACATGAACCAGACAAATAGAAAAAAATTATAGGAAACGAAAAAATGAAAAAAAATGATCAAAAAACCAAGGGAAGGTATAGAAAAAATTAACACCTTAGTTTCCAGACCAATGAACATTACATGGAATATAAAAGAAAAAAGAAAAACACAATATGTAAAAAATAAAAATTAATACATGAATGGATAAAAATATTATTAGATAAAAATATTATTATTATAATTAATTATTCAAAAGAAGACAGAATTAAAAAGCATATACCCGTTTAGCCAAAATAAATTAATGAAGGATTATAGTATGTATGGGTGAGATTAACCCACTGTGTGGGTGAAAAAAATGTGCTAGAAAAAAAAAAAAATATATATATATATATATATATATATATATATATATATATATATATACACATAATGTTAGGGAAAAAATACAAAAAAAACGAAAATTATTTCACTATTGCATATTTGTGAAAAATATGAACATATGAAAAAATCAATGTGAAGAAAGATTGGGGAAAACCCAAATAGACGAAAATAAAGTCACGGAAATGTGGGGAAATTAACCCATCAACCCCAAATGAAAAAAAGGGGAAGAGACCACGAGTGTGAAACGTGAAGAAAAGGAATACACACCAAAATCACAGTGTGTGGAGAGACATGAAATCAAAAATTACATAATGAATAAATACAATGAAAATATATAAAACATATAAAAATTTATAATAAAAACTCATAAATATAACTGATTCCAGAAGACAATAAATGGATTAAAAAACTAGTGGACATTAGGGATAACAGAGAGAATATCAAAGAAACACTTCAGAAATTTCATTTAACCCATTAGGTTTCAGAGTGTTCAACCTATAAATCCAGAAGATTTCTTTCCTGTTAAGTTGTCCCATCCTATCAGGATGGTTAAAGGGAATCTGCTCGATGGGACTAATCTTTAATCCTTGAGGGTTTTTATCATGTTTTAATAAGAAATGTCTAGATAGACCATGCAAAAGAAAGCCCTTTTTAATATTGTGTCTATGGGAGTTCATTCTAAGATGTAGCGGTTGTGTGGTTCTACCCACATATTGTCTCCCACAGTCACACTCAATTAGATAAATGACAAATTCAGAAGTGCAATTAAGGAAATCACGGATAGGAAAAGATTCATCTGTAGTAGTGGACCTGAAAAATTTCATTCTATGTGTAATATTACTGCAACAAGCACAATTTTTCTTTCCACGACGAAAAATGCCCCTTGGTGTATTATTGGTAACTACTCGGGTTTCTGTCTTATTTTTTAAACGACTGGGGGCTACAAAATTTTTAATATTAGGAGCCCTCCTAAAAGTAATCATCGGATTATTAGGGAGAATTTTTTGCAGAAGTGGATCATTGAGTAAAATGTGCCAGTTCTTACAAAGAACTCTCCTGATTTCCTTGTTCTCTAGGCAATATTGGGTTATGAAATTAGTAGTGTATTTATTCTTATCTACTTCGGCTTCTTTTTTTCTTCCGTTAATCAAGGAGTTTTGAGACATATTAAGACATCTGTTATAGGCATTTGTTATTAATTTCTCAGGATAATTCTTCTTATTAAATCTGTTCATCAGGATTTTTGCTTGATCTTTATAATCCCCTATATTTGAACAATTTTTTCTAATCCTTCTATATTGATTATCAGGAATTTTATCTGATCCCAAGTACTATAAAAAAACCTCTTTTGAAACCATCCCTAGTGTTAAAATCAATTATGATAAACTAATTCAGGAAGGAAAAGAAAACAACATTTTTAATAATAATGAATATAGATTTTTAAAATTTGTACGGACCCGCACACAATTTTTTTATCATTTACCTAAGATCCACAAGAATTTAGAAAATCCACCGGGGAGGCCCATCATATCGGGTATAGACTCAGTTACGAGTAACCTGTCTCATTTTATAGATAGAATCATGGTTACACATATTCCATCACTGAAAAGTTTCATCAGGGACTCAACTGATTTAATACAGTATTTCCATGATATCGAATGGAAACCGAATTTTATATTTTTAAGTATGGACGTATCATCACTTTATTCTAATATTTCACACACTTTGGGGTTGGCTTGTTTTAACAAAGTTTTAATAAGTGATAAGAGACTGAACAAGGCACAAAAACACTTTATTTTAAAAGGCATGGAATTCATTTTAAAAAATAACTTTTTTACTTTTGAGGGTAATCTATATCATCAACAGCTGGGGACTGCGATGGGCTCTAAGGTCGCACCAACCTATGCTAATATTTTCATGGGTATTTTTGAGGAGTTCCATATTTTTAAATCTAAATGGTATAGCAACATAATTCTATATAAAAGATTCATTGATGACCTTCTTTTTATATGGGATAACAGCAATGATGATATTCATAATTTTATTCATGATCTTAATATGAATAATTGGGGTTTGTCTTTTTCCTCAACATTTGACAGTAATGAAATTAACTTCTTAGATTTGACTATTTTTATCAAGGATAATATTATTGCAACTAAAACATTTTTCAAGAACGTTGATACTAACAGCTATATTCCTTTCAACAGTGGTCACTATGGAAAGTGGCTCAGGAACATTCCTGATAATCAATATAGAAGGATTAGAAAAAATTGTTCAAATATAGGGGATTATAAAGATCAAGCAAAAATCCTGATGAACAGATTTAATAAGAAGAATTATCCTGAGAAATTAATAACAAATGCCTATAACAGATGTCTTAATATGTCTCAAAACTCCTTGATTAACGGAAGAAAAAAAGAAGCCGAAGTAGATAAGAATAAATACACTACTAATTTCATAACCCAATATTGCCTAGAGAACAAGGAAATCAGGAAAGTTCTTTGTAAGAACTGGCACATTTTACTCAATGATCCACTTCTGCAAAAAATTCTCCCTAATAATCCGATGATTACTTTTAGGAGGGCTCCTAATATTAAAAATTTTGTAGCCCCCAGTCGTTTAAAAAATAAGACAGAAACCCGAGTAGTTACCAATAATACACCAAGGGGCATTTTTCGTCGTGGAAAGAAAAATTGTGCTTGTTGCAGTAATATTACACATAGAATGAAATTTTTCAGGTCCACTACTACAGATGAATCTTTTCCTATCCGTGATTTCCTTAATTGCACTTCTGAATTTGTCATTTATCTAATTGAGTGTGACTGTGGGAGACAATATGTGGGTAGAACCACACAACCGCTACATCTTAGAATGAACTCCCATAGACACAATATTAAAAAGGGCTTTCTTTTGCATGGTCTATCTAGACATTTCTTATTAAAACATGATAAAAACCCTCAAGGATTAAAGATAAATCCCATCGAGCAGATTCCCTTTAACCATCCTGATAGGATGGGACAACTTAACAGGAAAGAAATCTTCTGGATTTATAGGTTGAACACTCTGAAACCTAATGGGTTAAATGAAATTTCTGAAGTGTTTCTTTGATATTCTCTCTGTTATCCCTAATGTCCACTAGTTTTTTAATCCATTTATTGTCTTCTGGAATCAGTTATATTTATGAGTTTTTATTATAAATTTTTATATGTTTGATATATTTTCATTGTATTTATTCATTATGTAATTTTTGATTTCATGTCTCTCCACACACTGTGATTTTGGTGTGTATTCCTTTTCTTCACGTTTCACACTCGTGGTCTCTTCCCCTTTTTTTCATTTGGGGTTGATGGGTTAATTTCCCCACATTTCCGTGACTTTATTTTCGTCTATTTGGGTTTTCCCCAATCTTTCTTCACATTGATTTTTTCATATGTTCATATTTTTCACAAATATGCAATAGTGAAATAATTTTTGTTTTTTTTGTATTTTTTCCCTAACATTATGTATGTATGTATATATATATATATATATATTTTTTTTTTTTTTTTCTAGCACATTTTTTTCACCCACACAGTGGGTTAATCTCACCCATACATACTATAATCCTTCATTAATTTATTTTGTCTAAACGGGTATATGCTTTTTAATTCTGTCTTCTTTTGAATAATTAATTATAATAATAATATTTTTATCTAATAATATTTTTATCCATTCATGTATTAATTTTTATTTTTTACATATTGTGTTTTTATTTTTTCTTTTATATTCCATGTAATGTTCATTGGTCTGGAAACTAAGGTGTTAATTTTTTCTATACCTTCCCTTGGTTTTTTGATCATTTTTTTTCATTTTTTCGTTTCCTATAATTTTTTTCTATTTGTCTGGTTCATGTTATTAGAACCTCGTATCCCGAATAGACCTCTGAAATGAAATTAATAATGCGTTTTTCTGTTCTCAATTTTTTTCTTGCGTACAGATTTTCTTTTTCTTTATTAATTAATTCTTGTTCTAGGTGACCTCGTTATATAGTTTCTCATTTTTAATATATTTACAATATAAAATATATTTTTAATCTTTTTAGCATTGCTTTTCGTTGTTTTTTTTTTTTTTTTTTTTTTCTTCCCCTTCTGCGGTATGCGATCTTGGTTTCTTCTATTTGTGGTTTTTCTTTTTCTTTTTTCCTTTTGTCTACCAGCTCACGCCACTGATTTCTCATGGAATGTGAAATAAAATAACTGGTGACACATTTTATTTTTATTTTTTATTTTTATTTTTATCTTCATTCATTTTTTCACATCAACTCCTCTATCGTATTTTTAATCATATATATATATATTCAACATTTAATCATCACTTTTTTGGAGACTCATTCCAATGGTTGGATTATAAGCTCTCTTTTAAATTCATGCACTCTCCTTGGTGTAGCGGTGTGTTCGCTGGACTTTGATCTTTTTTTTGCCATCTCGTCGTGGGTTCATTTTTATATATTTTTTATTATTCTTTTCCTTTTTCTCTTCCTTTTTTTTCTTTTTTTTTCTCTTCTTCTTTTATCTGTAAAATATAATAAAGATTGATTTTTAATTAGGGAATGTTTAACCTTTATGAACTCTTGACGCTTGAATCACTTTGATCTTTGACCTTTGCGGCGCTCCTCGTGTCTCTGAGGGCGCCAAATTTGAATCTTGTATGTATAAATGTGATGACAGCTCTCTGTAGTCATGTATCAACCCCTGAAGAAGAAGCGTTATGCTTCGAAACGCGTAGGGATTAAAGGGTTAACTTTTTTAACCTTGTGTGGTTATTGAATCTGTCTGGCAGCGCACTCTAAGTCCAAGAATTTATTCCTTATTGAATTGTTTTCAATGTTGGGACAGCAATTTTTGGGGAGCACTATACTCTGGAGAATGATAGATGGGGCCCACCATACACTGGAACATTCCAAAGGTGGACATCAGACACTGGAGCAGCATTTACAGGGCCCATTATACACTAGAGCATTAGAAATGAGGCCCATTATGTTTGGAGCCCATAAGACAGTGGAGCTTCATCCATGGGGACCAACATATACTGTAGCATTATGTGGAGCTCATCATATACTGTTTCAAACATTATATGGGACCAATGATTCTGTATGGAGAAATAGATGGGCCTCGTCATGAGATGTAAAAAGTAAAGTATTTTTCATTGTACTATACCGCTATTTCTCTGCCGTATCGGAGCATGATGAGTTGTGGTATGTGTTAAAGGGGCGCTCTTTCACCCAGGGCACATGAAAACCTGGAGCCAGCCCTACCCCCCCACAACTTTAGCCAAATAACCCCCATTTTTCAGTGCGTAACTTGTATTATGAAGTTAATTAAGGTTGACAAGCTTAAGTAAGAAGAATTGATGCTTTTGGCATTCAAATGGGCACTGTAGGTGTGTTTCCTGTCCTCCTCTCACTGCCAACTTTTATTCCCCATTGACTTACATTGGGTTTCGTGTTTCGGGACGACCCCGACTTTTCCCTATAATCGGACAATCTTGCTCGACCCGACTTTTGGAAAAGTCGGGTTTCACGAAACGAAACTCGACCCTAAAAAACCAAAAGTCGCTCAACTCTAGTCAAAGGGGAATGACCTGTGAGGGAGAACATTGATATGGGAGGAGAAGTAGTTTGTAACCATAGTTGACAACTGCTGTCTCCTGTCACTTTCAATCGATACAGTATTACCAGTCGTGTGAGCGGTACTTGAAAAGTCAGTCCACAACATGGTCATGAAACCCCTGTCTCCAACGCCACTTCGGATGTCTGCAGCACGAACATCTCTTCCATGTTGCCCCCTACGGCTCGTGGGAGAACCATCACCGCTGCTGTGTGCTGGGAATGCGTCAAACGGTTTAAAGAGTTGCTTGTTTGTTAGCCAATATTAGCTCTAGGTTCTTCTGTGGCATGATGTTTTGGAATTTGCCTTTATAGCGTGGATCCAGGATGCTGGCCAACCAGTAGTCGTCATTGTTCATCATTTTGGCAATGCAGGGGTCCCTCTTTAAGATCTGCAAGGCATAATCACACATGTGGGCCAATGTTCCAGGTGTCAATGATGCACTGCGAGTGCTGGGTGGAGGAACACTTTCTGCCATATCCACATCCCTCCAGTCACGCACAAAGCCTGTATCTGACCTTGCCACGCCAACATTTTCTCTTGCCCCCCGAGAAGCATCCTCCTCCCCTAAATAATCATCACCATCATCCTCCTCCTCTTCTTCCTCCACCTCATCCAGGAGAGTTCCCTGAGCAGACAATGGCTGACTGTCATTAAGGCTTCCCTCCTCCTCTTCCTCCTCAGATGCAGACGCCTGCTCCTTAATGTGCATCAAAGTTTGTTTGCATGAGCAGATGCATAAGTGGGATGCTCATGCTTATGATGGCGTCGTCTGCGCTTACCAGCCGTGTGCATTCCTCAAAACACTGAAAGACTTAATAGAGGTCTTTCAGCTTCGACCACTGCACACCCAACTCCATGTCTGCCCTCAAACTGTCTGCCCGTGTATCCTCCCACAAATGCATTACAGCCTGCCTCTGTTCGCACAGCCTCTCAACCATGTGCAGGGTGGAGTTCCACCTTGTTGCAACGTCGATAATTAGGCGGTGCTTTTGAAGATGGAGCAATCGCTGCAGCTTCGGCATACGACTGGAGTGTACGAGGCGACCGGCGGATGTGCGAGCACAGTTCTCGCACCTTATGGAGCAGGGTTGTTAACTCCGGATAATTATTGAGGAAGCACTGCACCACCAGGTTCAAGGTGTGAGCCAGGCAAGGTATGTGTCTGAGTTTTGAAAGAGCTATGGCTGCCACAAAATTCCAGCCATTATCACTAACTACCTTGCCTGCCTCAAGATGTAGACTGCCCAGCCATGACTCAGTTTGTTGCTGCAAGTAGTCAGTCAGTACCTCCGCGGTGTGTCTGTTGTCGCCCAAACACATCATCTTCATCACAGCCTGCTGCCGCTTACCACTACCTGTTCGATAGTGGGACACCTCGTGTGCCACACTGGCAGCTGCGGATGGAGTGCTCGTGTGACTGCGCTCTGTGGACGAGCTTTCGCTTCTGGAGGAGGAGGGTCAAACGCCTACAGCCAACTGTTTCCTATACCGTGGGCTAGGCAGCAATGTCCCACCGCCGCTGTCCCCTGTGGACCCTGCATCCACCACATTAACCCAGTGCACAGTGATGGACACGTAACGGACCTGGCCATGCCTACTGGACCATGCATCTGTTGTGAGGTGCACCTTTACACTCACTGATTGCTTGAGTGCATGGACAATGCGGTCTTTCGCATGTAGGTGGAGGGCTGGGATGGCTTTTCGCAAAAAGAATTGCCGACTGGGTAGGTCATAGCGTGGTACTGCGTAGGCCATGAGCTCGCGGAAAGCTTTGCTTTCTACCAACCGGTAGGGCATCATCTCTAATGAGATTAGTTTGGCAATGTGGGCGTCAAACACAGTGTATGCGGATGAGAGGATGAGTACTTTCTTGTCCTACTCAGAGTCTCTGGTAGGGTGAGCTGGACTTGAGAGCTGCATATGGTGGAAATGGCAGTGGACATGGTGGACTGAGAGAGGGTTGGTGATGGTGTTGGTGGTCTTGCTGATGGCCTACATTTAGTCTTTTGTAGCAATAACATTGTGATTCCCTGACTGCTTTGGCCTTACGACGACACCTCACAATTTGCTGCTGGTGGTGTGCTAACCGGTGGGCTTACAGTGGGGGAAGCGATGTAGCGTTGCTGACTACCTTCATTCGGAGCAGGTGCACATGTGGTATGAGAGGTTTGGTAGTCCGTCCACGTTTGCAAATGCATGGTGGTTAAATGTCTAGCCGAGGGAAAAATCTGAGAAATTTGAATACCAGTTGCATGCTTAAAGGTCTTTGCGCACTTCTTACAGATAACCTTGGCTTGATCATTAGGATTTTGTTAAAAAAAGTGCCACACTGCACTCTTCCTACTATGGAAGACATTTTGAGGCTTTGCACGCTGTGCTAATTTGACCGTCTGGCCAAGCTGTCCTGCAACTCTTTTGGTTTTTGTAACCCGTTTTTGGACTGCTACGGGCCTGTGCCAGCTAACAGCTGTTGCGCTGTCGATGCCTGCTACAGATCCTCCTCCTCCTCTTCTGAGCTATTGGCAGCGGCACCCTCTTCCCCCAATGGGTGCCAATCTGGGCCAACAACTGGGTCATCCATCACCTCCTCTTCAATGTCATGTGCACCTTCCTCTGTGTCACCGTGTATGGTGGTATAGTATGCGGGAAGGGGCACCTGAGTTTCATCAGGGTCAGATTCTGGCTCAGTACACTGCGAGGACAAAGTAGTGCTCTGAGTGAATGTACCAGCAGAAAAATCTAGCAGTGGCTGTGCAGCAGTGCACTCCATGTCAGATTCATCTTGGACTGGGGAATTCACGATTTGACTTGATAACCCAGGCATGGTATGTGAAAAGAGCTCCATGGAGTAATCTGTAGCGTGGCTTGCCGCATCCTTCACTTTTGGTAGGGGTGAAGGACACAAGGAAAGGTGTTGTTCCTGACCACGAGCCTCGGCTGACGACTCAGTGCTTTTATTTTTTGAAACTTCAGAAGAGGAGGCGATAGAGCTGCAGGCTGTGTCAGCAATGTAAGCCAAAACTTGTTCCTGAAGCTCCGGCTTTAAAAGCGGTTTACCTACTCCCAGAAAAGGGAGCCTTCGAGGCCTTGTGGAGCCAAACAATGATGCAGGCTCAACACCTCCTGCCTTAGGTGCTATTGTGCTTTTGCCACTACCAGCAGATGCACCACCACCTCCTTAAGTACCAGCTTGCAACCCCCGCCCACGTTCAAGGCCTCTTCCACCATACTTCCTCATTTTTGGGAAAATGTACCCAAAATACCACCAGCTATATGGTACTGTAAAACAAGGTACAGCGTGTATAGAGTATTGGGGAGAATTTTAATCTCCCTAGAGATTTTAGGAGGCTGAACTATTATCTCAGGCCCACTATAGATTATACACCTTGTATTTTGTCATACAACAGCCAATTACAGCCTGTTACGTTGAGGTGTAGAGTATTGGGGAGAATTTGAATCTCCCTAGTGATTTTAGGAGGCTGAACTATTATCTCTGGCCCACTATAGATTACACCTCAACGTAACAGGCTGTAATTGGCTGGTGTATGACAAAATACAAGGTGTATAGAGTATTGGGGAGAATTTGAATCTCGCTAGAGATTTTAGGAGGCTGACAATGATGCTCTCAGTCCAAGTATGGCAGCAGGCAGCCTAATAAGCAGGACTGCTGCACACAAAAGTGTGGAAAAATGAATGCTTGGTAACTGTGAAGAAAAGTATTTTTGCTTTTAAAAAGGCAGTTTGCACAGCAGTGTGCAAACAGTAATGCAGCTATCAGGGAGCCTTATAAGGCAGCCTAATAACCAACAGAGCTGATGCACAAAAATATAGCCTCCCCTGTCACTGCACACAAACTGTTGAGGTGCACAGTGAAAATCGCTACCAGCAGAAGCAGTTTATTTGTTCTTCCCTGCCTAATGCTCTCCCTTATTCAGAATCATCAGCAGCAACCTCTCCCTATGCTAAGATCGGCAGAAGTAAGAGGGAGGTCGGCGTGCACGCCCTTTTATACCCCCTGTGACGCCACACAAAGCAAGCCAATCACTTGCATGCCCTACTCAAAGATGTTGGAGACCGCTGCCCATGTTATCGCATTGCCCACAGTGTGCGTCCTCAATCATTGGCTGAAAAAGGGCGCTGGAAGCATCATTTGAAACGCGACTTTGGCGCTCTGGTCGCCGACCTCGTGGCCGACCTCCCGCTATGGTTGGGTTTCGTTTCATGAAACCCGACTTTAGCAAAAGTCGTCGACTTATGAATTTGACCGACCTGTTTCGCTCAACTCTATTCACCCCTTAGGCTGGCATCGGTGCATAGTACCTTTAGAGGAAGTTGATCCCAGCTTATTCCTCGTCTCAGGTTTTGGTAACTCAGCCACCACCAAAGGCTCATTTTTACATGTCCTGGAAGCAGAATCCTCTTTGATAGGTTGTTTGGATACTTCTTTGTATTCATTATGACATATGATTGAAGGACTCGCGTATGAGCTTGGGCCCAAGATACCGCCTGAATGCACGCAGTCAGAGAACCCAGGATGGACATGGCGTCCCTCAGTGTTGGCGCTCTCTGGTCTCTGAACCAGATTACTTTCTGCCGAAGGTCTCTGTCGATCTTTGGGAAGAAAGGAGGTTCTTTCTTCCGAATCCAAGAGGATCCCCAGGAATTTCCTCCTTGGAGAAGGATAGAGGGCCGACTTTTGGAGATTCGGTATCCACCCCAGGCCTTCTAGTATCTGTAGGGTCCTTGATACATCTTGGTTCAGCCGAATTACCGAGGGTGCGATGATCAGCAGATCATCTAGATACGGCACAATGCATATCCCTTGAAGCCGATTAGAGATGACTGTTTCCCTCATTATTTTCGTGAATACCCTTGGTGCTGAGGATATCCCAAACGGCAGGGTGTTGAACTGGAGGTGGCGGATTCTCTGGTCGCGGGAGATCGCGAACCTCAGGAACTTTCGGTGGTCTGGGTGGATGGGGACGTGGTAATACGCGTCCCTCAGATCTATTGTGGCCATTTGCCAGTTTCGTCCAATCAGCGGAATCGCTGACTTCACCGACTCCATCTTGAACCTTCGGTACTTGATGAAGTGGTTCAGGGGCTTTAGATTTATTATAAGCCTGTATTTTCCTGAAGGTTTTTTTTTTTTTTATCAGGAACAAGCGAGAATAATGCCCCCTGCCCTCCTCTTGTGGAGGCACATATGAGACCACTTCTTCCCGTAGGAGCTCTTCTATCTGACACCACCCTCTAGGGGAAACAGTTTTCTAAGCTCGGAGGGCACAGTGAGTGCCTTCTCGGGGGAGGACCACTCCTGAGCTACTAAATCCTGTGTGATCTCATGAACCGGGAAACCCTTTCTACCTCTGGGTTTCAACCCTCCATACATCTCATCCTGTACTGAGAGTTTAACCTCCTCGTCCTCTAATCCCATGGTATTTCTAACCATGGATACTAACTCCTCCATATCCTCTGAGGAGAAATAGTATTTTTTCGCATCATGAGTGGATGTGGACGTGGAGCCCTCATTTTCCCAGATTTCCTCCGATCCGGAGGAACAGACTCCTCCCGAGTCCGAGTCAGCTTCCACGGGCGCTCTCTTCCTCTTTTTTGGGGCAGGGCCCTGGGCCGCGGGGGTCTGGGCTGCTATGGAAGTCTGCACCTCTTATCTGATGAGAGCCTTTATGCTGTCAAACAGGGAGGGTTGCTCGGTACGCAGGATATTTTGCGTACAGGGTTGGCATAACTTCTTCCTGTAGTCAGAAGGAAACCTGGCACCACAAATACCACACTTGCGGGGATTTTTAGGGATCGAGGCCTTGTCTTCCTGCAATTAGAAGAGAGGCTCGCTCAGATCCGTGCCACCGTAGTTTGACAGAGACGGGACCAGCCCTGCTACTCACTGTAGGAGGGGGAACGCTGGGCTCCACAGATGCTGCAGTTGAGGGCTTCTCACCATCCATGTCTGCACACACCACAGACACACTGCGCTTACCTGGAGCTGCTGCACCTTTTTAAGGGTGTTGCTTGGCGTTTTTCTGTGGTGCTCCTCCCTCCTTCCTTGTCCCTGGTGAGGACTCTGGTCGACCCCCGCCACCATTGGAGGCCTTTCCCGGGTCCCCCGAGTGCCGGCGCGTTTTTCCCCTCTCACAGGACGCCGGAGGCCGCAAACCGGAAGTGCGCGTCATCGCAACTTCCGGTTCACTGCCTGCCCCCTCTGGCGCGCGCGCGCCGGCGTCATCCTGCAGCGTTTGGGAGGAGGGAGGATGCCGGGGAGCTATGC
Source organism: Dendrobates tinctorius (assembly GCF_039654945.1). Classification (NCBI taxonomy): domain Eukaryota; kingdom Metazoa; phylum Chordata; class Amphibia; order Anura; family Dendrobatidae; genus Dendrobates; species Dendrobates tinctorius. Next base: position 82,509,484 of record NW_027361687.1, on the reverse strand, counting down.
AGGACCCTGCAGGCACCATACCGCGCCACTTTACCCCAGAGGGCGTGGGAGGGGCGGCAAAAGTCCAGAGTCACACTGCGGTGGAGACGGGAGCAGCCTGTGGAGGAGGGGAGGCGAACCCCCCGACCTCGGCTGCCCAACTTCGGTAAGTATATAGGCTCCGCTCGCTGGCCACGGCAGCCCCTTGTGACCTCTTCATGCCCCGATAGGGGACAGGAAAAACACTGAGGTAGCAGGAAGGGGAGGGTTATTTAACCTCTGTGTTCCTGTCCCCCATTAGGGCGGGGAGACAACCTCCAAGGTGGCTGTCGTGGAAGGTGACTAGAGAAAATACGAATTTTTTATTTTCACGCCCGGGCGTTATAAACGTCTGTGAAGCACTTGGGGGTTCAAAGTGCTCACCACACACCTAGATAAGTTCCATTGGGGGTCTAGTTTCCAAAATGATGTCATTTGTGGGGAGTTTCTACTGTTTTGGTACATCAGGGGTTTTCCAATCGCGACATGGTGTCCGATCTCAATTTCATCCAAAAATGGCGGTGCTTCCCTTCCGAGCTCTGCCATGCGCCCAAATAGTGGTTTACCCCAACATGTGGGGTATCAGCGTAGTCAGGAAAAATTGCACAATAACTTTTAGGGTCCTGTTACCATTGGGAAAATAAAATTTGAGGGTGAAAACATTTTTGTGGAAAAAATATGATTTTTTTAATTGTACCGCTGTACGTTAGAACTTTGAACCCACAAGGGCTTCACAGAAGTTTATCACCACATATCTAGATAAGTTCCTTGGGGTGGTCTAGTTTCCAAAATGGGGTCACTTGTGGGGGGTTTCTACTGTTTAGGTATATCAGGGGCTCTCCAAACGTGACATGGCGTCCGATCTGAATTCCAGCCAATTTTACATTGAAAAAGTCAAACGGCGCTCCTTCCCTTCTGAGCTCTGCCATGCGCCAAAAGAGTGGTTCCCCCCCACATATCAGGTATCAGCGCACTCAGGAGAAATTGGACAGCAAAAATTATTGTGCAATTTGTCCTGTTACCCTTGGTAAAATAAAAAAATTGAACCTGAAGTATTTTTTTTGTGAAAAAAAGTTAGATGTTCATTTTTTTTTTTAAATATTCAAAAAAATTCCTGTGATGCACCTAAAGGGTTAATAAACTTCTTGAATGTGGTTTTGAGCACCTTAAGGGGTGCAGTTTTTAGAATGGTGTCACTTTTGGGTATTTTCTATCATATAGACCCCGCAAAGTGGCTTCAAATGTGATGTGGTCCGTAAAAATAAAATGGTGTTGCAAAAATGAGAAATCGCTGGTCAATTTTTAACCCTTATAACTTCCTAACAAAAAAAATTTTGGTTCCAAAATTGTGCTGATGTAAAGTAAATATGTGGGAAATGTTACTTATCAAGTTTTGTGTGTGCCATATCTCTGTGATTTAAGGGCATAAAAATTCAAAGTTGGAAAATTGCGAAATTTTCAAAATTTTGGCCAAATTTCCGTTTTTTCACACATAAACGCAAGTTATTTGAATAAAATTTTACCACTATCATGAAGTACAATATGTCACAAGAAAACAATGTCAGAATCACCAGGATCCATGGAAGCGTTCCAGAGTTATGACCTCATAAAGGGACAGTGGTCAGAATTGTAAAAATTGGCCTGGTCATGAACGTGCAAACCACCCTTGGGGGTGAAGGGGTTAAGGTCTTCTGTCTGTCTGGCATGGCAGTTCAATAAAGCCTTTTTGAAGTACTTTTTGCTGTGTGTGCACTGGTTACTGCATTTCTTTTTCTATTTTCTCTGTATTCCAATTACACCTTGGGCTAGTTATATACGGCTAATATATCCTACAGGTAGCAGCAGCAGCACCAGAACACAGGAAGGGAATGGACCCTCTTGATGTATGTGGAACGCTAGCCAGGGCCATGAGGTACCGGGCCGCTTCTGAAAGGGGCAGTGTCACAGCGGCGGTGACCCGGTCCATGGCCCTTGGCGTCCAATAAAAGGAGAGTATTTGCGTGATATCTGATTAGAAGTGACCAGCGCTACAGTGCAGATCCCCTGGGATTGATGGTGATGCAGCAGAGTTGGTATAGCTCCCCACAAGTAGAGCTTTGTCTCAGGGCAGATGAAAGATGTTGAGGAAGATGGTGAGGAAGATGGTGATGTAATGTGAAGCAAGGGATGTAGCAGTGCTGAGTAGGTGACGCAGGAAGAAATGCAGGAGACACAGCTGAATGCAGTTCCAAGGCTTTATTCACAATTCTGGTGTACACAGATGCCCGCTTGGTGCTACTTCTTCCAGGTAAGGGATCCAGCCAACTTCCAGGCAGATAGAGAACACCTTTCCCAAAACTCCCTGTCAGTATATGCCTTCCCTGGCTGTCTCACTGTCCTTATTTTCACTCCTCTTCCTTCCCAGCACCTCACAGTCAGTGTCTCAGATGAGCAGCCGCGGTGTTATAATAATGTCCTTTCTTTTATGTGCATATATATATATATATATATATATATATATATATACACACACACACACATGATTACATAAGCCATTTAATTTGCCTAGAATTTGAAACTCTTTTTAGCTTGCGTATATATGGGTGTTACCTTTGGGTGTTACTTTTTGTGAACATTAGCTGGTTTTCCTTGTCTTGCGTGACTTCTCTGGTAGCGCAGATAAGGATAGCTAACAGCTAAGCAAATTGTATGTGCCATTTCTGCAAACGCAATATGTTTCAACACCCTTTCGGCTTTGCTATTTAAACTCTTAAGAATATGTATTGAGTTAGACAGAGGACGGCCCACACCTAGTGTGGCTGTCATTCTCTCTCCATGCCGGCATGACCAAATAAAGAAACATCTTACTTATTCAGATCTGGACGATTTCTAATTGGAAGACAAAAATCCCTGACATTTTGGTGCGTTGGCCGGGAATCCAACACCTTTCCCTCACCAGTGAATACTGTAAACCGTGCACGGGGGAGTCTGGGACTCCTTAAGTAAGTCCTCCGCCTTGACATAAGGCATCAACAGGGGCATTACCAGTTATCCCTGACTGAAGGAAAGTGACGGATTTCGTATAGTCTAAGGATCTCTGGGAATCGTCTGTATCTGAATACAGGTAAGAACATTTAATAATTTTCATTATATTCGGTAACCTTGTTAATCTAGTATGACTGTTATTCTTGGAATTGAATGGGGACTGTGATTGTAGACTGTTCCAATTGGGGTTTGTGAGAGGCTCCTGTAAGTTGGAAGTTTACATGCAATTGGAGTTATAAGAACTCCTGTAAGTTGCTAAGCTCCATAGGAATGGGGTATGTTCTTGTAAAATATTCCGAAGAATAATAGTAATCTTTATTTTTTTATTTTTAAATGGGATAAATGTTATTTTAGGAATTGAATAGGGAACTTGTGGACTTTTCCAATTGGGGTTTGTGAGAGGCTCCCGTAAGTTGGAGGTTTACATGCAATTGGAGTTATAAAACTCCTGTAAGTTGCAAAGCTCCATATATTTGGGGTTTGTTTGTTCTTTTAAGATATTCCGCTGAATAACAATAATCTTTATTTTTTTATTTATTTTTATTTTTTGAATGGGTACAAAGCCAGTGTGAGAAGGCTACTGTGGAATAAAAAACTACGTGTGCACGTTAAATTGATCTAGATGGGAGAATCGAGGGAGATTCTCGTTGGATTAAGGAATCTGCTGGATTAACCTAAAATAGAACCCAGTATAAGATTAATTTTTGCCGGTATTCTGTCTTGTCTTCTGTACTGTTGAATGTTGTTTCCTGTTAAGTGTGCTGTTTTGTCTGTCTTTTAAAATTACATAGAACTAAAATGCCATAAATGCTTTATGTTACACATGAGACTCCTTGAATGTTATCTTGAATGAATGTATGAGGGTTGAAATAAAATCCTGACTGTTGACCACGCCTACTGGACTCCCTTATACAGTCATGTGTGGACTGGAGACAAATCATAGGTTATTATAGTGGTATAAATCACCTAGGTACATGCCACCTGATCCCCATAGAGCATTTTCTATATTGTGTTATATGTTTTTCTTTTAATAACAGAGTGACTGAACCCTCCTCGTTTCACTGAGGAAAGTCCGCGCCTGTGGTGCTCTGAATACCTGATATTAAGAACGGGAACGTCTCTGTATATAAAGAGGCGGTGTCATTGGACTTTATCTCAGCACTTCAGGAATAGGAGTACGAGGGAACTTTAATAAACTCTTGTCTTATATGTCTCTGTGTATGTGTGTATGTCCAGTTCCTAACTGTGGAAGCTGTTGTACATTGTCAAAAGTCCTTGTGAATATATGTATCAGTCATATCAGTGACCATAGTCCTTGGGGACTTTCATATCTGTTACACTGTGTTGTCACACTCGTCCTTACAGGTCTTCATTGGACGGAGGTGGCAAGATATAGAGATACAAGCTGGTAAATACCTCGGACACAGTGTAATCAGTGAGGATTATTTAGACCCTGGATATTAGTAACAGTAATTGTATTGTTGCTATTTTATCTTCTTGTTGACATATGAATTTCACTGATATTTGTCAAACGTCTTGCAAGTGGGTAGAAATCCATTGTGCTCCAGGATTTATATTGTATAGTCCTCATCTTGTTTGTCTTTTTGTGTTTAAGAATTTTATGTAACATCATTTTGGGACTTTATCCCATAGATTAGATTATATATATATATATATATATATATATATATATATATATATATATATATATATATATATATTTAATTTTTATTTTTTTTAAGACCTGGGCCTCATTGTAAAGCAGGATTGTTATTGACCATTTCATCTGAAGGACTGGAAAGTTATTAAGATTGTATCAAGAAGGTATCCCTGGAATGAGACTGGATATGGTCCTTTTCATCGGGTACCCAGAGATAAGTCTTCAGATCAGATGTGCAATGTGTCCTTATTGGTAACTTATAGAATTTTTACTCTCTATTTGTTATAATATGTAAGAGTTAGGCCTATATCGCTGACATTGTCTTTTTAGTCTTGACAAACTAGGAGTAGGCACCACCCAGAGCAAACAGTCCTGAGGTGGGGAGATAAGCTGTGAGCATGAGGATTGCTGTGGAATGTGGTTGTGGTTTTGAGATAAGAAGGGGTCACTAGGAGACCCTGAATGTGTCTTTTGACAGATGGGTTGTATTTTATGATAAACTTAGTTTCATAAAATGTGATAATTTGGTACAAGAAAGGTGTAATGAGAGGAAATATTTAATTTGGCTAAAGTAGAAATACATTTATAAAACACTGTATTTCCAGAAGTAACTGTCCTTGTGGAAAGCCATGAGGTCACTTTTCTTGTTGATTCAGGAGCCACTAGAACCTTAGTACATACAGAAGAGATACCGACTATTGGGCTGTCTGCTGCCTGCATAATGGTAAAAGGAGCAAGTGGTAAGACACAGAGAACCATTGTCCACGCCTGTGGAGACACCGGACCCTCAGCACAGGTAAAAGTGTAATTATACAAATTATATTATCAGCTGTGTGGGAGGGATATGATGCAAGCCCTGAGCCTGGGAATAATTCCTACTGCTGCAGGACTATAGGTGAAATCCATGGCTGAGACAATGGTGCTCCAGGGGTATGGAGAACCCAGATATTATTACAGTCTAGATCTAATAACCTGCAGACTGGGTCCTTGTGAAGGTGATAACGAAGAGACACCAGCACCATCCTAAGTGGGAAGGTCCTTACCAAGTCCTGTAGACTTCTCCTGCTGCAGTCAAGATTCTTGGATCCATCTCTCATACTGTAAACTTGTCAGACAGGTAGGGACAGAGTAGGATCTGACTTGCTTGTCAAAGTCCAGCTACAAAGGGAGGTTTTCCATAAGGGAAAGCTTGTCTCAAACTGGTGAAGTCTCTCATTCATCCCCCTACCTGGACAAGACGGTCAGATCTAGGATGTGTACATCAGGGTTAGTCACAGGTATATTCTTCGTGACCATAGTGATGGGAGATTGGAGGGTAACAGACCCAGCAGGAGAGGAAAGTCCAGGGTGGTAGAATGGTTTCAGATTTAAGACTTTAAATCTTACTTTTGAAATTGGGCAGGAGGCTGCCATGTTAGTGGATTTCTGTCTGTGGTATAAATGAATCAGAGATAGGGAACAAGCTATCAAACTAGCAGAGTCTGATAAGTATGTTTGTGTTATGAGCTCTAATAGCAGAGGGGGATGAATGTGTGTGACCGGAGTAAAGCAGCATGGACAATTGTAGCCAGAGACTATAGGTATAAGCCTTATGGCTACATAGATTTTAAAGCCTGATTCTCCATTAGGAAAAAGGAGATCCCCTTACACAAATAAGGATAATTGTAATCAACTACTGAGAACTTTTAAAAAACACTAAGATGAGGGATCAAAGGTTATAGGAGCTGATATGTCAGGAACAGACCCAAAAGGACTTTTCTACATAGAAGTTCAGAATAATAGCATACATAGACCCAAGGAAGGTATGCCAGAGAGAACCATAACAGAGTCCATAGGGTTCATAGTTAGATTGTCTAACCTAACTTATGAAGATAAACTAGCTCTAGAGAGAGGCTATGAGGAGAAGAATGAAAGGTTAGAATGGCTTAAATACATTGCAAAATGGTTTAAAAAATTAAGTTATATAGTAAAACTTATTTCTCCTCAGAAAGGGAAGGAAAATGTAAAAAGTTATCATTTTTATATCCTCCACTTGAGAAACCGGATATCCACCACAGGTGATTGCTAATCCTGGTAACTATACTTGTTTTAGTCTTCCAGGGTATGGGCACGACTTCGGAGAGCTCCAAGGCGACTCTCGTAGAGAATAGATCATTGTCTCCCACAGGGCCAAGTACTCAGCCATATGGTCAAACCAGACTACCCTGAGAGGGATATATGGTGGTTATGCGGTGATAAGAGCATAAGAGCCAGACTACCACATGGTTCCCGAGGGGATTGTGCGGTGGTCCAGCCAATCATGCCGTTCCACCTGTTGTCAACACGGATATGACCAAAGGTACGTAGTGGAAGAGACAGAAGCGTGAAACTCTGCAAGGATCCTTCCATTCTAGTATCTACATAGATGCCATTGGAGTTCCCAGGGGAGTGCCCAACGAGTACAAGGCTGGGATCCAGGTAGCCGCCGGGTGGGAATCCTTAATTTGGTGGGTGATTCTAAAAAAAGAATGTAGATTGGATAAACTACTTATACTATAACCAGCAGAGATTTGTTAATTATACCTGAGATGCAGTTAAAGGGGTAGCTGACTAATTAGGACCAACTCCTCTCATGGCTTGGTAGAATAGGATGGCATTAGACAAGATCTTAGCAGAAAAGGGAGGTGTATATAAAATGTTTGGAGGATTTTTTGTTGCACCCTTTATCCCTAATACAGATCCTGATGGGAGTATCTCCAAAGCTCTTGATGGACTGACTGCCCCGTATAATGAATTAGCTGAGAACTCTGGATATGATGACATTCACTTCCTGGACTGAAGGATGGTTTGGGAAATGGTCCGGATTATTAATTTCTGCGTTGACATCTCTTACCATCGTGGCCGGAGTTCTGATTGTTTGTGGATGCTGTGCTATTCTATGCATTAGAGGACTTGTTCAAAGACTGATTGACTCTGCCATAACAAAAAGTATGCATCAAGGAATGGAGACCTTGGAATTAAACGAAAGAATGAAAATTTTGGACTTAATGATAAATATACTGAGCATATTACTCATCCTAGATTATATGAAGATCTTCTGTGAAATCTGACAAAAAGAAATCTGTCCCCAAAGTGTACAGATAAATGATTTTATTACAAGATGAGGGAATGTTATAATAATTGTAATAAAGTCCTTTCTTTTATGTGTATATATATATATATATATATATATATATATATATACACATACACACACATATACACACACATGATTGCATAAGCCATTTAATTTGCCTAGACTTTGAAACTCTTTAGCTTATGTATATATGGGTGTTACCTTTGGGTGTTACTTTTTGTGAACATTAGCTGGTTTTTCTTGTCTTGCGTGACTTCTCTGGTAGCGCAGATAAGGATAGCTAACAGCTAAGCAAATTGTATGTACCATTTCTGCAAACGCAATATGTTTCAGCACCCTTTCAGCTTTGCTATTTAAACACTTAAGAATATGTATTGAGTTAGACAGAGGACGGCCCACACCTAGTGTGGCTGTCATTCTCTCTCCATGCCGGCATGACCAAATAAAGAAACATCTTACTTATTCAGGTCTGGACGATATCTAATTGGAAGACAAAAATCCCTGACACACGGACCTTGTCGGATAACGTGCCCAATGCTTTTCCTTGCTCCTTTCCGGAGAAGATAACTGTCGTTGTTGGCTGTGGCCCCTAAAGTGGCCACAGCTATCTGCTTTCTAGCTGAGTCCTGTTGTCCACTCCACTAGGCTAGGGCGCTGAAACCCTTCTGCAACCTGGATTTCCCCCACCTAACGTCCGTCAGCGTGGAACGAGCCCTACGGGTAGCACTTGCTCAATCCGTGCCTCTAGGAATCCCTTTCCCACTTCAGAGAGCTTCCTTCAGTCCGTACCAGCAGTCCCCTCAGACCAGGGGTCTGCTGTACAATTCTATCTCTTCCCTCCTTCGCTATGGGAAGGTTGCCTATGCACATCTTTCCCCTTCTTCCCATACGGGAAGACTATCCTAACTTCCCTATTCTCCTGCTCTAACCCTCAAACTCCATCCACCTTCTAACACCCTTTCCTAGCCAGCAGGGATATAGGAGCACCTGCTGCTATAGTGTGTGGTGGGTGCAGGTGTTGTGTCAGAGCTAGGTTAGGTGTCTCCATCTTACCTGCAAGATGGGATACCACACCTCTGGTTGAGGTGCAGTACCTCTGTGGCGACTGGACCCTCAGGGGTGCCACATACCACCCCCCTGTTAAAACGCAGCACATCCACAGGCTGAAATAGAGTAAAATGATGTTACAGAGAACATACAAAAATTTTGGTAATGCATTACAACAGGTATATAAGGCTGGTTTCACATTTGCGTTTTTTAGCGCTGGAAAAAAACGCTAACCTGCGCATGCGTTTTTTCCCCTATCTTTAACATGGGTGCGCATACCTGCGCGCTTGTAAGCGCATGTATGCGATTTTCATGCGCTGCGTTTTTTTGGGGTGTGCGATTGGATTTTCCAGACGCATCATGTTGCATTTTTTGGCCCTGCAAAAAAGCGCATGCGCACATATGCGCACGTTTTGCGCTAAAAATGGCCATTATAGCCTATGGATGCGCATATGTGCGCACTGGCATGCTCATGTAAGCGTTTTTTTGCATATGCGTTTTTTTTTTTTAACCATGGAATTTAGGGGTTTGAGTTAGAGTTAGGGTTAGTTAAGGGGGTTTAGGGTTAGGGTTAGGGTCAGGGTCAGGGTTAGGGTTGGGTTTTGGGTCAGGGTTAGGGTTTAGTATGGTTTGGTTAAGGGTTAGGGTCAGGGTTAGGGTCAGGATTAGGGTTAAGTATGGTTTTGTTAAGGGTTAGGGTCAGGGTTAGGGTTAGGGTTAGGGTTAGGGTCAGGGTTAGGGTTAGGGTCAGGGTTAGGGTTAAGTATGGTTTTGTTAAGGATTAGGGTCAGGGTTAGGGTCAGGATTAGGGTTAAGTATGGTTTTGTTAAGGGTTAGGGTTAGGGTTAGGGTTAGGGTCAGGGTTAGGGTTAGGGTCAGGGTTAGGGTTAGGGTCAGGGTTAGGGTTAAGTATGGTTTTGTTAAGGATTAGGGTCAGGGTTAGGGTCAGGATTAGGGTTAAGTATGGTTTTGTTAAGGGTTAGGGTCAGGGTTAGGGTTAGGGTTAGGGTTAGGGTCAGGGTTAGGGTCAGGATTAGGGTTAGGGTTAGGGTTAGGGTTAGGGTTAGGGTCAGGGTTAGGGTTAAGTATGGTTTTGTTAAGGGTTAGGGTCAGGGTTAGGGTTAGGGTCAGGGTTAGGGTTAGGGTTAGGGTTAGGGTCAGGGTTAGGGTTAGGGTTAGGGTTTAGGGTTAAGTATGATTTGGTTAAGGGTTAGGGTCAGGGTTAGGGTTAGGGTCAGGGTTAGGGTTAGGGTTAGGGTCAGGGTTAGGGTTAGTAAAGTCATGGTTTGGGTAGTGTGAGGGGCCACCTAAAAATGTTGGAAAAAAACGCAAACGCGGTAAAAACGCGCTAAAAACGCATACAAACGCATAAAAACGCTGCGTTTTTTTCATGCATGCTCATAAAAATGCTTGAAAAAAACGCAGCAGTTGTATGCTTATGTATGCGTTTTTTCAATGCGTTTTTTTGCGGGAAAAACGCGCTGCAAAAAAAAGCAAGTGTGAAACTAGCCTAAGTCAAACATAACTTCCCTTTAAGGGAGGCACATCCCTTCAACGTTACATAACATTATCTTACCAAAAATATTCTTAATTAAATTACATACTTTATATTGTCACATCTACCTATGTAATACGAACACTTTATTTTCCCTAAACTCTTTGGGTAGCAACCGTTGCTAAGAGGTTCGTCACCTAATCTGTACATCTTGTCTCTGCAACAATGCTTTTCCTATTTACTATCAGGCATTGCTACTTTTATAACTTTTTCTACAAAAAGTGCTTCAAGATCCTACACAACATCTTTATCACACATCAAGGTTTCCCTGCTACTAATATACAGTATATAATTTTCCTATGTCTACAAATGCTATACAATAATTTTAGTAAGCCCCTATACAACACTCTTATCTTACAATACCGTACATTACTAATATACACGTTACATTATAAAACAACCTATACTTTACATATGGCAAGGTATTACAAGCATAATAACTGCTTTGATTGTACTTAATAAAAGTGTTATCAAGTAAGGTAATTGGCAGATACTATCCCAGCAGGGCTATCTTCTAGTTTCCTTTGCTTAGTATGGAGGACCTGCTCCAAACCTTCAACGTTGGTCTTGAGTGGGCTGCACACACTTGCACAGAAGCTGGGAGCCACGCACAACATAGGTGCTGGAAGCCACACACACAAGTGCTGGAAGCCACACACAACACAGATGCTGAAAGCCATACACACACACACACACACAACACAGATGCTGGAGGCCACACAAACACACACACAACTCAAATGCTGGAAGTCACACACACACACACACAACACAAATGCTGGAAGTCACACACACACACACACACACACAACACAAATGCTGGAAGCCACACACACACACACACACACACACACAACACAGGATGCTGGAGGCCACCCACACACACACAACACAGATGCTGGAAGCCACACACACAACACAAATGCTGGAAGTCACACACACAACACAGATGCTGGAAGCCACACACACAACACAGATGCTGGAAGCCACACACACAACACAAATGCTGGAAGCCACACACAACACAGGTGCGGGAAGATGCACACAACAAAAAGGCTGGAAGCCACACAGAAACACTGTGTAGCTTCCAGCCTCTAAGACACGGGGGCTGAGCTGGAGGAGGACACACACCAATATATAGAAGCTGGAGGCCACACCAACACACAGGGGCTGGGCTGGGGCCACACACCTTGACATAAGGTGCTGATGGCTGACAATACACAGGGACTGGAAGCCACACACCAACACATGGGGGCTGGAAGGAACACACCAACATAAAGGGGCTGGAGGACACACACCAACACAAAGGGGCTGGAGGACACCAACCAACACATGGGGCTACCATCACAAATTGACTGGAGGCCACACACACAGGGACTGGAAGCCACACACCAACACACAGGGGCTGTGCGCCACACACCAACACCCGTGCTGGAGGCCACACACCAATGCATGGGCTGTTGGCTACACACGTCATCACACAGGTGCTGGGCTGGAGGCCGTGTCACACCAGCACACATTGGCTGGAGGCTACACGCCAACACACAGGGGTTGAGCTACACACACCAACACATAGGTGCTGGGCTTGGGGCCTCATGCCAGCACACAGGGGTTGGAGGCCACACACCACCATAATATATACCAGGATGGCTCCCAGGTAGGTGGACATATGGGCCAAGGATGGGTGATATACCTGGAATGGACCCAGGATGGGGTAGATGTTTATAGAGGCATTGATACAGATTATATACCAGGATGAGCCCAGAATGGAAGACATATACGAAGGAATGGGCCCAGAATTCAAGGGACATATTGTATATACCAAGAAGGAGTCCAACTTGGGCGACATATAAGAGGACCAGGATGAGAGATATTAGTACAGGATGGGGGAAATTACTTCATAATGGGAAAGAGGGGGTAACACATTTGTCCTTATAGGAAGTAGAACGCTACAAGTGCCCATACAGCTGACCAACATACAGGTGCTGGAGGCCACTCACCAACACTGTTAGCCAATAAGCTACACACCACACACAGGGGCTGCGCTGTAGGCCACACACAAAAGGGCTGGATTGGAGGCCACACAGGAGCTGGAGGCAATCCACCAACACACAGGGGCTGGAGGCCACACACAAACACACAGGGGCTGTAGGTCACACACACCAACACACAAGGGCTGTGCTGGAGGCAAAACACTAACACACAAGGGATGGGGATAGAGGCCACACACAACACATGGGGGGGAGGCCACACATGAGCACATAGGGGCTGGGCTGAAGGCAACACACCAACACACGGGCTGGAGACTATACCCCAAAAGAGGGCAGTATGCCACACACCAACACACAGGCGCTGGAGGCAATACACCAACAAGGGGCTGTAGGCCTCACACTTACACACACTGGGTCTGGTCTAGAGGCCGCACATGGGCTGGATGCTACACACCAACATGAAGGCCACACACAAAAAACAAAAAAACACCTGGGGTCACAAACAGGATCGCAGCCTGCTGTGGTGTCTACGTGAACCTGCCTCAGAATTGAGACATAGAGGCTGTGAATAGTATTATAGTAGTGAATAGTATTAACCTGGATTATCTGTAAAAGAAGGTGGGTGATAGAGCCAAGTCACACGCTAATAATGTACCTGCAGGGAATAAAAGAGCGGATTACAGAGCTGGAGCTACTAGTTTCCAGGCAGCAATAACACCACCTCCATCTTGCCACTCACTTTGCCAAATATCCCTGGTGCCCCCTGGCTATCACAGTATAGTGGTGGGCCCCACATTGCAAGAATGTATAGACAAACTGCAGAATTTCCTTGATCAGTCAATATACCTGGCTGGGGTAACCATAAGGGTGTCAAAAAATGTTCTTTCAAGGCGGCAGTCTTAGCAAAAAGAGCCTTAACTTGTACGACCACTAGAAACTGGGAGCTGGAGGCCAGACACAAACTTACAGGGGCTGGAGGCCAGACACCAACACACTTAAGAGATGAGCTGGAGGCTACATACAAACACCATGGGACTGGAGTCCACACACCAACACACTGTTTATTGGTGTGCAGCCTCCAGCTCCAGACTGGAGACCATACACAAACACACAGGGACTGGAGCCATCACACCAACATACGGGGCTTGAGGCCACATACCAGCAAACAGGGACTGGGCTGGAAGCCACACACCAACCCACAGGGATATTGCTGTAGGCCACATACCAGCACACACAGGATGCAGGACACACAGCAACACACAGGTGCTGGAGGCCACATACACCAACATACACAGGTTCTGACCTGAAGGCCACACACCAGTATACAGAGGCTTGGGGCCATACACCAACACTAGTGGCTGAGGGCCATATACTAAAACGGGCTGAATGACCCAGGAGCTTGGCTGGAGGCTGTAGTGCAGCAGGGTTGGTGCAGTGCGACAGATAGGCAGGGACCAAAGAAAGTTCAACATAAATGGTGTCTTTATTTTCAGAACTCACACATAGGAGTGATGTCCTCCGGATCGCAGCTGGATTTCCACAAACACATTCCACACGACTCAAAACCCATTGCCGTGGCAATGCCACCGCCGTGTCTTTTGGATGAGTCAGCCACCTGGAAGTCCCTGGGTCTGTGTTAGCTCCATACAGACCCATGGGTTGCACAGAGCTACCTGCTCTGCAACTTGCAAACTCCAACACTGACACACCCAAAGCAAAACTGACAGATTTAAAATGGAATCGTGGCCATAGAGCCACTTCCAAAATCTGGAGTGGAGGGAGGGATTCGCCCCACTACCAAACCTGCAAATCCCTCTAAAAATAAAAGCCCTTAACGGGTTTTCCTAAAAATCTGACTGAGGCACTACTTGGACCCAATCCATTCTTTCCTTTATTTTGCATTGAGACTCACAGGCGTCCTGCTGTGAACACAAGGCACTCCAGTGGGTTTAATAGGACTCCGCCCACATACTGGGGGACACATATCGACCCTCGCATACGACCAAAACCCAACACTCAGGGGCTCTATGGACACACTATTCAAAACACAGGGGCTGAAGGTGACACACCAACCACACAGGTGCTGAAAGCCACACACAAACACACATGGGATGTGGGCCACACACCAACACAAAAAGTCTGGTGGCCTGGAGGCTACACAACACACATGGGCTGGGCTCTGTAGGACACAGAGGAACTGGAGGCCACATAAACACACTGAGGCTGAAAGCCACACACCAACAGACAGTGGCTGAGCTGAAGGCCATGCACCAACACACCAGGCTGGAGGCTGCATATTAACACACAGGGACGGTAGGCCACACACCAGCATACAGGGGCTGGCTGAAGGCCACAAACCAACAAGAGGCTGGAGGTCATACACCAATACACAATGGCGCACACCAATGGAGTTTCTGGAGGCCACACACCAACATACCCGAAAGACTGGAAGCCACACATCAGCACATTCAGAAATGGAGGCATCACATCAACCAATACACATGGACTGTGTTGGAGACCAAACATTAAGAGGCCACCCAGCAGCCACACATCAACAAACATGAACTAGAAGTCACATACCAACCAGCACACCCCTGGGGCTGGAGGCAATATACCAACACACATGGGTTTAGCTGGAGGCCACACACAAACACACAGTGGATGGAAGCCACACACCAACACACACATGGGCTGGAGGCCACACACCTTGACACAAGGATTGGGCTGTAAGCAACACACCAACATACAAAGTCTAGACACAACAAGCAGGGCATGCAGGCCACACAACAACACACACCAACACCAGGAGCTGGAGGCCACACACCAACACTCAGTGGCTGGGCTAGAGGCCACACACACACACTAGCTGGGACTGCACACCAACACAAGGGCTGGAGGCAATACATCAACACACAGGGGCTGGGCTCAAGTTCACAAACTGACACAGTGGCCACACCCCAACACAACGCCTGGGCTGGAGGCCACACATCAGCACAAAGGGGCTGGAAACCAAACACCAGAGGGCTTGTGGTAACACACCATTAATGCCACACATCTATCTACACCCTGGGGCTAAAAGCTAGACACCAACAAACAGGGGTTGGAGGTCCATACACCAACACACGGTCTGGGATGGTGGACCCATACCAACACCCAGGAGCTTGGCTGGATGCCTGCCACACATCAACACAGTCTGAAGGCAAACACAGTGGCTGAATGGGATACAACATAGGGTGGTTTCACATTAGCGTTTTTGTGCGCTGCGTTTGCGGCGCATCCATGCGCATGCGTCATGTGCCCCTATCTTTAACAGGTGGGGCGCATGGACTTGCGTTTGCACGCGTTAGTATGCGTTTTGCAGCGCATGCGTTGTCTGGGCGAGTGCGTCGTGTGGCGCCAAACGCAACATGTTGCATTTTTCTGGCGCCAATTTTCAGTCAAAAAACGCATGCGCACTCTTGCGCAAGGAGTGCGCCAAAAAAACCACATAAACGTCTATGGGAGCACTTATGTGCGCATTGACATGCGCACGACTGCGTTAGCGTGCGCTAGTGTTGTCTGAGCAGGGACTGTCTAGACCAACCCCCCCAAAAAATATACATAAATTTTGTGGGTGGGCATTGTTTTTCCTTCACTATTCTACTGACTCTGGAGACGACAGCACAGCTTTGGGACATGTAAGTATACCAGCTAATGTTTTTTTTTTTTCTGCTGTGCAGTATCTTTATTTTTTTCTGGTTTAATTTTATTCTTGCAGAATTCAGGAGGATCATGGCATCAAACAGTAATAATTCCCACAGTGGACAACCAAGTGGAGTACATTATCAACTGTTCCAAAGTATTCACTGTCACTTCTACACATGTGTAAAATTTATATTTTTCCTTCACAGAGCTCTTCAAGTGGTGAGGAAGGACAGGAGCAGCCAACTCGGGGTCGAGCATCGGTGGCAACACGGCGTGTAACTATTTTTTTTCCCTTTTTTAACCCCATGAGGAAGCCTGCAGCAGTGCCTGTGACAGATCGCTGCTCTGTCACATTGATGTGTGATGTGACAGATCAGCGATATGTCACATGACCCCCTGCGACATGTGACAATGTCAACGAAATTGTTTAGAAAAAGGGTCGAAATAATTTAAAATAAATTTCGAAATAAATTTACCAAAAAAAATTATTCCACAATAGATTTTTTTTTAAAATTTAAATAACATAAAATACTAAAATTACTTTTTCCTCACAGAGGTCTTCAAGTGGTGAGGAAGGACAGGAGCAGCCAACTCGGGGCCGAGCATCGGTGGCAATACGGCGTGTAAGTATTTTTTTTCCCTTTTTAAACCCCATGAGGAAGCCTGCAGCAGTGCCTGTGACAGATCGCCATTATCGTCCCTTCCGTAACGACACACCCTATAAAACTGTCACGTTAGTTAACCCCTTTGGCGAACAACGTTAAAAAAAAAATAAAAAAATTACAAACAAAAAGATAATGCTTTATCATAAGAAAGTGCTATATTGTGCAATCAAAAAGAGGAATATAAATAACCATGGTACCGCAGAAAACGTCATCAACAAGAAAAACTTATAGCTCACAGAATCAAGTGATGCCAAAAAAATGAGACCTCTCATGACTCGATGGGTCAAAATATGTGAAAATTCTAGCTGTCAAAATATGGTGCTGCCGAAACTATTTTTACAATAAAAACTGTCTTTTATTGTGCGACAGCTGTCAAAAATAAAAACCCGCTCTAAATCCAACCCCCCGTTATCAACAGTTCTGGAAAAATTAAATGAATGCAATTTTACCACTCATGAAGTACAATATGTCACGAGAAAAAAAAGTCAGAATCACCAGTATCCATGGAAGCATTCCAGAGTTATTACCTCATAAAGGGACATTGGTCATAATTTTAAAAATTGGCCCAGGAATTTACATGCAAACCACCCTTTGAATGATATTATAGTTTAACCTATTACTCGCAAACACTCATGTCTTTTTTCAATTATAGGTTCCACAGCGGGACGAGGAGGAGGAGGTGAATAACGACCTCCTCATCACATCTGTCCATGAACGAGTTCCGTTGTGGGACAACCGTGATCCTCTGCATTCTGACGCAATGGTGATACGGCGGCTGTGGAAGGAGGTGGCCAAATCGCTGTGGGATGGATGGGACAATGCCTCAGCTAGGGGTCAAAAGGACTTTCGTAAGTATTATGACTACGCTGCAGTGATATAGTTGGCCGTGATCACACAACCGCGTGTGATGTGATGAACTTCTGCGAATTTATTGCATCACATACGGTTATTTTATCATATCCAAAATTGCTATTGTTACATTTTTTTTTTGTTCCTTTCACAGTGAAGAAAGTCAAAACTAGATGGCGTTCCATGAAGGACCGCTTCAATAGGGACCTGAGGCAGGAGGGCCAGATTCGAAGCGGTGCTGGGGCAAGGACCAGGAAGTATAAGTACCATCGTCTCCTCAGCTTCCTGAGACCGGTCCTTGCTCGCAGAGTGTAAGTATTTTCTTGTTTGATTCCATTGTGTTGTGTTACCTAATCATGATTTGTTGTATTCCACAGGAGTTGGCGAATTTCAAATTGAAATTTTTTGTGTAGTAATGTTTCATTTTCTTTTATTTTCACAGAACCCATAGCAGCACCTTAGAACCTGGACCGGCATCAGGATCTGTCCTTCATGAAACGCCATCGGACCCGTCCCAGACATCCCACAGTGAAGGGGTAAGTAGGCCTGTAGTACAGTCTGGAGAACCGGCAGCTGGTCCATCCGGTCTTCCCCTGTCCGAGTCCTCTGCCCCTCCTTTTTATGGCTCTTCCCGCCAGCGTCAGCGGGGCTTGGACAGGCCACTCATGCCCGAGTTTGTACATCTGGGCACGGTCTTCCAGAATTGCTTCAAGGCGCTGTGTGACACAGTGCAAACTGGTTTTGCAAATGTCACCCGATGCCTTGAACAACTGGAAGTCGAGCTCCAGAGACCGGCATGACATTTCTTTAGTGCCATAGAGAAGGGCATGTCGGAAAACCTAACGCCGGAACTCCAGCTTACTGTGATGCAGGCCTGCAATGCAGCATATGTGAATGCTATGCAGCAGACTCGGTTCATGCAGCCACCACCAGCGGCAGCCTTTCCACCAGTACCACAGCTGTCAAGTCTAATACCGAGTTCTGCTGCATATCATTGTGCGTCCACCACCATGCCCACAGCCGCCCAACACCACTACACAATGCCGGGTGCTGGGGACCGCCACTACACCGCTCCGCGGAGTCCTGTTCATGCAAGGATGTCCACCACCACCAGGCCAGCCCACCACACAGACCTGAAGCTGGGTCATGGTCATACAAGGAGGTCCACCACCACCAGGCCAACCCACCAAACTGAGAAGACGCTGGTTCCTGGTCATGGGCTGGCCTGGAGGTGGTGGACCTACGCGCATGACCGGGACCCAGCGTCTGCTCGGTGTGGTGGGCTGGCCTGGTGGTGATGGACCTACGCACACCACACCGAGCAGATGCTGGGTCCTGGTCATGCGCGTAGGTCCACCACCACCAGGCCAGCCCACCACACCGAGCACACGCAGATGCAGGGTACATTGACCTCACCCACCACCAGGCCGTGTACCCAAACACAGCAGAGCCACCGTTCCAAAAAAAGAAGGGGAACTGTCCATGTATCTCCACCATCACCTCCTACACCATCAACCCCTCCAGCATCACCTACCCCTTTGTCTTTCCCTTCCTATGTTTCACCTCCCAATGTTTCAACGTCCAGTATCCCAGAAGTTCCAGCTAGTATAGTTGGCAACTCCCCTTCGTCCAACTCAAACTAATAATGTTTACAAATTAAAAATTTTGTTGTTTTTTTTTTTTACACAACAAATGACTGTTCTTTGACTCTCCCATCGCCGGCAACACACAGTGCGCCGTATACACAAAAGTTTTTTGACACCTCAGATTTCAATCTCAGTTCCAGTGTGCAATATAATCCTTAACTTTTCTTTGTTTTTATCTCGCCAGCTTTAGGTATCTTTCATTGAGCTATGAGGTGTCCAAAACAACACAAAGAGGAGGGGGTCAGGTCACCTTGCCAGTTGTAGGCACTATTGCACTCATGATAGTACATTTTTAGTTTGTTTTTTTCTAAATATGTTTTCAAAATTTCACAAGTGTTGGAAAATTTCACTAGGATTAATGAAACATAAAATGGAATTTTTGTTTAAAAAAAAAGGTGTATTTTATTGGTAGCAACATTACCAAAAATGGTAGTAGGTTTTGTTTATGAACAGCACAGAAAAGTTACTATAATAAGGCCACAAACACTATACCATTTGATCTTGCCATGACAAACTCCCAACATCGGAAACGAAATAGGACAAATGAGGGATAGATTTGCGGCCTATTTTAACTGTTGACCTCAGAGGGTGTTGCTGGTAATCTGGCAATGGATTAGAAAGAAGTTCATCAAGTTGAACGTTGGGTCGCTCTTTAGCCATTATGTAGTTGTGGAGAACCACACACGCCTTGACCACCTCATCCACTGTTTCAATTTTTAGATAAAATGGCACATTTTGCAAACAGCAATTAGAGACTAGGATACCAAAGGCGCACTCCACTGTTCTTCTTGCCCCGGACAGTCTGTAGTTAAAAATCCTTTTAGAATGGTCCAAGTAACGACTAGAATATGGTTTAATGAGATTAGCGCACATCTGAAAGGCCTCATCCCCAACCACAACAAACGGCATTGCAGGTCCTTCAGTGTTGGGAAGTGGTTGTGGCTGAAGAAAATTGAAATTATTCAGATATAATCGCTGGCCCATGTCTGAGTCTTTAAATATTCTCGAATCATTAGCACGTCCAAATGATCCAATGTCCACGGCCACAAAGCTGCAGTCCGCACCAGCAATGGCCATGAGCACTATAGAAAAATATTTCTTATAATTGAAGTACTGAGATCCAGTTCTTACCGGTTTGGTAATCCGGATATGTTTGCCATCTACTGCTCCAATACAGTTGGGAAAAATCACAAAATTCTTGGAATTTGGCAGCTTTGTCCTTCCATATTTCCGGGGTGGGTATTGGTAAAAATTCATCACGAAGAACGTCCCACAAAGCCCGGCAGGTGTCTGCAACAATCCCAGAAAGTGTTGAAAATCCTATCCGGTATTGAAAATGGAGCAATGTTAATGTCTCTCCAGTAGCCAGAAATCTAATAAAAAGCAAAATAAAAAAATAAGTAAATTGCCAAACAATAATAATTATCAGAGGCATTTAGTTTGAAATATTACGTACCATAGTGTCACCAACAGACGTTCCTCAGCAGGAATCGCTCTCCGGAGCTGGGTATCCTGCCTGGTGATGGCTCCTTCAACGCGTCGAAGCAAATAATAAAAACTGTCTTGACACATCCTCGTGTAGTCATAATATTTGTCTGGATTGTTATTTAGCTCGGTGAATAAGGAGTGGTAAGCTCCAAAGCTCTCCCTGACTTCCACAATAGGGTGTCGCCAAAATCGCCTACGCCGGCTTCTCCGTCTTTTTCTCTTCTGTTCTTCATCACAAGCTACTACAAAAGCAAAAAACAAGCCAAGATCCAAATCAAGATTGCGGTACAAACTGTCCATTTGAAGATCCATCTTGACGCAGGAGACAGGAGCAAAATGGGAGGATTTCTTCTCTGCAGTGGTATATTTACAGTAATCTCATGAGACCCGCCCACTTGTGTCCCGTTGGTTGTGTTTTCATTGAACTTCACATCTGTCCTTTTTTCTTTCTTTGATCGCATGCGCATAAAAATGCAAACGAATGCAAAAACTGCATAAGAACGCGTGTAAACGCAGCGCTTTTAAGCGCATGCGTCGGAAAAAAGATGCATTGTCATGCATTTTTCACGTGTTTTTCGGTGCGCATGAAACGCAGCGCACAAAAACGCTAATGTGAAACCACCCATACAGGGGCTCAAGGCTACAAAACATTACGCAGGGACTGGAGGTCATCTACCAACTTACTGGGGATGGCCATACACCATACAGGGACTGGAGGTCAAACACCAACACAAAGGGGCTGGAGGGTAGACCAGGAAGAGAAATGAAATGGGCCATCTTTGAGAATCGGTCTGCAACCACCAGGATCACAGTACAACCAGAGGAACGAGGCAAATTGGTAATGAAATCCATGGCTATGTACTGCCATGGAACTGAAGGTACAGGAAGTGGGAGCAGAAGACAGGAGGGTGGTTGTCTGGGTACCTTGTTCCGGGCGCAGGAAGGACAAGAAGCTACTAAGTCTTTGACATCCTGGGAAAGGGATGGCCACCAATAGTAGCGGGAAATTAGGGAAAGTGTCTTCTTGACACCAAAGTGGCCGGCAATCTTGGATGAATGTCCCCACTTTAACACTCGTTTTTGGTTGTTCTCAGCCACAAAAGGTTCTTCCCGGAGGTAAGGAGGTTAAACTTGACAGGAGCCACGGTAATTACCTTGGACTGGTTGATGGTATGAGAAGGTTCCTCTTCAGTATCAGTCGACTGGAAAGATCTTGATAATGCACCCGCTTTAACGTTTTTATCGCTGGGCCGAAAATGGAGTTAAAAGTCAAAGCGGGCGAAGACCACCTGGCTTGCTGGCGATTGAGCCTTTGTGCAGACTGGTTCTTATGGTCTATGAAGGTCTTGAACAGATGTATTTCACCTTCCAGTAAGTATCTCCATTCCTCCAAGGCCAACAGCTCTTTATCGCCAAAGGAGTAATTCCGCTCAGTCAGGAAGAATACTTTAGAAAAGAAGCCACGACTTCCTGTTCTGGCGCCGCCATGTGCAGACACATGTGAGGGAGCTCCTGCTGAGCACCGCAAATACTCTGCATTTACACAGAGCCCTGACTCACAAAAGGTACTGGGATAATTGTGAGACCATCTGGGACCGTCCAAAACATGGATCGGTTTGTCACGAGAGGCACAGGGAAAGAGTAGAGGGAGGAGGAGGTCGGAGGAGGCCTGCAGAGTGGGAGCACAGTAATGGCGACGGAGACACAGGCACAAACAGGGCAAGCACATGAGGAGATGGAGCGGGAGGAGGAAGCCCCAGAGAAAGAAGGAAATTTCAGCCAGGGGGAGACAGTGGAGGCAAGAGGCACACTGGAAACGCAGCTACATGCTCATGGCTCATTAAACTTTAAACAGCTAGCAAAAGAAATGGCATCATACCTTGCTGAAGACTTAAAGCAGGCAGTGGCTGACATGATCCAATCTACCACTAAAGAGCTGCAAAGCAAGATGACTCATCAGGAGCAGAAACTGCAGGAAGCCAAGCAGAGAATTTCTGAAGTGGAGGACAAAGTTATTCAGCTAGAAAAACAAGTCAGTGACTTAAAGAAACAAGCCTCCTACACTGTGGATAAACTAGAGGATCTGGTGAACAGGTCCCGCAGAAGCAATCTGAAAATGATAGGCCTCCCAGAGACAATAAACACACAGCAGCTAAATGATATCTATGAGGTGGAATTGCCAAAAGCACTGGGACTGTCCTATAACTGTAGAGTGGAGCGTGCACACAGGGTAGGCCCCCCCAGAGAGGTCTCTGAGACTGAGAGGGGCAGGAATAAACAGAATAGCAAGGAAGCTCAGAGACCAGCCAGGCAGTGGCAAAGTACTTGAACTTTAAAGATAAGGAAGAAATACTCAGGGCTTATAATGGAAGAAGGCGACCACTGATAATTCAGGGACATAAATTCCTTTTATTTGGAGACTATTCAGCAGAGGTGACACGGAGAAGAAGGGCATTCAGCGAAGCATGCACTCTGTTGTTTAAACGCAACATCAGATTCCAGCTAAACTACCCAACAACGCTGCGTTTTAGGACAAGAGATGGTGTGATGAGGTCATTTACAGATCCCAAGGAGGCCATGAAAATTATATCCCAGCAGCAACCTTCATCTGGCCAACAATCACCGGAAAATACCAGCCCGCCGAGAAAGGAGACAGAGGGAGATGCTGAGGACGAGAGGGGGAGACCCTATCCGTATAGCCTGTGGTCGAATTTGCATTTGGAAGGAGATAGTGAAAGAGAGACAATGGCTAAGGAACAAAGAAACCCAATGATAAGGGCGTTCAGGAAGAACCAAACAAGACATAAGATCATTAGATCATTTAGTATTCTGAGATTGTGTCAAAATATATCCTGATGTCAGCATAAGTAAAAAGTATGACTGGAATACCTCACATGATAATATGAAAATGAAAGGGAGAAATTTTTGTGGTCCAGGTTGCGCTACAGAAAGACTATTTACACTCCCAATCACCTAAAATAGGAAGACGTACAGTAATAAGGGAGATCATCTGTGAACCACATGGTGGTGTACAAAACTTACAAATTTACAGGTATATTCACCCGACTGGGTCAATATCAGACAAAACTATGCATGTTCAAGGAAGACTACAGGACAGCTGGTCGAGAGATCCCCCCCTTCTCCTATGTCTTTTTTTTTTTCTTTTTTTTCCTATCTTACTTCTTTTCATAGGTTCTGTTGGACTGAATGGAGAATTTGGGGTGCTGATTTAATTGGTCTGCAAGCTGATCATACTGGCTGACGGCGAATTTGTGACTTCCAGGTTTATGGACATTGTGAGGTTTTCACAACAAAAAGATGTATATAAAGATGGGATAATGATGACCAGATGCGATGTATATACTAGGTAGAAGACAAGATCTTCATTGAATGCTGATGGAAGTATTGTGTGTTAAATTAAGATATCTTCCAGGGGGAAAGTATCATACAAATGGTAGGTTCACATTGGGAGATATTGCTTGGGAGGATGAAGGGGGTGGGAGTAAAGTATTTTTATACCTCTCTGACATCAAAAAGGAGAGATGGAGAAGGACTTTAAGATAATATGGTTGTGAATATTAAGATGTTAGGAAATTGATATGATAACAAGGGGAATAGATGTTGATCTAAGATTTCAGAGTTTCAAGGTTACATGAGGGTCAGGGCTCAAATAGAGAATGGATATAAAATAGGTACAACATGATAAATATGGGATAATAGGCGGGTGGGAAATTGTTTGTCTTTTTGTTTGGATAATGGCGGAAAAAAGAGGAGTCAACAAAGAGGTTGTTTTATGGAGAGAGGGTGAGATGAGAAGGGGGGAAAAAGGGAGGGAAGTTAAAGTTCATGAGTCCACTACTATTGTACTAATTAATTTATTACTGACTGAGATGACATTGACTGGCAGTCCATACCTGAGAGGGAGAAGCTTCACACGTCCTCGCAGAAGAAACCATTGTGCAATTAAAAATGGTTAGATTAATAACATGGAATATAAAAGGGTTGCGCTCACCACATAAAAGGATGATGATACTTCGTCACCTGAAAATATTGAAAGCAGATATTGCCTTGCTTCAGGAGACACACTTGGGTAAAGAAGACTTTTTTAGAATGAAGAAATTATGGGTGGGAGAAGTTTATGGTTCTAGCTCGGTAGACAGAAAAGCAGGAGTCCTAATACTTATATGGGTCGCCCTCCCAGGGCTGTGGGGTACTCGGTACTGGGCCGGTGTCAGGGGAATGTGTCACAGCAGCAGTGACCCGGTCCGTGGCCCTGGGCGCCCAAGTAATGGGGAATTGTAATGGTGGTTAATGGAATAGTTCGTGATGCCACCTGTGGTGTTTGGCAAGCAAGATGTTAAGCCAACGCTGCATGCAGATCCACTGGGACTGATGGTGTGTGCAGCATGGATGGTGACGCTGGGGGAGCAGGATTTGGTACCCAGATGTAGCAGTGCTGGCGGTGTTGGCGCGAGAATGAATGGAGGACACTCGAGCTTGTAGTTCCAAAGCTTTACTCACAGTCAGTGGTGCAGTCAGGTGCCTGCCCCCGCACCGTGTCCTCCGGGGCAGAGACTCAGCCAACCTCCAGGCAAGATAGGACTCTCCTTTCCCACACTCCGCCAACATGTACCTTCCTGAGCGACTCCTCCAATGCGCCTTTAGGTGTGAATCACTCCAGTACTTAGCTACCCTGAAGTGCCTCTTGTCCCGGGTTCCTAAGACCCTTACTTGTATGACAGACAGCTGTAGCCTGATCAGGGATCTCCTCTCGGGAGTCCCGGCTCTCTATCCGTGCTGCCTGCTGTTGTGTCCCAAGTCTATGATGAGAGTAGTGCATTTACAGCCAACTACTCCACCGGTGTCTGCTGCAGAACCAAAAGTGTCCATACAACCTCGGGGACCGGGCCCCGGCCTTGCGCTGAGAACCTATAGGCAGGGTTCCTCTTCCAACTCACAACTCCTCTCTGTTCTCTCCCCTTCGTTCCGTCCTTATCCTTCACTCTCTTATGGAAACTTAGGTTACAGTTCTACATCTTTCTCCTTCTCTTCTTCCCGTGCCAGCTAGCTCAGGTCACTGAGGTAGCTGCAGCACTCCTTCTTCTATCCCTCTTCTAGGGATCTCTCTCTCTTTCCCCAGACCAGTCCTCAGACTCTCCTGACTGACTGTCTTCCTCTCCGACTGACCTCCCAGACTGATCTGTAATTCTACACTTTCCCCATCTTTTATATATCTAACTCCACCCACCTCCCAGCACATCTCATGTTATGAAGCCAGGGTACCACCAGAGGTGCTCTGCTACCTTCTGAGCCAAGAGCCGCAATGTGGCCCTGCTGAACTATCCTGTTTGTGGGGTGCAGGTGTGGAGGGTGGTTGGGAGTTCCCACCTTACCTGGATGGTGGGATACTACACCTTAGGAGAAGGTGCAGTACCTCTATGGCAACCGAGCCTCAGGGGCACCACATACCCCTCCCGTTAAACACAGCACATCCGCGGGCTGCATGGTAAACAGAGTTGACAGCAAAGAAACATACAAATATTTTGTAATGCAAAACAAACTTTCTTATACTAAACTTCCTAGTATAGGAGGTACTCATTCTTGAATGTTACCAACAATTCTTATCTAACTATCTAAAATTTTAATTCTAGGTGCAATTCTCTGCAACACATTTCTTTATTACGTTTCCTTTCTCACATTTTCTACTTTCACTTTCTTTTGTGGACGCAAGACGCTGACCGCAGTTACCTGGTCTGTCACCTGTCACTTTCAGTTCTTTATTCACATTGCTCATCTCTATATCAAACATTCCTAATCTTCTATAAAAGCCATTTCTCAGTTACTATCACTAAAACACATTATTAAATACTTTATAATAAAACATTCAAAGATTCTTGTAAGTGCTGGACACCGCTCCCAGCCGGGATTTCTTGCAGTGTTCTTTGAGGTAGACATCATTCTTCGAAAAGTGTCCATGCAAAAACATTATCTTCGCAAAGTGTCTTTATGTAAACATATCTTCGCAAAGTGTCCTTATATAAAACCAAGAGAGAGCACCCAAAGGGGTGCAAACTATTTACAAGGAAGTTTGTGATACACTCCAAGTTCAAGATCACTGTAGTTCAATATCAAAAATAACACTGCCAATCAGGAACTAGGCAACATGACAAACAAAGAAAAAGGCACAACTGGTGCAACTAACCCTCCTGGGTAACGAGATTATTTTGTAGATGCTGTTAGTTTATCTTCTTTGGAAGAAGGCTGTACGGGGTGTCCTCTTGTACCTTTGGCTTGGCCTCCTTCCAGGGGAGAACCTCTCGATGATCTCTTTCCACTGCGGGGTTGGCAGGAGATGAATGTGTGGGGGACTGGTGCCAGGGCAGGTTGAACTGGTACCACTGCAGGAACATGAACCTTCTCTTTCAAGTATACTGCCAACAAGTCTTCAGGTATGCGGCAGATGTTGAGGGCATACCACCCGCGCAGCCCTTCATGCCGGGTGAAGGTCACGTGCTCCCCAGGCTGCAGGTCTCTATCTGGGTGCCCCTTCCTCAGGTGGGACTCGACATCCCTCCTGCTGAATAACAAGTCGCTGATCCTCTTGGGGTCTGCAATAAACCCAAATCCTTTCTCCTGGTTAACATTGAGGACCTGTCCCCATCCTGCAGAGTCCCGGGGACCATAATGTCCAGCTCGAGCCCTCTCCTTACGGTCCCTATCTGGGCCCAACACAGCCATCCTCTTCTGCTCCCTGGCCCGGTGCTCTGCTGCCAGCTGGCGTATTGTGGCCCGACAACGGTCCTGGCTCTCCTCCTCCCGGGACCTGCTTCTATCCACTGGGTCCCGTGGCACCACCGTTAGGGGTTCTGGCTTTTCCCTCGGGGACAGTCATCCCGGTCCCAGACCAGGTCTAGCATGACCTGGCCAGCCGCTGCTACTGCGGTACACCCCAGGGCCTTCCCAGGTGGAGGGACGTCTGACATACCTGGGGCCTCCGAGTGGTGCGGTCTCTGCTTCGGTGCAGGCTTGAGGGTTGGCCCGAATACCGGTGTTGAGGGAGTAGATGGTGGCTCCGGGTCCGCAGGGGTCTCCGCGGGGACCTGCGCAGCCGCGTCAGGTCCGTGCGGGAGCTCTGCTTCCACGCCCGGGTCCTCCAGTAACAGGTCCGTGCGGGAGCTCCGCTTCCACGCCCGGGTCCTCCGGTAACTCCTCCGGGCAGGTGGTACTCAGCCTTACGGTCAGGGTGGAAGTGTAAGTCAGCGCTGCCCGGGGGCAGTCCGGTGCCATAGCAGCAGGTACCGATGGAGAGGGTACCGCAGGCGTAGGCCTTGCTGGGGCACGCTGCCGTCTCCGCTTCTCTAAGGCTTCCTTTCTCAGCTGCAGATGGGTGGTCAGTTCCGTGATCTCGTCTTCTAACTGCTGGCAGTTCATTCCGGAATCAGGGTTGGAGCCGTCAGTCATGGTGCCGGGGATATTCCCTTCCCCGCGCTCCGCAGGCCTCCTTCCCTTGCTTCCGAAAATGGCATTCTTCTTCCTGCTCCGACCTCCTTCCCACCACTGGCTTCTTCTGCCCCTCCTTCCGGGGGCAGCGTCTTCTTCCAGTGCCTCCTTACCAAGACAGTATACGAACCCCTCGGGGGGTGGGCCACGAATCTGTCACATAGTAATTCAGGCAGGGAAGGCCCAATACTCTTCGCAGTCTTTTCTTAGGACCTCCCATCTCTTCACGCCCTTCTTCTCCGCGCCAGTGGCCATTTTTGAGATTCATGTCACAGTCTATTAAATTTGGTCTTCTGCACATTTTCAAAAGTTCAAGGTCCAAGGCACACAGAACCCGATGGCATCGGGTTTCGTCATCCTGTTTGTGACGCCAAAATTGGGTCGCCCTCCCAGGGCTGTGGGGTACTCGGTACCGGGCCGGTGTCAGGGGAATGTGTCACAGCAGCAGTGACCCGGTCCATGGCCCTGGGCGCCCAAGTAATGGGGAATTGTAATGGTGGTTAATGGAATAGTTCATGACGCCACCTGTGGTGTTTGGCAAGTAAGATGTTAAGCCAACGCTGCATGCAGATCCACTGGGACTGATGGTGTGTGCAGCATGGATGGTGAAGCTCCCCACAGGTGGAGCTGAAGTCCCAGGGCAGTGTAGATGAGGTGACGCTGGGGGAGCAGGATCTGGTACCAAGATGTAGCAGTGCTGGGAGTGTTGGCGCGAGAATGAATGGAGGACACTCGAGCTTGTAGTTCCAAAGCTTTACTCACAGTCAGTGGTGCAGTCAGGTGCCTGCCTCCGCACCGTGTCCTCCGGGGCAGAGACTCAGCCAACCTCCAGGCAAGATAGGACTCTCCTTTCCCACACTCCGCCAACATGTACCTTCCTGAACGACTCCTCCAATGCGCTGTAGCCTGATCAGGGATCTCCTCTCAGGAGTCCTGGCTCTCTATCCGTGTTGCTGTTGTGTCCCAAGTCTATGATGGGAGTAGTGCATTTACAGCCAACTACTCCACTGGTGTCTGCTGCAGAACCATAAGTGTCCATACAACCTCAGGGACCGGGCCCCGGCCTTGCGCTGAGAACCTATAGGCAGGGTTCCTCTTCAAACCCACAACTCCTCTCTGTTCTCTCCCCTTCGTTACTTCCTTATCCTTCACTCTCTTATGGAAACTTAGGTTACAGTTCTACATCTTTCTCCTTCTTCTTTCCTTCCCGTGCCAGCTAGCTCAGGTCACTGAGGTAGTTGCAGCACTCCTTCTATCCGTCTTCTAGGGATCTCTCTCTCTTTCCCTAGACCAGTCCTCAGACTCTCCTGACTGACTGTTTTCCTCTCCGACTGACCTCCCAGACTGATCTGTAATTCTACACTTTCCCCATCTTTTATTTATCTAACTCCACCCACCTCCCAGCACATCTCGTGTTACAAAGCCAGGGTACCACCAGAGGTGCTCTGCTTCCTTCTGAGCCAAGAGCCGCAATGTGGCCCTGCTGAACTATCCTGTGTGTGGGGTGCAGGTGTGGAGCGTGGTTGGGAGTTCCCACCTTACCTGGATGGTAGGATACTACACCTTAGGAGAAGGTGCAGTACCTCTGTGGCGACCAAGCCTCAGGGGCGCCACATATACATAAAGCATTGGCACACAGTTTCATCCGTAGAAATGGACCAGGAGGGTAGGGTAATCCGTTTGAAATTAGAGATAAATAATGAAAGTATTACCCTGTACAATATATATGCCCCGAACATAAATCAAAAGAAATTTTTTATGTCCTTACAGAACAAAATACTGACTGACAGTGGTAACAACATAATCATAGGAGGAGATTGTAATGAGGTGCTTAAGGAGGAAGAGGACAGAAAAGGGAGCTTAAGATTAAATCCAGGAGAAGGGAAGAGATATAGGGGGAAAAAAGGTTATTTGGAAGATATGATATCGAATTGGCAGCTGAAAAATGCGTGGAGAACGTCACAACCTATGGATCGGGAATTTTCACATTACTCTCATGCACACAAGACATGGTCGAGATAGACATGTTCTTTGTGTCAGATAAGATGCTACACAAAATGTGTGATGTCAATATTGAGGACATGGTGATATCTGATCATAGTCCTATATCTCTAGACTTAGCTGACGCACATCAGAAAGGGACGGACTATTTATGGCTATTTCCAGGAAACAAGACAAAAGAGCAAGATTTTGTGAAACGGATGGGGGAATGGTGGACAGAGTTTGCAATGTATAATGAGGAGCACAAATCTAACCCTAGGCTATATTGGGAAACAGCAAAGGTGGTGATAAGGGGAAACATCCTGGCTAAAAAGCCCTTTTACATTTAGCGATGCACCAGCGATCCGACCAGCGATATGACCCGGTCAGGATTGCTGGTGCATCGCTATATGATCGCTAGTGAGCTTTCACACAGAAAGACCTCACAGCGATGCAGCAGCGACGCAGCGCACGATACTCACCTTTCACACTCAGCAATCCAGACATCCTCCCGCCCGCCTCCACGCATCGCTCGTCGTCACAGCAGGATGCCTCAGCAGGAAGCAGACGACTAGAAATGGAGCCGCCCCATCTCGCGCGATCAGCGATAACCAACGGGGGAGCCGGTCGGAGGTAAGTATCACACATAGCGATATCACTAGCAATATCGCTATAACGTCACAAAACCAGTGACGTTTTAGCGATATTGCTAGCGATATCGCTATGTGTAAAACCCACTTTACACGCAGAGAATAAAAAAAAGAATAAAAGAGGAGTACTTAGCATCAAGCATCAAAGTTAGGAGCCCTATACAAAATATAAGAACTCACTACTGGATGAGGATAAAGATAAATGGATGCGGGCCAAAAAAAATTTTGAAGAATAGGCCGAAAAAAGAGAGCAATTATATAGAAATCACTGGGAGGTAGAATTAAATATGTATGGTGACATAGCAGGGAGAATACTGGCTAATTTGGCTAGGGGAAGATATGTGGGTACATCTATAATGGCAATTAGAGATAAAAAAGGGCAACGACTGACTAATCCCAAAGATATAAACAGAGTGCTGGGCAAATTCTATGCTAGGTTATACAAGGATGAGGATCATCAAGATGTAGCGGGGGAGACATGGCTGGGTAGAGTTGATATCCCTAAACTGACGGAGGAGGAATTACAGGATTTAAATGTTTGCATCACGGAGGAAGAAATTAGTATGGCAATAAAAGGACTGGGGGCCAATAAGGCTCCAGGGCCCGATGGATTTAATGGTTCATTTTATAAGGCGCTGAGTGAGAAAATAGCTTCCCCTTGCAAAATGTGATTACATAAATCTTTAAGCATGGGAACTATGTCAGAAGGGATGAATACGGCCTACATAAAGCTTCTCCCAAAGGGAGGGAAGGCTTTGGAAGACTCTTCAGGATATAGACCGATATCATTAAAAAAATCAAGATCTTAAACTTATCTCAAAAATAATGGCAGACAGGCTGGCTAGGATACTGCCTAGATTGATATCAAAGCAACAAACAGGTTGTGTGAAGGGAAGATCAGCTGTTACTAAAATAAGGAAAGCCATGTTATTGCTAGACAAGATTAGAGGGAAGCATTTGGATAAGGGAGAGGATCCAGCTATGGTCACACTGGACGCAGAAAAAGCGTTTGATAATGTGAGGTGGCCATGGCTGGATCAAGTGTTGGATAAAATAAATCTGGTAGGTTCGTTTAGACAATTTTTGGCGGTACTATATCAGAATCCCAAAGCAAGGGTATACACGCCGGGGTTTCTCTCAGATGCCTTCGAGCTGAAAAAGGGAACGAGGCAGGGGTGCCGGCTGTCCCCCTTACTGTTTAATTTGGCGATAGAACCTATGTCAAGATATTTAAGTGATTGCAGTTCCTACAAAGGGATAAAGGTGGGAAATGAGACCGTAAAAAATGCCCTATTTGCAGATGACATAATTCTGTTCGTGAACAACCCAGAGGAAGATCTCCCTATGTTGCTGCTTGAAATAGAAAAGTTTGGAAAATTCTCGGGCTTTCGTTTAAATAAGTCTAAATGTGAGATTCTGTTCATGAGGAGTGAGGTAAAACATGGCCAGGAGATGGGTATCCCGAAAGCGACAACATCTATAAAGTACTTGGGTATTTATTTGGGGAGAACGCCGAAACAGAGTTATGATCTCAATTATAAGCCTATCATAGACAAAATAGAGAAGGAGTTGGAGAGGTGGGGAAATTTACCCCTCTCGCTGCTGGGTCGCTGCCACCTAATCAAGATGACAAGCTTTGCGAGATTACTGTACCCAATGCAAACTATCCCAATGTTAATTCGTCACGCAGATGTTCTCAGACTAAACAGGGCCTTTTCTAAATTCATCTGGAGGGGTAAAAGGGCGAGATTGGCTATAAGAACTCTAATGCACACAAAGGAGGGAGGGGGAGTGGGATTGCCAAATATTAGGGGATATAATTTATCGTGTTTAATGAGGAATGTAATAGATTGGATTAAAAATACAGGGCGATATACTGACTACAAATTGGAAACGGAATTTTGTGATTTGTGGGACCTGATTGCGCTGCTACATACGCCGCTGTCACACATACCGCCAAACATTAAATACTCGGTAATATGTAAAGATACCATTGCCACATGGAAGGCAGTAAGAAAAAAACTAAAAATGTCATGGAGAGTGTCGAAACACCTGAATCCTTGGGCATTTCCTGCCTTTAGATTAGGAAGAGAAAATAAATTATACACAGAGTGTTTGGGGAAAGATATACAGACGTTAGGGGACTTACTACATCTACAAGAAGGCCGCTGGTTGACGGGATTGGAAGTGATAGACAAATTTGAGCTGCCGAGATTTCATTTGATGTTATATAGTCAATTAAAGCATTATGTATTAGACCTCCTTCAGGATGTGAGGAAGGAAATAGATTCAGAAATATGGGAGGACTTGGTTACCAAAGACATTGGAGAAATATCTATCACCTCAATATATGGGATGCTGAGGGACATATTACGCCCTTCAGGGAAGGGCAAAATATTTCACAAATGGGAAAAACATATACATGATGAAGAACTTGAGCATAAGATTCTGCTGGGCTTGGAATTGGTAAGAAAGCATATCATCAATGAACAATGAAGAGATAGTCAGTTCAGAATAATGCATAAAACCATATGTGGCTTCAATATACCTCTGACTCCGCAGAATCCTGATAGGCAGACAAGTTGCCCAAAATGTACAATGCCCAAAACAGACACAGAACATGGATTGTGGTCATGTCCCAGGACACAAGAACTCTGGTTAAAAGTCCAGGATATGTATCTGAAGTTATGTGGGATATGGGTAGGAGTAGATCCATTATGTTGGTTATTTCACTTTACGATGGGTAAAACAAGAGGGGGATGGCTACATGACTTGTTACACACCATTACAATGGTGACAAAATGTCTAATTCTGCAACACTGGCTAGCTAAAACACTCCCAAGGATAAAGGAGATCAAGGAAGGTTTAACATCGGTCTTACTTTTGGAAAAAAGAGAAACAGAAAGCAATAAAGATAAAATGAAGAAAATTAAAAAAAAAAAAATGGAGAGTTTATAGAAAGGTCACTGACCACCAGAGAAATTCAAGACTTGATGAGCGCCTTTGTGGATTCGGATTTGTATCTATTAGAGGATTTGAATGGTAACCTGGGTAAACTGAAATGTGTTATATGAGCTATATGGAGGATAAGGAGGAGCTGGAGATAAGGTGTCTGATTTCAGTCAATGTAATCTATGAAAATGTGGACGTAAGGGGGTTTAATAATTTTATATTTGTTAAGTTTATTTTTGCTTCTATTCTGGCTTAAGTGATAAGCATGTTTAAAATATGTTCTTTGTAACAATTCAATGCAACGGTTATAACTTGTAATACGCAACTTCATTACAAAATCAATAAAAATGATGTTTCAAAAAAAAAAAAAGAAAAGAAGCCACAGGTGACTAGGCGTCCAGAAGAAGACTTCTGCAGAAGGACTGCGCCGACCCCGGTAGAGGATGCGTCCACCTCGAGAGTGAAAGGTTTACTAAACTCAGGACGATGAAGCGCTAAAGCAGAGGCAAAGGTTTGTTTCGAGGACTGGAAAGCGTCTTCTGCCTCAGGGGTCCAAGCATTTGGGTTTGCGGATAAGGGAGGAGATAGGGCGAATCAACGAAGAGAAATGGGGAACGAACTGCCGATAGTAGTTCGCAAAGCCAAGGAAGTGTTGGATTCACCCCATGGGGCAGTGGCCAATCGAGAACGGCAGACACTTTCGCCGGGTCCATACGTAGACCAGAGTCAGAGATAATGTATCCCAAGAATGGCAGGGACGTCTGTTCGAAGACACATTTCTCGAGCTTGGCATAAAGGCCCTCAAGCGCAAGAGGATTTGGTGCACGCTTTTTCTGTGAGCAGACAGATCAGGAGAAAAAAAATGAGGATATTGTCCAGGTAGACTACCACTTAGGAGTACAGCATATCCCGGAAGACATCGTTCATGAACTCCTGGAATACCCCTGGAGCATTGCAGAGGCCGAAGGGCATGACCAAGTACTCGTAGTGACCGTCTCAATTGTTAAAGGCGGACTTCCACTCGTCACCGGCACGAATGCGGATCAAGTTGTAGGCCCCACAAAGATTCAGCTTGGTGAAAATTCGTGCTCCTCTTAGCAGGTCAAAGAGCTCCAGGATCAGTGGCAGTGGGTACTTGTTCTTGATCATGATGTTGTTCAGCCCTCGGTAGTCTATGCAGGGACGGAGGGAGCCGTCCTTTTTGACAAAGAAGAATCCTGCTCCTGCGGGTGAGGAGGACTTATGAATGAAACCTCTGGCAAGATTCTCTTGGATATACTCCGACATTGCTTGGGTCTTGGCAGGAGATAGCGGGTATATTCTACCCCTGGGTGGGCTAGAACCAGGAACGAGATCAACCGGACAGTCGCATGGTCGATGTGGAGGCAGAGTCTCGGCCTCCTTTTTGTCAAAGTGATCTGCAAAAGACCAGTAAGTCGATGGCAGACCTGTAGGTACCGAGGACGGAGAGGCGGAATTCATCAGATGGACGAATAGTAGGCACTTCTTCTGACAGGATGGTCTCCAACGAAGTATATTGCCCGACCCCCAGTCCAGAGTTGGGACATGAGTCCGTAACCAAGGGAGACCAAGAAGAAGCCGGTGAGACATAGAGGACAAAACGTGGAAAGAGATTTTCTCTCGGTGCAGGTCTCCAATCTGTATCTCGATTTCTTCGGTGCTGTGGGTAACGGTCTCCTGCAAGAGTTTACCATTGACTGAAGCAATCATCCGAGGAGTCTCCAGGGATCTGACAGGAATCTGGTATTTTTTAACCGCCTCGAGCCTAATAAAGTTCCCTGCTGCGCCTGAGTCTATATAAGCCTCTCCAGAAAAATGCTTAGAGTCCAAATTCAACAAAACAGACACGATCAGGGGAGGAGAGGAATCACATATACCTAGGGAGCCCTCTCCTACCACTCTTAGGCGGAGAAGTTTCCCAGATTCTCAGAAAAGGAGCGAAGGAGATGGGAGGGACTCTCTGAGTTTAAAAAGAGTCCTTGTGTAAGTCTCTCCTTGCGACGCCGTTTGGCCATCTTGAAACGGTCCACCAGCATAGGCTCAGAAGCGGGGACCACAGGAGAAGGCGCGGGTCGTGAGTGGGGAGGACTGCAAGTAGACGGAAAGGGACGAGGAGGTCTTCTCTCTCTGGCTGCCTCACGGGTACGCTCTTGGAAGCGCAGGTCAATGCATGTCGCAAGAGAGATCAGATCCTCTAAAGAGGTAGGGGTATCCCGACCCACCAGTTCGTCTTTAATCCAACCGGACAGGCCATGCCAGAAGGCCCCAACCGAGTTTGGCGGACAAGGTGCGAAATCCGATGGCATATTGTCCTACCGATAGAGTGCCCTGATGGAGGTTAAAGAGGGACTCGGTGGTGGAAGCCAGACGACCCGGCTCATTGAACACCTTGCGGAATGTGTCCAAAAAGGTGGGCAGCTGAGAGATGAGTGGGTCATCACGCTCCCAGAGGGGTTTCACACATGCTAACGCCTCCCCTTCTAAGTGAGAAACTAAAGGCTATTTTAGCGCGATATGTGAGGTAGTGTAGCAGCAAGATCTCAAAATGTAACCGGCATTGGTTCAAAAAACCCTGACACAACTTGGGGTGACCACTATATCGGGGTAATTTGCATAAACGGGGCAACGGGTGCAAGACCGAGGCTTGGGCAGAAACAGAGGCAACAGATTGTAGGGAAAGGAGCCGGTTATGTACCGACGCCATATAGTTGAGGATATGGGCCTGGGTGAGCTCTTGTTGGAGACTGGCCAACTGGGAAGCATTACCGGGGTCAGAGGACTGTAAGGCCGACTGACGGGACTCCATGGATTTCAAAAAGGACATAATCCTAGTAAGGTTCTCCAGTAGGAACAGCAGTTCCTTTTGTGGGGTCCATGGCCTGATTATACAGTGACGACTCCTGGAGTGGACCCTCTGGGTCATGGCACCAACCCTTCCAGGGCGAGCTGACCTAGTGAGGACCACCCCTATACAGGGAGTGTCAGGGGCAAGCCCAAGAGGGTTATGTACCACAACTGCTGGCACCAGATGGCCGGCTCACAGGAGACACGAGTGAGTGTGTCTAGCAACAGGGAATGTGCAAGGCAGTTACACGAGAGTACGTATGATGTGCACAGACATGCATGCCCGGGTGCGAGCAAAGCAGGGCATGTGCAAAGGAGCATGCCTGAGTAGCTGGGAAGCACGCCTGAGTGCAGAGTAAGACAGAGCGTGCGCAGAGGGCACGCCTGAGTGCAAGGCTAGACAGGTGTGCTGAGAAGCACTACAGGGCACAGAGCAGAGCGTATGAATGGAGCATGTGCTAGGAAGCACGGCAGGCAGAGAACAGGTACGGAGCACTAGGCAGAGTACACAAATACAGAGCACATCCAAGTAAGGACCAAGCAGACCAAGCAAGGAAGCACAACAATAATCAGGCACCTCCCATAGGAAGAGGTAGCCTGATATAGGGCAGGAGCACAGGGACTTCCGGGTCAGGCCCTCCAAGACCATAGAGAGGACAAGGCTGCAGCTAGAACCGAAAAGAGTGCACATGCGCACTAGCAATGTTGTGCAGCCATGGAACTAAGTAGGACAGGTGCGCGTGCGCACCCGACAAGACTTCCATAACAGCCGTGGCATTGGAAGTGGTGACTTCGGGCCCGAGGTCCCGCCCCTAGGTGAGAGCGGTGTGACAGACATTACAGCAGGGGATCACAGTGAAATATTTTACCTCACAAAATGTACCCTCTGCTATCTCCTGCTGTAATGTCAGTATTGTCTTTTGCTTCCTCCCCTGCCCAGGAGCTGTGGTATGTTCTGTACACGGTCAGACACAGGGGTGAGAGAGACAGAGCACAGGGGGAGACAGCTCAAACAGGACACCATATGAGGCGAGAACACAGCACAGGAAGGAGAGAGACAGCAGACAAGGGGGATAGCATATGGGGTAGACAGGTCAAAGAAGAGAGCACAGACGGGAGAAGTCAGCACATGGGGAAAGAGAGAGTGGATAGGTGTGTGAGCAAAGCCTGCCCCCATCGTGACATTACTGCCACCCTGATGCGATAGCATCGGGCCTCCATTTAGTTTATTAGTAATACCTTAAAATACAATCACAGAAGAAAAAAGCAATAAGGGAGATGCAACAGATAATATCCAGAAAAAAATGTAAACAAGATCATGAACCAGATATACTAAACAGTCCAAGAATAAATCCAAATCAATAAGGAATAGACACAAAAAAATTCCCCAATTAGTAACAAGTATAACAAGTGTGTAATCAGAATCTCAGTGTCATGCTGGCGCCTTGGCAGGTTGGCGCGAGCTAGGGGGTTGTGGCCCCACTTTGCCACAAAACAGACTACCCTGGAAGCGGTGTGACTAGGACAGCTACCTCAGTCTTTGCTGGAGCCTTTGATGGTGAGGTCAGGCTTGTGCGGCAGGTAGCTGCCAGGTGCCAATCCAAGTTGGGGTCTGGCTGTGGCTGCTGATCCCACTGGGGAACAGGACACTAGGACTGATGCGGGGGACAGGCACGACTGGCAGACAAGCAAGCGGGCACGGCCGAGACACTGGCAGGCAAGCACGACTAAGACACTGGCAGGCAAGCACGACTAAGACACTGGCAGGCAAGCACGACTAAGACACTGGCAGGCAGGCACAGCTGAGACACTGGCAGGCAGGCACGACTGAGACACTGGCAGGCAGGCACGACTGAGACACTGGCAGGCAGGCACGACTGAGACACTGGCAGGCAGGCACGACTGAGACACTGGCAGGCAGGCACGACTGAGACACTGGCAGGCAGGCACGACTGAGACACTGGCAGGCACGACTGAGACACTGGCAGGCAGGCACGACTGACTGGGAAGGCACAGGGACACGGACAAGGAGTGGTGTATGGAATAGGTAGAGGCCTGTTCACACAGGAGGTGCTGGTATTGGTACGGGAAGGATGGTAATATAGATGGGTATGAAGGAACAGGTTTGGAACTGTTCAGACTGCAGAAGAACCGCAATGCTGCAGTGAGGAGCTGCAGTTAGCAGCAAGAGGTTCTACAGCAGCAGAACAAAGCAGAACTGCAGGTGTGCGGAGCACCGGCAGAGCCGCAAGAGTGCGGAGCACAAGCAGAGCCACAAGAGTATGGAGCAGGCAGAGCCGCAAGCGTGCAGAGGATGGACAAAGCTGCAAGAGTACGGAGGAAGTGTTATGAATGAGCCACCGAGGAGGATGGCAGGAAGAGGCTAAGCCACCAGAAAACCAGAGAGGTTGGTAACTAAGCGGATTGCAGACCCCTGATTCTATCCACACAACTAGCAGTAGCCGTGGAACGTATCTACGATGCCCTAGATGCCTCGGCACAGCTGGAGAGCTAACTAAGCCTAAAGCAAGAAAGGTGAAATCTAAACTGCCCCGGAGCAGACCCCAAAAGAAATAGATAGCCCCCAAACATATATTGTCGGTGAGACAAGATGAAACACAAACGCAGGCAGAAAAATAGACTGAGCAAATAATGGGGCCAAACTGACTAGATAGGATAGGAAAGGAAAAACACTGTCTGCAATCACGCAAAAACCCTGAAAAATCAAACATGTTTGATGTACAAAAAAATACTGAAGTCACACGACTTCGCCCCCACTATATCAGCACTCCGGTATGAACTGGAAGCAAAGCAAAAGAGACCAATATTACAGGGGACTGAACAAACTGACACAGGCTGTAACATATGGAGCAGTGGTCCAGCACAGCCCCCAGAGGAGCAAGCTGAACCCACACAACAAGCAAATCTGGCCAGCTCCACTACCTCCAGTAACCACCGGAGGGAGCAGGGGGAGCTTCGGCTCAGAAGTCTGAGCTAGGGAACTCAACAGTACCCCCCTTGAGAAGGGGTCACCGAACCCTCATTCACGCCACCAGGCCGATCAGGATGGGCCCGATGAAAGGCACGAATCAATCTCTTGGCATGGATATCAGCAGCAGAGACCCAAGAGTAGTCCTCCTGGGATTCATCTTAGAAGTTCCCGGATCTCTTTGGGACATAACGGCTCCTGCACCAATCTCAGAAGCATCCATCTTCACCTGAAATGGGAGTGAGACATCAGGTTGCCGTAGAACCGGAGCAGAAGTGAATCTTCGCTTAAGCTCCTGAAATGCCGAGACTGCCTCTGGAGACCAATTCACTACATCCGCGCCCTTTTCAGTCAAATCAGTCAGTGGTTTAACAATAACAGAAAAATTACTTATAAATTTACGGTAGAAATTAGCAAAACCCAAAAACTTCTGGAGAGCCTTCAAAGAAGTGGGCTGAACCCAATCATAAATGGCCTGTACCTTGGCCGGGTCCATTTCAATAGCAGAAGGGGACAAAATGAATCCCAAAAACCAAATCCTCTGTACACCAAAGAGCCTCTTTGATCCCTTAACATACAGAGTATTCTCCCTCAAAATCCAGAATACAGTCCGGACATGTTCCACATGAGAATCCCAATCACTGGAAGAGATCAAAATATCATCCAGGTAAATGATCAAAAACTTATCCACAAAGTCACGGAAAATATCGTTCATAAAAGATTGGCAGACGGTAGGGGCATAAGTGAGCCCAAAAGG
Organism: Dendrobates tinctorius; assembly: GCF_039654945.1. Taxonomy (NCBI): domain Eukaryota; kingdom Metazoa; phylum Chordata; class Amphibia; order Anura; family Dendrobatidae; genus Dendrobates; species Dendrobates tinctorius. The sequence goes on along the minus strand of NW_027361687.1, from coordinate 82,469,049 downwards.
CATCACCAGGTACTCAAAATGTCCCTCCGGGGTATTAAACGCCGTCTTCCATTCATCCCCGTGCTTGATGTGAATAAGATTATACACCCCCCTGAGGTCAAGTTTGGTAAACCAACAGGCACTTTTAACGCTGGAAAATAAATCAGAAATCAGGGGTAACGGGTACTGATATTTAACAGTGATTTTGTTAAGGGAATGATAGTCAAAACATGGCCTTAATGAGCCATCTTTCTTGGCCACAAAAATAAAACCTGCACCTCAAGGTGAAGAGGTTGGTCTGATATGACCCTTCTCCAACGTCTCCTTGACATAAGATTGCATAGCATCATGTTCAGGTACCGATAAGTTGAAAAGTTGACCTTTGGGAAATTTAAAACTGGGGTTTATTCTCCGCCAAAGGAGTAGCATCAATACCCTTCAAAGGGATAGGAGTCCGCAGGGGTATCATGGGAAAACCACAACATTTGGCAAAGACAAAATCCATCAGATTCAAAGCTGCTCCTGAATCATCAAAAGCCTTAGCGGAAAATGTAGACAAGATGATCAAGGTAATCGCCAAAAGGAACTTAGGCTGTACACTGCCCACTGCAAATGCATGAGCAAAATGCTTTTCTCATTTAGGGCAGACAGAAATAGTATGAGAGGCGTCCCCACAAAAAAATTGTAGTTACTTACCGATGACGGTATTTCTCTGATCCCATGATGGCACCACGGAGAGAGAGGGATCCGCCCTCAGGGACAGGAAACCTACAGATGAAAAAGGCGGTACCTCTCTCCCACATCAGTTGGTTTACAGAGCATTACACAGAACTCTCAGCTGCAACTCAAACTGTTATAAAAAATCCAACATTAATCAAATTAAGCTTAACAAAGGCACAGCGTGGCTAAGTAGTAACACTAAGTAACTCACTCTTATGTGCACACCTGTGTGTGTGAAAGGGAGGGGATGTATGGGTGCCGTCATGGGATCAGAGAAATACCGTTATCGGTAAGTAACTACGATTTTCTCTTTCCCCCATGATGGCACCACGGAGAGAATTACAAAGATTGTACATCTAGGGAGGGACTACCGCCTCCAGAACCCTTTTCCCAAAGGTGAGATCTGAAGAGGAGGTCAAGTCTAGACGGTAATGTTTGAAAAATGTAGAGGGGGAAGACCAAGTGGCAGCTCTACATATCTGATCTACTGAAGCGCCGGCTTTCTCTGCCCAGGATGATGCCACTGCCCTGGTTGAATGGGCCCTTATGTCCTCTGGGATGGCCTCCCCGCAGGAGGAGTAGGGTAAGGTGATGGCTTCTCTTATCCATCTCGCCAGTGTGGACTTCGATGCCTTCTGCCCCTTCCAAGGACCCTGAAAACAGACAAACAGAGCCCTATCCTTCCTAAATTCCCTCGTGGTTGTCAAATATTGGACCAGGCATCTTTTTACATCTAAAGTGTGTAACATCTCTTCTGTTTTGTTTTTGGGATCGGGACAAAAAGAGGGTAGGGAGATTTCCTGAGTCCTATGAAAGTGTGACGACACTTTGGGGAGATACGCTGGATCAGTTCTAAGAATTACCCCATCATCCAGGATTTTGTGAAGGGTGAGTGGGCCGACAAAGCTTGTATGTCACTAACGCGGCGGGCAGAAGTTAAGGCCACTAGGATGGAGGTCTTAAGTGACAATATTTTTAAGGGAATTTCCGTTAGGGGTTCAAAGGGAGGTTTGGTTAGAGCATTTAGCACTAGGTTTAGATCCCAGGATGGGGTGGTATGTAGAGAGATCGGTCTAGATCTACTTGAGGCTCTAATGAGTCTCTTAACCCATCTATTTTTGGCTAGATCGTGGTTATACAAAGCTCCCAAGGCCGCCACCTGTACTTTTAATGTGCTGGTAGCTAACCCCTTCTCCAACCCCCTTTGTAGGAATTCCAGAATTTTAGCTACAGGAATTTCGCCCATTGGGTTGGAACCTGAAACTGATATGAATTTCTTCCACACCTTTCCATATGCTTTGGTGGTTACTGGCTTTCTACTCTGTAGTAGCGTGGTTACCAAGTTTGATGAGAAGCCGCTGATGCTTAGGAGCTCCCTCTCAAAAGCCAAGCTGTCAAGTGTAGGTTTTTTATGTGCGGGTGATAAACTGGACCCTGGCATAACAGGTCTGGATTTTCCGGTAGAACCCAGGGGTCTGTCACGGACATCCTTCTCAGCCAGGAGAACCAAATTCTCCGTGGCCAGAAGGGCGCTATTACCACTACTGTCGCCTTGTCCTCTCGTATTTTCCTCAGTACTAAGGGAATGAGAGATATTCGGGGGAAGGCGTAGGCCAGATGATAATCCCAGGGTATCGTGAAGGCATCTAGGGCTACTGGGCCCCCCCGGGGATCGATTGAGCAGAAGCTCTCCAGCTTCCGAGTCTGACTGTTCGCAAATAAGTCTCTCTCTGGTTGACCCCAGAGTTTCACGATCTGGTTGAAGACTAACCAGCTTAGTTCCCACTCCCCCTGTTTTAGACGTGTCCTGCTTAAAAAGTCTGCAGTTCGATTTTCTGAACCTTTTATGTGCAGAGCTGTCAGGGATTCTAGATTGTGTTCTGCCAGGTGGAAGATGGACTTTGTTAACTCCATTAGTGGTCGAGACCTGGTTTAGGTATGCTACCATTACCTGGTTGTCCGAGAAGACTCTCACGTGATGGGAACGTAGTGAATCTAGAAAATAAACGAGGGCTAGTTTCACTGCCAGCAGCTCTTTCATATTGGAGGAAGCGTACTCTCTTCCCTGATCCCAGGACCCCTGTGCCACCTGGTTGCCTAGATGTGCGCCCCACCCCCAAGGACTTGCGTCCGTGGTTAGGATCTTTGTTGTAGGCAATGCCCAAGGAACCCCCTTGGCTAGGTTGGCTGGAGCTGTCCACCATGTTAAGGAATGCCTTGTTTCTGGCGAGATGTTTAACTGCGTGTCTAAATTTCCGTGTAGGGAAAAGTCTGCATCTAATATTTCCCACTGCAAGCCCCGAGTATGGCTCTGGGCCCATTGGACGGCTGGCATGCAGGCTGTCATAGACCCCAACAGTGACATGGCTTTCCTCAGGGTGGTGTTCTGGGACGCTATCATTTGAGATGTCATTTGCGTCATTTTTTGAACCTTTGCCTTCGGAAGGTAACATTTCTGTGAGATTGAGTCCCGTGTCATTCCCAAATACTCTTGCACCAGACTTGGTACGAGTCTGGACTTGGGCAAGTTCAACATCCACCCTAGGCTCTGTAGTGACTTCATGACCAGGTCCAACTGCTGTTTGCAATGGTGAAAGGTGACCCCTATTATTAATAGATCGTCCAGGCACGGGACTATCAGAACATTTTGCTCTCTTATGTGGGCCATTACCTCTGACATTACCTTCCTAAATACCCTTGGAGCAATGGCTAGGCCGAAGGGAAGGGCTCTGAACTGATAATGCTTTAACCCCCCCTGAATCATCACCGCTACTCTGAGGTATTTCCTGTGATCCCTGTGAATAGGCACATGATAATATGCGTCTCTCAAGTCTAATACGGCCATAAAGCAAGCTGGGGGAAGCATTTTTATACAGGATTTTATTGTCTCCATTTTGAAGTGCTGCACTTCTAGATATTTGTTCAGCTTTTTGAGATTTATAATCACCCTCTACGAACCGTCTGGGGAGTAGAAGCCTTTGCCCCTGTCTTGGTAGGGGACTTCTTGCAATACGTTTTTGTCTCTTAGGATCGCTATTTCCTGTTGTAGGGCCAGCTGCTCTTGTGGTGTGCTTTGAGGGGTTATCACGAAGGAGTCATTTGGTTGGGAAATGAATGTTAGCCTCAGGCCTTCCTTTACTATGTCCAGTATCCAAGAACTTGCGGATATCTTTTCCCAGGCCTGGAGAAAGCAGGATAGTCTTCCCCCGACCTGGGAAGTACCTTCATTGTGGCTTTTTGTTGTCGGGGGTTTGTTAAACATAAAGCCCTTATTTTTATTTCTCCTATCCTCCCATCCTTCTTTGTTCCCTCTTGGGGGCTTTCGTCGCATGAACCTTCTGTTCCGAAAAGGCCGTTTGTATGCCTGACTGGGGAACCCGGGGAAAGATTTTTTCTTGTCCCCTGCCTTTTCCAGGATGTCATCTAGTGTTGGCCCAAATAAAAATTCCCCCTCGCACGGGATTGCACACAATTTGGTCTTTGTCTGTAACTCTCCCGGCCAGCATTTCAGCCATAAGGCGCGTCTTGCGGCATTTGAGAAGGCGGCTGTTCTGGCTGCCAGCCTGGTTGAGTCTACTGATGCATCCGCCAGGAAGGCTGCTGCCCCCCTCATCACAGAAACTGACCGCTGCATTGTATCTCTTGGGACTTTCCCCTTTATTTGTGACTCTAAGTGATCTAGCCAGACCATTAGGGCACGCACCGTGCACGTGGCTGCTATGGCTGGCTTTAGCCCCCTGCTGCCGACTCCCACGTATTTTTTAAAAAGGCTTCTGCTTTTTTGTCCATTGGGTCCCTCAGGGTTCCCATGTCCTCTAAGGGCAGGGCAAATTTTTTAGAAGCTTTTTGCAATTGCCACGTCTAATTTAGGAACTTTACTCCATGAGGCAGGTCGGGTCGTCGAAGGGGTATTTCCTCTTGGGAGTCAAGAGGACTTTTTTGTCTGTTTTTTCCATTCCCGTTTAATTAGGGAATGGATTTTCTCATTGACAGGAAAAGCTCTCCGTTTTTTTTGTTCCAGCCCACCAAACATCAGATCCTGGGCTGTTTTCTTAGGCCGTTCATCTACTAACCCCATCGTTGTCCTCACCGCTTTTACTAGGGTGTCTGTTTCCTCGATGGGGAAGCAGCTACGTCCCCCTTCTGAGGATGATGATGATGATTGGGAGGATGATGAGTTACTTGAATCCGACAGTTCGCTTTCTGACTCGCTAACACTGGACTCTGGCGACCTACGCCTGGACTTACGTTTCTTTTTTGAGGATCTAGCGCCCTTAAGGGCGTCTTCGACCTGGGTCCTTATCAGGGTTTTGAGATCTGAAGCAAATCTCGGGGATTCCTCCTGAATTGTTTGCTCTATGCATGCCGCACAAAGCTTTTTCTCCCATATAGGGAGTAGCTCCTCCGTGCATATGGCACATATCATGTGCTTAGACTTAGTCGTGCATTTACGCCCCTGAAAACAGAAATTAACAACCGCATATTAGCGAGCGGGCATTCACGGAGATCACTCACCCTCCTTATGGAACGAGAGATACCGTCTCAGGCGTAGGGATTATTTCCAGTGCCGAGTCCACGTCTGGCTGTGCCGCCATGGTGGATCTTTGGCTGCGCCGCGATCCTGCGTGACCATCGCTGCTGCGCTGCTGGGAAGAGTTGCGCTGACGCTGTGAATGTTGGCGCTGTTCCTGCGTTTGCCGCTGCCCCTGCTTCGGGGAACGCCGAGTCTCCTTTTGCTTTCCGTCCATGGCGACGCTCCTTTACCCCTTAATGGGTTTTTTTAAATGTGAGCGGTCCTTTTTTTTTTTTTCCCTTCTTCCCCGGCACCACCTCTCCCAGCGTTCCCTGCGCCCCCGGAAGTGGCTGCCCGCGCATGCGCGCTGCGGCCTCTCAGTGGTGCACTGCGGCCCCATCTATTTTGGCGCTTGCAACGGCATGCGCGTGCCATCTGCGCCCGGCCGTACCTTGCGCCTCATGGTAGCCGCCGCTGTCTCCGGGTCGCCCGGGCCTGTCCCCCATCGTCTGCGCCGCTCCAGCGCTGTAAGTAAGACTGGTGGCCGCCGCCACCCCTGCCTGCTTCCTGGAGGTCACCACCGCCTCCCTTGTATGGCTGGCCCCGACCTGTGCTCTTGGAGACCGCCGCCACCTGCACGTGCCACCTTCCGGCTCAGCGGGCCTCCACCGTAGTGACCGCCGTCACTATACTGCAGGAGGCAGCGCCCTCTTTTTTTTTTTTTTTTTTTCCTTTTTCTGGGATCGGTAGACTTCCACAGCTTCTTCACTGCCTCTCCCCACTCACCCTAAAGGCCCGCCGACCCCAGTGGTGGTGCTTCGGGGGGAGCCTGTTCGAGGCCTCGACCCAGCCGAGGCAGGGAGCCCCGCTGCCTATCACCGGACTGGATCGTCCCCGGAATCCTACGACGACGTGTCAGGTATGCTGTAGGTTCCCCGTCAGGGACAGGAAACCAACTGATGTGGGAGAGAGGTGCCGCCTTTTTCATCTGTAGGTTTCCTGTCCCTGAGGGCGGATCCCTCTCTCTCCGTGGTGCCGTCATGGGGGAAAGAGAAAAACACAACTTATTACACCTTCTAATCTCCTGGCGTTGTGCCTTAGACAAAACCCTATCGCATTGCATGGGTTCAGAAGTTCGTTCGAAAGGCGGCACCGCCTCTCGTGTAGTTTTACGTTCACGTAAACGCCGATCAATTTGAATGGGCAATGACAGAGTCGTCAAGACCAGAGGGGACAGGAAATCCCACCATAACATCTTTTACGGTTTCTGCCAGACCCTTCCGAAAGAGAGCTGCTAGGGCATCATCATTCCATTTAGTAAGGACCGCCCACTTTCGGAATTTTTGACAATATAACTCTGCAGAATCCTGACCCTGGTTCAATGCCAATAAGGTTTTCTCAGCTTGATCAATAGCATTAGGTTCATCATACAACAACCCCAGGGCTTGAAAAAACACATCCACATTAGCCAGAATAGGATCTCCGGGTGTCAGAGAAAAAGACCAATCCTGGGGATCGCCGCGCAGCAGGGAGATGATAATTTTAACCTGCTGCACAGAGCTCCCCGATGAGTTAGGTTTCAAAGCAAAAAATAGTTACAATTATTCTTAAAATTAAAAAATTTACACCGATCCCCAGAAAACACATCAGGAGTAGGGATTTTTGGTTCAACAGCAGATGATTGAGCGAGATAGGCAGAAATTCCCCGCACTTAAGCAGCCAGCTGCTCAACACGATCGGACAATTGCTTAGTCTCCATTTAGACAAAAAATCCTCCTACGGCACCAGAGAAGAAGAGGAAAAAATAAACAAAAAAACAAAAATTTCTGACACTTTTTTTTAACAATTCCTTCCTTCTTTGGAGTACCCTAGAGTCAACAGTATGGCTGGTGATTCTGTTATGAATGGGTCACCGAGGAGGATGGCAGGAACAGGCTAAGCCACCAAAAAACCAGAGAGGTTGGTAACTAAGCGGATTGCAGACCCCTGATCCTATCCACACAACTAGCAGTAGCCGTGGAGCGTACCTACGATGCCCTAGACGCCTCGGCACAGCTGGAGAGCTAACTAAGCCTAAAGCAAGAAAGGTGAAATCTAAACTGCCCCGGAGCAGACCCCAAAAGGAATAGATAGCCCCCAAACATATATTGTCGGTGAGACAAGATGAAACACAAACGCAGACAGAAAAATAGACCGAGCAAATGATGGGGCCCAAACTGACTACCAGTAACCACCGGAGGGAGCAGAGGGAGCTTTGGCTCAGAAGTCTGAGCCAGGGAATTCACAACAGAGAAGGCAGAGCCGCAAGAGTGGGGAGCACAGGCAGAGACGCAGGAGAGCGGAGCACAGGCAGAGATGCAGGAGAGCGGAGCACAGGCAGAGACGCAGGAGAGCGGAGCACAGGCAGAGACGCAGGAGAGCGGAGCACAGGCAGAGACGCAGGAGAGCGGAGCACAGGCAGAGACGCAGGAGAGCGGAGCACAGGCAGAGACGCAAGAGAGCGGAGCACAGGCAGAGACGCAAGAGAGCGGAGCACAGGCAGAGACGCAAGAGAGCGGAGCACAGGCAGAGACGCAAGAGAGCGGAGCACAGGCAGAGACGCAAGAGAGCGGAGCACAGGCAGAGACGCAAGAGAGCGGAGCACAGGCAGAGACGCAAGAGAGCGGAGCACAGGCAGAGACGCAAGAGAGCGGAGCACAGGCAGAGACGCAAGAGAGCGGAGCACAGGCAGAGACGCAAGAGAGCGGAGCACAGGCAGAGACGCAAGAGAGCGGAGCACAGGCAGAGACGCAAGAGAGCGGAGCACAGGCAGAGACGCAAGAGAGCGGAGCACAGGCAGAGACGCAAGAGAGCGGAGCACAGGCAGAGACGCAAGAGAGCGGAGCACAGGCAGAGACGCAAGAGAGCGGAGCACAGGCAGAGACGCAAGAGAGCGGAGCACAGGCAGAGACGCAAGAGAGCGGAGCACAGGCAGAGACGCAAAAGAGCGGAGCACAGGCAGAGACGCAAAAGAGCGGAGCACAGGCAGAGACGCAAAAGAGCGGAGCACAGGCAGAGACGCAGGAGAGCGGAGCACAGGCAGAGACGCAGGAGAGCGGAGCACAGGCAGAGACGCAGGAGAGTGGAGCACAGGCAGAGACGCAGGAGAGCGGAGCACAGGCAGAGACGCAGGAGAGGGGTTTACGCAGAATGAGGGCAGAACAATTTCCTGGTTTAAGTTCTGACAGGAGGCTACCTTTGGAACAAACGCAGGGTCTAATTTTAAGATTATACGATCTTCCCAAATTCGTAGGTATGGATCCCGAATGGCTAAGGCCTATACGTTTTGCAGTGGTAATAGCCATTAGGAACGTGGTTTTCAAGGTACGATGTGAAATGAACAAATTTCCACCTAGGAAGAAGGGGATCAGAACACAGAGACCTAAGGACCAAGTTAAGATCCTGGGGGGGGGGGATTGACCGCCTGATTGTGGGGCGCAGGCACTGTATTGCCCTAACAAATCTTATTACCCAAAGATGAGAGACCAGAGGGCAGTCAAAAAAGGCATTTAAGGCTGATATCTGGACTTTTAGGGTACTGGGTTTAAGTCCCTTATTAAAGCCTGCCTAAAGAAAATCCAGGATGTTTGGAATATCCATTTTTTTCGCCGTCAAGTCGGACATGCAACCCTCCAGACAGAATTTCTTCCAGATTTAATAAATCACGGTAGTAACTGGCTTCCTGCTTGCCTGGATTGTGGATATGACCTGTTCTGACGGCCCCCGAGCGCTCAGGATGTCCCTTTCAAGATCCATGCCGAAAGATGGTTCTTCCTGGATCCTGATGATAGACCGGACCCTGATGGATGAGATCTTCACGTTGCAGAAGTAGCACTGGATATTCTGCTGCCATGATGCTCAGAATTGGAATCCATCTCCTTTTTGGCCAGTATCGGGCAATCAGTAGTACTGTCGCCCGATCCTTCTGTATCTTTCTGAGTATGGCTGGGATAAGTGCTATTGAAGGGAAAGCATAGGAGAGGGACCGTCCCCATCTTTGACTCAATGCATCGACATCCTCTGGGTTGTCTGCCGGGTTCATTGAGTAGAACCTATTCCTCTTTGCATTCTTCCTGGTTACGAACAGGTATATCTGAGGTCTGCCCCAGAGCTGACATAAAGGAACACCTCCTCGTTTAACTCCCACTCTGTTGATAGGATCTTCTGTCTGCTTAGATAATCTGCCACGACATTCTGAGACCCCTCGAGGTGGACTGCTGTTACTGATAGAACTGTCTTCTCTGCCCAGTAGAAAATCATCTCTGCCAGTTCCTGAAGCTTCCGATGCCTGGTCCCCCATTGGTGGCGGAGGAAGGGCACTGCCGTCACATTGTCCAATAGGATCTTTACGTGTTGGTCCTGTAGATGAGCGTGGTTCCATCTTAGGGCTTCCCAAACCGCATAGAGCTCTCTGTAATTTGATGACTCGGACTGTATGTCTGCTGGCCATTCTCCCTGGAGAATCTTCCCTTCCAGGTGTGCTGCCCATCCCCACCTGCTGGCGTCGGTGGTAATAACCATGCAAGGGGAGGCGACCCAAGGAACACCCACTTCTAGGTTCTTCGGCTGAATCCACCATTGTAGAAACCTCCTTCCCGCGAGGGATAAAGATATTTTTCTTTCGAGGGAGGACGGATGTCGATCCCAGAGCGATAGTACTTCCTTCTGCAGGGCTCTTGAATGAAATTGTGCCCAGCGGACACATGGGATACTGGATGTCATCAATCCTAAGACACGCATTGCGGACCTGATGGAGATCCGGCCGTTCTTGAGTTCCTTCACTCTTTTCCACACTGATCTCTGTTTTTCTCGAGGTAGAAAGGATGTTCTGAGACTTGAATCCAGTAATACTCCCAAAAAATTTTCTTCCTTTTCGGAGCTAGATGTGATTTTTCCCTGTTGATGATCCAGTCAAGGTTTTCCAGAGTGGTAATAGTCTTCTCTCTGTGGTTTCAAAGTTCCTCTGATGAGCTTGCCACTAGGAGAAAGTCGTCGAGATATGGGATGATGATGATGCCTGGCTCCTTGGGAAGGCCACCACTTCTGCGACCAGCTTGGTAAAAACTCGGGGAGCTGAGGCCAGGCCGAAATGAAGATACTGAAACTGAAAGTGGCAGGTTCTTCCCTGAATTTTACCCGCAAACCTCAAGTATCTCTGGATGGATTGGAACCTGATAACGGGCGCTTTTTAGATCGAGGGTGCACATTAGGGCCTCCTTGTCTATCAGGTGGACCGTGTATTTTATTGACTCAATCCTGAATTTTTTGTAACTGACTCAGAAGTTCAAGGGTTTTAAGTTTATTATTGTGCATGACTCACCCGATGGCTTTATGATGGAAAACAGGGACGAGTAGTGACCCTCGCCTGTTTCTGTTTGGGGCACTAGAACTATAAGGCTATGTGCACACGTATGCAGAAAATTTCTGCATAAAAACAGGACTCCTTCCCAGAAAACGCATTTTTTTTCCGCGCGTTTTTGCCGCAATTTTTTTCAGCGCGTCCCCAGACACATAGAAAATAGCTAGAAGAGATCCAAGATGGCCGCCGAGGGAGCAGGACACGTTCAGTTGAGCTCCTGCTTCATCTGAAGCAATCCCCCACATCCAGCCTCGGAACCGGAGTTAAAAGGTCCCAGAGGCTATCAAGACCGTCTAGCCTTATTAGAGGCTACCTCATTTTAAGACCAGAGCCCATGTGCCCACTATCGGAGTTTTTCTCTGACACACGCAGGAGGGGATGAAGCGTGGAGCAGACGCAGGGCCCAGAGAGTTGGATCTCCCCATGGCTGACCGCTCACTGCAGGGGGGCTGGAGAGAGAGGAGAGGTGAGGAGTGGAGACAACACCGCACAGTAGCAGTAGAATTAGGTAACTGAGCAAGACGACCCGGAAGCGCTTCAGCAGGCGGCAGACAGGAGGCACGAGTTGGGAGATTCCCTCCATGAGGCATGGCGTTCATCTCTCCTCACAGCTGTATGCTCCGCTTAGGTGCACAATAACAGAAGCTGCTCACTACTTCATCGCCTTATCGATCCTGGAGAGACTGAACAGACGACGCTTCTAGGAGGTGGGTGACGAGTGGAACAGGGGAGCGATAATTTGCCCTAGCAAGGGGAGAGGGAGTCAGCGCCGCTAAGGCCCACTAATAGACGTATCAATAGGCCCTGACGCCACAGTGACTTACATCTACACGGTGCTACATAAAGCCCATTCACCACAGTGGCATCCGCTTTCCCCCTCCCCTAAAGGATGATATGTGCAGCAGTGATCACAGCTAGAGGCTCTAAATAAAAGCCTCATTTTCAATATTTACTGGAGGCAGCGCTATGCATGACACCTGTCTCTGCTTGGTTAAGCATAATTTTTCTGAACAACCGCTCAGTCTTTCTGTTCCTGTCATGGTTTAAAGAACTGACACTGTGCCCACCGAGGAGATATATATATAATAAAGTTCCATGGAGGCTGAAAGATCTGGAGCTCCCATGAATCACAGAGAAGCTACTTTCTCATTAATAAAATAATGCTCACTGTGGTATAAACCGCCAAGCAGATGCTAAACAATTTTAATTTTTTCTTTTTTCTATGCTGCTTGATGCACTATTGGCTGGGCCACTGAAAAGCTTATGGGAAAACAAGCAGTGATCCCCATCTAGTGATGCATTTTGGGAGTGCCAGCTGAGAAATCTCTCTGAATTCCCATATCACTTCTGCCGTGAGATATTCCCATATCACTTCTGCCGTGAGATATTATATTTAACAGTCCGGATACCTGCCCACGGTTCCTAGTGGTGAAACGCATTACATCATCAGTTTTTATCAGCAGAGACGGACCATGGTTAAGATTGGTAGATCAGCTGACGCAAACGCTAATAGTAGGTCACACACAACCAAAAAAATGGAAAAATTTATCACAAAACAAAGTGGACCTAAACAAGGGCCACCGGAGCACAAGGACTCAGGGGATAACCCAGAATTGGATGAATCGTGGGAGAATCCTTCTGATTTTGCGGACTCAGATAAACCTATTTCTAGAAGCTTCATTAAAAGTATTCTGTCTTCAGCCTTGGCCCCTCTAGCGAAAGATTTATCAACAATTAAAAAGGACATTCAGCAGATTGGCAGCAGAGTGGAGGAGCTGGAGGAGGCACAGTCAAAGCTATCCGCCTTCACGGGGGAACTAAAATCAGGCCTTCAGCAACAGGAGGATCATATCAATTCCCTCTATACAGCAATGGAGGATATTGAAAACAGGAACAGAAGAAACAATCTCAGAGTCCGGGGAGTGCCGGAGGCGACCGACCGAGAGGATGTACCAGCCATTCTTTATGAACTCTTTAGGCCTATGCTGGACCCTGATGAAAAATGTTAATTCTTGAAAGAGCACATAGGGCACTAAAACCCAAGCCCAAACAATCAGAATTCCCTAGAGATATATAATTTGCAGAATTCTGGACTTTCGCATGAAAGAGAAAATTCTCAAGAAGACAAGGACACTAAGCTCTTTGGAATATAAAGGCTCTAAAATTCGTGTTTTCCAGGATTTGGCACCCTCAACCTTGTGTAAGAGATTCTTATTGAAACCCTTTACGGATGCCCTAAAGCAGAGACAGTTCCTTTTCCGCTGGCTTTCTCCATTTGGCCTCTTCATCACAGCAGACGGGAAGAGATTTACGGTTAAGGCATCTTCTGACATTGCCAAAGTATTTGCAGAGCTGGGTATTCAACACGACTCGTTACCCGATCTTCGTCTCGCCAGCACTAATTTCAAACTTCCCTGATCTGTCATTGCAAGAGCCCTGGAGAAGAGCAAACAACTCTAAAGAACAAAGAAACAGAAAAAGACAAGCAGGGAAGCAGCATTCCTCCAGCGAATGAAAGATGGTCCTCTGTCTCCTAATCATCTTCACAGGAATCCTTTAAGCTGATCCACAATGACTGCCGAACTAACATGTGGAACAAAGTGAAAAGTTATGTTTTCTTCTGTCACACTCCCTGATGGGTACTACAGTGGTATTTGTAATTCTGCTTATTACAAAGAATGCGGTTAATTTAGGGCAACAAGCCCTTTTTGTTGAATATATGCTAATGTTTATGTCTTTTGCCTTTCTCTCTTCCCCTCCCCAACCTTTCCCATGTCGATCGGCGAATCATCCTTCATCTTGTCCTGAGCCCCGGTGCCCACTGACCCGACATGGCTGATCGTATGCAAGAAACGACAATAGCATCAAACAACGTAAGAGGACTGAACGCGCCAATTAAAAGAGCTCAGGTACTGGCACATATTAAGAAATTAGGGACTGACATCGCACTCCTGCAGGAGACCCACTTTATACAGGAAAAAACCCCGAGTTTTGAGAAACTTTATTATAATACATGGCTCCATTCGTTTTCCTCTTCCAGGAAGGGGAGGGGCGTGGGAATCGCTTTTTCAAAAAATACACCATTTCAGTATCTTGACATGCTGCATGACAGAGATGGTAGATATATTTTCATAAAGGGGAAGTTGGCACACTAATTGGTCACAATAGGGTGTATATATGCCCCCAACACAAAACAAGACACCTGGTTCTCCAGAATTATGAGCGAGGCAAATCAATTTGTAGAAGGTACTTTGATCCTGGGAGGAGACCTGAATGTTCCTCTTGAGCTCTCAATAGATTCCTCTACTGGGAAATCTAGTGTTCCCAAGAATACATTAACGCGCATCTGAACAACCCTACATTTAAATCAGCTGATTGATACTTGGCGATTTCTTCACCCCACTGTACGAGACTTCTCACATTTCTCACAAGCGCAGTCGTCTTATAGTAGAATTGACTACCTTTTTATCCCATTCCAGATGTCCTCACTTCTGAAAGACTCACAAATAATTCCGAGCGTTCATTCCGACCACTCCAATAAATAAACTTATGATAGGACATAGACCAAAAAATAACCCTTGGAGGTTGAATGAAACTTTAATTGCAGACGAACCCTCCAGAAATAAAATAAAAAAGAAAATTAAGGAGTACTTTGAGATCAACTTGAGTGAAAATATTTAATTTTCAACTATCTGGGAGGCTCACAAGGCCGTAATAAGAGGCGAATTGATTTCCATGGCCTCGCATAAGAACAAAAGCAGAAAAGACAAAACTGACACTCTTTATAAAGAGATCCAAATACTAGAACGAGATCATAGATTGTCACTTGACCCTAATGCCTTTATCCTCCTCGCACAGAAGAGACAGTCTCTTAGAGACTTACTAAACAAAGATTCGATAAAAATTTATACTAGATGGAAACACAGGGTATTTGCTCATGGAGATAAAATGAATAAATTTATGACATCCATGATTAAAAAATGTAAGGCTAGGGCTCATATATACAGTAAAGGGGTCGGACGGAACCAAAATGACAAACCCAGATGAGATAGCTTCCGCTTTCAGGGAGTATTACTCCACCCTATATGATCTACGAATGGAAGAGAATGGGGAACAGTTAGAAAAAAGACGAATGAATATAAAAGAATTCCTACAAAATATAAACCGTCCTACCTTATCTGAAACACAACAACAGGAGCTGACAGCTCCTTTTACGATCGGGGAACTCCAGTCCACCCTGTTGGACTGCCCTATGGGCAAGAGCCCAGGTCCAGATGGCCTCCCGGCATCCTATTATAAGGCTTTTCATGACACGTTGAACCCGTTTCTATTGAAGCTGTGCAATGAAGTGCTGGGTGGTTCGGCCTTCGCAAAACAGACACTGGAAGCGCACATATCGTTAATACACAAAGAAGGTAGAGATCCCGAACTTTGCAGTAATTACAGGTCTATCTCACTATTAAATAATGACCTTAAAATATTTGCAAAGATGTTAGCCACAAGGATAGGCCTGATCCTTGACACACTCATTTCACCAGAGCAAGTAGGTTTTGTCAGGGGGAGAGACAACTCCCTGAGAGTACTGTATCTGATGCAGCACGAGCACAGCCACCACAGACCCTTGGTCTTAATGGGCACCGACGCAGAGAAAGTGTTTGACAGGGTGGACTGGACATTCATGCCTGAGACCCTCGCGAGGTTTGGCTTTCCTCCCACAGTTGTAGATGCCATATTTCAAATGTATAAGGCACCGTCTGCGAAAGTAAGGGTAAACGGAGATTTTTCCCCACGCTTTGAAATTAAAAACGGCACACGTCAGGGCTGTCCCCTTTCACCAGCTCTATTTGTCCTGACCATTGAGACGTTAATTCAGAGGATTAGACAGCACCCAGCAATAGGGGGCATTGAGATCTCGGGCTCCTCACATGTGGTGGCGGCATTTGCAGATGACCTTCTCTTGCTCCTTTCAGACCCTGAAAAAGAGATTCCGGCGGTGTTGGAAAGGTTTGAGGCATTTGGAGAGTTGTCTTACTTTAGGATTAATCTAGAGAAATCTGAGGCGATGGGCATAAATATTCGACATACAACAATCCAAAATTTGAAAGCTAAATTCCCAATAAAATGGAATTCTAAATATATTAAGTATTTAGGCATTAAACTAAGCCAACATTGGAACTCCCTTTTCTCACTCAACTTTGTACCCCTTCTCGAGGATACTCTAGAAGCAATTAAGTCGTGGAGAGCACCCTATATTTCCTGGATAGGAAGAAAAAATCTAATCAAAGGGTTCATTTTACCCAAGTACAGTTATATATCCAGAATGTTACCAATTAAAGTCCCAGACACGTTTATCCAGAAGGTCCGATCTCTTTTTGGGAAATATATATGGGGGGGCTTAAGACCTAGAATAAATTATAATACACTCTCCCTTCCTAAACAAAAAGGGGGTATCGGATTACCGGACCCACAAAAATATCACGCAGCGGCAACTTTGTCGCTATTAATCGATTGGGCGAGGGATAATAATCACAAACTATGGACAGGGATTGCTAACGAGTCACTGTGAGTACCAATCTCTACTATCCTTCACTCGCCAACGGGTTTTATAAAGAAGGTTCTTTCCCCAAACGCAATAACAAAAAATTTGATCAAGACCTGGTCCAGATTCTCATCCTCACTAATGCCACTTCCATCACCCCTGATAAGGGTAAGGGACCTACCTGGCCTTTATTTAGATAGCCCTTTTCTGAAGGACACAGACTCTTTGCATAAGATAATAAAAGTTTAGAGGCTTTCATGGAGGATGGTGTGATTCTCCCTCTGCAGGATTTACAAATGAAATTCCCACACTACCATATTAACTTTCTCCATTACAAAAGGCTCAAAAACTTGATCAGGTCGTATTTACAATCTGGGCTTCTGTATAGAGAGTTGACTGGGTTTGAAAAGTTGCTGACTCAGGAGGAATAAACCAAGGGGCGTGCTGGGCAAGCTCTTTCAGATATTACTGGCCCACTCATCTTCTGTTAAATGAGCGTTTATACTGAAATGGGAAAGAGACCTGGAGGTTGAATTGCAAGAATGGGAGGTGAAAAAGATATATAAAACTCTCATGGTCCTTCTGGTTGTGTAAGGGTCCAAGAAAATTCCTACAAGGTCCTTACTACGTGGTATACCACCCCTGACACCAAAGGGATGTGGCAGCCTAATGCACCCTCTAACTGTTGGAGATGTCTCAGGGAAAGGGGATCTTATTCACACATTTGGTGGCAATGCGACAATATTAAGCCATTTTGGAAAATGGTGCTGAAAATTATAACAAACCTTTGTCAACTTCCGAGCCCTCCATCCTTGAAATTGATTTTTCTAAACTGGTCAAGCGATGTTGCACAATACAGACACAAAAAACTTCTTATGCATTTGTTAGCAGCAGCTAAAAGGCTTATCCCCTTACATTGGCTGTCACAGAACTGCCCTACCCTGACAGAATGGTTGAACAAGGTAAACCAACTATACCACATAGAAGAAATAATAGCTAGCACGACCTTTAAGATAGGTAAATTCAGTTTGACATGGGCGCCGTGGATACTCTTTAGAGAAACGGATGAATATTTACAACTACTAAACCCTCAGTAAAATATATCAAAGGGCTCCAAGACAAACTAAACTTGGAGTAACATTGGTTTACTAATCAGACAATAGGGAAAAATTCCCTGCCGACTGGACATCACCCCCCTGAAAAGAATTTCTACCCCATCCCACCCTTAAATATTTCCCCTTCTATACTGTATTTCTCTAATTGTTTCCCTTTCTACTTAAAAGGTTTGCAACTTGGTCTGACTGACGTGTACATTTTTTCCAGTGATCTTCTTAAATTCTGGTCTAGGACTCACGAACTTGAACATTAAAACTTAGACAGATATTATCTGGTTAATTATATAGAAGCATGTAACAAATAGAAATATATGAGAAGTGAGTATATGCTTAGTAAGATTGGACTGGAAATTTATGAAACTAATAATGATGGAACATACTTGTCATATGTAATGTTATTTCTTTTTGTTGAACCAATAAAAAGATGTTTACAAAAAAAAAAACGAAAAATAGCCAGAAATGTGTAATTTACCGCAAAATTCTTGAGCATGCTGCATTTTTTACCGCAAAGCGTTTTTTTCGCGGTAAAAAACGCATCAATATGCACAAAAAGTGCAACATGCATTACAATGAATGGGAAGCTTCTTTTAAGCGTTTTTTGAGCTGATTTTTTGGTAAATCCGCGGGAAAAGCGCGAAAAAAACGCTGTGTGTGAACA
Source organism: Dendrobates tinctorius (assembly GCF_039654945.1). Taxonomy (NCBI): domain Eukaryota; kingdom Metazoa; phylum Chordata; class Amphibia; order Anura; family Dendrobatidae; genus Dendrobates; species Dendrobates tinctorius. Next base: position 82,451,127 of record NW_027361687.1, on the reverse strand, counting down.
CAGCCTAACAGCCGAGTTCTTTAGGTCATTTAAGTCTGACCACATGGTGGATCCTAACTCCACTGGGGAGAGGGGGGAGTGATGGTTCTGGGTGATCTGGGACCAATTTGACGCAAAATGACTAAGGCGCCCCCCCAACCAGGATGGCGTCATTGCCTTCTCGATTTTGAGCCTGACCCGAACAGGGAACCTCTACCTTTTCTGCCTCTACTATTGGTACTGCTGTAAGGACCCCTAGAGGATTTCCCCTGGCCCCTGTACTCTGTCTCCGAGAGGTACCTGGCATATGAAAGTACTGATTCCTTTTGACTCTCTCCTCAGCAAACCCCTTCTTTTTATGAGGCCTTTTTCTAAAATGTCATCCAGGGCTGGGTCAAAGACCCTCAACCCGGAAAAGGGGATGGAACGGAGCTTGTTTTTTGAAGCCCCGTCCCCAGACCAGATTTTTAACCAAATGGCTCTACGAGGTGCATTAGAGAGAGAGCTATTTCTAGCCGCGAATCTTACAGATTCCGCTGATGTGTCAGCAAGAAAGGCCGTGGCCGATTTCATCAGAGGCAGGAGGCTAAGATCTCCTCCCTCGGGGTCTTATTGGTCAGATGCTTCTCCAGTTGCCCCATCCACAGGAACATAGATCTGGCAACTGAAGTAGCGGCTATATTTGTTTTAATTAGAGCCGCCGATGACTCCTAAGCTCTTTTAAGTAGGTTGTCCGCCTTTCTGTCTATAATAGGGTCTTTTAAACTGGACAAGTCTTCAAAAGGGGATGGAAGTCTTTTTGGCTACTTTTGCCACTGGCACATTGATTTTGGAGATCTCTTCCTAAATCTTTATGTCCTACCGATCAGAGTCTAAAGTCCCGAGATAATAGCAGGCCTCTCTCCGCGTCCTCCCATTCCTCCAGAACCATAGCCCGGATGTGATTATTTACTGGAAACACGCTTTGTTTCTGTGCCCTAAGACCTCCAAACATTAAGTCCTGTCTGCACTGCGGCTTTGGGGCTTCCTCCACCTGTATAGTGTCCCTGACTGCTCAGACCAGTTCATCTGTATCGTCTGATGAGAACAGATATCTTCTGCCTCGTTCCTGGCCCTCTGATAATACCTCCCCCTCTTCCAGGTCAGACTCCAGGGAGTAGGATTCCTCATCTGAGCTCAGATCTCTCCACCACCTAGCTCTCAACACTCGGGCCAGGGCTGGGGGGTTGTGGCCAAGGGAGACTCGACATGGAGTCTTGAACCTCTTCCCGGATCTCAGAAAAGAGGGATTGTTGTTCCTCCCTCACGACCTTACTGGTACACGTGTCACAGTTTTATGTGGCAAACAGGGCACTTTCTGGACTTGGTGGTTGCTTTACCGGATTGCTTGGGTGCAGACAGGGGTGTTACTGGAAGTCCCTTTTCCTGTGCAGAGCACACTTACCCCTTCCTGCTCCATCCCCTCCATGGCTGCTGCGACTGCTGTTGCTTCTGATGCCGCTCTCCTGTTCCCTGCGAGATCCAGGGAAGGCTCCGCTGCCTGTCTTGATGTTCCCCTCTGGAACGCACGACGGTCTCTTACCTCCGTTGCACCCCCTGACGTCACCGGAAGAGCGACGGCTTTCTCCCTGCGCTACTTCCGGTCTGGCGCTCTGACATGTCGGCCGGTGTCGGAGCCGAGAGCCTCCACCGCGGAAGGAAGCGGCTCTAATCCAGTAGCCCCGACTGCTCGCTGGTGTTTGGAGCTGAGGAACTCCCACCCAGGAGAGTGTCAGCTCTGGGCTGCTGTGGCGACTAGTGGACCTCCAAGGGTGGACCCGCTGGACTGTGACAACGAACCTCCCTCGGAAGAGCTGACCAGGTGGACAACCCCCAATACAGGGAGCATTAGGGGCAGGCCCGAGGGAGACTATCACCATGGCAGCTGATACCCGGGGGTAGAACAACAGGAGCCTCAGCGAAAGACAAGGCGGACTGGCGGCAGGCTGGCACAGTTGTGACACGGGAATACGGACGGGATGGAGACTCTGGCAGCCGAGCACGGCTAAGACAAGGGAACACAGGCAGGCTGGTGACACTGGCAGGAAGACACGGCTGGGACACAGGAACACGGACAGAGACATTGGCTGGTAGATGTGGCGGAGACACGGGAACACAGGTAGGTCACGGCGACACAGGTGGGCAGGCACTAGGAGAAAGCAAAGGAGGGCGTATGGTCAAAGGCAAGGCGGGAAGGGCTAGCCGCAGAGAAGACAAGGAGTGCCAATGGACGTGGGGCCAGGATCACATGTATAGCACAAATGACAGTCAAGCACAGCCAGGAGGAAGAGGCGGCCTGATGCGCAGAGGACTTCCGGGTCAGGGTCCTCCAGACCATAGAGCAGGCTAGAGAGAGAGGCAGGGTTGCTAGGAACGGTTAATAGGGACAGAGCGTGCATGCACCACTGAACTCAGTGCACGCACGCCCCCGACGGGAGACAGGAGCCAGAGCAGGGACTGAGTGGGCACGCGCCGGGATGCCGAGGACCGGTAAGTACACCGGGGCTCGGGGGGAGGTGGTGTGAAAGGGAGAGGCAGCGGCAGTGAGACAGAAACAGGCCGCGGTGGTGGCAGCATCGTGACAGTACCCCCCTCCTTACGCGCCCCCCTCCTATGGCCAGAAAGAAATTTAGCCAGCATTCGAGGAGCCTGGATGTTCTCCCGGGGTTCCCAAGATGTCTCCTCAGGACCAAAACCCTTCCAATCAACCAGGAAAAAGGTTTTGCCTCTTTATTCTTTCATGGTGAGGATGTCCTTAACCTCAAAAACATCATCAGTGGAGACGGGCTGATATGAAAGTGTAACAACCCTGCTGGCATCACTGCATGGCCTCTCATTCCCCGTGCACCAACTTACTTTCTGCTTCAAGCCATGCTGTGAACTCTGTCTGTTGCCAGCCCTGAGCTCCAGGTGCTATGCCTCTTGTTTTCCTGCTTGCTCTCCATGTTTCCTGACTGTGTGTATAGGGGGACGGCATCTGAACTCTCTGGTTCTTATTCAGTCAGGGTGCACCTGTGTAATATGTCCCTTACCAATCACCTAGATCCCTTGACTATTTAGTTTCGCCACATCCACTGACCTTTGCCTGAGCAATGTCTAAACTCCGTTAGCTCCTTGCTGCTGAGCTAGCCAGGCCCTGTCCTATGTCTTGCCTTCTCTGAAGGCTCTTATTGCGTATTCCTGTGTCTTGGTACCTTGCTTAGTACTTCTTTGTCCGCCTGCCAGGAGGCAGAATATCCTGGTCCTTGTGTCTTTGTCCCTGTTTCTCTGTCTGAACTCAGTCCTACCTCTGTCTGTCAGTCTCCTTGTCTGTGGTTCCTTCTCTGCTGTGTCTTTCCTTGTGTCCTCCCTATCAGAGGCTCTGCTCCCTTGCAGCTCTGCCCGCACGGCTCCCTAGCCGCTCTGCCTGCACGGCTCCCTAGCCGCTCTGCCTGCACGGCTCCCTAGCCGCTCTGCCTGCACGGCTCCCTAGCCGCTCTGCCCGCACGGCTCCCTTGCAGTCCAGCCTACTCCGCACCTCCTGCGTGAACAGGTCCAAACCGGTTCCTTCATATTCCACTCCTTCCTGCCTATATCCATACCTGCACCTCCTGTGTGAACAGGTCCAAACCTGTCTCTGATATTCCACTCCTGCTTGCCCAGTGTCTCCAAGCCGTGCCCGCTTGCCCAGTGTTTCCAAGCCGTGCCCAGTGTCTCCAAGCCGTGCCCGCTTGCCCAATGTCTCCAAGCCGTGCCCGCTTGCCCAATGTCTCCAAGCCGTGCCCGCTTGCCCAGTGTCTCCAAACCGTGTCCAGCGTCTCCAAGCCACGCCCGCTTGCCCAGTGTCTCCAAGCCACGCCTGCTTGCCCAGTGTCTCAGCCGTGCCTGTCCTGTCTACCTGCCTGCCAGTCTATAGCACCAGTCCAAGTGACTTGTCCCCGAGTGGGATCAGCAGCCACAGCCAGACACCACCCTGGAGTGGCACCCGATAGCTACCTGCCGCACAAGCCTGACCTCACCATCAGAGGCTCCAGTGAAGACCGAGGTAGCTGTCGTAGTCACGCCCCTTCCAGGGTAGTCTGGTTTGTGGCACAGTGGGGCCACAAACCCCCGGCTCGCGCCATTCAGCCAAGGCGCGAGAGTGACAGAAAGAGTGGTAGAAGCATGGAACTGATTGAGAACAACTGGTTTCAGAAGAGAAACGTGGAATAAATTGGGGATACGGAGCGAGGCGGGTAGCCTCAACTAGTAAGCAACATCATTAATACGAGCCAAGACCTCGAAGGGCCCAATGTACCGGGGACCCAGTTTATGTGAGGGGATCTTTAGGCAGATGAATTTAGAAGACAGTCAGACCTTATCTCCAGGATGATATAGAGGAGGGTCTAAGCGCCTCTTGTCCGTGTGTCTCTTCATTCTGTCACGTGCTTGTTCGACAGCGGTCTTGGTCTCCTGCCAGATCCTGGCGAACTCCCCAGATAGTAGTTCAGCCGCTGGCACACCCAAGACAGGAGGTACCGGCAGAGGTACACCAGGATGCTGCCCATGGATGACAAAGAAGGGTGACTTGGAAGAAGATTTGCTGCCGTGATTATTGTATGCGAATTCAGCCCATGGGAGTAAGTCGGTCCAGTCATTCTGGTGGGCGTTAGAGAAATGTCAGAGATAGGTTACCAGAATCTGGTGAGTGCGTTCTACTTGACCGTTGGTTTGCAGGTGGTAAGCAGAGGAGAAGTCAAGCATGACATTAATACTTTTGCAGAAAGCCCTCCAGAACCGAGAGGTGAATTGGACTCCCCTGTCCGAAACAATATGTTGTGGAAGGCCATGAACACGAAAAACATGGTGGACGAAAATCTTCGCTAGCTCAGGTGCCGAGGGTAAACCAGGAAGCGAGATGAAATGAGCCATATTGGAAAATCTGTCCTCAACCACGAGGATGACGGTGCGGCCCGAAGACAGAGACAGATCAGTAATAAAGTCCATAGCAATGTGCTGCCAAGGGGCCGATGGAACTGGGAGCGGGTGTAAAAGACCAGAGGGAAGCTGTCTGGGAATCTTGTTCTTAGCACAAGAAGGACAGGAGTCTATAAAGTTATGGACATCTTGGGGAAGGGTTGGCCACCAGTGGTAGCGGGGCATGACGATGAGAGTTTTTCTGAGGCCTACATGACCTGCCAGGTTTGGAGGCATGACCCCAGTGCAGGACTCGCCTTCTGTTGTTCACGGGAACAAAAGTCTTACCTGGAGGTAGGGAGGTTAAACTGATTGGTGCTAGCGTAATGACTTTGGATGGGTCTACGATGTGCATGGGTTCCTCCTCTGTATCCACCAACAAAAAGGAACTGGACATTGCATCAGCCTTGAGGTTCTCATTGCCGGGACGGAAGTGGAGCTCGAAGTCGAAGCGGGCAAAGAATAGGGACCACCTAGCTTGCCGGGGGTTAAGTCTCTGTGCTGCTTGGATATATGCCAAGTTTTTATGGTCCGTAAAGATCTCAAAAGGATGTACGGCCCCCTCCAATAAGTACCTCCATTCTTGCAACGCCAGCTTGATGGCCAACAGCTCTCTGTCACCGATGGAGTAGTTCCGTTCAGAGGTGGAAAAGGACTTGGAGAAAAAAACGCAGGTGACAAGCCGACCGGTGGTAGACCTCAGAGAGTACCGCTCCGGCCCCGGTGGCTTAGGCATCTACCTCCAGAATGAAAGATTTGTTAGCCTCTGGACGATGGGTGCTGTGGCGAAGGCTTGCTTCAGAGACAACAAGGCATTTTCGGCCTCCGACGACCAGACATGAGGATTGGCCCCCTTGCGAATTAGAGAGGAGATGGAACCGGTCAGTGAAGAAAAGTGAGGGATGAACTGTCGATAGTAATTCGCGAAGCCGAGAAATCGCTGCATTGCCTTGACACCGTGAGGACGCGGCCAATTGAGCATGGCGGACACTTTCTCTGGGTCCATGCGCAAGCCGGAGTTGGAGATGATGTAATCCAGGAACGGGAGAAACGACTGCTCGAAGCTCGAAAGCGCATTTTTCAAGCTTGGCATAGAGGCTATTATCCCTCAGGTGCAGCAGTACTAGACGGACGTTCCTTCTATGGGTGGGCAGATCCGGAGAGAAAACTACAATGTCATCAAGGTATACGACCACACAAGAATACAGCAGATCTTGGAAAATATCATTCACAAATTCCTGGAACACTGCGGGGCATTGCACAAGCCAAAGGGCATCACCAAATACTCGCAGTGCCCGTCCCGGGTGTTGAAAGCGGTCTTCCACTCATCTCCACGGCAGATACGGATGAGATTGTAGACTCCACGGAGATCCAGTTTGGTAAAGATTTGTGCTCCCCGCAGCCAGTCGAATAACTCAGGAATGAGAGGGAGCGGATACTTGTTCTTCACAGTAATAGCGTTGAGACCCCAGTAGTCGATGCAGGGACAAAGACATCCGACCTTAACAAAAGAACCCCGTGCCTGCGGGGGGACGAAGACTTCCGAATAAAACCCTTGGCCAGATTTTCCTGGACGTACTCGGTCATGGCCTGGGACTCGAAAGGATTTAGCGGGTAAATACAGCCTCTGGGCGGAGTGGAGCCTGGAAGCAGGTCGATCGGGCAATCATAAGGACGATGCGGGGGCAGACTGTCCGCTTCCTTTTTATTGAAGACGTCCGCGAAGGACCAGCAAGGTGGAGGCAAATCTGCAGGTACCGTGGCGGGCCGAGGGGACTTTAACGGCTGAACGGGAAGCAGGTACTTGGTCTGGCAGGATTGACCCCAATGTAGAATGTCACCAGAGATCACCAGTCAAGGATGGATTCGTGGACTCGCAACCAAGGAAGACCTAATAGTAACGTATGGGACAAAGAGGGCAGCACATAGGCTATCTTCTCCCGATGTAATGCTCCGATCTGTAGTTCCTCCTCCTTAGTGACCAGGGTGATGGTCTCCCACAAAGGCCTGCCATCAACTTAAGCTATCTGCAGAGGAGTCTCCAAGGACCTGACAGGAATCCGAAGTCTTTTGACCGCCTCGTGCTGAATGAAGTTCCCTGCTGCCCCAGAATCAATATAGGCGACCTCCGAGAAGCGACAAGAGCCCAGATTCAGTAAGACAGAGAGGGTCAAAGGTAGAGAGGTATCACTGACATCTAGGGAGGCTTCTCTTACCTGGCCTAGGCGTTTCCCGCTGCTCTGCCGGCTTGAGACGGTCTACATGCATGGGTTCTGGTGCCGAGGCCGCCGAGGTAGATGTGTGTCGCAAACGGGAGGGGCTGCATGTGACCGAAGGTAGACGGGGAAGTCTCTTCTCCCTGGCAGCTTCACGGGAGCGTTTCTGGAAACGCAAGTCAATGCGAGTTGCCAGGGACATTAGATCCTCAAGAGACGTTGGCGTGTCCCGAAATGCCAGCTCGTCCTTGATCCGGGCAGACAAACCCCGCCAAAAAGCTCCCACCAGGGCCTAATTGTTCCATCCCAGCTCGGAGGACAGGGTACGGAAGAGAATGGCATACTGGCCAACAGAGAGAGTGCCCTGGTGGAGATTAAAAAGGGACTCTGTGGTAGAGGCCAAGTGTCTGGGCTCGTCGAAAACTTTGCGAAAAGCCTCAAGAAAGGTGGCGAGCTGGGAGACCAGAGGATCGTCTTGCTCCCAGATGGGGTTCACCAAGGCCAGAGCCTCGCCCTCCAGGTGGGACACCACAAAGGCCACTTTAGCCTGATCAGTGGGGTATTGTAGTGGCAGTAATTCAAAATGCAGTTGGCAATGATTCAGGAACCCCAGACATAATTTGGGATCTCCGCTATACCGCAGAGGTCTGGCCAAACGGGGAGGTGGCTGTGGAGCAGGAGCCTGAGCAGGGATCGAGGCGGCGGATTGTAGGGATAACAATCGATTATCCACGGAGGCCATATAATTAAAGATGTGGGCCTGAGTGTCACGTTGCTGGGCAAGCTCCTGCTGGAGACTGGCCAGCTGGGATGCATTCCCTGGATCAGAGGGTTGTAATGCTGATATGCGAGACTCCATGGACTTTAGGAAAGCTTGGTTTTCCCGTAGGAACAGCAGTTCTTTTTGGGCGGGGGCTAAGGTACCAGCGGAGTCCATGGCCTGACTGTACTGTGGCGACTATTGGACCTCCAAGGGTGGACCCGCTGGACCGTGACAACGAACCTCCCTCGGACGAGCTGACCAGGTGGACCACCCCCTATACAGGGAGCGTTAGGGGTAGGCCCGAGGGAGACTATCACCACGGCAGCTGGTACCCGGGGTAGAACAACAGGAGCCTCAGCGAAAGAAAAGGCGAACTGGCAGCAGGCTGGCATGGCTGTGACACGTGAATACAGACGTGGCGGAGACACGGGAACACGGGTTGGTCACAGAGACACAGGTGGGCAGGCACTAGGAGAAAGCACACGGAGGGCGTAAGGTCAGAGGCAAGGCGGGAAGGGCTAGCGGCAGACAAGACAAGGAGCGCCGAAGAATGTGAAGCCATGATCATTTGTATAGCACAAATGACAGTCAGGCACAGCCAGGAGGAAGAGGTGGCCTGATAAGCAGAGTGCGCAGAGGACTTCCGGGTCAGGGTCCTCCAGACCATAGAGCAGGCTAGAGAGAGAGGCAGGGTTGCTAGGAACGGTTACTAGGGACGGAGCGTGCACGCGCCACTGAACTCCGTGCACGTGCGCCCCTGACGGGAGACAGGAGCCCATGTGCCGGGACGCCGAGGACCGGTAAGTGCACCGGGGCTGGGGGAAGGTGGCGTGACAGGGAGAGGCAGCGAGACAAGAGCAGGCCACGGCGGCGGCATCCTGACAGCTGCTTAACAGGAGAAAGGTTTGGACCGGACGCCCGATCCCCCTGAGCCCCCACTGGTAAGCCGAGCTTCTCTTTCAGGATCCAACCTCTTGTGCATCCCTCCTTGCAGGGACAGGAAAAACACTGAGGGAATAGGGGTGGGTGTGACATCGGTGGTCGTGCCCGCCGATGTCCCATCAGCGGCGGCAGCCACAGCAGCCTCTCCTCACCTGCGCGCCACCGTCCGTGCGCACGCCTGTCCTGCCTTCCCTCCTGCTGCACGCACCGGCCCTAGGTTGCGGGCGCGCGCCCGTCCGTCCCCGGCGTCTGGCCGTGGGCGGCGCTGAGGGGCCGGGCTTGAGGAGCTCTGCCGGGAGCTCACGTACTTCAGGCGTCCTCCCTAGGAGGAGGGCGCCTGGTGATTGTGTGGATCTCCCACACCATTCTGGCCGCACTCCTATTTCCTTGTGCTACTTCTTGGTGCTCGTCGCAGCACCTATTCTGTGTTGCGTCCGCTCCTCTTCCTAGCATCGTTTCCCCTGGTCCGTTCCGTCTTCCCTGTCTGTCCCTGCATGCTGGTATTCTTCCCCGGTCTGTTTCCTGTCCTCCAGCTCTCCCTGTCTACTCCAGCCCGGACACTCTTGCTTAACTCCTCCTAGGTTCCTCGTCTGTCCGTCTCCCCGCCCCGTCACCCCATGGGCTTTTCTGCTGGGTTCCCCCTCCTCTGATATTCCCACCTAGGTACTCTTGTCTTAGTCCGTAGTTCCTTGTCCTGCCTAGAGCCTGGCTTCTCCCTGAGCCATCCCTCTTGGTACCGGCTGTCGCGGTTCTGACCCCTGTGGTCTTGCCCCTAACGATCCCTGTATAGGGGTTGGTCATCACCTGGCGTGCTCGGCCCAGGGGCTCCGGATCCGTGACCCAGAGGGTCCACTCTCGGATGTAGTTTGCTCCTGAGCGTCACAGTGGGGAGGGCCCTTTTAACCTCTTGTGTGCTTTTCTGTCTCTGTAAGGAGAAGGAGGACGTCCTCCATGGAGCTGTTAGGAGGTACGTCCTGGAAAATATAAATATTGAAAGTGACAGAGCAAAAGAATGTATATTTAAAGAGGTAGTGAACAATCATTCAGAAAAAATACCAAGAGGACAGAGAAACTCCAAAAAATTAACAATAATGAAAAATAATAATAATAATAATAATAATAATATCATGAAAACGCAAAAACATGTACATAATATATACAACCTCCTAAAAGGTATGTATAACTCATGTGAAGTAATAATGTGAATAAAATATTTTTATCATTTTGCATTTCTCCATATACATCATTAACATATCCACCAATTCTTCAATCTAGAAACAAGGTCCACAGAAAAAAAAAAAAAAAAAGAAAAATCCAGGTTAAAATAAGTCCATAAGAAAAATGGCTACAAACACCAGCTCTCCGCCGCCCCAGAAAAGGCGCATCTCTAAGGCTATGTGCACACGCAGTTTTAGGTGCTGCAGATTTTTCCACGCGGATTTGGAAAAATCTGCAGGTAAATTCTCATGTCAAAAGACCTGCGGTTTACCTGCGTATTAGCCTGCGGTTTCGCTCTGCGGTTTCAAACTGCTGCGGATTCCGCACAAAGAATTGACAAGCTGCGAATTTGAATCCGCGTGGAAAAATCCGCAGCATGTGCATAGTGTTTTTCAGTTTACCATTGAAAATAATGGTACTGTACAACGCAGCTAAATCTGCTGCGGACCCGCAGAGCCTGAAATTCTGCGGATCCGCAGCAGAATCTGCAACGTGTGCACATGGCCTAAGATGCGCCAATTCCGGCACTTAGCCTTGCTCATTCAACTTGCCCTGTAGCGGTGGTAAGTGGGGTAATAGTTGTGGGGTTGATGTCACCTTTGTATTGCAAGGTGACATCAAGCCCACGGCTTAGTAATGGAGAGGTGTCAATAAGATACCTATCCATTACTAATCCTATAGTTGTTACATGTTAAATAAAGATACAGCCAGAATAAAGTATAAAAATGAAATAAAACATAACACATTTTCCCATATTTATTATACGCCTAATTCGTGTGACGCCCTTGATCTCCTGCAAAGAAAATAAAATAAACCAACACAAATACTCCATGTTCCGATGTAATCCATTTAATAACGAGAGTCCCACGACGATCTCCCATGTAGAACGGTCACATCGGGAGATGTCACTGTTCTACAGAGCCTCTGGTGATACACTGAAAGGAGGTAATGGCTCCTGCAGTGCATCACTGAAGAGGTCACCGGAGTTCGTGTTCTCATTTTACGGCACTGCTGCATGAGAATTTTCTCACACAGCATTGCCGGTGACAGCATGAACTCAGGGGTGACCTCTCTCCCGGTGGTGGAACGATACACTGAGGAGGAATACCTCTGGTCAGTGCATCACCGGAGGCCTTGTAGAACAGTCACATCTCCCGATGACACTGTTCTACACGGGAGATCGTTGTGGGACACTCGTTATTAAATGGACTACGGCAGAAAAGTAAGTGTAGGTTGGTTTATTATTTTATTTTTGTTACAGGAGAATGAGGGCGTCGGGGACTGGGTCTTTGGTGAGTATGTACTGTTTTTTTTTTTTTTTTTTTTTTTACAATTGAGCACAGGCATTGCCTGATGGTACTATTTCCCCATCATCGGCTCATGCTGTCACTGATATATGTGACAACAGACATAGCCGGATGGGAGCAGTAGTCACATCAGATGATGCCTGGCTACACACAGACTCCTGCAGACAGACACGCACATCTTCTCTGCTCACACATGTTCTCCACCCACACACTCTTAACCTCCTGCCTTTCTGCAGCGTTTTTGGCACGCAACTCCGCAGCAAAACCACCTTTTTACACCTGCGGTTTTGCTGCGGATTTGACTGACTCAATGGAAGTCAATGGGTGCAGAAACGCTGCAGATCTGCAAAAAGAATTGACGTGCTGCAGAAAATAAAATGCTGCAAATCCGTGTGGATTTTTCCCCAGCATGCGCACACCAATTCTGAAATTCCCATTAACATTGGTTGTGCACTACATTGCGGATTTGGTGCAATTCCGAGCGTCCAAAATCGCTGCGGATCCGCAATAAAATCCGCAACGTGTGCACATAGCCTAAAACTGTCCCACTAGTTAACCCCTTTAGTGACCACCATTTAAAAAAAAAAAAAAAAAGCAATGCAAAAAACAATGCTTTATCATAATGCGAACAAAAAGTGGAATAACATGCGATCAAAAAGATGGATATAAATAAACATGGTACCGCTGAAAACGTCATCTTGTCCTGCAAAAAATGAGCCGCCATACAGAGTCATCACCGGAAAAATAAAAAAAAGTTATAGGTCTCTCACAATACAGCAATGCAAAAATAATTTTTTATATAAAATAGTTTTTATTGCATAAAAGCCCCAAAACAAAAAAAATTATATAAATGAGGTATTACTGTAATCGTACTGACCCAAAGAATAAAACTGCCATATCAATTTTACCACACGCGGAACTGTATAAACACCCCCCCAAAGAAATTTATGAATTGCTAGATTTTGTTCCTTCTGCCTCCCACAAATCTTAATAAAATGCGATCAAAAAATGTCATGTGCCTGAGAATGATACCAATAAAAACGCCAACTCGTCCTGCAAAAAACAAGACCTCACGTGACTCTGTGGGGCAAAATATGGAAAAATGATAGCTCTGAAAATGTGGTGATGTAAAAACTTTTTTTCAATAAAAATTGTCTTAGCGTGTGACAGCTGCCAAACATAAAAACCCGCTATAACGCCTCTTTCACACGTCGTGATATTTCCGGAGATGTAAGTGTCCGTGTGTGTAATACTTGTGGCACACATGTGCTGCATCAGTACAAGAAGGATGGGCGCCAGGGAAGAAGTGTTACAGTAAGCGCTGTAGCCCGGCGTCGGGTGCTGAACACAGCTCTCATCATTCTCCCCTACTTGCTCCAATAGCCGGCAGAGCAAGGGAGAATGATGAGAGCCATGCTCAGCACCCGGCGCCGGGGAACGGCGCTTACTGTAATGCTTATTCCCTGGCACCAATGCGTGTCACATGGATGACATCCATGTATATTATGAGTATGCACATATGCTGGATGGTTTGTGGTCCATGCTGACATTAAAAAATGGACTTGTCGGCGTGTTTTGCCCACGGACACACGGTCCGTGGAAACACACTGACATGTGCACAGACCCATTCACTTATGGTGGGGGTTTTACTGTTTTGGCACCTCATGGGCTCTCCCAGTGGGTCAAGGAACCTGCAAACCATAAAAGTAAAACCTGGGGCTCCTTCCCTTCTGAGCTCTGGCATGCGCCCAAATAGTGGTTTACCCCCACACGGGGTATCAACATACTCAGGAAAATTGCACAATAACTGTTGGGGTCAAATTTCTTCTGTTACCCTTAGTAAACTAAAAAAAAATTGGACCTGAAGTACGGTAAATTTGTGAAAAAAGTTATTTTTTTTTTTTTTTAAACATTCCAAAAATTCCGGTGAAGCACCTGAAGGGTTAATAAACTTCTTGAATGTGGTTTTGAGCGCCTTCAGGAGTGCAGTTTTTAGAATGGTGTCACTTTTGGGTATTTGCTATCATATAGACCCCTCAAAGTGACTTCAAATGTGATGTGGTCCATAAAAAAATGGTGTTGTAAAAATGAGAAATCGCTGTTTAACTTTTAACCCTTACAACTTCCTAACAAGAATCCATGGAAGCGTTCCAGAGTTATTACCTCATAAAGGGACAGTGGTCAGAATTGTAAAAATTTTCCCGGTCATGAACGTGCAAACCACCCTTGTGGGTAAATGTGTTAAAAAAGCCCACTCCTCAGAATGTGGAAGCTACAGACAGGACTGTGACAGCCTGGAAATGTCATATTCTGGTAACTCCGGGCCGTATTTGCCACTAGGCACCTAAGGGCATGTGCCTAGGGCACCAGGATGCGAGGGGCGGTACCTGAGCAAGGTTTTTTTTTTTTTTTTTTTAAAGTCTGGGGATTGGCTCGCCCACCCTCCTCAGTCTTCCACTTCTCTAAAGTCTTGATAAGGAGCCTTTACCTGAGCAGCCCAGGGTGTGGGCGTGGTCCATTAAGCCACATTCCATCTTATCAGCGACCAATGGTGAGCGCAGCCTTTGCTAGAAACCAATAGCACACCAGAAGGGCGGCACGCTTGGCGCTGTCAGTGAGCAGGGGGTGGAGTTACGCGTTAACTGTGAAGCTGGTTTGTGCTGAGGAGGGAGATCGAGTGTACTGGTCCATGAAATATGCCGCTCGCTCAACTGGTAGATTTGTGGCCTGACGTGAAGCTGGTGTCCGAGGAAACTGAGGTGAGAATGGACAGCGCTTCACCATGCATGTCTGTGAATGCATCACTTCATTCTGTGCAGGCTCTGCAGGGGCTGTCAGTGATTAGTTGCCGTGCATGACCATGGACACAGGTGTTCTTGTCATGTGGAGTTTACTTTGGATACAGTGAGTAGTGTCGGTTATATCGGTGAAGAGCATGCTCTGTGTGTGTCATGCTGAGTTCCCTCTAGTGTATGCTTGCTGTGCAGTGCTGTGCAGCAACAGGTGCCCGATTGGCCTCAGTTGTCACACTACAATATGTTGTGTAATGTGAAAGTGCTGTCAGCCGCCAGAAGCTTTCATGTTCTCTACACTAGGTTGCTGGCCGTGTGCTGTCATGGCAATAAACACAACAGCAGAAGTGTGTGCGTGTATGCGGCTCCACGGCGAGGCAATGTGTGTGTGTGCATGCGGCGCTGTGGCAAGGCAGTGTCTGCGTGTATGCGGCTCTGTGGCGAGGCAATGTGTGTGTGCGTGTATGCGGCTCTGTGGCGAGGCAGTGTGTGTGTGTATGCGACTCTGTGGCGAGGCAACGTGTGTGTATGCAGCTCTGTGGCGAGGCAGTGTGTGCGTGTATGCGGCTCTGTGGCGAGGCAGTGTGTGTGTGTGTGTATGCGGCTCTGTGGCGAGGCAATGTGTGTGTATGCAGCTCTGTGGCGAGGCAGTGTGTGTGTGTATGCGGCTCTGTGGCGAGGCAATGTGTGTGTGTGTGTGTATGCGGCTCTGTGGCGAGGCTGTGTGTGTGTATGCGGCTCTGTGGCGAGGCAGTGTGTGTGTGTATGCGGCTCTGTGGCGAGGCAGTGTGTGTGTGTATGCGGCTCTGTGGCGAGGCAATGTGTGTGTGTGTATGCGGCTCTGTGGCGAGGCAGTGTGTGTGTGTATGCGGCTCTGTGGCGAGGCAGTGTGTGTGCGGCTCTGTGGCGAGGCAATGTGTGTGTATGCGGCCCTGTGGCAAGGCAGTGTGTGTGCGTGTATGCGGCTCTGTGGCGAGGCAGTGTGTGTGTGTATACGGCTCTGTGGCTAGGCAGTGTGTGTGCGGCTCTGTGGCGAGGCAGTGTGTGTATGCGGCTCTGTGGCGAGACATTGTGTGCCTGTATGCGGCTCTGTGGCGAGGCAGTGTGAGCGTGTAAGCGGCTCTGTGGCGAGGCAATGTGTGTGTGTGTGTGCGGCTCTGTGGCGAGGCAATGTGTGTGCGGCCCTGTGGCAAGGCAATGTGTGTGTGCGTGTATGCGGCTCTGTGGCGAGGCAATGTGTGTGCGTGTATGCGGCTCTGTGGCGAGGCAGTGTGTGCCTGTATGCGGCTCTGTGGCGAGACATTGTGTGCCTGTATGCGGCTCTGTGGCGAGGCAGTGTGTGCGTGTAAGCGGCTCTGTGGCGAGGCTGTGTGTGTGTATGCGGCTCTGTGGCGAGGCAGTGTGTGTGTGTATGCGGCTCTGTGGCGAGGCAGTGTGAGTGTGTGTGCGGCTCTGTGGCGAGGCAGTGTGTGTATGCGGCTCTGTGGCGAGACATTGTGTGCCTGTATGCGGCTCTGTGGCGAGGCAGTGTGAGCGTGTAAGCGGCTCTGTGGCGAGGCAATGTGTGTGTGTGTGTGCGGCTCTGTGGCGAGGCAATGTGTGTGCGGCCCTGTGGCAAGGCAATGTGTGTGTGCGTGTATGCGGCTCTGTGGCGAGGCAATGTGTGTGCGTGTATGCGGCTCTGTGGCGAGGCAGTGTGTGCCTGTATGCGGCTCTGTGGCGAGACATTGTGTGCCTGTATGCGGCTCTGTGGCGAGGCAGTGTGTGCGTGTAAGCGGCTCTGTGGCGAGGCAATGTGTGTGTGTATGCGGCTCTGTGGCGAGGCAATGTGTGTGCGTGTATGCGGCCCTGTGGCAAGGCAATGTGTGTGTGCGTGTATGCGGCTCTGTGGCGAGGCAATGTGTGTGCGTGTATGCGGCTCTGTGGCGAGGCAGTGTGTGTGTGTATGGGGCCCTGTGGCGAGGCAATGTGTGTCCATGTATTCGGCTCTGTGGCGAGACAATGTGTGTGTGTGTAAGCGGCTCTGTGGCGAGGCAATGTGTGTGTGCGTGTATGCGGCTCTGTGGTGAGGCAATGTGTGCGTCTATGCGGCTCTGAGGCGAGGCAATGTGTGTGTCTACGCTGCTCTGGGGAGAGGCAATGTGTGTGTCTACGCCGCTCTGGGGCGAGGCAGAGTGTGTGTGTGTGTGTGTGTGTATGTGGCTCGGTAATGTGTGTGTATGGATGCGGTGAGTCAGTGTGTGTATGCGGCTCCGGCAAGGCATTGTGTGTGGGTGTATTAGTATGCATGTGGCTCTGTGGCGAAGCAGTGTGTGGTGTGTATATGAATGCGGCTGTGCGGCGAGGCAGTGTGTGGTGTGTATATGCGTCTCTGTGGCGAGCCTGTGTGTGTGTGTGTGTGTGTGTGTGTGTGCGCGGCGAGGCAGTGTGTGTATATGTATGCGGCTCCGCAGCGAGGCAATGTGTGTGTATGCAGCTCTGTGGTGAGGCAGTGTGTGTGCGTGTACGCGGCTCTGTAGCGAGGCAATGTGTGTATTTGCGGCTCTGTGGCAAGGCTGTGTGTGTATGGATGCGGTGAGTCAGTGTGTTTGTGTGTGTATGTGGCTCCGGCAAGGCAGTGTGTGTGTGTGTATTTGTATGCATGCAGCTCGGCAGTGTGTGTGTATGTATGCGGCTCTGTGGCAAGGTAGTGTGTGTATGTATGCGGCTCTGTGGCGAGGCAGTGTTTGTATGATGCAGCTCTGTGCAAGGCAGTCTGTGTGAGTGTGTGTGTCTGTATACGGCTGTGCAGCGAGGCAGCTGTGTGTATGTATGCGGCTCCACGGCGAGGCAGTGTGTGTGTGTATGCGGCTCCGTGGCGAGGCAGTGTGTGTGTGTGTGTGTGTGTATGCAGCTCTGCGGCGAGGCAGTGTGCATGCGGCTACATGGCGATGCAGTGTGTGTGTGTGGGGCTCCACGGCGAGGCAGTGTGTGTGTAAGCGGCTCCATGGCGAGGCAGTGTGTGTGTGTGTGTGTGTATGCGGCTCCACGGCGAGGCAGTGTGTGTGTGTGTGTATGTGGCTCCACAGCGAGGCAGTGTGTGTGTATGTGGCTCCACAGCGAGGCAATGTGTGTGTGTATGCGGCTCCATGGCGAGGCAATGTGTGTGAGTGTAGGAGAGGGGGTCCCAGCCGAGTGTCCGGTTCGGAACCAAGGGGACCGTCAACTGGGTTCCGGGGGAAACTGTTCCTGGGGGACAGAATTCAGGGATGGACCGTGGTGACTGACAGGCGGACTGGGGGAGGGGCTAATATAAAATGGGCGGGGAACACGAGTCACAGTGAGTCAGCAGAACGAGACAGAAGGAGCAGGAGATCGTGGGAGCGATTGAGAGCCAGAGCGACTCACCAGAGCGACTCACCAGAGCCAGGAAGGAGGCCAGAGACAGGAGAGATACTTCCCCTGGACATCAGTGGGACGGCGCCGAGACGACCATCCGAGAACCGCTGCCCTCTGTCGACCAGCGGCCGCCTTCCTCCAGCCTGTGGCTGCGGCCTGCCCGCGCTCACCAGCAGCCGTTGCTGCCTCGCTCGTGCCCGCGGTCACCAGCGGCCGTTGCCGCCTCGCTCCTGCCCGTGGTCGCCAGAGGCCGTTGCCGCCTCGCTCCTGCACTCGGCTGCAGCCTGCCCGCGGACACCAGCGGCCGCTACCGCCTCGCTCCAGCCCGCGGCTGCAGCCTGTCTCCCGCCACCCGCAGCCGCTCTGCCCTCACTCGTGGCAATTCCAGTGCCGTCGGCGGCCACCACTGTCCCGCTCCGGTCTGCGGCAGGGGCCGAGCCTCTGCTTGCCATGGATTCCCCGTTGCAGCTCCTAGCTGCACAGGTGGCCTGCCACTCGCCAACCAGCACCACTTACACCAGCCCGGGGGCCACGGCCCACTCATCCAAGAACTCCTCCGGGGTCGGAGGTGCCCCAGTATCGCAGGAGCGTTGAAACGCTCGAAGACTACGTCGACTTCAGCAGCTGGGCCCAGCGGCTGCTCCGCCGAAGAACCCCTGTCCAGGACGCCGAGGGACTTCAGGACAGCTAAGTTGACTATATAATTAAGGACCCGTAGTCGGCCATACCGCGGCCCTATAGTGACCGGCTCTCGCCGGAAGTAGTCGTATTCTACTCTGCTTGTGTTTACTTGTATTGATCCCCTGCGAGAGCAACCCTTGTTACCCCTTTTGGTTGGTCAGGCTGAGGAAAGTCACCTCTAGGCCTATAAACGTTATTATAAAAAGCACCAAACCGTCTCGCGACTCGTCACTGCATCCTGCGTACCTGCTTGTACCACATGTGTATG
This sequence comes from Dendrobates tinctorius, assembly GCF_039654945.1. Classification (NCBI taxonomy): domain Eukaryota; kingdom Metazoa; phylum Chordata; class Amphibia; order Anura; family Dendrobatidae; genus Dendrobates; species Dendrobates tinctorius. Next base: position 82,432,609 of record NW_027361687.1, on the reverse strand, counting down.
CGGCTCCACGGCGAGGCTGTGTATGTGTGTGTCCGGCTCCACCTCGAGGTAGTGTATAAATTGCACCATGGCCAGCACACGGACTGGACACCACACAGGTTCCTTCTGGTACATCACAGCTGTATTTTTCCCAGAAAACTATTCTCTAACCTCCAAACATCTTGGAGCCTATGTGAAGGCACTCTGGGCCACAAGATGCCCTGACAATGGGCCTCCTCATCCTGACAGGCGTCCCTGTTACTTCCAGATGCCTGTATAATGAGGGAAGGGCAGCTTCTTGGTGTGTTCCATAGGCTGTGTGTTCAGTAGGATATATGCGTAACAGATCCATTTACTTCCTACAGTGCCAATCGCAGCTGGAAAATAAGACTCAATCCAGTATGACTCTTCCCAGCCATAGGTGATGTGTAACTCCCTTTCCTGCAGTCCTGACTCCTTAGATAATAGGACATGTCCATTCATTATGTGGTCAGTAACCACTCCAATAAAATGAGGTCACCTATTAAAAATGTAGGGAGACTTTTAAGGGTATGTGCACACGTTGCGGATTTGGCCCTGCGGATCCGCAGCAGTTTTCCATGCGGTGTACAGTACCATGTAACCCTATGGAAAACCAAATCCTCTGTGCATATGCTGCAGAAAATTCCGCGCAGATTTGCTGCGGTTTATTTTACGCAGCATGTCAATTCTTTGTGCGGAATCCGAAGCGTTTTTACGCCTGCTCCTTTATAGGAATCCGTAGGTGAAAAAACGCAGGTGGAAACCGCACAAATTCCGCAGTAAATCTGCACTAAATCCGCAGGTAAAACACAGGTCATTTTACCTGAGGAGTCAGCCAAATCTGCAATGGAATCGGCTGTGTATGCACATACCCTTAAGGTGTTGTCTGGTGAAGATAAGTGATCACCTATCCACAAGGTTGGTGATAACTGATACAGCGGGGAAATAAGTATTTGATCCCTTGCGGATTTTGCACGTTTGCCCACTGACAGAGGCATGAACAGTCTATAATTTTAAGGGTAAGTTAATTTGAACATTGAGAGACAGAATATCAAAAATAAAATCCAGAAAATCACATTGTATAAATTAAATATATTGATTTGCTTTTTTGCAGTGAGAAGTAAGTATTTGACCCCCTATCAACCATAAAGGGTATGTGCACACGTTGCGGATTGTCCTGTGGATTTCCCCTGTGTTTTTACACCTGCAGATTCCTATAATGGAGCAGATGTAAAAGGCTGCGGAATCCGCACAAAGAATTGACATGCTGCAGAAATGAACCCTGCGGATTTTTCCGCATGTGCACAGCATTTTCCAATATACATAGAATATAATGGTACTGTACAACGCAGGAGAATCTGCTGCGGATCCACAGGGTCAAATCCGCTGCGGATCCACAGCAGAATCTGCAAAGTGTGCACAGACCGTAAGGCTGCGTTCACACGTTGCGGTTTATTTGCGTTTTCGCTGCGGTTTTTAATGCGCGATTTTGCCACGAAAACGCAAAAAAACAGCATCCCATGCAATCCTATGGGATTCCACAATGCTGTGCTAAAGCTGCGGATTTTCCTGCGGTGGAATCGCATCGTGGAAGAATATGCAGCATGCGGAATCGCGGCAATTCCATCCACATAGGAATGCATTGTTCTGCTTACGAGGGGAGCCTGAAAACTTCGAGGCCCACCCATGAAATCTTTTTTGCATGGTCTTGTTTTGCAATGCAATATGTTATTTAGTTAGTTGAAGGGTCTCATGAGCAATCTGGATTCATTTTGATCTTTTTTGGTTCCGTTACAGCATTTTAAAGTTGGGTCGCAAGGCTGAAATATGGAAATGGAGAAGTTGGCCAAGTTCACACATCGGCTGCTGCAATGGCTGCAATTCCACCAAGGTGCTTTTTCCTCTGTGGGAATAGGTGATAGTCCGAGGGAGCCAAATCAGGGGAATAGGGTGGGTGCGGAAGCAGTTGGAAACCACAGGAGTGAATTGCAGCAGCCGATGTGTGAACTTGGCCAACTTCTCCATTTCCATATTTCAGCCTTGCGACCCAACTTTAAAATGCTGTAACGGAAACAAAAAAAATAAAAAAAAATCCAGATTGCTCATGAGACCCTTCAACTAACTAAATAACATATTGCAAAACAAGACCATGCAAAAAAGATTTCATGGGTGGGCCTCGAAGTTTTCAGGCGCCCCTCGTACTTTCCGCATGTGGCTGTGCCCACCATGCGAAAAGTAAGCAGAAAATTTGCGGATGGCACCCAGGGGGTGGAGGAGAGGAGACTGTCCTCCGGGCTCTGGGTACCATATTCCTGTAAAAAATAGAATTAAAATAAAAAAATCAGGTTATATTCACCTTCCGGCATCCCGCGCAGCCTTACCGATGCTCCCGCCAACTCCCGTTCCCAGTAATGCCTTGCGGCAAGGACCTGTGATGATGTAGCGGTCTCGCGAGACCGCTACGTCATCAAAGGTCTTGCAAGGCATTACTGGGAACGGGAGCATCGCGATGATCGGGAACGCTGCACGTGACGTCGGAAGGTGAGAAAAACACGATTTTTTATTTTTTTATTATTTTTAACATTATATCATTTACTACTGATGCCGCATAGGCAGCCTCAATAGTAAAAAGTTGGTCACACTCGTCAAACACGGTGTTTGACGAGTGTGACCAACCTGTCAATCCGTTTTATGCTTGCAAATCGCTAGTTATTCCACGGGAAAATCACGGGAATTTAACCCCTTCCTTACTGATGACGGAATAGTACGTCATCGGTAAGGTCCCCCGCTTTGAGATGGGCTCCGGTGGTGAGCCCATCTCAAAGCCGCAACATGTCAGCTGTTATGAACAGCTGACATGTGCCCGAAATAGGTGCAGGCGGAATCGCTGTCCGCCCGCGCCTATTAACTAGCTAAATCCCGCTGTCAAAGCTGACAGCGGGCATTTACATAGCATTTCTGGCCGCCGGGCCGGAAATGAGCTCATTGTCGACCCCCATCACGTGATTGGGGGTCAGCGTCATGCTGCCTGGACAACCAGAGGTCTCAGAGACCTCTATGGTTGTTCCAGGCAGATGGCTTTCAGCGCCACCCGATGGTCGGCGCTGAAAGCACAGGAGTAAATTTGCTACATATGGGCGATCTGCTCATTGCCCATATGTAGCAGAGCCGATCGAGTACTGCATGCTTCAAGCCTCCTATGGAGGTTATTGAAGCATGCCAAAAGAAAAAAAAAAAAAAGTTTAAAAATTAAAAAAAAAAATAAAAGTTCAAATCACCCCCCTTTCGACCCAATCAAAATAAAACAAAAAAAAAAATTCCCACATACACATATTAGGTATCGTCGGGTTCAGAATCGCCAGATCAATAAAAAAAAAAAGCATTAACCAAATCGCTAAATGGGGTAGCGGGAAAAAATTCAAAACACCAGAATTACGTTTTTATGGTCGCTGCAACATTGCATTAAAATATAACGGGCGATCAAAAGAACGTATCTGCACAAAAGTGGTATCATTAAAAACGACAGCCCAGCAAGCAAAAAATATGCCCTCACCCGACCCCAGATCATGAAAAATGGAGACGCTACAGGTCTCAGAAAATTGCGCATTTTTTTTTTTAGCAAACTTTGAAATTTTTTTTCACCACTTAGATAAAAGAGAGCATAGACATGTTTGGTGTCAATGAACTCGAAATGACCTGGAGAATCATAACGGCAGGTCAGATTTAGCATCTAGTGAACCTAGCAAAAAAGCCAAGCAAAAAACAAGTGTGGGATTGCACTTTTTTTTTTTTTTTACAATTTCACCGCACTTGGAATTTTTTTCCCGTTTTCAAGTACACGGCATGATAAAACCAATGGTGTCATTCAAAAGTACAACTTGTCCCACAAAAATAAGCCCTGACATGGCCATATTAATGGAAAACTATAAGAGTTATGGCTCTGGAAAGAAGGGGAGCGAAAAACGAAAATGAAAAATCGAAAAAAGCTCAGGGAGTGAAGGGGTTAAAATGCGATTTTCCCGCTGAATGGAATTCCCGTGGTAACTTCTGCAGGAGTTCCGCAACGTGTGCACGTAGCCTAAGGCCATGTGCACACGTTGCGGATTCTGCGTTTCAGGCTCTGCGGGTCCACAGCAGACTTAGCTGCGTTGTACAGTTCCGTTGTTTTCAATGGTAAACTGAAAAACTCTGTGCACATGCTGTGGGTTCAAATCCGCAGCATGTCAACTCTTTGTGCGGAATCCGCAGAGGTTTCACACCTTCTCCATTGTAGAGGTGTGAAACCGCAGGCTACTCCACAGGTCTTTTGACCTGTGGAGTTACCTGCAGATTTTTCGACATCCGCAACACCTAAAACTATGTGTGCACATAGCCTAAGAGTTCTGGCTCTTACAGACCAGTTAGACGCTCCTAATCAACTCGTTACCTGCATAAAAGACAGCTTTCTTACATAGTCACCTTTATAAAAGACTCCTGTCTACAGACTCTAGCCTCTACAACATGGGCAAGACCAAAGAGATTTATAAGGATGTCAGGGACAAGATCATAGACCTGTGCAATAGTAAGAAGATGGAATAAATACAGAATGACTGTTAATCGACCGCCCTGGGGCACCATGCAGAATCTCACCTCGTGGGGTATCCTTGATCATGAGAAAGGTGAACGATCAGCCTAAAACTATACAGGGGAACTTGTTAATGATCTCAAGGCAGCTGGGACCCCAGTCACAAGAAAACATTGCTAATGCATTGCGCCGTAAAGGCTTACGATCCTGCAGTGCCCGCAAGGTCTCCCTGCTCAAGAAGGCACATGTGCAGGCCTGTCTGAAGGATACCAGTGCACACCTGGATGACTCTGTGAGTTGGAAGGTTCCCTTTAAAAATCCATCAGCCAAATCTTGCAGCCATGGCAGAATCAACTGACCATGTACGGTGTATGAGACTCACCAGATTCTCACATGACAAGGAAAGGAAAGGTTTGCTAAGGCTACTTTCACATCAGCGATTTTTGCCAGATCCGGCAGTTTTTCCGCATCGGCCGCGTAACGGATCACTTACGGCAACGCTGCGTTTGGCCTCGTTCATTCCCTATGGGACTTGCAGTTTTGCACTTGTGGTGAGACAAAAAAACCCCACAGCTAGCAGCGTTTTTTGTCCATTGCTGCAAATACCGCATTTGCCGGGTCGTGGCAAAACCGCAAGTGCCGGACATGTCCGCAAGTCCCATAGGGAATGAATGAGGCCGAATGCAGTGTTGCCGTAAGTGATCCGTTACGTGACAGATGCGGAAAAACTGCCGGATCTGCCGCGAAGGGCAAAAATCGCTGACGTGAAAGTAGCCTGCATTATTCATAGAATCATAGAATCATAGAGTTGGAAGGGACCTCCTGGGCCATCTGGTCCAACCCCCTGCTCAAAGCAGGATTCGCTAAATCATCCCAGTCAGATGTCTGTCCAGCCTCTGTTTGAAGACTTCCATTGAAGGAGAACTCACCACTTCTCGTGGCAGCCTGTTCCACTCATTGATCACTCTGTCAAAAAGTTTTTTCTAATATCTAATCTGTGTCTCCTCCCATTCAGTTTCATCCCATTGCTTCTAGTCTTTCCTTGTGCAAATGAGAATAAAGTTGATCCTTCTACAATGTGACAGCCCTTTAGATATTTGTAGACAGCAATTAAGTCTCCTCTCAGTCTTCTCTTTTGCAAACTAAACATTCCCAAATCCTGCAACCTTTCCTCATAAGACAGGGTTTGCAGACCGGTCACCATTCTGGTCGCTCTTTTCTGAACTTGCTCCAGTTTGTTGATGTCTTTTTTAAAATGTGGTGCCCAAAACTGGACACAATATTCCAGATGAGGTCTGACCAAAGAGGAGTAGAGGGAAATAATGACTTCACGTGATCTAGACTGTATGCTTCTGTTAATACATCCTAGAACTGCATTTGCCTTTTTTGCTGCTGCATCACACTGTTGACTCATATTCAGTCTGTGATCTATTAGTATACCCAAGTCTTTTTCACATGTGCTGTCACTTAGCCCTATTCCTCCCATTCTATATATGCTTTTTTCATTTTTATTGGCCAGATGTAGTACTTTGCATTTCTCCCTGTTAAAAACCATTCTGTTAGTTACTGCCCACTTCTCCAGTTTATTTAAATCTTTTTGAATCCTCTCTCTCTCTTCTCTAGTATTAGCTATCCCTCCTAGCTTTGTGTCATCAGCAAATTTAATCAGTTTACCCTCAATTCCTTCATCTAAATCGTTGATAAAGATGTTGAACAATACAGGGCCCAGGACAGAGCCCTGTGGTACCCCACTTGAGACATTCTTCCAACTGGATGTGCAGCCATTTACGACCACTCTTTGGGTCCGATCACTAAGCCAGTTATGAATCCATCTAACAGTTGCCTTGTCCATTCCATACTTAGTCATTTTTTCAATAAGGATTGTATGAGAGACTTTGTCAAATGCTTTCCCCCTCTCCAATGGGGGAGGCAGCACGAAAAGTGTATAGGGCAGCATAAACTCCCAATACAGCCCAGCTCTGAACAATCAGCGCTGAGGGGAATTGCCGAGATTACAAAAAGGACAATAAAAATGGAAGTTACACCAAATGCATGAAATCTAACAGTGTAAAATATCTCCATGTCTGCGCCATGAAAGCCTTGAGCAATTCCATAAAAACCATGAAAAAGCTGGATGAGGGGACGAGAATGGACGTGTATGAGGCCATGTGCACACGGTGCGGATTCTGCTGCGGATCCACATCGTTTCAGGCTCTGCGGATTTAGCTGCGTTGTACAGTACCATTGTTTTCAATAGTAAACTGAAAGACGCTGTGCACATGCTGCAGATTTTTCCTCGGGTTCAGATCCGCAGCATGTCACTTCTTTGTGCAGAATCCGCAGCGGTTTCACACCTTCTCCATTGTAGAGATGTGAAACCGCAGGCTATTCCGCAGGTAATCCGCAGGCTAATCCACAGTTAAACCCAGGCTAATCCGCAGCTAATCCACAGGCTAATCCACAGGTAAACCGCAGGCTAATCCGCAGGTAAGCCGCAGGCTAATCCACAGGTAAACCGCAGGTAAACCGGAGGCTAATCCACAGGTAAACCCAGGCTAATCCGCAGGCTAATCCGCAGGTAATCCGCAGGCTAATCCACAGGCTAATCCACAGGCTAATCCACAGGGCTAAACCGCAGGCTAATCCACAGGTAATCTGCAGGCTAATCCACAGGTAATCTGCAGACTAATCCACAGGTAATCCACAGGTAAACCGCAGGCTAATCCACAGGTAATCCGCAGGCTAATCCACAGGTAAACCGCAGGCTAATCCACAGGGCTAAACCACAGGCTAATCCACAGGTAATCTGCAGGCTAATCCACAGGTAATCTGCAGACTAATCCACAGGTAATCCGCAGGCTAATCCACAGGTAATCCGCAGGCTAATCCACAGGTAAACCGCAGGCTAATCCACAGGGCTAAACCGCAGGCTAATCCACAGGTAAACCGCAGGCTAATCCACAGGTAATCCGCAGGTAATCCACAGGTAATCCGCAGGTATTTTGACCTGAGATTTTACCTGCAGATTTTGACAAATCTGCGCTGAAAAATCCGCAGGACCAAAATGTAGGTGTGCACATAGCCTGAGGGTGCAGGGACCACCTGCATTCCAGTCCTCTCATCGGAGGGGATTACCGGGGTCCAGCATCTCCTACAGGGGCTGAAATGATGACCCCAGAGAATCACCTCTGATCTAGACGCAGCCCACCGCACATCGCATGTCACTCTGCCTTCACTGTGCAGTCCTGAGAGCACAGACCAGCCAATGAGGAGGTGGAGACGCGTGCGCATGCTCAGATTCTCCAGCTGAGCGTTAATAGCTCGGAGGTTGACCGCTGTTCTCTCACTCTCAGTTACACCTGCAAATTGACGGCAATCAGTGAGAGGAGTGATAGGAGTGCTCAGCCACAGGAGTGAGAGGAGAGAGGAGCGCTCAGCCACAGGAGTGAGAGGAGAGCGCAGCGGAGAGGAGAGTGCTCAGCCACAGGAGTGAGAGGAGAGAGCAGCGGAGAGGAGAGTGCTCAGCCACAGGAGTGAGAGGAGAGAGCAGCGGAGAGGAGAGTGCTCAGCCACAGGAGTGAGAGGAGAGAGCAGCGGAGAGGAGAGTGCTCAGCCACAGGAGTGAGAGGAGAGAGCAGCGGAGAGGAGAGTGCTCAGCCACAGGAGTGAGAGGAGAGAGCAGCGGAGAGGAGAGTGCTCAGCCACAGGAGTGAGAGGAGAGCGCAGCGGAGAGGAGAGTGCTCAGCCACAGGAGTGAGAGGAGAGAGCAGCGGAGAGGAGAGTGCTCAGCCACAGGAGTGAGAGGAGAGAGCAGCGGAGAGGAGAGTGCTCAGCCACAGGAGTGAGAGGAGAGCGCAGCGGAGAGGAGAGTGCTCAGCCACAGGAGTGAGAGGAGAGAGCAGCGGAGAGGAGAGTACTCAGCCACAGGAGTGAGAGGAGAGAGCAGCGGAGAGGAGAGTGCTCAGCCACAGGAGTGAGAGGAGAGCGCAGCGGAGAGGAGCGCTCAGCCACAGGAGTGAGAGGAGAGCGCAGCAGAGAGGAGCGCTCAGCCACAGGAGTGAGAGGAGAGAGCAGCGGAGAGGAGCGCTCAGCCACAGGAGTGAGAGGAGAGCGCAGCGGAGAGGAGCGCTCAGCCACAGGAGTGAGAGGAGAGCGCAGCGGAGAGGAGCGCTCAGCCACAGGAGTGAGAGGAGAGCGCAGCGGAGAGGATTGCTCAGCCACAGGAGTGAGAGGAGAGCGCAGCGGAGAGGATTGCTCAGCCACAGGAGTGAGAGGAGAGAGCAGCGGAGAGGAGCGCTCAGCCACAGGAGTGAGAGAGCGCAGCGGAGCGGAGCGCTCTGCCACAGGAGTAAGAGGAGAGCGCAGCGGAGAGGAGCGCTCAGCCACAGGAGTGAGAGGAGAGCGCAGCGGAGAGGAGCGCTCAGCCTCAGGAGTGAGAGGAGAGCGCAGCGGAGAGCAGCGCTCAGCCACAGGAGTGAGAGGAGAGAGCAGTGGAGAGCAGCGCTCAGCCACAGGAGTGAGAGGAGAGAGCAGTGGAGAGCAGCGCTCAACCACAGGAGTGAGAGGAGAGAGCAGTGGAGAGCAGCGCTCAGCCACAGGAGTGAGAGGAGAGAGCAGCGGAGAGCAGCGCTCAGCCACAGGAATGAGAGGAGAGAGCAGCTGAGAGCAGCGCTCAGCCACAGGAGTGAGGAGAGAGCAGCGGAGAGGAGCGCTCAGCCACAGGAGTGAGAGGAGAGAGCAGCGGAGAGGAGCGCTCAGCCACAGGAGTGAGAGGAGAGCGCAGCGGAGAGGAGCGCTCAGCCACAGGAGCGGAGGAAGAAAGTGATGGTGCAGAGAGGGAGCTGTGCGAGGACTGAGGTAATAATGGCCGCCGGCTCCCCATTCCCAGCGGTAGTGTGGACGGCACACTCTTGCAGTAACCATTGTCACTGCTGCCGCCTCTGTGGTACTGGGCACACAGCTATGGGCTGACCATGGTCTTGGCTCCCACTTCAAAGATCCCAGTACTAAAACGCTGCAGGGAGGAGCCCTCTGTGACTGCACTGGCCAGCAGCCTCCCAAGGGGCATCAAAGTGGAGCTAGGGAAAGGGTTAATGACTTTGGGCCACTGGCCCCACACTGCATATACACTTCTTGTATTCTTCCTGTGATATCAGGGGCTCAGTCATTAACCCCTTAAAAACATCAGTTACGTAGGCCAGGGTCACAGAGCGTTAACACAGCCCATTCAATGCATAGCGCTGACGGGCTGCATTAACGCTATAGGATAATGCGATGTGTTATGCTATACCGCTAGTGCTGATGATTCATTAGCGGTGACGGAGCCTCAGACGCTGCAGCCTGCGTCTGAGGCTCTGTCAGTGAATGGTGGCACATCGCGATCACGTGACGCTTTGCAGCATGTCACGATGCGCCACATAATGGGGGTCAATGGCAGCGTTTACAGACTGCGTTATTCCTCGGCAGTGTGACCCCGGCGTTATTCAAATGGCCAAAATAGACTGTCTGACCGCTGTGATGCCAATTCTGCTGCCCAGAACCCATTTGGGCCAGGCTGAAGAGACCTGGTTTTGATGTGGGGCTCCCTGGTCTATGTGGCTGCAGTGTGATATCAGTGGCACAGTCACTTAACCCTTTCATTAATGCCCTTTGGTGCCCACCTTGATGCCCATTTTATTCGGACTCCCATGACAGCACCACGAGAGAGGGGATCCGCCCTATAGAAACAGGAAACCTACAGATACAAAAGGGCGGCACCTCTCCCACGCATCAGTTGGTTTCCTGTTCCTGAGGGGACGGGATCCTGCAGAAGAATTGGATCCCAGGCCGGCCAGCCGACACCGGTAGCGAGGGGGTCTCCTACCTCGGCCTGGTTCGGATTTTCTGGAAGGCGCCACGGTGGCCCAGGATGGGTGTCACGGCGGTGGCGTGGACAGCAGGGAGCGGCGTCCAGAGGATGGCCGTCTCTGGAATTAAGCCGCCGCCGGTAAGTATACCCCCCCCCGGGGATTCCCGGCTCCGGCGGCGCAGATAGGGGGGCTGCGACCGGGCGCTGCTCCGGAGCTCCCGGGCGTCCCGCGGGGCTTCCGGCGTTTCCGGGGTAGCGGTGACGTCAGGGGGCGGGCGGAGGAGGCGCTTCCGGGTCAGCGCGCTACTGCGCATGCGCGGTGATCCCAAGATGGCGGCGCCCATCGGAAACACCGATGGCGCGGGGTCGGGCGCCAGATGGGGTAGGGAGCTCCGTTAAGGGGGGGGAGGGGCGCGGCATGAATACTGCTGACCGGAGGAGGGGTATTTAGGCGGGACCCGGGCAGGGTTCCTTGCCTTGGCCACATTACTACATGCAGTGTGCAGCAGCAGCAGCAGCAGTGGTGATGGAAAGCGATCGAGAGCAGCAGCGGCAGAAGCAAGGGCAGCAGCGGCAAACATCACTGCCGCCCCTGGATGACCTTCGGCAGGTCAAACAGAAAAAGAAAGGGTCCCGTGACAGTAATGCGGGACGAAGTGACCAGTCCACTCGTAAGAGCTCCTCCAGGCAGACAGGAGCATCGGCTGAAAGAAATCCCCCTCGTTCTCCGGTACTTGATTGTGGCACTGGTAAGTGATCTTCGTGAAAGTTCACTCAGTGACGGGACCCCCCTTCTGTGTTTTTCTTTTTCTAGGGAAAAAAAGCTACAGATAAAAATAAGCATAGGGAATGCGCACTCTGTGCATGCCCATTACCGGACGCATGCCTCAAAAGATTGTGCCCCCCCTGTATTCAGCAGACGGTGGCAGAAGAGTCGCCTGCAGTAGCGGCGAGTTTGAGAGACATTGTCAGGGTAGAAATGAGGGAAACCCTAAAGTCCTTGTCTCAGCCGCAAAGTCTAAGGGGCGAGGTCCCGGCGGAGTCTGATTCCTCGGCAGAGTGGAGAAAAAGCAGAGACTCCCAGGCTTCATCTCCCTCGTCCTCCTCAGGAGAAGAGGACTCGGGGCGATTTTGTCTGCCTCTTGACCGGGTAGACAAGCTGGTCAAAGCAGTCAGAGGGACAATGGAAGTAGAGCAGCCTAAGCCCCATTTATCCATGCAGGATGTCATGTTCGGTGGGCTGGAACAGAGGAAGCGGAGAGTCTTTCCGTTAAACCAAAAGATACAGGATCTGATCCACAGAGAGTGGAAAAGACCGGACAAAAGAGGGTCGCTACCACCAGCCCTCAAAAGGAGATACCCCTTCGACGATCCGGCAGTAAGTTCTTGGGACAGAGCCCCCAAATTAGACGCTGCCATTGCGAAGGCATCAAAAAAATCCTCGCTCCCCTTTGAGGACATGGGATCCCTTAAAGATCCCTTAGACAGGAAAGCTGATACTTTCCTGAAAAACACCTGGGAGATGGCGGCCGGGTCCTTAAGACCAGCAGTGGCTTCAACGTGCACGGCCAGGTCCATGATGGTCTGGTTGGACCAGTTGGAGTCACAACTAAAGCAGGGTACATCAAGACAAACAATTCTTGGGGCCCTACCGACCATCCAAGAGGGAGCAGCCTTCCTAGCAGATGCCTCAGCGGATGCAGTGAGAATGGCCGCCAGAGCAGCAGGTCTCTCTAACGCAGCTCGCAGAGCCCTGTGGCTAAAGTGCTGGCAGGGAGACATCCAGTCCAGAGCAAAGCTCTGTGCGATTCCATGCGAGGGCGAATATTTGTTTGGAACTGTTCTAGACGAGCTGCTTGAAAAGGCGGGGGACGACAAGAAAAGGTTCCCAAACCTTTCATCAGCGTCCTACCGTCGCCCATTTGGTAGAAGGAGATTTGGCTAGGGGAGAAGGCGCAATTCTTCGCCTGTTAGAGATCGACCCAGATGGGAAGACAGAAGGAGACGAGGTACGGGCTATATGTTTACACGCTCGTCGAGAGATCAAAAGAAACCAAATCAATGACTAGCGGTTCCCGTAGGGGGTAGACTGTCATCCTTCTTCCCGGCATGGTCACAGATTACGAATAGTGACTGGGCGCGCAAGGTAATATCCACCGGGCTTAGGTTGGAATTTACCCAGATCCCGCGGGACACCTTTAAACTGACCCCCTTAAGATCTTCTCATCTCGAACAAGCGGCTTTAGAAGCGGAAGTCTTGAGCCTATGTCAGAAAAATGTTCTGGTAGAGGTTCCAGAGGCTGAAAGAGGAAGAGGGTTTTACTCTCCCCTGTTTCTAATCCAGAAACCTGATAACACATTCAGAACGATTATAAACCTTCGTTCCCTTAACGAGTTTTTGATTAATCATAAATTCAAAATGGAGTCCATTAATACAACAATAAAAATATTGTTTAAAGGTTGTTTTATGGCAGTCATAGATTTGAAAGACGCGTACTATCATGTACCTCTCCATACAGACTTCCAGCAGTTCCTAAGGGTGGCAGTTTCAGTAGAGGGCACAGTACGTCATTTTCAGTATAGAGCCCTTCCCTTTGGTCTCTCAGCAGCTCCCAGGGTTTTTACAAAGTTAGTGGCCGAAGTTATGGCTCACTTACGAGAGGTTGACGTCTTAATCATTCCATATTTAGACGATTTCTTGATTGTAGGAAGATCGGTGGGTCATTGTAAATCCCAGATAGAAAAAGCTAGATCCAGGTTAGAAAACCTGGGATGGATTTTAAACTACGAGAAATCCCGACTCCAGCCCTTAAAAATACAGAAATTTTTAGGGTTGATATTAAATTCAGACACTCAGCGGTGCCTGCTACCACTAGATAAATTACAAAAGATACAGGAGCAGGTTCTTCGGGCAATGGATAATCCATCTATGACCCTCAGACAGGCCATGTCCCTGTTAGGTTCTCTAACTTCATGCATCCCAGCAGTAAGGTGGGCACAGTTCCATACCAGAACCCTTCAAAATGACGTCTTGATTAATAGCAAGGCGCTTGGAGGCTCCTTACAAGGTCGGATGTGTCTAAGCCCCTCAACTGTTACATCACTGAGATGGTGGCTTCAGAGCGAGAACCTAGCGTCAGGGGTGCCCTGGATAACACAGATAACCCGTATTATAACCACAGACGCAAGTTCCTTTGGTTGGGGAGCCCATATGGGGGACATAGTGGTACAGGGCCAGTGGGATTCTAATTCTGAAATCTCATCCAACCAGAGAGAACTATTGGCGATAGAGCAAGCAGTCAAGAAACTCATTATCTACCTGCAGGGCCATCATGTGAGGATACACTCGGACAACCAGGTAGCGGTAGCATATGTCAACCACCAAGGTGGAACCCGCTCCAGCGCTCTGATGCAGATAACCGAACGGCTCCTCCAGATAGCATAGAGAAATTGTCTATCTTTGACCGCGCTCCACATCAGCGGAAAGGACAATGTAAGAGCAGACTTTTTAAGCCGCAAGGCTCTAAGACAAGGAGAATGGGCTTTGAACAAAGACATTTACCGCCAGATTGTCCGCAGATGGGGCCAGCCAGAGGTAGACCTCTTTGCCACCAGAAAAAACAGAAAAGAAAGATTGTTCTGCTCTCTGAACCCCAGGGAAAATCCCCTGGCGGTGGATGCCCTACTGATAAGATGGGACTTTTCTTTGGCATACGCCTTCCCACCATTGAATCTTCTTCCCCTGGTAGTCAGGAAGATCAGAGAGGATCAGGCAAGAGTCATACTGATTGCCCCCTTTTGGCCCAGGAGGACCTGGTTTGCGTGGTTGAGGACCATGTCGGTAGGCGATCCCTGGGTACTGCCGAACCTTCCGGATCTCCTCTACCAGGGGCCAGTCAGCCACCCACAAGTAGCGGGACTTCATTTGACGGCGTGGTATTTGAAAGGTCACTATTAAAAAATAGAGGGTTCTCCAAGAACTTAATTGACACCCTCCTAAGAAGCAGAAAATTAACCAACACTAATATTTATGCTAGGACCTGGAAACGCTTCCTATCCACCTTTCACTTTGACATCAGAGATGGAATTCCCACGAAACATATTCTGGAATTTCTCCAGAAAGGTTTCGAATTGGGTCTCTCCACAAGTACGCTAAAAGTACAAGTTTCAGCCTTAGGGGCCCTGTTTGCAGCTGATATTGCAAAAGATTATTGGGTAGCAAGGTTCATCAGAGCAGCGGCCAGATCGAGACCTATACACAAAGACAGATGCGTACCGTGGGACTTAAACTTAGTCCTTACAGCCATGACAGAAAGTCCGTTTGAACCTTTAGATTCCGCCTCACTAAAGATTATATCTCTTAAGACAGCATTCCTGGTAGCAATAACATCCGCACGTAGGGTGAGCGATATACAGGCACTTTCCAGATTGCCTCCTTACACAGAGTTCTTACAGGATAGAGTAATCCTAAGGCCAGATCCAGCATACCTTCCCAAGGTAGCAACACAATTCCACAGGACACAGGAGATAGTTCTGCCTTCCTTCCTCCCTAACCCAACCAACCCTAAAGAGCAGAAACTCCAGGCGTTAGATATTAGAAGATGCTTACTGACATATTTAGCAGCCACGGATCCTTGGAAGAAGGAGAACGCATTATTCCTATCCTTCCAAGGTTCCAGGAAAGGATACAGAGTATCAAAACGCACATTAGCAAGGTGGATTAGGGAGGCTATCTCTCTTGCCTACACAGCAGGTGGCGGTCCGGCTCCACAGAACCTGAGGGCACATTCCACTCGGGCCATGGCATCATCCTGGGCGGAGAGATCTGGAGTATCAATTGATCAAATATGTAAGGCGGCCACCTGGTCATCTCCTTCCACCTTTTTTAACCACTATCGGTTAGACATGGGTGCCTCCTCAGAACTCACCTTCGGGCTAAGGGTGCTGCAGGCTGTAGTCCCTCCCTAAGTTAGTTTACATCTCTGTAATTCTCTCGTGGTGCTGTCATGGGAGTCCGAATAAAGTATTAAGTTACGTACCGGTAACGGTATTTTTCGGAAGCCCATGACAGCACCCTTAGTTCCCTCCCTTGTTCACGTATAGGGGTGCACTCCTTTAGAAGATTGTTCATAGAATCACCAGATGTGGGAGATGGTATGAAATAATTCTGTTAAATAGGGTAGATAGGTTTGTATATATCATATGTTGTGTACTAACCATGGTAGCCTCTCAAGCTCTGTAATCCAACTGATGCGTGGGAGAGGTGCCGCCCTTTTGTATCTGTAGGTTTCCTGTTCCTATAGGGCGGATCCCCTCTCTCGTGGTGCTGTCATGGGCTTCCGAAAAATACCGTTACCGGTACGTAACTTAATACTTTTATGCCAGTCTTATAGTTTTTGTAGCGGTTTTTAAGGGTATTTACATCATGGCACCTCACTGCATTATGTGTTATGGTGATGTCTTTTTTTTTTTTTTAAGGGAATCTGTCACCTTACTTTTCGCATTTAAGCTGTGGTCACCGCCAATAGGGGCTTATGTACAGCATTCTATAATGCTGTAGATAAGCCACCAATGTAACCTGAAAGATAAGAAAAACAAGTTAGATTATACTCACCGGTCCGGGTCCGATGGCTGTCTCAGGTCCGGGTCCAGTGCCTCCCATCTTCATACGATGACATCCTACTCCTTGCTTCTGTCGTGGCTTCTGCGCAGGTGCACTTGTTTTCCCTTTTGAGGGCAGAGTAAAGTCCTGCAGTGCGCAGGCGCCAGGAAAGGTCAGAGGCCCAGCGCCTGCGCACTGCAGGACTTTACTCTGCCCTCAAAGGGAAAACAAGTGCACCTGCGCAGAAGCCACGACAGAAGCAAGGAGTAGCATGTCATCGTATGAAGATGGGAGACACCAGACCTGGACCCGATCCCCCAGGTGAGTATAATAACATTCCAGACAATTTTGCGTTGAAAGAGTCAAACCGTGCTCCTTCCCTTCCGAGCTCTGCCATGTACTCAAACAGTGTTTCCCTCCCACATATCAGGTATCAGCGTACTCAGGACAAATTGTATGACTTTTGGGTCCAATTTCTCCTGTTACCCTTAGTATAATAAAAAAAATTGGATCTGAAGTAAATTTGTGAAAAAAGTTAAATGTTCGTTTTTTTTAAACATTCCAAAAATTCCTGTGACGCACCTGAAGGGTTAATAAACTTCTTGAATATGGTTTTGAGCACCTTCAGGAGAGAAGTTTTTAGAATGGTGTCACTTTCGGGTCATTTCTTTCATATAGACCCCTCAGTGACTTCAAATGTGATGTGGTCCCCAAAAAAAAAAAAAATGGTTGGTGTAAAAATGAGAATTCGCTGTTTATAGTTTAACCCTTATAACTTCCTAACAAAAAAAAAGTTGGTTCCAAACTTGTGCTGATGTAAAGTAAACGTGGGAAATGTTACTTTCTAAGTATTTTGAGACATATCTCTGATTTAAGGGCATGAAAACTCAGTTGGAAAATTGAGAACCTTAAAAATTTCTTGTCAACTTTCCGTTTTTTTTTTTTTTTCACTAACGCAAGTAATATCAAAGAAATTTTACCACTATCATGAAGTACAATATGTCACTAGAAAACAATGTCAAACACCGGGATCCATGGAAGCGTTCCAGAGTTATTACCTCATAAAGGGACAGTGGTCAGAATTGTAAAAATTGGCCCGGTCATGAACATGCAAACCACCCTTGGGGGGGCTAAGGGGTTAAAAAAAGCCCACTCCTCGGAATGTGGCGGCTGTGGACATGACTGACTGGTTGGCAATGTCACTTTCTGGTAACTCTGAACCAGGGCACATGCCTAGGGCGCCCGGATGCAGTGGGAGGGCGGCAGCACCTGAGCAAGGTTTTTTTTTTTTTTTGTTTTTTTTGTTTTTTTTTTAAATTCCGGGGGTTGGCTCGCCCACCCTCCTCAGTCTTCCGCTTCTCTGAAGTCTTGATAAGGAGCCTTTACCTGAGCAGCCCAGGGTGTGGGCGTGGTCCATTAAGCGACATTCCATCTTATCAGCGACCAATGGTGAGCGCAGCCTTTGCTAGAAACCAATAGCACACCAGAAGGGCGGCACGCTTGGCGCTGTCAGTGAGCAGGGGGTGGAGTTACGCGTTAACCGTGAAGCTGGTTTGTGCTGAGTAGGGAGATCGAGTGTACTGGTCCATGTAATATGCCGCTCGCTCAACTGGTAGATTTGTGGCCTGACGTGAAGCTGGTGCCCGAGGAAACTGAGGTGAGAATGGACAGCGCTTCACCATGCATGTCTGTGAATGCATCACTTCATTCTGTGCAGGCTCTGCAGGGGCTTTAGTGATTAGTTGCCGTGCATGACCATGGACACGGGTGTTCTTGTCATGTGGAGTTTACTTTGGATACAATGAGTATTGTAGGTTATATCGGTGAAGAGCATGCTCTGTGTGCGTCATGCTGAGTGCCCTCTAGTGTATGCTTGCTCTGCAGTAACAGGAGCCAGATTGGCCTCAGTTGTCACACTACAATATGTTGTTTAAGGTGGAAGTGCTGTGTGCTGTCAGCCGCCAGAAGCTTTCATATTCGTGTGTGTGTGGCTCTGTGGCGCGGCTGTGTGTGTGTGTGTGTGTTCGGCTCTGTGGCGAGGCTGTGTGTGTGTGTGTGTGTGTGTTCGGCTCTGTGGCGCGGCTGTGTGTGTGTGTGTGTTCGGCTCTGTGGCGAGGCTGTATGTGTGTTTGGCTCTGTGGCGAGGCTGTGTGTGTGTGTGTGTGTGTTCGGCTCTGTGGCGAGGCTGTGTGTGTGGCTCTGTGGCGAGGCTGTGTGTGTGTTCAGCTCTGTGGCGAGGCTGTGTGTGTGTGTGTGTGTGCGCGTGTTCGGCTCTGTGGCGAGGCTGTGTGTGTGTGGCTCTGTGGCGAGGCTGTGTGTGTGTGTGTGTTCGGCTCTGTGGCGAGGCTGTGTGTGTGTGTTCGGCTCTGTGGCGAGGCTGTGTGTGTGTGTTCGGCTCTGTGGCGAGGCTGTGTGTGTGTGTTCGGCTCTGTGGTGAGGCTGTGTGTGTGTGTCTTCGGCTCTGTGGCGAGGCTGTGTGTGGGGGGTGTGTGTGTGTATGCGGCTCTGTGGCGAGGCAATGTGTGTTGGGGGTGTGTGTGCGCGTGTTCGGCTCTGTGGCGAGGCTGTGTATGTGTGGCTCTGTGGCGAGGCTGTGTGTGTGCGTGTTCGGCTCTGTGGTGAGGCTGTGTGTGTGTGTCTTCGGCTCTGTGGCGAGGCTGTGTGTGTGTGTCTTCGGCTCTGTGGCGAGGCTGTGTGTGGGGGGTGTGTGTGTGTATGCGGCTCTGTGGTGAGGCAATGTGTGTTGGGGGGGTGTGTGTGTGTATGCGGCTCTGTGTCGAGGCAATGTGTGTGTGTATGCGGCTCTGTGTCGAGGCAATGTGTGTGTGTATGCGGCTCTGTGGCGAGGCAGTGTGTGTGTATGCGGCTCTGTGGCGAGGCAATGTATGTGTGTATGCGGCTCTGTGGCGAGGCTGTGTGTGTGTGTGGGTATGCGGCTCTGTGGCGAGGCAATGTGTGTGTGTATGCGGCTCTGTGGCGAGGCTGTGTGTGTGTGTGTGTGTGTGTGTGTGGCTCTGTGGCGAGGCTGTGTGTGTGTGTGTGTGTATGCGGCTCTGTGGCGAGGCTGTGTGTATGCGGCTCTGTGGTGAGGCAGTGTGTGTATGTATGCGGCTTTGTAGCGAGGCAGTGTGTGTGGGGGGGGTGTGTGTGTATTCGGCTCTGTGGCGAGGTAGTGTACACATTGCACCATGGCCAGCACACGGACTGGACACCACACAGGTTCCTTCTGGTACATCACAGCTGTATTTTTCCCAGAAAACTATTCTCTAACCTCCAAACATCTTGGAGCCTATGTGAAGGCACTGTGGGCCACAAGATGCCCTGACAATGAACCTCCTCATCCTGACAGGCGTCCCTGTTACTTCCAGATGCCTGTATAATGAGGGAAGGGCAGCTTCTTGGTGTGTTCCATAGGCTGTGTGTTCCGTAGGATATATGCGTAACAGATGCATTTACTTCCTACAGTGCCAATCGCAGCTGGAAAATGAGACTCAATCCAGTATGACTCTTCCCAGCCATAGGTGATGTGTAACTCCTTTTCCTTCAGTCCTGACTCCTTGGATGATCGGACATGTCCATTCATTATGTGGTCAGTAACCACTCCAATAAAATGAGGTCACCTATTAAAAATGTAGGGAGACTTTTTAAGGTTTTGTCTGGTGAATATAAGTGATCACCTATCCACAAGTTTGGTGATAACTTATACAGCGGGGGAAATAAGTATTTGATCCCTTGCTGATTTTGTAAGTTCGCCCACTGACAGAGGCATGAACAGTCTATATTTTTAAGGGTAAGTTAATTTTAACATTCAGAAATAGAATATCAAAAATAAAATCCAGAAAATCACATTGTATTCAGTCTGTCAGACTGTAACCTCTACAACTTGGGCAAGACCAATGAGCTTTATAAGGATGTCAGGGATAAGATCATAGACCTGCACAAAGCTGGAATGGGCTACAAGACGCTGGGTGAGAAGGAGACAACTGTTGGTGCAATAGTAAGAAAATGGAAGAATTACAAAATGGCTGTCAATTTTCATTGATCTGGGCACCATGCAAAATGTCACCTCGTGGGGTATCCTTGATCATGAAGAAG